>NC_143563.1:82102291-82734583 GCF_054136105.1 Typopeltis vanoorti
TATAATCTTGCTACTGCAGTCAAAAGCAAGCTAACAGATAACCCTCTGGTTATCATAACTAAGGTTAGTCATAAGAAATCATAGTTGATAACTATAGGGCCATCTATTCTCGAGATATACATGTCTTTATACCGATTTTATTATTCACTCTTTATTCTGTGTTACAAGATTATGTCACTGATGCACTTTCAAAGTTCACATGGCGAGGTTTCAAACAAGTCAAGTGCAGAGAAGTGGGTCATCGTTTCACCTTAACCTTATAGGGAAAAGTACTACATATTCAGTGACTTGCAGTAATACTTTTCTTGTGTTACTATTGCAAAATTAGAATGACAATTTTCTTTTCTTTTAAATATATGTTGTTTAATACTACGTCATAATGGCTTTCTTGTGGTAATGGAAATTCACCAGCATTGGTACTTCCCAGAGAAATATGAAATTAAAATAACTTTTGCGACTTCGACAAAAAAGGAGAGTGCATGAACATGTATTCCTACATAAATTGTTTGTAGTTTACAATTGCCAGTTATGAAAATAAACCCTTAAATGAATTAGGCACTTTGACTGTTACGAATGTAACACTCAAAGACCACTTACTAACAGCTGGACTTTTTTGTCGTTAAAATCTTTTAAATTGTTAAATGTGATAAATTTATATTAATGTAAAATAAGGAAGTAATCCAGAAGTAAGCAACGTTTTGAATCCAAGAAAGGGTAGCATGCAAACTTTGACGACGAACAGCACTAAAATTAGTGGTATTTAATAATTCTCGTCAGAAAAAAATATATTAAATTATTATTATATGATTGCTTTAGGATAGTCAGATGCCTATAGTATGTTTTTTTTTCTAAGTGATCTAGAATTTATTAGAATACTCTACGTTTTTTATATTTGTATGCGACTTCAACGAACGAAAGGTTGACCAATGATATTGGGTGTGTGTTATTGTTTTATCAGTAAATCCTGCTCCTGAGACAAAACACTGAACTTTTCAAGCCACTTTAAGCCTCCATTGTTTCACATCCTCTATGAAATTCATCTCCAACGTAAAGACGTTCACAAACATCCATGTCTACGTTGGTATTTTAGCCCGCAGCTCATTAGTTGAATTGAGACGTTAATTACTCGGCTCCCCAGATCGGCAGATACTTTACCTAATGTTTGCAACCAGTATTCCTTTTTATCAAAAAATCGTTAGTACATACGGCTTAAAAATGACAGTGGCATTTTTAATCTCTCTCACACACACACCACTCTGTGATTCTAATTGTCATATCTGCGCGTATAAGTCGTATAAGTCTCCGTAGCTTAGGTGGATAGACGAAATCCTTTGTCGGAAAATCTGGGTTTGATTCCCGTCCAAGACGCAAGGAACCTTTATCAGGTCTTTTCGACTAAAGCTGAGTTAGCCAATCTCATACGGTGGTGAAGGGTTTTCTTTCCCGGAAACTCGGGTTTTTCACCCCACCAATCAGGCTAACCGGTCTCGTGAACACACACATCTACAAACATAAATACTTACGATGGGGCAAAGGCAATGGGAAACTACATTGCACCATAATATTCCCTAGTCAAGTAGCATATTGCTACCCCTCCAACCATAAGGTTGAGGGGAAAAACACGCACACATACATCAGTGGCGTAGCGTCTCTATTTCGGTTGGGTTTGCTGTCGTGTGGCTTATGCAACCCACGCTATCAAATGCACGTAAATTTCACAACATAATTGCATTTTTATTGATGTATGAAAGTTTCAAGAGTGCATAGCGCATCAACGCTCATCTTAATTGGTTCAATGTAATTAATTGTAGGATAACTTTGAATAATTTATCAATTACTATAATTTCAAATATGGAAAGCATAAAAGTCAACTGAACAATATCTATGCTTCACGCGCCTGTGAGAAGCACAAAAGGTGGTGAGGTTAGATTAGCATTGGCAAATACTCGAGTGAGACACGGATAGTCCGAATTTTGATACGATTTGTAAATACAGCTATATAATACGCACAGAAATCAGATTAAGTAATCACTTGGGAAATTATTTTTCGAACTGAACCAAAGAAAGGCTGAAATAACTCGTTTTACTTATCTATTATATACAAGCTTCAGCTTAATTCGGCTATAATCATACAATCCCCGAAAGTTCTGGCAGAAAACGGGACTTTCAGTAGATCAACATTGTAAATATGGGGGAAAAAGTTAAAAATTATTTATAGAAATTATAAATATATATTAAAATTGTCTATATCGGTGTCCTAACACGTTAGTTCGCACTTCATGCATCAAAACAAATGAAACCCAGAAAACAAAACACAGCAACTCATTGCAAATGACAACGTTCAATTAGATTGCTACACAACCAGTTACAGCCACAAACGACTTCTGGGTGCTGTTGTCTCAGCGCACATCCTGCCTCGCTTTCTGGTTGTTTAAACACACTGGAACGCTAAGAATTTGACACGCTCTGCCATTTGCACGTCTGTTCAAAGGTGTCCATATTTGTGACCGCACACTCAGGCTATTAACGCGAATGTAATGCAATGTTTATGCTTCGAAAAGTCCTCTTCATGAAGTACTAGTATATTGTGTTTAATTTTAGGAATCACGTGAAGCCAGGAAACAGTTAGGGGTCTTTAACAGAAATAAATTCAAAAATATAATATTGCTGATGTTGCTATTCTGTGGGTGTGCATCACACCTAGAACACCGGGAATATTCGCCTCTGATATCTATCTATATATAAACACATACATACACACACACACACACACCTCACAAGAATCATAGATGGTGCGGTATTTTGTCTTCAAGGCTCTGCGATTTCTAAAAGATTCCTAAAAGTAAAAACTGCAAATGCAGTGTTTTATTGAATACAGAATCCAACCTGCGTATCGTTAATAATCACGGTTATTTACAAATATGTTAATATTGAAACTAACAAGAAGTTAATATAAATGAGTTTGCAGCGCCTTTTGTATTATGGAGCTAAGACGTACGGAATGCATTCTAGATCCGACTTGGAATGAGTAAAGCATGCGCAAGTTTATGGACTAGAGACAAAGTTGAAATATTTAGCCATTGATATGAGGATGATCTGAAAGGTTCTCGGCCAGACAATGAAAACATGAATTTATACTTTCAAATTTATTTTTATTTTTCAACATAATCTCCCTTAAGACTAATACATTTATTCCAGCGATGCTCCAGCGCCATTATCTCGTCCCTGTAGTGGTTCTCAGTAAGTTCTGCAAAATACCCCTCTACAGCTGCGATCATCTCTCGATTCGAAGAAAAACGCTGGCTAGCGAGGAAGAGTTTTAGTTTTGGGAAGAGATAGATAGAAATCAGAGGGAGCTAAATCTGGGGAATGGGGCGGGGGGATGTTCCAACAATTCATAGTTCAGATCCCTTAATTTTCCAATTACCAAAACACCTTTGTGGGCAGGTGCATTGTCCTGATGAAAGATGATTTTTTTTCCTTCTGCAAACTGGGTCTTTTCTCACGAATTTTTTCGTCTAGTCTGGTTAAAAGATCGGAATAATAATATTCCCCTGTTATCGTTTTACCCTTTTCAAGATAATTAATAAACATAATGCCTTTAGCATCCCAAAACACCGATGCCCCATGCCCTTGTCTTCTTTGGCGCTGAGCAACCGACTTCTGTCCACTGTTTTGACTGCTGTTTGGATTCTGGTGTGTAATGGTGAATCCAAGTCTCATTCATAGTAATAATTCAACGCAAAAAATCAGTTTTATTCTTGTTAAAACGCTCCAAGCACTGTTCAGAGATTTTCATGTGAGCGCGTTTTTGATCTGCTGTGAACAAGCGCGGCATCCATCTTGCGCAAAGCTTTTTCATTTGGAATTCTTCATGCAAAATATATCCTACACGTTCTTTTGAAATGCCTATAATCTCCATACCAATAGCATATCATTCACTTGTGATCAATGATTTCTGGTGGTGTTACGCTTTTTGGATGTCCTTCACGTGGATCATCTTCAAGGCTGGTACGACCACGTTTAAACTCATCAGCCCATTTCTTAATTGTCGAAAAAGGAGAAGAGGCCCATAAACTTTTTGAACTTTGAATGAATTTCTTTTGGCGTTAAACCTTCTTTTACAAATAATTTTATAACTGCACGATGCTCAATTTTATCCATTTCAAGGGATGCTGACAACACTTTTGATTCAGACAGCTGTATAAAACAAACTACTTGATAGAATGACTTGCAATTTCACATGGATGCTTATGACAGATGTACCAACTTAGAAAAAAAAACTTGCCGATAGTGTTGCCATCTATGGTGTAGGCCGAGAACTTTTCAGACCATCCTCATATGTAGCTAAGAATTTATAAAAGACGAAGAAAAGGTGATCCTCAGAGTTTTTACTTATAAGGAAAGGACTGAGGATAAATTGAAAGTTTAAATATAAAACCTAATCCACAATTTGACAATCGTAGAATAGAATATAAATAATTCCCTTTTCAATTTAAAGAAATATATGTACCTAAGTATAAAAACTATTATAATATTTTAAAACTTAAATGTGGAAGAATAAAATGTAACAATATAGAAGATAAAACATCATACTGCAGTCAGCATACACACACGTATTATCATACAGCCACATGAAAGCTTTAAAACTATACAGCACTAGTTCCAGTGTTTGGACCAAGTTTTAGGTAGAAGTAGTATTATAAATGAACATTTATGTTAATGACAGTGTACTTTCCCGGGAAATGTGCTCCTTATAACTTAAGCGAATTTATAAGCTTTTAGCGAATAACCTTTGTTCGTGCTTTCACTTGCTTACCCTCCGATTTTGTAATGTTATAATTGTCTAGTATCTCCTGGTAGCTAAATGCACATTGTATTACGTGATTTCTTACAACTGATATTTCTACATATCAAGTTCAATAAACCGCGTAAAATTCTTCACCATATTAATAATTAAATACTAGGAAATACAGTACACGTTTTGAGGTACATTTAACAAAATGCTTGGTACCTGTCGGATTCTTTTGTATGCTCATCCTTCCGTTCGTAATTGGCTATTCTGGATTTTATTGAAATTTGGCATTTGAAACCTTGACAAAAATGTTTCGAGCCATCCCAATTTTTGTTTCAATCGTTTCCTAAAATAAAAGGTTTAGCATTCGGACCATTTATGCTAGCAAAAATATGCAAAACAAAATTCGTTGTGTAGAATGCATAAGCCATAAACGTTATTTGCTTTTGAGCCTTCGTCGGTTTTTTTTTTTTTTTTCAAAAGTATCACCACTCGATAGAATTCTTTCAGTGAATTAAATTTGTCAGACATCACGAAAATACTCGCGAAACCATTGGAAATACCGATAGTTGATAATTCAACCATATGGATAATCTCAGACCATGAAGCTTCAAAGATAAATATTTGATAATAAAAAATTAGAAACATTAACTAAGCATTCAGACCATTGATAACATTGCTTTTAATGTTTTTTGATAGTTGGTAGATTGATGCTTTGCGATGAGTTTTACCTCGAGTTGTCCCAGCATTGTATATATCCCAACTTGTATATGATTCTTTCCATTTATAGTGCATGATAAGTAAGTGTGATTCTCGATTTGGGATTTTATATACTGTAGTATATACAGGGTGTTCGGGATAAATTTGACAGTTTCGTAAGGAAAAAGAAAATCTTCTTTGTATCTATTAAATTTAATGAATTGACAAAAAAACATTACAGGCAGAGTTAATTACAATACTATCAACAAGATTTACTCAAAATAACCACCATTACCATCGATCACAGCTTCAATTCTGCTTCGGAACCTCGAACAAGCTGATGCTACAGTCTCCCTGGGAAGGGCCGCAAAAACTGTTTTAATTTTATCCATTAACTGGGCTTTTGTATTACTGGAAGTGCGATTGGTGTCTTTTTCAACTGCGCCCCATACAAAATAATCCATGGGGTTAAGGTCTGGGGAGTTTGGAGGCCAAACATTTGGACTGGTGAAGTCGTAGAAATTTTCAGACAACCATTTTTGACTTTTCCCAGAGGTGTGGCAAGGGGCCGAATCCTGCTGCCATACATACGGCCTACCATTGGCTACCCTTGTTATCCAGGGCTTCACTACAGTTAGCAACTCCACGAACAAAGCCCGAATTCCAATGCCAGGGTTCTTCAACACCTGTTCCTGCAGATTTGCGAGGAATTCTGCTGTACGAACGCAATCAGATCGTCTGCTAGGGATCTTTCTTCTTGCTACATCCTCGTAGTCACCATTGCAAGTCTCTAGTTCATGCCTGATTGTTTTTACTGTATTCAGGGAGCATTGGGCAGCAGTCGTAATATCCTTATTTTGATGGCGGGCACGAATCATCATGATACAAGTTATTCTCTTCCATGATTCAGGTGGGTTCCAGCTATCCATCCTTTCTGACATCTTGTATATGAATGAAGAAGGGTCCAAACTTTTAAATGAAGAGAAGTGTGTGTTAATACATGTAACTTACGGAAAAATATAATTAATTATAAATATGTCAAATTTATCCCGAACACCCTGTATAACCGCAAAGCAGACTCACCCTTGAATATCACTATCACAAGAAAATGGGAACTCAAATCAAATTCATCGAAGAATAGGACCCAACTGGTACTCTTTGCTGGATTGAAGAAGAGTATTTGCTTCTTGTAGCTGAAAGAGATCTTGAATTGCAATTTCCTCCGTTACGAGAAAGACTGACCCTTCTATTATTATTACTCTTCCGAATGGCCTGTTTTATGTTTTAATACTTTTTATTCTTGTAATGTATATTTTGTAGGATTAAATATTGTCTTTGTTTCCATTCCACGAAATGTATTTTCATTAAGTTAAATAATGTCTATATCTGCTCTCTGTGTGTGAGCATTTTTCTGTAAAAGAGAATTAAAATAGATTTTATACCATTTTGATAATCAATAAAAATCAGTTCTTGATTCACATGCAGCACAAAATTCAGGCATCATTGGAAACGCAAATCGGCATCTGCCTGGAATGTTGATTTGCGTATATTCCCATCTCCCACGTGATTTTTTTTTTTTTAAATTAATTTTTTTTTTTACGGGAATGTATAATATGATTATGATCACACATCCTTGCAACATGGTACATTTAAGACTGGGCTGTTGTTGCTGTTTGGATTAACCTAACGCTCTTGTGAAGGTAGTGTATTCTGTCTCTTAATTGCGTGGGTTTTTCTGGCCAGTTTTCGGGGAGAGAATATCCTGCTACTTCCGTATGAGACCGGCTAACTCGTTTTCAGTTGAAAAACCCTTATAAAGGTTTTAATATTTGTAAGTTCTGAAGAGAAATTGCTTGCTTTTTAACGACGCTTTAAAACGACGCTTCATTGCAGCAGTGCATGATTTTTTGTATCTTCCATTCAATAAATATATGTATATGTGAAAAATTTTATTTATTTATATTGATACTGTCATATAGTAGCAACGATTTAAAAAAACAAATATTTGGTTAAATCATTTAAACCGAAACTGATTTGCACCTTATCAAAAACTAACACGACAGATAAATGCTATAAGAAGAAACATCTTAAGGTTATTATGGGAAGGGTTCTACACCCTCTGTCCAAAAAGAAACCGAACTTTTGATAGAAAATAAAACACAGGTCAATTATAATTCAAATAATTTATTTCAATCAATATAGTCTCCCTCAGCTTTGATACAGCGTTTTGCACGGTCAATTAATTCGTTAAATGAGTTTTTTTATATCGGTTTTTGGGATACTGTTGAGGGTCGTGGTGACTGCCGCTTGAACGTTTTCAATGGTGTCGTATTGCTTTCCTTTCATCGGCAAATGTAGTCGGGGAAAGAGAAAGAAGTCACAGGCTGCTAAATCAGGTGAATACGGCGAGTGATTCAAAACACAAACTTGGTTTTTGCTCAAAAACTGTTTCATGTTCGAACGATGAGATGGTGCATTATCGTGCGAAAGTGACCAGCTGCCTGCATCACGATATTCATGCTGTACGCGACGAAATCTCGCTATCATTCGCTTCAAAACTTCGAGGTAAAACTCGCCATTGACCGTTTGGCCAAGCGGAACGAATAATTTGTGGATAATTCCCTTGGAATCGTGGAAACAAATTAGCATTGTCTTTACTTTTGACTTCTCCAAGCGACTTTTTTTCGGATGCCCCTCTTCTGGTGGTCTCCACTCAGCACTCTGGCGCTTTGTTTCGGGCTCATACTCAAAACACCAGTAACGATCGTTTCAAGGAAGTTTTAATGAGGTCCTTGCAGTGTTCATTTCGATACATTTTTTGATCGTCGGTCAACTTGTGGGGAACAAATCGCGAATTCAATATACGAAAGCCCAAACTCTCGGTCAAAATGTTGTGCACAGTTGATTTTGGAATCCCCAATTCATCTTCAATCAACCTCACGTACGATTTCGGGTTTTCTTGGATGAAATCACGCACTTTTTGGATGTTAATTTCTCAGTCTAGTTTTTGAACCACCCGGCTTTTCGTCGTCCTCAAGCGTCTCACAACCACTTTGAAATCGCTGAACTAGCGCTTCCCAAACTGTGGGCTACGGCCCCTTTGGGGGCTGTTACTTTTGTTGAGGGGGGGGGGCGTGAAATAATGAAAACAAATTTAAAATGTTTTAAGACTAAGTGTGCCATGTCAAATGTGTATGTAAGATGCTCAAAATGTAATATTTACATTTGATATTTGCGATATTTGCTGTGTATGTTTTGTATTGAATATAAATACAATAAATATTATAATAATATGTCTGTATTACGATTTTTTTTTTCGATGGGGGGCTGTGAAATATTTTAATTTTTCCAAGGGGGCCTTTACATTCATAAATTTGGGAAGCACTGGCTTAAACCATTTGTAAACTTCAGTACGGAATAAGCATTCATTACCGTATGCTTTTTGAAGCATTTGATGCGTTTCGGTAAAACTTTTACCAAGTTTAACACAAAAGTCAATCGCCGCTCTCTGTTTGAAACTCATTTTCCGACCGTTCATCAAAACACACAGTCACTCTTGGCACTATAACTCAGCTTCTAATGAAACAGATGTCATAAAGAGTTGACACACCACTAATGAAGGTTGCCGCTTTCGACAACAAAAAAGATACAACAGGTGGCGCCTCTAGTTTCTTCTATTTTCGAAAAGTTTGGTTTCTTTTTGGACAGAGGATGTACATCAATTAAAATAGTGTGAAGACTGAGCACAGTGACCTGAAAGCGTACATCACACATACATACAGGACTGGCCTCTCATAGTATTTCCCTAGAACTGTACCTTCTCTTTGTAAGACAACAGACTTCATTTGTTGTTGATCATGAAAAACTGCAGAATTGTTTCTTAGAAGGCTTCGAAGATATTACAAATCGATTAGAGATTGTGACGGAAAGATTCGATGTACCGCGAGAGAGAGAGAGATTGAAAATTATTGTTATTATTGATTGGTTTTGCTGAACGTTGGTTATCATTGAATCATCCAACGTTCGGTTAATTTATTGTTGGAAGCAACTCATCGTGTGGATATTTCACAGTATTTTTTAGTCAGCACAGAATAAGTTCTTCAAAGAATATACTTTTTAAAATTTTAATCCTTCCTTGTATTTTGCCAGTTTGGTTGGCCTATTGGTTGATGTATCTGTTCTCCAACCAATATGCTGAGTGCTCGAATTCCTCTTTCAGCATATCCTTAGGTGGAAGATGAAAGTTTCCTGGTGTGTGAGATGACTGTTCTGTTTGTTGCAGGCTCGAGGTGGTTAAAAATTCCATTCTCTCTAGAATAATTTACATAGTCTGGAAACCCTGCTCTAGCAGGATTTCCGGTGTATGTGTGTATATATGTATGTATATATATGTATGTGTGTGTGTGTGTATATATATATATATATATATATATATATATATATATATATACACACACATACACACACAAAAAAAATTTTTTAAAAATTTAGCTCACTCATATTAATGTATAAAAGGTTTACAACCCTTCGTGAGCGGAAGTCACATAAAAATGGTATATATTATGATTTTAATACACTTTGCTATACAATACTGGATTTTGTGTGTGAGAGAGATATCGAGACATTTGTTCAGGATATAGGATTATATGAATTCCTAGATGGTGAACACTATGCTTTTTTATAGTGCAGATAATATGTATTAAGTTCTACATCACTTAGCATAGAAAACAGTTTTTCTTGTATGTGCATAACTGATATACTATGCTTATTTTTAAAAGATGTAAACTTAATAATGACATACTTTTCAGTCGAGGATTCAGTTGATTCATATTTCAGTCTTTCATATGATTGTATAAATATATAAGAATTTTTGTTATTACAACTGCTGAAATAGAGACTTCTCAAATAATAATCGTAAAATTCACAATCCCACTACTAATAATACCAACGAAATTACCAAATTCATTGGTCCCCCCCCCCCTTGACAGTTATAATTTAGTTTTGATTTTTTTTCACCCGTATTTCAAATCAGAAAGCAGTGTAATTTTTTTTCCTTCCCCCTGTGGATATAGATGTGTGTCTATGGGGGGAGAGATGTTTTAATTAAATTCTATTATTATCTTAATATGCAACTACCGGTAATTTAAATGCAAGATGCCGCAACTAATCTTGAATGATTATTTATAAATGCACTAGTTATAAGGGCGTATGTAATATATGCGACTATTCATTTTCTCTCACATCCTGGGCAGGCACTGATGTCCATATGCACATTTCTCCCTTTGTGGCTAATACACTGATTATGTATTGGATACATTACCCTCCACCGTCGCAGTACTCTCAACTGCAGAAAAACTACCAACCAATGATTTTCAGCCCCCTTTCTGAATCACTGGCTTGTGTGCGTTTAACGCCAGTAGGGAGTTGTTCATGTTCCAGTGTTACTTGCTCGAGTATCAAGAGTGGGATGGGAAGGTAGCTCGAGCGAGAACGAATATGCTATTTGTTTGTCATGATAAAGGTATTTAAAATGTTATTTTCAAAATTTTCGACGAAATTAGCCCCATTTGTAAGCTTGTAGTTAAAATCATTTGCTGTCCAGTTATCCCTATTAGAGAAATGTTTCAGGATGTATTTCCGATATTTTTATATTTCGAGTAAGGATATGTTATTATTAGATTCATTAGAATCTTTTATTGATATTTTATTCTCTCTGCAATCCAAACTTTTAACTTCGCTGAATTACTTTAATTGCTTTGCATTTTCGCCCCTTCTACAGTATGTAAGTCTGTGACCTATCGTGAATGGCATACGAACAAACAAAAAAAAGGTATATTATGTAAAATATTTTGTGCCATTTAGTTTTGAAAATAACTTTGTAACAGTAAATTAACGTTTTTTAACTTTCATTTTCAAAGTTTATAATTATCACTGCTTAGCTCGTTTACTTAATTGGTATTTTCCCTTCCGATAAGCCACAAACCTGGGGAAACTATAAATATTTCCCCTTGCCCTATGTTAATTGTTTCATTTCCAAAGGGTATTAATCTAGCTCACGCAATTTAAAACGGCAAAACCAAAAATAATATGAAATTCCTGATTTTCATTTAGTCGCGTTATGAAAGTTAGACTAACGCATTTTCTGTTTATCAACTCCCCCCCCCCCCGGTCTCCTGTAACCAAAGTTCTATGCCGCTCTTCCTTATATTGTCGCGGATTAAAAAAAAAAAACCACTTTTTTTCTCCCTGCAAGAATGTTACTGATAGCTGTGCAAATGTTTTTTTTAAATGCACTGGTGGTTTTCGAAGCTGTTTCATTGGCTGTTGGCTACTCTTATTAGTAATGCACATTATATATTACGGGGCCCAGGAACATGGACCAAGAAATTGTAAGTTGGATTTCCATGGATCTTCTTCATCTCATGAGAAACGCGGTGGTGATGGTGTTTTGATCAGGCTTCCTCTTGTTTGAAGCCGTAGATCGTACGGAATGGCGGTTGCCTGGTCCTTTTAGAATTGATGAACATGCGGCTAAAGATTTTAAACATTCTTTTCTGGTTGGTTACAGAGGTACTGCATCGTCCCCTGACCCAGTGGCAGAGAATGTTGGTTTAATGAGATGCGCGAGCGGTATAGTTCCACTGCTTTTCCACTGGATGTTCGCATGACGTCATGCGCTATATCATTTTGCGCAGAATTTCTGTGGTAAATGCACTGTACCCAGTGGTCAGTGCGACGGCAGAGACTGGATTGCAGTTGCACTCTGGATGTTGCAAGAGCAACCAACCTGCCTTCCAGAAGAGCGGACACGAAACTCTGGACCCACAGAAGACACCTTAAATGATTGCTGAAAAAGTTCTTCAATAAACTGTTAGATTGGTCAGCGTCTGTTTTCTTCGGCCTCCTTTTCAATCTTTCAAGAATTCACCTGGCCTGCATCAAGTAGAACCATGGTAAGTCGTAGATAGTTGAATCATTAGTTGTACAACAGTGTTCATACTTCACTGTATGAACACTGTTGTACAACTTGAAGTCTTTGCTAATGGAAGTGTTTGGTTTTCTTGTCTATCGAAATCCACTTCTACATCTCTGAAGGGTGATTGCATTATTAACCGTTGAGTAGATATCAGCATTTGCTGAAATTTGAGACTTCACTGACATTTGTAGTCGCCAGATTTCGCAGGAAAATTACTTCCATTGAAGTCCTTGTGTATGTGGCGTTTCTCCCATTTTGCGACTGATAATCTGATTAAGGATACAACTTTAGTTATAGGCTATAGCTGTACTGCATTTAAATATAGTGTTTAACTGTTTATTATACTTTGCAAAGTTGAGCATGTATTAAACCGATTCTCTGAAGTTTATTTTTATTTTAAAGCAAAATCGTGCCACTCCATTTTTGATGTGATTTCGGTAAGTCATATTTTTGACAGCATCCTGAATCTAACTGAGAAATATGTTGTGTAAAGAGAACTCTTGGAGCCAGTGAAATAAAGGAATGTGATCCGTTTATGTTGAGAAAGAAATGATTTGGTAAATTCGATACGAGTATAGTTAAATATGTAGAATAAAATCATACCCATGTTGAGATTTAAATAGGATCCTTTAAAATGGTATGATCCTTGTTCGCTTTTTAGTGTCCGAGAACTGCGTTACAGTTCTCGGACACTAAAAATAATCGGTTTTTCACGCTTGAGGCATAGTATCATTATGACAATGAAAGTCTTGTTATGGAGTGTGGTACTGCAGTTTGTTTTTATCATCTCATTTGCAAATTAATTTTTTTTTTTTTTTCCCCCAGTGCGCTCAGACATTTCATAGGAAGAGATTGCATTGGAATGATAGCATCAATAAGAGATGCTGTCTTAAGGAGCGATCCACTCTTTTTCGATATCGTTTTCCTTTCACTGTTCTGAGATTTTCTGAAACTTTTTCTCGTAGACAATTTTTAAGTATTTTTGACCTGCACTAAAATGAAGTAATTTATTATTTTATCTCTATTTTGCAGTAGGATCTCTAGATACCGCAGAATCTCTTCCTAGTGTGACATCACTGATAGGTGCCTTCCTTTTCTTTTTCTTTCTGAAATTTGTTTTGATGACATTGTAATCTTCTAACACACTGGGTTAGAACGCAATAAGCAGTTTTGTGATCAGAGGACTGGACTCCATGATAAAAATGTCACGACTACTTTGAGGTCAGTTATTTTTGTACTGAGCGGGAAAGCTTTGGGAAAAAACATGCTATTATCGCCTCTAAAAGCAGTGGTAGCAATAAAGTCTTCCTCCTAAAACGTTTTTGTGACCTTCATTTAACAACATTGCACTCCTTTGTAAGGATCGCATTCTCATTTAGTTTATAGATTTTAGTGTAGAGAAGTTTGTCAGTGTTTAATATAAAGCTTATTATATACTATATAAAGGTATTTATTCCAAATATTCGTACCTTTTTGAAGTAAGACGTGTTTCTTACTCATTTCTTCATGATTAAACTAAAGAAGGAATCGGGAAACGCAACTTTCTGATATATTTCATCTTTCTCTCGTTTCGAGAGAGAGAGAGAGGGAGTGATTTGAGTCAGTGTGGATAGTACTTGACTGATATATATTTTGCTTACATAATATAGAAAGTTAATATACAAGAGACTGAAAAGTAGCACATACTGACTTCACTTTTCCGCTCTTCCTCCAACAGTCGAATTCTCGACGCCAAATCATTGTCCAAAAAGCATGCCTAGATGAATGATTTACAAGTAATGTTTTACTCTAAGCTATACATCTCTCTCTTGGTGAAATGCCTCCGCATAGCATAAGAAAAATAATATGTTTCGGGATCTGTCTCCTTTAGAACTGACGATGTTGCTCAAGTCACAAAGTTGCGAAATGGTAAAACAAGAAACTTATAGATTCCACGAACTCTTAGCAAGTGGATTCCACTTGCTAAGAGTTCAGGAGTCGATACTTCGCTTGCAAATATCGTTTTTGTTTTGTTTTTTCCAAAAAATGTACGTGTATAATGCTGCAATATAATGCTACAGTAAGCAGCGACGTCAACTATTTAGTATATGTACAACTGTCATTTAATAAATGTTTTCATTTTCTATTGTTAATATTTATTTATTATTATTTTTTATCATCAAGAGTCATGGCAGCAACTCTTATGCCAATTGCTGAAACAAGCTGACTACTCTTTTTACAAAAATTATTAAGGCCAAAATTCGGTCTGATGTCTGTCACTTTATTAGACAGAGGTATTCAACGGAACACAGCCTACTAAATTTGAATTATTAAATGCAGGTAATGGAAGAACTAGAGCACTTTTAAAATAGCGAAAAATCCCCCCCCCCCAAAAAAAAGAGCCATTGTGCAGACACATCGGTTGCATCATTCAACGGTTGATACAGTTGTTTCATACTTCTTCAGCTACTCTGCGAATTCTACTAATTGGACTAAATGACAGTAGGAAGTTTTTTTTTTCGAACACCTCTGCAGGTGTCCAACTGCTTAACTATTTTAAATTAAATTTGAAACATATTCGCTTTTTCCCCCTTTTACGTTGCCTAAATTAGTCCAGAACGGACAGTGAGATTATAAAGAAGGGAGAAGAAAGTAAAATGCTTCATACACTACTGAAAGTCGCGTCATTCAATTGATCTCGACTATTTTCCCCTTAACTGTTGATCAAACAATCATAAAAATCCATCTCGTATGGAAAATTATTGTTAACCAAGTATTGGAAAAGTCAGAAAGTCGACCGCAGTTTAAAAGTGACTCTTTAGTTGACATTATTGTAAACTAAAGAGTCACTTTACACAATTTGCATTTCCAACTTCTGAAATGCAAATTGCAGTCACCCTCCTACTTCTTGGTTCACTTTCTTACATAGGAGATTTTTGTACGCATGCAAAACAGTGTAAAACTGAAACAACACTAACAGAAGTTATAGAATGCCAGCTGGAAATGCATCTCACTTTTTTTTTTTTTTTTTTTTAAATGAGAAATTCTCTTCCAAGCGTTTGTCCTTCAGAACTGACGATACACAAAGTTGCGAAGATGGTAAAGCAAGAAGCCTATGTTTACCATGCGATTTTAGAAACGTAACTAGCGTTATTCGAGCAATAATTGTCACCAAACGTTTTGACCACAAGAGGGGAAGAACCAATCACATAAATAGAATGTGATTGGTTTGCGTATTTCGAGGTCCATTACCCTGGTCTCATATTTGGAAATCGTGTTAACTATCCCTCTGTCGATTTTTTTTTCATTTTAATTAGAAATCGAAAAACCCTTTCCAAATATATTTTTCACATTTTCTTTCGAAAATTCCATTTTCGGCATGAGAGTGCTTGATAAATAAGTGGACAACAACGCTAGTCGGCATCGTATTGTTGACCTCTGCCGTAGGCTTATGGGACATTCACGTAGCCTTCACTGTACGAACTTTAAGATGTGGGTGGTCCCGTAGGGCTCTTTAAAGTTATGAGAGAAGCATATTACGTCTGTAAATTGTGTGCATTGTCTGACCAGTTTGCATGCTTAGCGAGATGGATGAAGTGGAGTTTCTGAGACGAAATATTTTGCCACTTCCTCATGAGACTGGATAATTCGACATCCATTGAAAATCTCATAAACATTCCTCTCCTACTACACAAAGGTGATAGAACCAAGGAATTTCCAGCCGACTATCATTTATTACAGTGGAAGTTAGTTCAGGACGGAAGGGTTATGTATGCCTATATGAGTAGCTTACTTGGCATGGATTGGACCCACTGTTATCTCCTGAAGAAACCACAAAACGTTATCGTATATGTAGATCCGGTCACTGCGTCATGCAGTATTATAATTCTGTATTCATGCGGTGCCAGTTTCAAAATAAATTATTGCATTGCACCTGTCCAATGCTCGGTAAAGAGCTTTACGCAATCAGTTTAAAAATATGTATGCAGCGAAATGAGCAATTTTCCCTTGAACTCTATTTCTTAAGTTTTAATTCAGTTGAGAATCTTTAACAATACTTAAACAATTTTAAAAATATAAAATTGATACCTGTATTTTAATGAAATAATATTAACTCGTAATAATGAAAACAAATTGGTCTAGTTCAGTGGTGGCGAACCTATGTGTGCGTGCCAAAGGTTTACAAATCGAGTTGCTGACGTGCCGAACAGTTTTTAATAGGGGGAAAATTAATTTATTATATATATATATAAATATATATATATATATAATATTTTATAAATATTTATAAATAATTATTTATAATTTCATAAATATTTTTATTTATTTATAATATTTATTTATGTATAAATTTATAACATTATTTAGTGTAAAATCGATTATTGCATTATTAAATTGATTTTAATGATTTGAAAAAAAAAAACGGTAGTGAGAAAAATATTTATGCATTGTAACTCACCATAGAAGTCAGCTGAGCAGCAGAAGGATGTCAACTTGTCGGCGAAATGCTTACTGTATTTACTCGAATATAACTTGCCCTCGGGTATAACTCGCACCCCTGATTTACTTTACGAAAAAAGACATTAAAAAGTTTTGCATATACCTCGCACACGAAAAATGTTTAAACATGTTCATGTCCAGGCGATAGTAAGATAGTAACTCGTTCCCTGCGGTAACAACACGCCCTCCCAAACAGCCATTATACTGCAGATGCAAGAAAACAAGTAGTTTTATTGTATCCCTGAATAAGGTACAGAGGCTTTTGCAGTCTGTGTAATATATTTCTCAACAACTAGTGCAATTAGAGACAGCAGGAATAAAAAACGGTTTCTGTGAGAGGGGACATGAATCACATGTCCTACGCTGTATAGACTCGAGCAAAACCATATGTTGCACCGAAACACAGTATCTAACTAAAAACTATTGTCCAGTTTTTCAATTACATGAAAGTGTTTGTTTTATTGCATTTGAAATTCTCGATGACATTATGACAGATCGCAAAGGCTAACTTCAAATAAAATTCTACCACGAATTGAAACATGACATATAACGGGTGTGTGAGTTCGTCTGCCAGCTCAAACAAGCAGCAATAAAATTCAACCAAGGGTTGAAACTTTGTGCGAGTTGAGCCTGCCGGTAATGAAAAGTTCCGTCGGGACGATAAACGACACCCCGTCGTGAATATGTTAAAACTAAGAAATATATATTGGATGTTGTTATGACAGTTTCATATGTTATGGAATTCGGCTGAAGAGAATTATCATTTCAACTGAACAATTGTCGGCTTGCCTTTGTCTTTAGGTCGCGTGATCTTTTGTTAATAACGTACCAATCATATGCACGTTTCATAGCTGCTCTCTCGTGTAAAACAAAATTTAACTTGTACGTATTGTAATAATAATTTAAAAAAAAGTTGAATCATTTATAAAAAGGATATCACCTGTAAATAGTTGACGTGCCTACACAATTCTCGGACGTGCCACCTCTGGCACGCGTGCGTAGGTTCGCCATCTATGGTCTAGTTATTCGGTGTTATAAGCTATGGAGTGGAAGAAGAATTTCTGGGAACTTTTAACAAAACTTGTATCAAAACACGAAACGACATGAAATCAGTTTCATTGTTTCCTGGTGACATTTCTTTCTGGAAATTCATATTCCACATAACTATAATGGTTACCGAAACATTCCTTGAATTAATAAATGAATTTTGATATGATGGCATCGTTAAAACTCCCAGAACTGAAGTCACGCGCTAGAGTAGCCGACCACTTTGCATTGTTTTTAGCTCTAGTTGTGTGAATATTTTACAATGGTAGGTTATGGGTCTGTAGTACTTGAAATTCTATGCTCGCCCTTCTACGTCATAGTTAAAAACTTGAGAGCCTTGATTGATATCAGAGGATATTAGGAAGGAAAAATAACTGATTGCGATCCGGTCACTTTGGTAGTAGAAACTTAATAAAATCTGAAATTCACATTGTAAATTTATTAATTATTTCTTTATTAACAACATAATATAGCTATAATAAGAAGGATGTTTCGAAAGTAATGCCTCCATTGTTAATAGCTCTCTGCTCAAAAGAAAGCTGTCAGCAAGTCTTTACTTCACCTAAATCCAGCCATCACAAAGAATGTCAGATTACATCCAGTTCTTACTTAGGACTTATAGTTGACCTAATAAAAAACATAAAATGACAACTGATTACTTAAATGCTTTCAATGTAGCATGGTTTCAATATTGCACTAATAGTACTTTTAAATATAGTTTGATTTCTTATATTAGTATATAGGAAAAAAAATTATTTTAAATAACGTTACTTAAATTAGATTTTTTTTTTAATATATAAAAGTATTTATAAGAACTAGATATACGACAGAGTCCTTTTCATTGAGTCATTTCAAGAGTCCCTGTTTGCTTGTCTCCACTAGAAATCTTCCCTTGTTAATGCACACAAAAACGATATCCATCCAGCTGATCAGCAGATTAAATTAATGTATCCGGCCAAAAGCGGTAATTTGATTTCCTTGTTTAATAGCGTTGTTTGCCGAAAGCTTGGCACTCGGTTAATAATCTGATCCGATCTAGTCTTGTGGGTCTGTCGTTAGGAATGGAGCCGAGCTTCTCGTTTTCTCGGTCGCTTAGAGGCTGTTAGGAAAATTGGCCAGCACTTTAGATGTTGGCAGTTCAAGTGACTCTCTGTACATATAAGTTTGGACTCAATGGATTACCATTCTTTCCATTATGAGTTTGAATTTGTTTTTATTATTGACATTCGTTGGTATTAAGTATTTGGAGTTGAATGCGAGAGTGACGTTGTGAAACTGCTCCGTTGATTTGAAATATTTTCAGTTAAAATTTAAAGTATATTTTTCACCAGCAGCACTTCCTCAAGTTAAACATAACAGAACTAACTTGCGTAAACTTAATGTTCACATATTTTCAATGATAAATATATTTTGGATTTGAACTTTGACTTTTATATGAGGATAGAAATAACGATTATGAAAAGCTGCTTTGTAGAAGTCTAGATATTTTATTCCCAGCCTTCGTTTTCTCATTTTCAGATGATGAATATTCTCGAATTTCCACACGTACGTAGGGAAAGGAAAGGGACATATGAGGATACCTAAGAGGAGTTTTCAATCCGATTAAATTGTATTTTGCTCATTTAATTGCATTAACGCAGACAATTTTTCAATAAATTATTTTCCATGTTTAAAATATAAGTGTAAATCACTCCATTTGTTTCCGTCTGTCTATCGCTTTATTAAATGCTAACCTCGAAAAATCGAAATTTTAATTCTTTTGTTTCGCTACTGTCTTTTCAATCTTCTTGGCCGACAGTACTGTTGAGACATGCAGGTAGTCATTTGTAAATAGCGTCTAAAAGCGGAAAAACACAGGAAATTAACACGCCCTGATCCTTGTTCTCATTAAAGAAGTCAATTGAGGATGGAAGAATTGAGCCATAGCGAATACATCTTTTTCCTTTTGAAAGTAATATCAAGCTGGAAGCGTATTTAAAATGATAATTAGATATACTTCTCTTTTATTTCCCCTCCGCTTCATTTATCATTTTATCCATCACATTAAACAAATGAAACTTGAAACTGTAACGCTGTTTCACTTCGTAATTTCTTCAACATATAGTATTTTCAGCAATTTCAGATTGACCTTTTCGGCGTTATTTTTCTATGAAATGTTTCGTCTTCTCTAGAAGAGACTAGTATGAGCAAGCTTTTCGTGTTCTGCTTACTCACTTGACCACTAATTCGTGGAATTTTAAGATAGGCCTTGGTGTACTTTTGTTGGCTAATTTTTATTGTTTATTAAGATATTTTGTCTCGGAGTAGGCTCAGGAGGTTGCATCTTGCAACACAGATTTCTGAGCAAGCGAATCTACCATTTGGATTTTCATTCCTTATAGCACCCCGAAAATTCATCGTATAGCAGATATTGCTAATCCCGAAATTCCGCTCAAGAGATCAAACCATGGAACTTAGTCAAGTCACTTCAGTATCCTCCAGTAAGCAGGATGAAAAATTTCTAGTCGTTCCAACTGAAGGGTGAGGTTGCCGGCTTCTGGAGAAGACAGGATTTTTCTCTTCCATAAACTCGATTTTTTTTTTTTTATTCCGCGAAATTAGACAAATCGGCCAGAAGAATATAAAAATTTTATTCATGTAATGCACTTACTTCATAGCCTTAGTTGCTTCATATGTAATTACAAACAACAGCCCACGTGAAACTGTTTCACGTGGGCTATCAAAGTAAGTTGCAACCAAAAAACATTCACAAAACCAGTGGAATTCAAAACCCATTCTCCTTAGGTTGGAGAGCGGAGACGTTCACTCGTCCATCCAGATCGGTCAGTCGAATATCAACATATTATGCTAAGTCATACTTAAAGGGCTGTGCCATCATGATTAGAAGCGTAAACTTTTATGCAGTAGTAGAACGTCTTCATTATAGGAACAGGAACTACCTACCAATTTGGGAGAGAAACGGATAAAAATACGCTTTCGTTTGTTAAGGATGATGGAATCTTTAATCACGACCAAAGATTAGACAACAATGTTATTGAGTTATGTGAAAAATAAACGGCTCTTGAAACAAGTGCTGTATAATTACCGGCGAATTTGTTAATTGAAAGGGAGATGGTAAATCCCATTTTATTCTATAGCCGGGTACGGCATTGAAACCCTATGGATGTCGATGGATTTCGACCCGAGTTTCGTACCCGGCTATAGAATAAAACGAGATTTACTATCTCCCTCTCAATTAAGTGCTGTATAAGTTTTGCAACATAAATGTATCACTAGTACCGGCAGTGATTCTTAAGCCGAATACCGATTACTCGTTTTGCGAGCCGTCGTAGCTCAGCCGACATCGATGATTCCCTTTAGTTGGGATTTTTGGTCGGGCTTTTTCATTTGCTTTCTCTCAGCTGCTTAGTCCGTTATTCCAATAAACTGACTTTTATTATATGGACTCGTGTTACATTAATCAAGAAATTAAATATTATCTGTTCACGTATTTTATTATACAGTTATTCAATAGTACATAACTTATCAAACTGAAGCTTTAAATCCAATAAAGAAACATCTAAAACACTTTGAAAATAGTGAAAAACGTGCAAAGAAGTGTATTAAAAAAAAAAAAAAAAAACTCTTTCACAGTCACCTCTACAGTTCACTTTCGACTAAATTTGGAATATAGTTGCTCCTTAAGTTGTTTTTGGTCTCCTAACAATTTTCACACGGTTGAATCAAAATAGAGGGCGAAACTACAAAGGAGAAGCAAGTAAAATACTTCAGACACATGTAAGTTGCACTGTTCAACTGATTTTGGCCAGTGGTTCTTCGCCTATTTTAAATTACTCAAGGGGGGATAAATCCTACTGAGAAAGCAGTAGGTTGGCTGCAGTTTAGAAACGGCTACTTATCAAACATTAATAGTTGAAAATATAAAATTCTCTCTGAAATTTGAGCAATATTATAACCGGTACAATATTTTTCATGGCTACAACTAACATGAAAAATACATACCCATCAGGATATGTACATATCATAAGATTTAGTTGTTCGGTGCAATTTGAAACAAATTGTTTCAAATTGCACCGAAACTGTTAGAGCAATAAACAGCTAAATATTGTAAAAAAAATTTTAAGTGTTATGCAGTCACCGCGTAGGACTCTAATAAGAAGTTACTTTAGCACTCAGAAATACTCGTAAGGGCAAAACGTTTGGGCAGTCAGGAAAGGGAGAGAGAGAGAGTGGTGGCGGCATATGTAATTATAAAGTTCTAAAGAATTAAAAAATTATTTTGATTAAAAAAAATCAAGCGATTTGTACATTATTCCTTGCAGTGGGGCCATCTTTTGCATTTGTCTTCATTTCGATAGTAGGTGCGGGACACAATGCAAAGTATCGTTACCACGATATATGTATTTTGTGGTAACGATACTTCTTTAATATGGCATTGGTGGTAATGAAAAGGAGGGGATTTCCCCTCCTAGTTTCTACTTAAAAAATGAAAGGTCATGAAAAATTATCACTAGCTTCTTTGACAACTTTGATTTCACGCTAAAAATAAGAGAAACCCTCGAAATTGAAAAGAATAACTCAATAATCACCATTCATGAAATTCTCTCTCAAAATATACCGCGAACAAACACGGGTTACGTCTCCTTTCATTTAAAAGGAACACTTTTATAAAATTAAACAGAATCAGTGAGCCACCACTATTTTTCCAACCAGATCATCTGCTTTATCAACATCAAACCCGGAAACTTGCTTTTTTTTTTAATTCGCAAAACATGCCAACGGACCATAGAATACGCAGTTAACAAGCATAATACTACCCTGGTCTCATCGCTTTAGTGCTTCGGTCGTTATCTCAATAATCAAAATCAAATATTAAGAAAATCTCGTTATCTCAATAATCAAAATCAAATATTAAGAAAATCCACCTTAGCAGTTTTTTGACTGCTACAACTGCAGGACTTTAGACAATATGGACTTTATTGTACTTGCGGACGTCTTTTTCATTCCCCAAGCTGGAAGTCATGCCGGAGTATTTGTTTTTAGTAATGATCTGGCACAAAGGTTTCGCATGATGTGGTCCGGTACTGATCTTTAGAAAATCCTATCCTTTTCATCCGTCTAGGACGGGTTGAGTCCTCTCCTAATGAGAGGACTTGGGGGTTACTGGCGTATTAATGCAGTCGGTTCGCCACTCTGCTGCATCCCCTAAGGGCGATATTTATGACTGTATCTGTGTGTGTTCACGAGGCCGGTTTGCCTGCTTGCGGGATGAAAAACTCAAGATAAACCGGGGGGATGGGGGGCTTGCTGTCCACGCCCAAGACTGGCTGACTTGGCTTTCGATAATGTTGTGATAAAATTGATCCATTTAGAACAAAAACTTAACCATGCAGACTGCTTCTTGTGCTGGTGACTTCTACTAATTCCACAAGTCAGAGAGTTTTTGTAATACAGTACATAATTTGGAGACGTTATTTCTTTGTCGCCCCGAATATAGCTGAACTGAAAACTGGAACGGTTCGACATTTTCTTGTAAAAGTTTCAAATAGTGAATCTGAGTAAAATTCATCCCATAATAATTGCTGTATTGAAGTCTCATATTACTACTAGCAACAGTAATAATAATAATAATGGAGCCTGCGTAGTTCAGTCGTTATGAACGAAGCCGTTTAGTTAGAAAGACCTGGGTAATTGGATCCCATTTACGACGCGCATAATTTTTATCAATCCTGTTCAGCTAAAGGTAAGTTAGCAGGCATAATACGGAGATGGCTGGGATTTTTCCCCCGGAAACAGGCAAATCAGTCTCATGAACAGACGTGAAACAGTTATCGGACAAGAAAGACAATAAGAAAAAATATTGTTCTATAATTTTTCCCTATTAAAGTGGCATTGCTATCTCACTCTGCACGGTTCAGTTTTTGTTCTAAATGGATCAATTTTCTCATGACATTTTCGAAAATTTAAAATTTTCGGTGAACTCTCCGGATACCATGGTTGAGGAAGATCCTTAAGCTCTTCATGTCGTTGACGGGAATCGAACTTAGGACACTCCTTCCCCAGGCATATGGTTGCGAAGCGCATAGCCACTAGGCTAACCCCTCATATTTGAATTTTTAAATTAAAATTCAAATATGACGTGAACTATCGAAGAGAAAATCAACTATAAAAAATAAATTTAATTAAAACAGTTGCTTATTCAAGTATTTTAATGCTTAGCGGCATTCTCAGTTGTCCTTTCCCCACTCTCCATAAAGTGAAAAATTCCGTAAACAAATCCTGTGTGACCCTTTCAGAAGTTTGTTTGAGAGATCTCCAGGGACTCATCGAGGGAGGCCACATACTACACGCAACAATCATACTTATTCTCGAATTCATTCACACTGCTTGCACATACTAAATCCAGTGGCAATCCATTCTAATCACGCACTACCCTATGAGAGAAAAAAATTAGCCCTCACCTCCTTCTTAGCGGCATTCTCAGCTTCCAATGATGGCCTCTTGTCCTTTCCCCCCCACCCTCCATAAAATGAAAAGTTCCGTAAACAAATCCTGTGTGACCCTTTCAGAAGTTTGTACGTTACAATCATATCAACCCTCTTGCTCCTGCTTGCTCGTATCTGCAGCCTACAAATTCTTAATCTTTCTTCATAATCAGTACCCCACAATCCTGATATAATTTTTAACACTCTCCTTTGCACTCTCTCCACTGTATGAGAATCACAACGGAGACCATACCTGCGCACAGTAGTCCAAATGAGATCTTATCAAGGCCTTGTAAAGAGGCACTATGATATCCTTATCTTTACAAGTTCGTTTCAGCATTGCAATTATCTTTTGAGTTGTATTTTCAATCATCGCTACATGGCCCCTGAACTTCAACTTGCTATCTACTAACACCCCAAGATCTTTAGCCTGATCAATTTCTTCTAGCATAATCCCACCAATATAATACGACATTGAAAATCTAATCACACCAAAGTGCATGACTTTGCATTTACTGACATTGAACTGACATCCATTTTCCCATGCCCACAATTCAGCCTATTCAAATCATTCTGCAAATACTGTATATCAGCACTATTCCTGATTACCCTATCTTTTGCATCATAAGCAAATACATGTATGTCGCCCGTCCTTCCCAATATCATTAATGTACAGATTGAATAATAGTGGACCAAGGACTGATCCTTGTAGTACACCACTAGTTACCTGAATAGAATGTGAGCAAGCTAAAATCTGACCTTCCCATGCTGTTCATTGCAAATTAAGAGATTCACTGTTAAATTATATATTGAAGTCAGTTTAATTTACTCGTCCCTTGTGATATTTCCTTTCTTGAAACTTCTTTATAGATAGCATTTTTAGGTGTGTTTAGCAAAATACGTAAGCACTTATTTCGTCTGTTCGCAAATTTTTTTGGAACTCTAGCTGTTTTTTTATCTTTATCTTCCCCCCCCCCCTCTAGCTTTAATATTCATCATTACAAAAATTTGTCTGGCCATCCCAATTTTTCTTTTCAGTCGGACTGTTTATAGAAATACACAAAACGTACCGATATTATGTATTAACTTCACACTGGCCTACTGGAATTTAATTAGATTTGTCCTTTACGGAATACATAAAAATGCGGCTGTTTTGATTTTCATTCGAATTGTTTGTTCTTTCTTGTTTAGTAAAACTATTTGAACACACACATTAATTCCTCTTAAATAGATGGAACATAATTCAGTTTAGTACTAGTGATGGCTATTAAAATTTATCAGAATTGAGAATAATTTCTTCCAATCAGTGATAAAAAATATAGAGAGCACAGAGCAAAAATTGGGATGGATGTGTCATAAACTCGCATGAACTTTTGACGCATTCGACGTTCTTTTTTTTTTTTTTTTTTTTAATAAAAATACGATTACACTGAGGTCTGTTACGAATTTACATTATTAAAGGAAATCATGATAATTCTTGCGAAGCAGCAGAAATATCGACAGTCGAAAATTCAAATCTGAAACTGCGTAATTTCAATTTCAATGTGCGTAAAAGACTTATAAAGAGGCTGCGAAGCCTAATTTGGTCAATTATGTATGTTCCAGTCAGTTACTCTTCGTTGTTACTTAGTTCTAGTTTCAACATTGCTTGAAACTATGCATCTGTTTGGAGTCCGCAGCTACTCATCTTGACGGTTCACGAACTACTAATTATATAATTTTTCTCGCAAAACGATAACAGTAATTCCTGTCCACCTGGATCAAATTTTAATAAAATTACAACAATATTGAAATATGTCGTTTCATTTAAACCATTTTAGGTAAAACAAAATTATATATATACTACTGTACCTATGCCTGAAACGGCTCTAGGTTCAAATTCCATGTTGAAATTTCTGTAGGTGTTCCTATTATTCATGTCGAAGTTTCTGGAACAGAAAACTACTTAGACAATATGATGTAAATAAATAATTTACTAATTATTTACAGGTTCAACTGTGATAATTCATGTTTATTACACAAAGTATCTGTTTATCATTTTCTGCAGCCATTTAGTTATTATTTCGCCTTGCAAGATGATGAAGGAGATAGTCTCGAATTATTTTTATGTAAACATTTTAAAATTAAAGCATGAATTGCTTAAAACTTTAAACATGCGTATTTTTTCTATTCTTGGTACGGATATTCGACAGATGCTATTCGATCGCCATTTAGTCTGTCTTCTGTAATTTGAACAATATTATGTGCAGGTCTCTAATTTCGCATGATATTTTTGTATGTTGCTAATTTAAAAACCTCTGCTACTAGTGGCCTAAAACTACGTCGGGCCTGGCATTTAGTCATATTGCATATGGACAGGAAAGCATTTTAGATAGTAAAACATCTAAGAGTTTAAAAACTCTTCACTCTTTTAAGAATGAAGATGGTTAGATCATCGTGTCTGTAAACTGAAATTAGCGAAAGACAATACTTGAGTAAAAATCTTTTAGGATTGGTCAGCATTTTATCTTCCAAAAATGCTTTGGAGCATTTGTCCATTTTGTAGGGTGACCTTTTTAACTTGGCACATGCTGGTTCATCTTCCCTTTCCATCCCACCCCATTTAAAGTACAAATAACGAATGCTTCTGTGAAAGAGAAGAGAATCGCATCTCCCTCCCTTTTTCCCCCATGGTGGAATAGCTAGCCATTAGAAAGAGTTTGCAGAGTGTTCCGTAAAGACAACGGATGGTGTCACATGGCTCACTGATCGAGCATTAGGCGTGCTTGTTGGAGCCTTCACGACTGCGCTTACGACAGTAGGCTCCGTCCGATGACTTCCGCAGCATAGACTCAGGCTGCATGTCGCCACTTTGTCCGCTGTATTATCTTAGGAAGTAGTTGAGCTTCTGGTCCTTTTAGAGCGAGATGGTTGTATTTTCAGTGTATGTTCTGTGCATATCAGAGGAATATTCTACTTTTCTGTTGAGATATTCAGGTGTACATTGCATTGGAACATTTTATAACGATTTAATTTTGAAGAGCCATCTATTCAAGAAAGAAATGACATGTTTGTTTAGAGACATCGTTTGGCATCTTAACCATAACCGTATGGAGGGCAAGTGTCTTGCATTAAGTAACACACGGTATTTCATATTCGCTCTTCAACAAATAGTAATTTTTTTCAGATGACTCCAGTCTTTTTATTTCCATGTGAAGAATTAGTAAGTTCCTTTTTGTTTGGATGTTTGTCTGAAATATTTCGTGCATTGGGTTTATATTTTTTAAAATGGTTTCGTGTTTACACCACTGAAAGATTTAATTCTCCATTTGATTTCACTTTTTTATGCATATTTTATATTGCTTGATTCATTTCTTGTAACTGTGATGTGTTAAGTTGTTGATGGATTTGTTTTTATATAAATGTTATTTTGGTTTTATTTGATTATAGTTAGGAAACCAATTGGAACTCCAAGATGACGCTCTCACTGAAAGTAAGCATTGTGAGAGCCGACAAAAGCGAGAAGATAATCAAAACGATGCAATTCGAGCCGTCCACACAAATTTACGATGCATGTCGAATTATCCGGGAAAAAGTACCTGAAGCCAACCACGGAGAGCGTAAGTATATATATATATAAAATTATTTTTTAAAATTTTTTTTTTTATAATAGTATATCTTGTACACAATACTCTAATATTTAAGATTTTAGTTTGAATATATATATAAATTATTTATAGCCATGCATTGTTATTTTTGAATTAAGAAAATGAATACACAGTGTTTTAAATGTGCGGGGGGGGTTGACGTTAGGGAAACCTTACGCATAGAAAAATTAATAATCCGTCGAAATAGTTATTGATTTTTTTATATATGCATCTAACGACAGTCATATCCTATCCTAATCATATTTAGTATCGTGAGTGAGCCAAGTGTTAGGATATCCGGCACCCAAATGAACTTGAAGCCCTTTCAGGACTTCATGTAGGGCGGTGGTTCATACTAATCTTGGAAACATCATCGACCTTCTAAAATTTTTCACAAACATCCATGCCGTATATTAATTGTTATTAATGAATAATTACAGAGAATACACGATCTATGAAAAATCTGTCATCTCTTGGCAGTCTGGATATGTACTAATTCCATCAGAATAAATACTGGGCGCTGCAGTGTTATAATTGCACATGTTACAAACGCCCGCTATTTTATAGTAATGAAAATCAGCGTATTAGATTAATTAATCCAAATATCAGCGGTATTTATTAAATTAACTTACATTAATGCGAATTAATAATAGTACCTAAATTTTTATTGACGTGTTAGAGTAGGTGCATGGAAATTTTTCAGTCATTCGGATGACAGGTATCCAGTCTGCTTATTTATTTTATGCTTACTACTTCTATATTAATTAATGTATTAAATTGTATTTGCTTGAAGTAATCTTAAGGAATAAGATTAATTTAGTAAATATTGACTGTGTTGTATGAATTGTTTTTTTATGATATTAACTTCCTATGTTTTATTATATTACTGTTTGAAAGCTGTTTTTTTTTTCTTTTTTTTTAAATATTTATTTTATTTTTTAAAATCGTTGAAATAAATACCTTAAGACAGGAAAGAGCAATGAATGATTAACTAGTTTATGCCAACCAAATAGCTCCAGAAGTGATTAGCATTTATTCAGATATAAGATGAACGAGACCATTTCTCTCGGCGCGCGCGTGTGTGTGTGTGTTTATTCATAATTTGAACGATTTTAAATAATTTACTTTGTAAACTTTTCAGAATTCATAATTTGCAGCCATCTACTAAGGAAATAGAACAAGTTGCAAAAATGAGAAGACAGTGATCTACAATTGAGAAAGGGCCGAAATCACAATATTGCTGAATATTAGACTGCTATTTTAGCGTTAGACTGTTGCTTGATGAACATAGGCAATCCGTGCTATAAGACTACAACAGTGTAGTCTTATAGCATGGATCTGCAGTATTGGAAATCATAGATAATTTTCATTAGCTACTCGAGGAGATCTTTAAGGCAACAGCTGTAGCTAATCATTGAATACTCTTACAGTAAGAATCATTAAAACACCGCTGTAACTCTTTATATTAACTTTATATTATCTCTGGACCTATGGTTCATGTAGCACCTTTTGTAATTTTCGATGCGAAGAGATAAGCAAAGCTTTATTTTTATGGACCACTCTATCTCTCAATATCTTATAAAGAGCTAAAAGATATAAAACGATGTATTAACTTTTGTAAAGCAATATTTAATATTGTGTTATAGATATATTGCCGATAATATGTCATTTCTAAGTTCTACAGCTTATATCCTGTATTCAAGGATATAAGCTGCCAAATTTAAAGGCGTGAAACCAGGTTGTTAAAACAAATAAAATCAGCTAATGCCTTTTATTCACGTATTGGGAGTAGGCGAGGCCATTTTAGCCCCATCTAACTTTTGGAGACTGAGGGGGGGGTAGTTCAATCTTCACTTGTAGCCAATCAGAGATACCTGGCCCAAGACTATCGCTAATTATGCACGGCCCATTGAAGAGAGACGGCTGAGAAGTACCGCCATCTCGTGGTCCCTAATCCTAACACTGTTTTTACTGTCTAAAAAATGATCTTGAGTTTGTGGGACGAAAAACCCCGAGTTTCCAGGAACATAAAACCCCCTTGCCTGTGCCAGAGATCGACTAACTTGGAAACCGGTAGGAAAAAACTTAGTAAAAATTCCTCTGGTCGGCGGCTAGAATGGAACTTACGACGCTCTTTCTTCGGGAGATATAGGGCCACTTGCACTGAGCTACACAGACTTAAAACAAATAGAGCACTTTGAAAACAGGACTTCCAGAATGTTCTCAGCTTTCATCGAAAGCACCACCACCACAGAGCGCGTCATTTACCGATTTCAACCAAATTTGGAATGTGTTTTTTTTCTTACATTGCTAAAAGTCACCTGAGAAGTTTAGCCTTTATCGAGGTCATCTAGGAAATTCGGCCCATCCGGTTTGTGGTGGTGGGGGAGTACGAACGAATTGTTTGCTTCTTCTCCAACATTCTAAAAGTCGCATTTCAACCAGTTGCAGCAAAATTTGGAATACAGTTTTTTCTTATGTTGAAAAGTTCTCCTGAGAAATGAGTCCTAATTGAATTGTAACGGAGGATTACAGCAGGTTCTCAATCAATGCAGGTGCCTCTAGGTCGCATCATCCAAATTTTAAATGCAGGCGAACCTGTACTTTGAAGATACGAACAGTTCGTACTTACAAATAGCGCACGGGCTAATAAATTGAGACTCTAATTCATTTAACGAACATAGAACCCACGCTTACCAACATTTCACGATGCCTGAAGTTCCGCAATATATCTTATGAAAAAAAATTAAATTCATTTCAATGAACGTATTATGTTCGTAAGTTGGGGTTCACCTGTAGTTGTTTCTTACAACACTTTTGTCCAACCATGTGGAAACTAAGGACTGTGCATTGTGTACAGTTGTTAGAGTTTTCACATGATTGGAGCAAAGCGGAGGGTGGAGTTGTAGGGGTTAGGAAGGAATGAGAAATTCCTCAGCCACTACTACAAATCACATCACGTTCAGTCGATTTCTACAAGTTATTTGTCGACTTTTACCCACTTCATCTAAAATTATAAGTGATATCACATAAATAACATCTTATATGTGAAAGTGAGCCAACTATTTAGGAAACAAGAGCTGCGATTTAAAAACGGCTACTTGGTTGGCTTGCTTATAATTGTCGAAAATGTAAATTTCTTTTGAATTTTGAAAAATACCAAAACAACGGCAGCAGTTGTTTTGCCGATTATCCACTGATTATAATAACTCCAACTCGTTCCCTGGATAACCCCAGAGTATTTTTCAATGTTTTTGGCTAGTATTCGCCTATCATCAAAGATCATGGCATGCACTGCATCGATGTTTTCAGGTGTGATCGCTGTGTAAGATCTCCTGACTTGGGGACAGACATCTGTTGTCTCAGGATGCCCAGTTTTAAACTTGGCCACCCATCTAGCAACTGTTGGATGTGCTGGGTCACAGTCCTTTAAAGTCTCACACAAAGTTTGGTAAATCTCAGTTGCGGACTTTCCTTGCAGCACGAAAAACTTGATGACGGTCCTCACCTCTGTGTCCTCGAATTTCTTCAAAACCTCTTATATGTCTTCTTATATATCCTAAAAGAAAAAGAACAAATTATTACAATTTGATGAATGATGGAGGTTAAAGTGTTTTAAGATCTTTCATGTGGTTATATCAGTTGCTTCAGTTATTTATCTAGGTATTTATCATAACTTTTCATCTCCCCCACCAACAAAATTATTGTATATATCCCCTTCTTAGGTCCAAAACTGATAGAATTTTCATAAATGCCACTTTTTTAGTTTCCGAACAGGTGGATTTTGAATATCAGAAATCTGTCTGAAATCATAATAGTTACGCAAAAAATGCGCAATATCTACATTCGAAAATTCAGCCATGAATAGTACTAAACTGTGCCTTCTGTGTTATCAACTTTTATATTTCAATCATCTAAGGGCGTTAATAACAGCATTAATCCACTTGGATCCTGGCCTTCCTGTAGATCATTTACCTGTTGTCCTGGTATCAAACATGTCTTTTGCTAACTTTTTTCTAAAAGAGATGTTGCTTTCCTTCTATTGTGTGCTTAAATATCATACCACCTTTGGTTAGCTTTGCTCACTCATTCTTAAATGCTATTAATGTTATTTTTTTCCCCTGTTATGTTCATTTTTAATAATGATTCTGTCATAGATGCCATCTCTTCATTTTATCTCTGGTCTTTGATCCATTCTATTTCTAACCCAACTCGCAGATCTGTAAGGTAGAATTGGTTTGAACATTTCTAAGCTACGTGTTTTGGCCAATTTCTCTCTTTATTCCACATTCATTCAACTAGCGCTGCTATATATTTTGCCTTGCATTACTTATTTCCACATTTAATTGTCATCTTCGCTAAACATTATGTCTAACTGAAATGCTTTACTTGTTCTGTCGGTACTCCACTGCGATTGCAGTTGCCGTTTTCCATGGTCCATCCTGTTTTCATAGTTTTAGTCTTTTTTATTACTGATTTTCAGACCAAATTTGTTTGAATAGTAATTCCGGAATCCTCAAGACTTGTATTACATTTATTGAAGAATATAACCTATTTGCATGAAATAAAAAGCTGAGGTTTAATATTTCTTGGCTTTTTATTTTGTACAGATAATGTTATTCTAGGACTGACACTTAGCCGGCCATATTATACTGTATTTGTATTGAATTAACCACAGATATGAGTATGATGATGATTATGCAACATGATTTAAAGTGCATTTTATGTGGGAAAAAATTATAAAAGTGTACAAAGACACACGAAATCTTTCCAGGAATCCTTATCATTTATTACTGCTTTGATTAAGGTTTCACTGACCTGACAAAAAAGAAACTGCCGGGCCAATGTTTCTCCTCTCAGATGAGAGCCAACGGTTTCGAAACCGTTGGTTCTCATCTGAGACCAGGAAGAAATCCTAAGAGGGCAACAATCCCTTCCTTATTATTATTATTATTTATTTATTTTTTTTGTGAGGTGTGTCGATATGTTAATCCATCGTTAATCAGTGTGTTGGTGTGAAAGCATTGGATACAACCTGTTGATATTTTCTTGTCTGACAATGATTTTTTTAAAAATCTGATTGGGTTCTGTAGAACTCTTCATTACATCAGGTTATGAATAAATGGACCCCGCGGTTAGCCTAGTGGCTGTGCGCTTCGCAACCATATGACCGGCGAAGGAGTGTCCCAGGTTCGATTCCCGTCGAAGATGTGAGGAATTTGAGGATCTTCCTCAGCCATAGCCGGTCTTGGGCGCGGACAGTAGGGTTTTTTCCCGCCAGTTTATCTGGCGTTTTTCATCCCGCAAGCAGGCAAACCGGCCCCGTGAACACGGATCTACAGTCATAAATACTTAACCCCCCCATGAGGGGGCTCAACCCATCCCAGTAGGGACGGGGAAGAAACAGGGAGGAAACTCCATACGAATAAATGGATAAATGTACTCATTCGATCTACAGCAATAAGTTGACTCCAAGCATGTTATACTGTTAGCGACACACAAGTGTTTTATTTGTAATGCAGCAATCTTTTAAAATTAAAATGCATTGGAAGACTTTTGTACCTTATCTAATTTAAGGATTATTGAGCAGTAGCAGTACTACTAATTCATATAATAATAATTTATATTTATATAAGTAATAGAGGATGCTGTGGAGTCAAAATGTTTATCGGCGTTTGTAGATGATACAATGTGAACAGAAACTCCTACTACTACTTAAAATGTCTCAGTTTGAACACAATTTCTTTCATAGTTTGGGAAGTTTTTATTATATGTCCGTTCATTTCGCTGTTGCACCTCATCTATCTGCTGTTGTAAACACTAAGAAGTATGGCGTAGAATATGACTAGTAATTTTAATTATCCTCTATCATTTTTGTTCTTAATTACTTTTTTTAATCGGTTTGTCGATCTACGTTGTCATCATCTGCAGTTAATTCAGAAGTGAAGTTTTTGTACTTAGTTTAGTGCATAGTGCATGCATCTTGGGAATGAATCGGTTTTGTACGAGTTAATATATATCACATGTATAATGATCAGCGTTTTCCTTCACTTAGAAATTATATCCATTATTAAAGTGGAGACATTTCTGCATTTTTCATAGTATATTACATTAGTTGCATAATTTATTACACATAGCGTATTAATTTATTGATAAATTAATCACCCATGAAATCCAAGTTGCAAAGAAATTTTTTTTTCCCCCCTCTCATGACTATTATCATCTGTCTTAACTGGTTTGCATAGATTGCTAAACTAGGCAGTTTCTCGACTCGGTGAGTTGGTCATCCATGGAGATTGGAAGTATGAAGGTATCCATGTAACTTAACGATGATATTTAAAATTCCATATTGTTTGTAATTCAGATTCTTTATCGACCTTTGTTAATTGGTTTGCTTAGATTACCAAACTAGGCAGTTTCTCAACTCAGTGACTGTTGATCACCCATGGAGGCTGAAGTTTGAAGTTATCCATGAAACTTAGCATTACTCATTAATGACGATAGCATTTAAAATTCCATAATTCAGATTCTTTGTTGTTAAAATTACAACCGATTTTCATGCATCAGTAGAATTATATGGCGATTTATATGTAACCTGCATAAACTCAGAAATGCGCAATCAACGAGCATAGCCACGACTTCCTACTCGAAGGGCAAATTGTGCAGTCAATAATCGATAATCTGCAAAAGAGAGGCGAATAGTTAAGAGCGAACGTCGAATATGGAAGCTTACGAGAAGGTAGGTGAGTAAATTTTGTGGAAATCTGGCGGATATAATACGTTCTTGAATTGTATTACATTCCTAATAAATATGCTGTTTTGCTCACATTGTAAGTTGACAATAAGAAACATTGAACAGATGGAGAAATTCAAATTTAGATCAGATGTTTTCCTTTTCGTATAGGAAGCAACCCCCAGGAAAATTGTTTAAGTAGCTTTATGTTAAGTTAAACGAAAATCTGCTTCTAATTCGAATACCCCGGATAGTATTTTATACGCGCCATTCTGTTTGAAATAGCCAGCTGTATTTAATAGTTAAGGGAAATTAAAAAAAAAAATCTTGCAGGATTTCATGTACTGATAGCCCTGATTTACAAAGGCGAACAGAGAAAAGAAGCGTGACACAGACACACTGGTTGCACACATTTAACTTCCCTTTCGTGCCGAGGAAGTTGAACAAGAGTTAAGTTATTTTTTATTTGTTAATAAATCTTCTTCATAATAAGATTTTGAATTAATGATGCAGGAATGTATATATCTGGAGGAACATCTTCCTTGTATGAATTATTCGTGTGAACATTTCTGTGATACGTAAATTGTATACGTATTTAATGCTTGTAAATGTATTAAATGAACACCGATGGGCATTGAACTCGTAATTTAATCAACTAAACATTAAATAGATATCAGAGATATAAACCTTTTTAACCCTGAAGGCATTTTGAGATGCTCTTTGCATATTTCCAGAATGACAAAAATTTCCGAAATTACATCATAGAGTAATTTTTTTATTTGAATATGCGAAGTCTTGTCTTTATGAAACGACTCCTCTGCGTTTAGTTTCGTAAACGAAGTGTCGCGTAAAGCATGTGCGCGTGTGTGTCAAGAAGCTTCACGCAGCTAGTCTGAAAATTTAATCTTTAAATAAAAATTTCAGACATATTTTAGGATAATTGCTCTCCGCGTTTGGGGAAAGATATATATATATAATTTATTTATTTTTATTAATTTGTATTTCTTGCGATTTATGTTCAAGGCCCAAAGAAACATGCTGCTGCTCATGTGCAAAACATATTGGAACTACATTGACTTACAATTCTTCAGCAGTATAATTAAGATTAAAATGAACTTCAAAATTAATGTCAAAAACCTTGGCAGAACTTCTAGGATGAAGGAGTCTTCACAATGATCCCTAAACCAAATACTTAGCGAGTCATTAAAAAAATTAAGGACGGAATGTGACCTGCTGTAACACCTAATCTATGATAAATATAATCAGTCCGCCACTTTTGTTGCACGTAGATATTGAACTCAAATTTGGTAGACGCAGTCTACCAAATTTGAGTTGTTAAATCGGATTTATTAAGAACTGGTGCACTTTGAAAATAGCAGGAGAAAAACAGTTTTTGTCTTTTGTTTACATATTGCATCGTTCAACAAAATTTGGAACATATTTTCTTATGTTGTATAAGATCCTCTGAGAAAATCAGCCCAGTAGATTAAAAAGGAAAGTGCGCCGAGGGATGGGGAATTTTTTCCGCCGCAGATATTTCTAATAATCCTCACAGGTTCATTTCTTTTTAACATATCATTCATCGACATTTTTGCATATTTCATCTAAACGCAAACAAAATATTAAAAAGTCTAATAAAAGGATTTAAGTCCAAATAATCTAAGAGGTTGAATGCAATTTAGAAGTCCTGCCACTTTTTACTTGTACTCATCCTATCTTACATTCTTTTTCTGAAATAATAATCGAAATTGCGTGTGTGATCTTCCTATACATAATCCAGGGCAACAGGTCGATTTCACAACACCGATTAATATATATATTTTTTTTTTAAACGATCACACTTTTAATACTTACTCGTAGTTAGTGGATCTATAATTTTATGAAGATGGTTTTATTCCGTAAAATATACCGTGTGTCCGTTTTACAAATGAACTACTGTAAGATGTGGTTCATGTATTTTGAAAATTTAATTCATCCATTGGATTCGTTTTCTTTTAATACAACTGGAAGCTTAATAGTAGTTGAATTCATGCATCGGCTGCTTTTCCTTAATTCGCAATCGAAACACCGCTTGATTGTCACACTATTCGGAATTTAATATATATACCTGAAGCATGAGTTAGGTTAATTTGAGTTTTCGTACAAGCAGCCTCGTCCATGTAGCCAGCGTATTTATATCGCTGGCTACATGGACGAGGCTGCTTGTACATGTAGTTAATTGCGTATATTTTTCAGGTCGGATTGCATGTTTTGAGGGATGAAAAATCCATCGACCTTGTTAACACAGGCTAACTCACGATCACTTTGAACAGACCTTATGAATGTTTTTGGTCTAGATGGGATTCAAACCCAGGATCTTTTCTACCAGAAGGCATAATCGTTATTGACTAAACCAGAACTATGTAATGCTAATGGACTGAGTACGGTCATTTATTCGTTCATCTTGTAGTTCACTCTATCTTCTCCAGTTCGAGTTTCTTGTTTAAAAGTGCTCTAAGATACTTTTTCAAGTAAGGGGACTTGGGATTTATAGCTCGACATGTATTCCTCTTGTTCTTCAGACATCAGGTCTCAGAAGTTCATTATGAGTTTGTCGATGTCGTTTTGCCATATATTGCATCTACAAACCACGTGCTTTTAGTGAACCTGTGTTTTGGCATCCATAGAGCGATATCTGACGATCAAGCGTATCTGACTTGCCATTGGTTGATACCATTCATGAATTTATTTATTTTTTTGCGTTAACGCCTTTGCTATCAAATCATGATGACTATAATGAGCTTTCCTGGTTATAAATATTTAATTTCGGTGGTTTGGTCAAACCCATTAAAGTATATTTGAAGATATGTGAAAAATTTAGCTGCTCGTACACTGAGGAAAGAGTTGATCTGCCATAATTCCTGATATGTCATTACATCTTGATTATATATTGATCCATGTATCGTGAAATCCTTGTGAATATGATTGCAAATAATCGTCTATCCGTGATTTTGGAATCTGTTAGTAGTAGCTACATTGTTGAGATGAATATATTCGGCTACTCTTAATGATATAAGTTTACGCGAAAATAAAACAGCTTTTCACTCTTGATTTTTACATGCATATCGACTAAAAATTGACGGAAAAAAATTAATTATGCAGGTTAGTCTTTGCACGAAACATTTGGTTCTCAGTTACCAATTGTGTCGCATCGTAAGTAGAATCATATTTTCTGTTCAGAGTTTTTCTTTCTTTTTTTTTTTTTTTTTTAATGTTGAGCCCATACACGAGAGGTTGGTTGATCATTTTGAACAACAGACCTTATGAAGGTTTTTGGTCAAAGGATTCAAACCCAGGATTTTTTCTACCAGAAGGCATAACGTTATTGACTAAACCAGAACTATGTAATAATAATGGACTGAGTACGGTCATTTATTCGTTCATCTTGTAGTTCACTCTGTCTTCTCCAGTTCAAGTTTTTTGTTTAAAAGTGCTCTAAGATACTTTTTCAAGTAAGAGGACTTCGAATTTATAGCTCGACATGCATTCCTCTTGTTTTTCAGACATCGGGTCTTGGAAGTTCATTATGAGTTTGTCGATGTCGTTTTTCCCAACCCACTACAGTACATTAGTACCGTAGTGGGTTGGGAAAGAAGGTACTTGTTCACATTTGATTTAAATGACTGTATATTGTATTTCTTGGGGAACGTAACAGTTGGAAGCCTGTTCCATAGTACAGCAGTTGCAGGGATGAAGGAGGAAAAGAAACTTGTTCTGTGAGTTTCAAGGTGTACTGTGACGTGATGTTGAGCAGCAGCTGCACGTGTTCCAGAGTTTACTGCAATGCTAAAAGAATACTTTTAAGACTGTTGTGTTTCATTTAGACAATTTGCAAATACGACGGTTATTTGAAAGGCAGGAACTCCAAGCCTTGCACTCGATTTCTAAACGAATCTCTTCCGTGATCATCACGGAAGAGATTTGTTTCAATGACCTATTGTAAGCCTTAGTTTACGGAATGAGACAAAACAGAGTTTAGTTTAAAATCACTTGCAGCATTGGATTCAAGTAAACGAATGAATCCATCTTTGAAGGACTCATTGATTTACTTGAATCCAATAATAATAATAATAATAATTAAATAATAATGTTGGTAACGACCGCTCCTCTTTTCGCCGTTGATGAGCTAGATGGCATTTTATTCATATACAGTCCAATATCATCCACATTGCACACTTGAGCACAATAACTATTCTCTATAATTTTAGCTAATATTTTTTGACAGGTATGAGCTGCCTCTTTGCCTAAACGAGTGGATTCACCACTCACTTTGATATTGAGTAAATTATCCCTCACTTTATCTAGCTTTATTTAGAACACTCTTTTCCCCTTCCTCCCCGTTTGGTACTATTTCTAGGAGAGGAAGAGTGAAAAATGGAGTACTAGAAGATTCTGTGATCACTGCTATTTAACTTATACACTGCTTAGAAAGAAGTCAGTGGACACCCCATGGGCAAGGTGCATCTTGCCATGTAACGAGTCACGGTAACCAACAGAAATTGGAGGAATATGATGTTTCCAAGTCAATGCAACTGTGTCCGGGAGAAAAGGGAACTGACGGAGTTGGAAAGAAGCATTGTGATAGGATACCCTATTGCAGGCAGGCATATCTGTTTGGCAAGTTGACAAATTGGACCATCCCCCGTCAACAATCTGTAATACCATACTGAGACGGGAGCGCAACAACTCAACTGCACAGCAGACCACCCACCACACTCACTGAACGTGACCGTAAGGTGCTACGAACGATGTAAATATGTAAAAACCGCCTTCGTCGGCTGGCACGTTCAATGTGGAGTTCTGAGCACCGACTGGAACATGAATCTGCACAAAAACATTCAGAACTGAGGCTCACAACATGGGTTTACATGGTAGGACCACAGGATGCAAGCCCACATTACCCAAATCAACATGCAACGTTCTGCAGTGGGGCAAAGAGCGTGTACAGCGGAACGTGAAATCTTGGAATCTGTGTTATGGAGCGACGAATGACTTCACCCTGTGGCGAGCAGATGAACAGATGCGAGTGTGGCGGATGCCCAGTGAACGCCTCTTACCAGAGTGTTTAACTCTAACTGTGTGGTCTGATGGTATGGTCCTGTTTTTTCTGGTTTGGCCTCGGACCTCTGTTTGTAGTGCCACGAACAGTGAACTCCTAGAGGTATCTGAAACATTCTGGAAAATGCAATGCTAACTTTCTGGCGTTTCTACTGAACTGACCATTGTCTCTTTCACCAAGACAACGCACCGTGTGTGGATATGAACGTGACCACACTTGACGCCTCTACAGAGCTCTGATCTCAACCCTATTGAACATCTGTGGAATGAACTGGAGCATCGAGTGATGTCAAGCGACACCCTCCCCACAACAATCCAGGACCTCATTACATGCCCTGCACGCGGAATGGTTCAAAATTCCCATTGATTGCTATTGTATGCTTGTGGAAAGTATGCCCAGTAGAATTGTTGCAGTCATCGCAGTGAGAGGAGATTCTATATCTTATTAAGGTTTAGAAGATAATCTTAATAGAATCTTAATAAGATTCTATATCTTATTAAGGTATAGAATAGCGTGAGGAACAAAGAGCCATCATATGAATTTTGTTCCTCACGCTATGGTGTCTGTTGACTTTTGATGTCAACGGGCGCCATATTGATGGTATATATCTGGTGTAAATAAAAAAATATATATATAAATTTGAGTTAAATAAGAGTTCGATCAGCAGGGAAAAGGAGGTGTCTAATGACGAATCAATGGAATATGCTTCCTGGGAGAGTGGTGAGTGCTGCATGGCAGAATAAGTTTCAGGAAATATATGATCTGCCTTGCTAGACTGGTCATCCTCGAATGTTCTTACTGTAGTTTTAGATTGGTAAACATTAAATGTAACCAATTGATATTGTATGTAGGATGGCCAATCACGATGAATACTGAACTTCCGTAAGGTGGGATTGTAATAAGAAGAAAAAATGGAAAGTATGCCAAATATAAATTGTATTATATGAAGTTTCATAAAAAAAAATTTCGAAAGACAACGCTAATGAATCAGGAGTAATGACAGGTGATTCTTAAGTATCCTATAAAGTCTGATCACTCTTATTTATATCAGACCCCAATTCGGCTTTCTGTAGTTCTGACCAATTTTGAAAGGTAGGTATTTCTTACGTTGCTTAATATCTTCAACCGCCAGGTTAATGGTGTCGATTTTTTAAAATTATTTTCACTACCAATTTAATATTTTTAAAAATTAAGAAACTATAACTGAAAAAAAAATTACAAATTGGAAAACTGAAGACATAGATTACTAAATTATTTTATTGTTTTAAGCATTTTATTTTAGTGTTAAAAATTTCCACAATAAATGGTTGATACTTCCTTCTATCGACACTCACCTACTTCGAGTATCGAGACCGCATTGTAGAAATAGATGGCTTGCGAATAAATTGACTTACCTGAGAAGTTCATTATTCACTCAGATGCGTGTGCATTTTTTTCGATGTCATTGCTGCAGGATTCTCACAGTGAAGCTACCCTCTTGATTTGCATACTTATTAAAAAAAAATCAGTACGCTTTGATACGTACTCAGATTAAATAATAAGATTAGGATATGAATCTTTTTATTGGAAATTGCATGTATTGCAGAGTATGCCGGGAACATATTAAAAGGTGGAACAGAAGGGATAAAAATATAATTGACTTCCAGAAACAACATGGAAATGAAATAGAAACGCCTTTCTATTGTTTAACCATCTCATCTTTCGAAGTACAGAGGGAAATTAACCCTGTTTAAAATATTTTGCAAAAACGGCTTTTGCTTTCGTGAAGGGCAGGCGGAATCCAGTGCAACAAAAATGTCTTTCTCTAGTCGCATGATGATAACTGTGAAGAACATTCCCTCCTTAAAAAGAAAATCTTTTTAACTGGATTCCTTTTTTAAAGCTTATTCAATATTTGAGGGTTAAATGTCACTGTCAGATGTTTTATCTCGAGGGGAAAAAAAAAAAAACTCAGTGTTTTTCCTCGTTCATTACTCAGTTTTGGAAAGGTTAGAACAATCATCAACGTTTTCTATTCATCTTGGAAAGTGGGACGGTAGTTAAACTAGTTTTAATAACTTTAGCGAACGATTATGCATTTATGATATTTTCGTGGTCAGTACAGGCCACTGAAGCATGAGTAGCAAGTAGTGGCGCCACTGACAACTAAATATGTATACGCTAAATACCGGCGTGAGGTATTTAGCGTATACATATTTAGAAAACAGCAAAATAAGCACTTGAAGCAAGTAGATTGATGCAAATAGGCATGCTTTAGAACCATGGTTTCCAAACTTTCGCCGTGAGGGCCACATTGGGTACTTCAGCACCTTGAGTACTTCACCACAAACAGATCAAAATGGAGGATTCTATCTCTACAGGCTTCCTCTACAGTCACACCATTTGATAGAATATAATTTCAGCTCGTCGTTATTTATTTTTTTCATTATGCCTATTTCTTTTCTTCAGCTCTATACCTTAGCCAATTCATTTCAAATTACATCAGAATTGAAATATAGGTATCTCACATTTATTGATAAATCAAAGAAAAAAAGTTATATCTATATTTCAGTCCAAAAATATATTTCATCCAACCATCCTTATATTTTTAGGTATATTTAAAAAAAATTAAATGAGCCAAATACAAAGAAAATAGAATGTTGGTGATAGTGCAGAAATGGTTGCTTGACTGATATTTATTGATTTAAACTGTAGAGTGAGCATATAGCTCTCTTTTAGATTGTACCAGAGACAAAATTTTTAGGGAAGATAGCGAGTTAAATATGGAAATAGGTAAAGAATAAGGCAATTGAGTAAATTATATAGATCGGAGAGTTAGTTAGAAATAGAATTGATCAAAAACTGGAGACAACCAATGTGAGGATAGCGAGGAAAAGCAGAAGGGTGAGCGGATAGCATCACTGGCAGAATCATATTAAAATGAAGATATCAGAAAAGAACTTAACATTATTTATATTCATGAAAGCCTAACAGAGCTAATCTAAATTGGCATAATCACTTAAAAGAGAATGAGATAGAAAACAGCAAAATAAGCACTTGAAGCAAGTAGATTGATGTTTGGAACAGTGGTTTCCAAACTTTTCGCCGTGAGGGCCACATTGGGTACTTCAGCACTGTTCAGAGGACCGTAGTAAAAAAAAAAAAATCTCTAGAACTAGATATGAGTTTTATTGAAAGCAGATAAAAACTGATTACGGAGTATGTGAGATTAAATTATCGTATATTAATGACAACGAACACTATCAGCAAATTCTCATATTTTTATCACAAATTATAATAAAATCATTAATGTGAATGATGTAACTGTGTTTGTGTTTTTAAAATCTTATTAAACTCAGGTTCAAATTTTGAAGAGTGCTAACTACAAGTAGCGATTTGAAATGTTCATCGGATAAATTTGCCCTGTATTTTGACTTGATATATTTCATTCGGGAAGAAGTTTGTTCGCAAAGATACGTTGTCCCAAAAATAGAGATACATTTACAAGCAAATTTCTTCAAATTTGCTTGTAAAATTTTGTAAAATTCAATTTTTTTTTTCTTCGTTAGTTCATTTTAACAGACCTTTTACAGTCAGAAAGACCGTAACTTGGATTACGGTTACTTTTTGCTATTCGGGAATATATTTTGAACACAATTTTAATTAATGATTAGAAATCTATCAACACTCCGTGTTTTTTTTTTTTTTTTTTTTTTTTTTTGCGGATTCTTATTGAAAAATTAGTCCAATTGGCCGGCCGGATAAAATCATATCGCGCGCCGCATCTGACCCGCTGGCCGTAGTTTGGAGACCCCTGCTTTAGAAGGTAGAAATGTAAAAGGAAGTCAAATTAGGAACCCGGCAAATAATAGACTAATTTGAGGAAACTAGTGGAATCTTATATTAATCGTCTTATTGTGTTAGATCACTTGCGGGCACAGCAGAAAACGATGCTGTAAATACTCATCAGAACTTCCAGCAATATGATCGCAGTAACAAAACAATGCCACTAATAAATCTGTCAGTCAAGTAGTCGCTCTAAATTACTGCTAGCCGCCTTTTTAGAGCTTTTTCATTTTTAGGTAGGTTTCGCAAGATCACCTTTAGATTCGTTTTGTCTGTACGCGTACTGTTTTATCCCCTGGCTGTACGAATTTTCGAATTTTATCAAAATTTGGTACTTACTACCCCCCCCCCCCCCCTCCATCATACTGTATTGCGAAATGATATTTGTATTTTATAGAATACAAACTGACTAAAGCGACTTTATTCACTCAAAATGAATGAATGAAGTCACTATACAAAAATGCTATCGCTTAACGCGCCATTTGATGTGGGACAACTTCATACTTGTTTACTTATGAGATAGTTTCTTGTTATAATAGCTGTTGTATTTAATTTTGATTTTCTCTGAACGATGTTCAGCACGGTAATATATGTGTGTGTGTGCGCACATTATTCATTGTGCTTATGTAAAATCACTTTAGGAAGAAAACCTCAATTTTCTCACTAAAAATGAAAGAAGAAAATAATTTATTTTTTTTGAAAAGTACGTTGTTTTCAGTGTTCACTGCAATGAAACTGATACGGTGACTAGAATGTTCCATGCTAGCACTGCTCTGCAATGTTTACATAAACTAGGAAAAAAAAAAAAACTTCCAGCGGAATTGATCTATTCATATTGTTTCATTTGATATTGCTTAATTTCTCCCTCTCCACCACTTGATTTGATATGTTTCACAAAGAATTTGTCCGTTAAATGGATAATGAGTATTTTCATCAATTTGGGATCCCTTAGTTTATAATTTTGTGCGAAGAGAATTTTTTTAAGCCTTGATTAAATTATAGTAGCTTCATTTATGTGAACATGAGAATTTAATGCACGAATATGTGTTGAATGTATGTATTTATATAAAATAATAAATAGGTGAACTTTTCCATCTCAGGAAAGAATAATGTGCCCAGTCATTCTTTCCTGAAAAGGTCTTCCTTTCTTAAAATTGAAATTTTATCCTGTGCAGAATTTAAAAAAAAATGTTTTTTCAAGAAAACGAATATGCGTTTAATGAAAAACTATTTATTGCGGATTTTTTAGGACTGTTCTGATTATAAGTCTTAATCAAGCAATATGCCTTGTCGCACGTGAAAGATTTTTATACATTTTGAATTAACAGTTAAGTGTGAATGTGGTATATGTTTATGTTGCGGATAAATTTCATCGTCCGTGTGATTAGAGGCTTGACGTGACTTATATTTCATTGTTTATGACTTGAAGTCATATTTCGGATTGTCTAACCCTTAGCCCACCCATGTGCTGGTGTGGAATTCACATAAAAGTTATCAAGTGCGCGTGCGTCAATGTGTCTCATTACTTATATTGCGCTACGTTGTGTCTTGCATTACGTGTATATATAATATTAAAAATATCGTTTACTTTTTTATTTTCTGCAGCGACTTTTTTATTTCTCTTAAGTTTAGAAAATCTTAGAAAATAAGCTTATGCTTATTTTCTAAGATCTCAGTACAAACCGGTCACATTAGTTTTCTATTGCATTTCAGAATATTGTTTCGCGTAGGTGTCGTCAAATTTTGTATTCCGGGCGGCATTCATACTTGACTTCATAAATTCTTGATTACATTTGGGTCCGTTTACATGTTTATTAGGCGATATGTAAGTTTCTCAAATTTTTACAGTGGAAAATAATTATAGTTTTGTTATTTTATTTTCCACTCCACATTAAATCAACGAAACCTTGAACAAAAAGTTTATTAATAATGATTGTCTTTTTGATTTTAAATACCAATAGTAATCGAATTTATTTATTTATTTTAACAATTATTTTCATGCAAATAATTTTTTCCCCTTCGACAAAAAATACATAAAAATAAAAATCAGTTAACATTAATATTAACTTAAATTAAGGGGATATTAAATCCCACATAGTTTTAAAACCGAATAAGAAACTCAAAGATTGAAATCAGAGAGTTTCTTGCCGAATATAGTAAACTATAAAGTATCGGCGACACTAGCATTAGCCAATGCAAGTGATCCTAGTACAATACCAGGGCAACTCGTTGCAAAGGTGGGGAAAGTTCAGATCGCTATTCTTAGGTATTTTCCATAATGTAAAAACACATTTCCTAGGAAATGTATGCTGTTATTACATTATGGAGGGAGGTCACTAGCCAGACCGGTTTCAGCCTTTTTTGAGGCTTCATCAGTGAGTAGCTAGACCTAATACCAAAGTGTATAGCGATAAGAACTTATGTACTCTGCGAACGAGTAATTTAAGTAATGTTTTCATTGCCGAAATGAAGCTTATTAGCTCTTTATACTTAAGTAACTTAATGGTTGCACCTGTTTGGAAAACTCGTTCGCAGAGTACATAAGTTCTTATCTCTCTACACTTTGGTATTAGGTCTAGCTACTCACTGATAAAGCCTCAAAAAAGGCTGAAACCGGTCTGGGTAGTGACCTCCCTCCATAATGTAATAACAGCATACATTTCCTAGGAAATGTGTTTTTACATTATGGAAAATACCTAAGAATAGCGATCTGAACTTTCCCCACCTTTGCAACGAGTTGCCCTGGTATTGTACTACGTACTAGGATCACTTGCATTGGCTAATGCTAGTGTCGCCGATACTTTATAGTTTACTATATTCGGCAAGAAACTCTCTGATTTCAATCTTTGAGTTTCTTATTCAGTTTTTAAACTATGTGGGATTTAATATTTAATATCCTTAATTTAAGTAATGTTTTCATTGCCGAAATGAAGCTTATTAGCTCTTTATACTTAAGTAACTTAATTAATATTAAAATTTATTATAAAAAGCAGTAAATGCATCATATTTGTGATTTTTTAAAGATATGACATACATGACTGTCTTTTAACATGTTAGGCAGGGCCATACTTCTGCACGGGCCCTAGCTGGGGGACCCCTGAAAAATTACAGACAATTTAAGAGCCCCAAACAATGAGGGAGGAGCCCTGGAGCATTCTAGTGCCTCGGGCTAGGAAAAGTTGTGTGTAGAGGACTGCATAACACTCGAGTGCCGCTTGTGGTTTGCCTGTTTCTTATTGCAAGTTTAAGGAAAGGCTTATTGCATAGCATACTTTGATTGCTTTTAATAACCACACGCGTGCACAACATTACATAACATTATCTGATTACGAACTTTTCTGCATTTCGGTGCATGCCCTATTTTGCATTTGTTGCTATGAAAGTCTAATATGTTTAATGAATGAAGATTTTTTTATTTTTTAAAATACTTGCTTTCAATAAACGGAATGCGATTTATAATTCATAAAACTCATGCACTTCTAACATTTCCAGAAACACTACTATCAGGGTTGTTAAAGTCATCCCACACTTTTGCATTAGGATAGTGTGACCAGAGAGTCCTGTTTTTAACAAGATTGTTCCCTATTTCAGCCAGTAATTTCACTGTACCCCCCCCCCCCCCCAGAAAATACCAATTGGATGCCAAATACCCCCCTTTCCCCCTTTTTTTTTTAAACTCTAATTTGACAGTGCAGTTTGTTAATTACTAAAGAGGCTTACTGTATTTCCAACAGATGGCACTATAATCCATTTGGATGACTTTCACATAGTTTCCACAGTTTTTTTGTGTGTACATTGCTGATGTGATAGACATGTGTGAATGGATTCTGGCATTTCCTTATGTGTTTTTCAAAGTTGATGTGTTGGTGCAAACTCAGTAACATTATTTGAAGGATTTAGTAAATAATTATGTATTCAGTTTGTTGAAAATAGGTAATGAGATGCCCAAGCAAAAGTGTAGTTTAACAGACACATTGAAACAAGAATTCCCTTTCCTACATGAAAGTCGTAATGTTATTATTATTATTATGTGGACACCTCCATGGAGTCTCAACTCATCACAGGAGACCCAGACTTGTTTGGTAAAGTTTTATGCACTGTTTGTATAGCTGAATTTTCTATTGAACATGGTGGTTGTTCACAGCATACTGCTAATAAAGAAGCACAATGAAGCAGTTATAGCAAAAAAAAGTGCAAGTCATGAACTAATCTCTTTCATCACAAAACAACAAGATGTAAATGATGCTGCACAAGGATTGCTAAATTTCCATACAGTGTTTTTTTTCACTTGGTTATAAATTAAATTAAAAATGCCAAGAAATTATATTATCAGAGACCTCCAGGGAGTCAAGGACTCATCAAGGGAGGCTATAAATCACCCAAACCAGTTGTCATACCTTCCCTTAAATTCATTTATACTAGATACTCTCATTATCCCTAAAGGCAAACTATTCAACTCACTCACACAACTTTGTGAAAGAAAATCCTAGCTCTTACCCCTTTCTTGACTGTGAACAAACGCAACTTCCATGGTTGCTCCCGTGTTCTTTTCCCACTTTCCATAACGAAGATTTTCATCAGAAGATATCCTATAATACCCATTCAAAAGTTTATAGACCTCTATTCATATCACCCCTCTTCTCCTGCTAACCAGAATCTGTAATCTGCATACTTGCAATCTGTCTTCATAATCTAAATCCCATAATCAGATATAATCTTTGTAACTCTTCTTTGCACCCTTTCCAAAACTTCTTTATCCCATTGGAATCCAGGAGACCAAATCTGCATATTCTTGATTTTACAGATTTTTAGCTAACAGTAACTATAATATTTTATTTATTAAATCACTTTGTTAGGTTACCATATGAGTTTGTCACTTAATATATTTCAAAAAGGTATTTTTTTTTTTTTGAAAAAGTAAACAAGAAGAACAAGGGATTGAATTTTCCGAGAAAAATTTGAGAAAAATTTAACAAAGGGCTCGAGTGAGTCCTCGTGAGCCCCTTATAACTCACCACTGGACATAACAATTTGTTTAGATCAGTGGATTAAACACATACCATCATATGGACCTTATTCTCTGCAAAAACAAAATGCGAAAGTATGTTTGTGTACTGGCTCTTTTTGCATTTTTTGAAGTGATAAGTTATGTATCTGTTATGGTAGATTCACTAAAATCACTCAAGCCTGAAGTTGGTGTCTCAGTTTTGGTTAGGTATTTTATAACCCACGAAAGGAATACAAGTGAATTTGCTGGAATCCAGAATCTCTTAGGAGAAATCTGAGATGTTAGTGGATCTGTCCATATTGGAGAAATATAAATTAACTGACAAGATAATAGCATTTTGTGATGACAGCTGCAACACTAACTTTGATGGCATTGCTAGAAAAGGCAACAATAATGTTTTTCATAAGGTAAGCAAGAACATGAAAATTAACATCTTGGGAGTAGGCTGTGCTACCACATATTGTGTGAAGTGCTTTGCAAACAAGTGCAGATATGATGCCAATTGATGCAGAATTAGTTATTAACTAGGTGTTATAACATTTTCATATTTTCACTATTAGGGTTAAGGCTTCTGCAATTTTGCTGAAATGGAATGCAAACAAGTTCCGATAGATAGCGCCTGGGAATTAGTTTCGTTAAAGTTGTGCTCCCAAATTTTATCGTAATTGCAAGTATCTTTTTGTGCAAAATAACCAATAAACGGAATACAGAGGGTACTAAGGTGTCAGTTACTTCTACACAACTCATAAGTACCCATAGTCCTTCGTATCAGTTATTTTTCAATTAAAAAAAACAGCCACGTGAAAATGCCCGATATGCCTACCATGCGAAGTAAAGATGGCGGCAACAAAGGCCAACACAAAATATTACTTTGAGTCCTGTCAGCGTAGTGCAGCCAATAGCCAACAAACCAAAAGATAATACGAAGTGACACAGTTGCAAAATCGAAGTTACTGAAAGGAAAAAAGGTATATCGTGCGACTTCTGCTACAACTGGCTACATACTTCCTGCGTGAAAATAGATGAATCGACGCTCAAGCTTTTTATCGAACCGAACCAGCCTTTTTTCTGTTCGATGTGCCTTCCTTCTGTTAAACAGCTGCTGAACCTAGGCAAGCGAGTTGAAAATCTCAAACAACACCTTAATAACATGATCGATACTTTCTCGTCCAAAATCTGAAAGTTGGAAACAAAGCTCGAAATACTCGATGACCAGTGGCTGATCGCAAGTGCATCTGTACCTGCTAACAAACTTTGTGATTTAATCGCATCAACGGTACCCGTGTCGCTCGAGACCGAAAACAGGAGACTCGATGCATTTTTTTTTAATTTATTTTGAACTTTCCGGAGGAAAACGGTAAATCTTTAAAAGAAGAAGTTAGCAAACTAGCAGGAGAATGCAACTTCGATCCCAGGAATGTCATCGATTCGGTCCCACAAACAAAAGAAAGGACGGAACGAACTTTCCACATCTCATGAAAGTGATTTGTGATACACCAACAAACACTTCCAAATTAATAACGGCGATAAATAGCAAGCTAAAGGACAGTTGCCCAATCGCGTGTACGTGCTCGACCTGACTTAACCTTTGAACAAAGGAAACAAAGACACCAACTCCAAAGACAGCTAGAAGAAAAATGTCAAACGGGAGACAACAGCTGGACCATAGACTACAAACAAACAAAACTAATGCAAAAACCAAGTGACGGCACTAGTAGCCACCAAGGAGACCAGTATGCAGCACTACATAGGAAACGTGCAAGACCCTTTGCCAAAGCCATGCCCCACAAACCCTTGCATATCCACTACACCAACATCCGTGGTCTCAACTTCAACCTTAACAGCCACTGTCATCTGCAGTCAACCAAATCCCACCTACTCTTCTTAACAGAAACTCAAATTTCCCCTTCCCCTGGCACCATCCATCTCAACCATCCAAACTATTACTATTTAACTCCTTTCGACCCAAGTGTGATGTGTGCACATATATCTGCTCTGACATACACTGCCAGAGAGCACCCAACCTAGAATCGCCCAACTTTGACCTTCTTTGGCTAAAAATATCCCCCCCCCCCACTCAGTCAAATTCATCTGCTGTCTCTATTGCTCTCCCAATACCACCAACCACTCCGAGCTCTTTAATATCCTCTCCCCGAAAAGTTGATTTCCTCCAGTCCCACTATCCTAATAGTAAAATCATCCTCCTAGGTTGATTTTAATGTCCATAACACCAACTGGCTTTCCTCTTCCAATTGTACAGATCCTGCAGGAAGAGATGCTGAAATATTTGCCATCACCAATGACCTTACACAAATTGTTCACAAGCCGACCAGAATACCAGATAACTTAAATCACTCCCCAAATACCCTAGATCTCTTCCTTACCAATGACCCTTCTAAATATACAGTGAATGTAGTGAGCCCCCCCTGGGTAATTCTGACCACAACCTAGTGCTCATCTCCTGCCCCATGCAACAATGCTTACATAGTCACACCGGCACAAGAGTAGTTTGGCATTATAACAGTGCCAAATGGGACAACCTACGAAACTACTATGCTTCATTCCCATGGTTGGACTATTGTTTGCACTCTTCCAATCCAAACATATGCACCGAACACATCACCAAAATAATCCTCACTGGCATGATAACATACATTCCCCACACCACTCTGAACTGCCGTCCCCTATCCAAATCCTGGTTCTCCAAAAGATGTGCCAAGGCTGTACAAATGAAAAATCAGGCATACCACAACAGGCTTAAATTAAGAACTTCATCCTCCTTCAGTGCCTATACTGAAGCCCGAAACAGTTGCAAAAAAATTATCAATGATTCCAAAACAGAATTTGAACGGGTAAAAAGCAGGAAACTTGCAGCCTGTCCTAGCGGCAGCCATGCCTTTTGGTCTCTTGCCAAGCAATTGGTTGCAACTTTTGCACTACACTACTCCCACCCTATCATACCCAGATGGTTCAATTGCAACATCACCCACAGATAAAGCTATTTTCCTGGCTTCACACTTTGCCTCCAATGCACACATAACTGACAATGGCAAATGCCCTCCAGTCATTCCAACTGCCCAACATACAATGTCTCCTATATCCTTTTGCCAGAAAGAGATCATAAACCTGTTGTCAAAAGTAGACACAAAAAAAGCCCCTGGCCCTGATGGCATTCCTCCAATTGTCCTGAAGGTCTGTGCAACAGAACTGACTCCTATCCTATGCCGTCTATACATGCTCTCCTACTCCACTGTTATATATCCCAAAGCCTGGAAATTAGCCTATATTCAACCCATTCCCAAAAAGGGTGACAAGTCGCTGCCATCCAACTACCTTCCTATCTAAAGTGATGGAGAAAACCATCAATTCTCAACTCCTACTCTACCTTGAAGGTACCCAGCTATTAAGCGACCACCAGTACGGATTCCGTCGATGCCAATCAACAGGTGACCTGCTCTCATATATCACCTATCTCTGGACATATGCCATGGAAAAATTTGGCGAATCCCAAGTAGTTGCACTTGACATCTCTAAGGCCTTTGACCGGGTCTGGCACAAAGGCTTACTAAGCAAACTTCTATTTGGACTGTCTCAGGACTTCTGCAGATGGATTGCCAGCTTCCTGTCTGGATGCACACTATGTGTAATGGTCGATGGTTCCCTATCCTCCCACTATCCAACTAATGCTGGGGGTCCCACAAGGTTCAGTTCTCTCACTGACCCTCTTCCTTCTATATATCAATGACCTACTTCAGTTGACCTCCAACCCAATACACAGTTTTGCAGATGACAGCACATTGCACTCTTCCCTTTCATTTGATAAACCTTATCCTACACAACTCACTTCAACCCACAGAACATCAACCACAACTTCCCTTAACGCAGACCTCCAAAACATCTTCTGACGAGGCTCAGATAACCTCGTCAACTTCAACACTAGTAAAACTCAGTTCTGTCTTATTTCCCATAAAAAAGAACCATATTCCCCCAGTATTATTTTTGATAACACTCAAATTTCCAGACAAGATGAAATTTCTCTTCTTGGAATTACCATGACATCAAGCCTCTCATCCTCATCTTCCAAAAAACTAGGCTTTCTTTTCGCTCAAGACATTACTTCACTTCAAAACAGCTGTTAACCTTATACAAATCGCAAATCTGCCCAGGTATCGAATACTGTTCTCACAATTGGAGTGGGGCCCCTAAAAGCTCCCTCAAAATGCTTGACTCAATACAGAGGAGAGCAATTAGACTGATAAATGATCCATCTCTTACTGACTCACTCCTCCCACTTTCACATAATAGATGTTTAGTCTCTGAAATTTGTATATTCTACAAATATTTTTATGGAAAATGCTCATCCAAAACAACATCAATAATTCCTCCACTCTGTACTAAACCCATTGGAACACGTACAGCCACCTCCCATCATCCCTTCACAGTACACCTGAAACCCACAGAACAAGTTTCTTTTCCTCCTCCTCCATCCCTGCTACTGCTGTACTGTGGAACAGTCTTTCCCCTTATGTATTTCCCAAGGAATACAATATACAGGCTTTTAAAATCGAATGTTAACAAGTTCCTCCTTTCCCATCCCACTACCCATATACGGTACTAAAGTACTATATATGGGTAATGGGATGGGACCTCTCGTATACGTTTAGGAAGTGTGAAGATGAGATGGCTTTCCTTGCTACAGAAAGAATGATCAAAATGTTTGATGGTCTCAAGTCATATTTTCTATCACAGGATAAAAGCTCTAAACTCTCAAAAGAATTTTTTTTTAGTAATACAAAGTCCTTCTCTGGTTCAAGTTCATTCACAGCCATTGTGAATAAAAGTGTAATAATACTATCAAAAAGATTTGAATGAAATGGCATTTGTGTCTGTGAAGTGGCAAGAACTGATTGCCCTGACAGAACAAATGGTCAGTAGAAATTAGCAGTATTTTTTATACCTGCTTTCCTGAGCCTCAAAAACCAGCTTAGAGAGGATGGTGTAATCAGAGATATTTAATTTACTGATTACATCATCTTCTGAAACTGTCAACAATTTCTATGACAGTTTCCTGATGCGAATAGAAATTAAAGGATATGATGTTTTCTGTGAGGATAAGAAGGGAGGTAGGGGAAGTGCTGATGATAGCAGGAGAATTATGTCTGAACAAGGTTGAGATGCAAGGGAAAATAGTTGCAGTGATTTTGAAGTAGTATGGTGTAAACTGGGGGTTAATAGGATGAGATATTTATAAGGGGAACATGGAGACAGTATAGGCAACTTGGCTTAGTGAGCAAGAGAATGGTGATTTTAATATGGCAATATTGATTGAAGTGAAGATGTAGTATCAAGTAATAAGGAGAATGAATTTGAGTTCTTAAGGGATAACTATCCTAAGCAATATGTAATGCACATGAGAGTTGAGAGTTTTAAATCTGATCATATCATCAGAGGATGTGCTGAGTGTCTAATCTTTTCCCAGTTAGTAAAAGTGACCATGTAGTGATCACCCGTGTCACCAGTCATATGAGAATTTTTGTGAAGAGGTGCATGTTAGAACTATAAGGCTGGCGATTATGAAAAGCTTAGGAGACAACTAGGAGCTATAGTATGAAAGGAGGAGTTGGTTGGAAGGAGACATGCTGCTTGGGCATTGATCAAGAGCTATTTAACAGCAGCAATGTCTGAGTGTATTCCAAAGGTGAAAAATCTGAATAAGATAGGAGTGAAATGAATGAAGGGATTAAGCATGAAATCTAGAAGAAGTAGAAGGCACTGTGGAAGTGACAAGATGAACATTGGTAATAATCAGTTGCAGTGCTTTTTTTCTGGAAAAAAAAAGGTGCCGGTACTCATCATGAAGATGTTATTACAGCAACTTCCACACTTTTAACATCCTCCAATATACCCTCGTCTCCAGATCGCTTCTTCCTTTTGGTATCAACTGCAGAATGATGACCTTGGAGCAGCCATGAGTCCACTTATTTGCTAGGGTTGAACTGAGTGAGAGGAGGTTACTACTATCCTACTATCTTGATGAACATCAGTGCAGAAGCTGTCCGTACAAGCAGAGATGACCTAGATTAAGTTACTATAAGATTCATCTGAGAGGAAACCCCTTTTGCATTCACTGGAAGATATTGCAGTTGTGCCCAAAGTGTGCTTTAGAGGAAGTGCTATGTCTGGGACTTTATTTTCTTGAAGATATTTACGGAAACCACGAACTGCTTCTTTTTCGTTTAAGCGAAATTTGCATGCTAACTTTTTAATTTCAGCTTCACCAAATGTCAGATGCTTTCCAGGATTTTCTGGCTTTGGAATCTAAAATCTTAGCACATTCAGGCAAATCAGCATCATCTCCTTCAAGTAGATGCTTTCCAACAGCTTCTTTCAGACTTTTATAGAAAGCAGATGAATTTATTGCAGGACTGTGTCTTTCATTTTTGTGGAGCTCAATCCCTTTGAACTTCATGTTCTTCTGACTTTGAAGAGAAATACTGTAGTATGGACCAGGATTTTCAATTCTTTCTTCGAAGAGTTGAACTGTATTCTTTATCTTCCTGTCTGCTTTGTACAAGTCAATATTTCTCTCTTGTAAATCTAGACTTAGTTCACTAAGTTCTTGTAGAGCATCACATATAAGGCCGAAATCAAGAACGAACTCGCATGACTTTAATTTACTTAAAAGGCCCTCATAAAGAAAGTGAACTGTTTTGCTTCTTCTGCTGTCTTCTTTTGCCTCCAGAAAGTGATGGACGAGGGCTTCAAGGTCTTGCCACACTGCAGAAACAATATGAAAGCTAGATGCAACCCAGCGAGTACTTAAAATTCTGCTAAAATTGACAGAATTTTAAGAACTTTTTTTTAAAGAATTTTCCACGAATTCTGCCAAGTTGAAGTTCTCGAGTCGCTGCACATTCCTATAGTTCTCTAGCATTCTTAGGTGAAGCATGATAAGTCATATAAAGTTTGGCCATGAAACTCTTAAAGCATTTCACTTCTGGCACATTGTCCACTGTGTCACTAACAGACAATTCAAGGCGATGGCTAGCACAATGCCAGAAAATAGCACTAGGAAACTTCTCTTGCATTAGCCTCCTTACACCATTATGCACACCAAACAACATGGCTGCATAATCACAAGTTACAGACAATAAATGTCCTTTTAAGTGATCTTCAGATAATCTTAAACACTCAAGATGACTAATTAAAGAGTTTAGAATTCTTCTAGCAGTTACGTCTGATAATTCAATCAAATCTAGGAAAAGACTCACAGGAGCCGAAAGTTCAGGAAGAACTACATGAACAATAACAATCAATGTTGTTGTATCTCACAGTTGCAGATTCATCGATAAGTAACGATATTTTATTCTTGGAGGTCACTATATTGTTTATTAATGTTTTTCTCATTTCATTTGCGATATGGCTCACAATGTTAATGCAAGCATTTGCAGAATGAAGAATATATCCCATGTCTAGGCCATTAAATTCCAACAGGAATTTAATGGCCTAGACATGGAATATATTCAGGAGAAATCAATCATTTATTTTGTCTTCAAAGTTGTTAAATGATTGATTTCTCTTTGCAACATTGTAAGCGGTTCGAAACACTTTTCCTATTATGTCTTTATTATGAGACAAAGTACTTAGGAAAACTTTCTCTAATGTTTCGTTTTTTGTTTCAGATTTTATTTTTTGGCATGCTTTATGCGCTGCACTCTCCTTATGATCGTAAATCATTTTTCTTAATGACATCAACTGTTGTTTGCAAGATTCTCCAAAATGACTGATTTTACCATTTGCCCACAGTAAAACTCGGACTCGTGATGAATGGTAAAGCTGGTGAAAGTCTTGATCATTACGCAGAATGAATGCTCGCTGAAATAGCTCTTTTTTGCAATGCCGATGACCTATTATACTGTAGTATATGATCTAACTAGAAAGTTATATTTGCTTTCAAACACTAATGTTGTACTTGTTCTCTCACTTCGGGCACATTCTAAAAAAACAAAAATGGATACCACTCGGCGGAAACTTTGCTAATGAAGTCCTAAGCGTCGTCTGCTTTTGTTGTCACGACTGCCTCGCCACCAGTACACAGTTTAAAGAGAATTCGCAAGTCTTTGTGACAAAAATCCTTACAACTCCCTTTGGGGGAAGCACATCCGTCACAGGAGTGTCGATGTTGCATCTAAAAAAAAAAACTCAGGCGAGTAATTGACTCTAAAATACAAGAAATGAGGTGAGAGCTTTATGGTGCGATGCAGCTCCCACAAACAAAAAAAACTATATAATCATCATTAACTAAACATCAAGAAAATATATAATCATTATTAAGAAACAAGCCAATAACATTAATTAATTATATCAGTTTTTAATCTGGAAAGGGCATCGCGTTACCATGATGACTACCCTTTCTATATGTAACGGTCATATTATAACGTTGTAGGGCTAAAGCCCATCGGGACAACTTGGCACCATGAGGGACACTTTTAGTTAGATAGGTCAGAGGGTTATGATCTGAAATTACCTGTATTTCAGCACCAAATACCCACGTGTCAAACTTTTTCAATGCTTCCAAGATGCAAAAAGCTTCCCTTTCAATCGTTGACCATTTGTGACAGGAATTTAGTTTCTTACTGAAGAAAGCAATGGGCAATTCTTTTCCTTGTTCGTTGTTTTGAGCTAAGCATTCGCCAATTGCTATTGCTGATGCATCCGTATACAACTGGAATGGCTTGTCGAGATCTGGAGTATGCAAAGAAGGCATTTTTATAAGCTCTTCTTTGAGTTTCGTAAAAGTTTCATCAGCATCAGTAGTCCAAGGAATATTGTTTGGGACACTTTTCTTAGTCAGATTTGTCAGTGGTAATATAATTTGGGAGAATCGTATGTAGTCACGGTAGTAGCTAGCCAGTCCAAGTAGACTTCTTACTTCCTTCTTTGTCGCTGGTGTCGCTAAACCTTTTATAACCTCGACCTTCTCTGGGTCTGGGGAATGTTGACCGGATCCAATCAAATGACCTAGGAACTTCACTTGATTTTTCCCGAATTCTCATTTTTCTAGGTTTACTGTTAAACCCACCTCTCTTAATGTTTTGAAGACTTTATCTATATGGGTGAGATGTTCAGACCATGTTTTAGAAAATATAGCCAAATCGTCAATATACGATCGGCAGTATGCCTTATGAGGAGCTAGTGCTTTATCTAATGATTTCTGGAATGTGCTTCCAGCGTTCTTCATTCCAAACGGTAAGACGTTCCATTGATAGTGACCAGAATGCGTCATGAATGCAGTGAAGGGCTTTGCTTCCTTTTCCATAGGGATTTGCCAATATCCTTTGGTGAGGTCAACTGCAGTGATAAATCTTGCTTGTCCTACCTCAAATAATAAATCTCTAGCTATTTTCATTGGATAAGCATCTGGAATAGTAAAACTATTTAGCAATCTAAAGTCAATGCATAGTCTGACACTTCCATTTTTCTTAGTCACACAAACCACGGGATGAGCCCATTCACTGACACTTGGCTCAATGAGACCCATATCTTACAGTTCTTTGACTTGTCGATCTACTTCCTTTTGTAGAGTGATTGGCACCCTATAGGGTTTGAGTCTCTTAGGGGAACAGTTCTCTGTAACTTTGATGGAGTGTCCGTCAACTTTGGCATGATCAGGTTTGGAACTAGAAACATTGCATATTTCCAGAGGATATCAAAAAGTTCTTGTTTTTCTTCTCCTGTCAAGAGAGCTTTCATATTCTCAAGGTGTTTCCTAATATCTTCGACTGATATATTCATCTTGTCAGCAGGTGCATAGTGGAGTGTTCCGAAATCTTCATCTAGCTCGAAAAACTAGACCGACATGATTAATTCTTTGAATATATGGTCGAAGCTTATTTATGTGGAGCTCCCTGATACTTCCATCCTTCATCTCAACCTTCGCAGAATGTGGTCTAGTAAGTTGGACGACTGTAGCAGATCCTGTCCAAGTATTTAGAAGCTTATGAGAGGATGAAGGTAACAATACTAAAACCTTTTCACCAACAATGAAGGATTTTTCTTTGGAACGAAGATTATATCTGGAGGAGTATTGTTCTTGAGACCCTTTGGCATTCTCGGATGCAATTTCATGAGCTTTTCTTTGATTTTCAAGAAGCTCTTGTAAATAATTTTCAACCGAGCGAGAGGCAGCGGTTGGGATGACTCGTCCACCAGTCCAAGTTTCCTTTAACAAAGATAAGGGGCCTGGAGGTAATCTGCCATATACCAACTGGAAAGGTGATAACCCAGTAGTGTTATGTGGTACTTCTCGGTATGCGAATAGAAGATAGGGAAGATGTAAATCCCAGTTTCTTCCATGCTTCTGTATATTCTTATTCATCATCTCTTTTAAAGTTCTGTTCCAACGTTCGACAGCGCCCATACTCTCAGGGTGTCCTGGGGTGGAAAAACGTGGAGCTATGCCTAGCAGATCTTCAAAAGTTTGAGTGAGTTTAGATGTAAAATTCGTACCTTGGTTGGTACAGACCATTTTAGGAAATCCAGTCTGAGTAAAAATCCTCATCAGAACATTACATGTAGTTTTAGCACTTATTTCCTTGACAGGCATGGCTTCGGCCCATCTAGTGCATAAATCAACAGCACATATTATGAATCGATGTTCTCTTCCCGATGGAGGTTCTAACGGTCCGACACAATCCACACTCCATACCTCAAACAGAGTTTCTGGTTTGACGATAGGTCGTATGGGGATTCTATCTCTATATGTAGCAGTCCTTCTCATTTGACATTCCTTGCAGCTTTCGCAATATTTTTTCACATCTTGTTTTTAATGGTAGGCCAAAAGAATGAGTACTTGATTCGCTGACGGGTTTTCTTTTCACCGAGATGGCCAGCAAGAGGGATTTCATGTGCCATCCTTAAGACATTTTCTCGTTTCACATATGGTAGCACTACTTGTCTAATATTCTCGCCTCAAATATGTTCGTTATGAAGCAGAACCCCATTGTCAAACGCATGGGCATTTTTCTGCCTTTTTGCCCATTCAAAACACCTTCGAAGCATCTCATCATCCTCTTGAAGTTTGCTGAATTCGAATTTTGTTTTTTCTGGTATACACTCATTTTCTGCACCTGGTGGGAACTCTATCGTACTGACTGCCAATGCTGTACTGGTTATTTTCGAAGGCATGTTTTCGTCTTCATCATCTTCTGACCGTTTATCACTTATCACTTAAATCTTTTGATTTCAGAACTGGTGTCTCCCAATGATGACTACTCTCATGTAGCTCGACGCTTTTGACCAGTATTTCATAGGCAGAGGAGCTCAGTAGTAGATCGGTAACCAGTCTTCTTGAGACGGCACATGTGACTGGAACATTACCATGTAAATTATCATCAATTTTCATTTGAAAAATATTTCATTTTCTCCGAAAGCAGAAGATATTTCTATCTTACTTTCTCCATCATGGGGCGTATCCGCCACTAAATCTTCGCGCACTACCGATATTTGCACTCCTGTATCTATTATTCCATTTAAAACGCTACTTCCGCATTTGATTTTGACGATCTTCAAATCATCTACGTTTCAACCAATGTCCACTGATTTGGATACTGGAATGGAAATTTTGGCAGTCAACACACTTGATTTATTGTCATCCCCAGTGGTAGATGTTTGAACTAGGTTACTGTGTGCTGTAGCAGGAGTACCTTTTGGCTGACTATTTTTCATAAATAACTTGGCGATATGACCTTCCTTTCTACAAGTAAAACAAGTTGGTTTGTAGTGAGGCTTGTATGAATCATCAATTTGCCGTGGCTGGTACCATCTCGGTGGACTTTGAAAGGGAGATAATAACTTATTCTTGAATGTTCGCTCAGCAGGTGGAGTATAAAGTCTAAACTTTTCAGTAACCTTGTCCTTGGGAATAGCTCCAATGGGCTTCTTTGAGGTACTACGAACACTGTTGTATTCGTCCAATCTGTCAGCTAACTTGGTTGGAGAAACGAATTTTGCCCAGTCGTCTAAGAGATGTTCTCTCACTTCATGTGGTACTTTCTTCTTCAGTTGATCCGTAATAATTAGATCTTTTAACCCTTCAAAATCCTTGATATCAAGGCCACCAATCCACTCTTCGAAATAATTAGTTATTTCATAACAGAAATCCCTCCAAGATTTTTCAGCAACCTTTTGGTGCATCACAAACTTTTTTCTGAAACTTTCAGGATTCAGTCTAAATCTCTTTAGTAGAATTGTTTTAATATATTCATAATCTTCGCAGTTTTCTTCTGACTCTCTACCAATTAATTGGACAATCTCAAATGGTAACAAAGTCAAGAGACATGATATCCAGTCTTTAACATCTATTTTGGTTCTCTTAGCTTGTCTTTCAAACAGGGATAGGTATATCACAATGTCATCCTCTTGTAATCTAAACCTAGGCATTAGCTTAATTAGCTCAAGACAATATGGTTTATTGTCACTGGATACTGGAGTTGAGGTTGGTTGAACACGCGCTTCAATTTCCAGTTTCTTCAACTCGAACTCCATTTGTTCTCTTTTCTGTTGGGCTCCCAATTCATCTTTTCTTTCCGGCATTGGGCTTCTAGTTCTTCCTTCCACCATTGAGCTTCTAGTTCTTCTTTCTTCATCAGTTCTTCCTCGAGTCTGGTACTAATAATCGTCTCCAACATCCCTTTAACAAATTCTTCTTCATAAAATTTACTTCCCATAATAATCATTTTAAGATCTATCACTTTCATTTCAACAGTTGGCTTCTCTCCCAATTCTTCAGCCAATTTACGTAAATCTTCCTTTCTACCTTTGGTTAAATAAGCCATGGTGCTTAACAATAACTCTCTTTACTGATAAAAAAAAAATCACCCTTAAAAGGGAATCAATTGCAATTTTTTTTTTTTTTTTGAACCTTATTTTACTCATTTTGAACAATGATTGCACTGATTTAACTTAGATTAATTCAAAACTCACGTGAACGCCTGCCTATTGCAAAATGAATATAGAACTGATAAACTGATATTGGAAGTGAACGCAGCTTCCTGTTTCCGGTTGCATACCAACCTATGAAACAGGAAAGCAGGGTACCAACTTATGAATAATTAAAACTGAAAATTCAATTCGTGAACACAGTACCAAAAGGTGCCGGTACTGCATACCATTGTGTACTTCCAGAAAAAAAGCACTGATCAGGTGTATGAAACGTATAAAGAGCAGGCCAGGAAGGTGACTCAGTTGGTAAAGACAGTGAAAGTTCATTATGAACAAAAATTAGCTTATTAAGCCATGAAAAAATCCTGTTGAGTTTTTTCGATCTATATAGCAATCAGAAGAAAGAACGACAAAAGAATAAGTATACAGAGGATTTGAAATAGGAAGTGATTACCATTTAGTGTTGAGCAGGATAAAATTGAATTTCATATTGAAAAGAATAACATGTAAGAAAGTTTTAAAGCAAATAAAAGTTTAACACTTATCAGATGGGAATTAGACTCAAATAACAAATATTATTCAAGAAAAACTGAAAGAGTTTGAAAACAAGAACTAAAAACGTTGGAAATTCAGTGGCATACCCTAAAGAAAACTGATTGATTCAGCCTGAGAGGCATGTTGTGAGGTAATCTGCAAGGATAAAAAAAATCAGAACCGCATGATGGACTCAGAAAGTAAAGAGGCAGTGAAGGAAAAGAAGAAAACATATCGAAAGTTCTTGGCAAGTAAGTTAGCTTATGCTCTTAGGAAATACAGAGAAAAATGTAAGAAAGCAAAGCATTGTGCAAAATTAGCTATACCAGAGTTATGGGAAGGCTTTGGTAAGAACATAGAAAATAATTATTAGAGGAGTGGTAAAATATTCTGAAGGTTATTGAAAAAGTTCAGAAATGGAGAAAAGAGTGCTGTAAAAGGAATTAGAGATGATAAATGAAAACTGAAGATAAAGATATTCTTGATGTATGGAGGAATTACTTTGAAAGATTGCTAAATGAAACAAACAGTGGCAGTATGGTGGTGGAAAACACTCTACAGGAATGCCATTGGATATATATCTGTACTTGAAGTAGAAAAGCTATCACAAACCTGAAATGTGAAAAGACATCTGGAGTAGATGATATCTGACCAGAAATGCTGAAACATGGAGATATAAAAGTTTTACAGTGGCTAGACTGCATAATTCACAAAGCCTGGTCAGAGGGTCAAGTTCCAGATGATCATTAGGGTACCCATCTGTAAAAAAGAGAATAAAGTGGAATGTGAGAATTATTACAGAAGACTTTCTCTGTTGAGAGTTCCTAGTGAGATTTATGCAAGCATTGTTGAGAAACAGCTAAGCAAAATTGTGGAGATGATGCTTGGAGAAGAACAAGCTGGGTTTAGACCAAGCAGAGGTTGTCAGAATCAGATTTTCATTTTAAGACAAATAGTTAAGAAATTGTGGGAATATAACAAGGATCTGGATTTAAGTTTTGTAGATCTGGAAAAGGCATATGACAAGGTGCCAAGAGGAAAGCTGTTCAAAATGCACAGTTGTATGGTTATATGGTGTAAATGGGACATTATATCAAGCAATACAATAGTCTCGATTTGATTTGTAAATCAGCACTTAGAATTGAAAGAAGATGGTTTGATGTTAAGTCAGGTATATGACATGGCTGTACATTATTTCTAAAGTTATTCATCATCTATATGGATCACATTATGAAGGAAATCAGTATTAAACCTGATATCAAAATTGATGTTAATCTCAGCTCTTTACTTTATGCAGATGATGTTATACTTTTAAATAAATCCAGGACAAATTTGCAGGATACCCTGACCAAATTAAACAACTGTTGTTATAAATATGATATGAAAATCAGCATTAAAAAGACAATGAAAATAGGCAGAAGTATTGAAAATATCAACTCATTGTGAATGGAGAACCTATAGAACAAGTAAAACATTTCAGCTACTTAGATACGATTTTTAGTGAAGATGGTAAATTAAATATGGAAGTAGACAACAGAATCAACAATGCTGGCATGGTAGGCAGTCAACTGAATATTTATATGGAATAAGAGATAAATGAGTCAAAACATTAAATTAGCTGTATACAAGATAGTGTGTTCAAACCAATTTTAACTTATGGATCTGAGAGCTGGGTTAGAAATAAAACACTTCACCAAAGACTAGAGACCGCAGATATGAGAGTCTTGAGAAAGATTAAGGGCATGAACAGATGACATTAATGTCAATATCATATTAAAAATGAGAATATTAGGAAAGAACTTGACATTGTTAGCATTCAGGAATGCGTTAGCAGAGCTAATCTCAAGTGGTAAGGTCACTTAAACAGAATGGGAGAGGAAAGATCAGCATTAAAAAGACAAAGACAATGAAAATAGGCAGAAGCAAGGAAAATATCAACTCATTATGGATGGAGAACCTATAGAACAAGTAAAACATTTCAGCTAATTAGGCAGGAACATTGAAAACATCAACTGTACCCGAAATGAGCAACGTATAGAACAAGTAAAACATTTCAGCTATTTAGGCAAACTTTTTAGTGAAGATGGCAAATTAAATTTAGAAATAGACAGCAGAATTAGCAAAGCTGGTATGGTAGAAATTCAACTGAATAAATTTATATGGAATAAGAGAGAAATTAATCAAAACGCTAAAGTAGCTGTACCAAGACAGGATTCAAAACCATTTAACTTATGTATCTGAGAGCTGGGTTAGAAATGAAACTCTTGATCAAAGACTGGAGGCCACAGTACCTGATAGTCCTGAGAAAGATAAGGGGACTGAACATATGGTGTCAGTGACAGTATCATATTAAAAATGAGGATATTAAGAAAGAACTTAACAATGTTAGCATTCAGGAATATATTACGTGGGCTAATCGCACATTGTCTCTCGGATAATCTCAGGTGGCCACTTAAACAGAATGGGAGAGGAAAGATTAGCTAAACAAGTGTTGTTTGCGAGGATGGCCCAGAGGAGGACCATGATGTAGGTGGATTGGTACAGTAAAAAGTGCCTTAGAAGACAGAAATATAAGATCTGACTAATGGTAACAGGCTAATCTGAAGAAAATTGGTGATTGGAAGTTTGTAATGATGTAACTTCATGTAGTACAATCATAAGATCCTGTACATTCTCTAAGGGTATATGCCTGGAATTTGATTATGATGGGCTTTGTATAGAGTTAGCAGCTGTGAAGGTGTGAAAAAGTACACCAAGTTTTTTAGTGGCTGCAGAAGCTGTAGTTGAAATATGGTTGTGTCAGAAAAGATTGGAGGTGCAGTTCAGTCCAAGAAGAGAAATCTGATCGTATTTGGATATCACAGTACCACTGAAGGTAAGGGAGAGGAATGTGGGCTTTTTCTTGTGAGAGATCAGACAGAACTTAGTTTGAGTGGTAGTGAAGTTTACAAGGTTGTCCTTGTCCAGTTAGGAAATAGCTAGGAGATCTGAGTTCAGGTTCCTGATTGTGGTAGATCTTGAGGATTCTAATACTTGAGCACTACAAGGTTTGTTGAATGAAGTTTACTGTCTTCATTAAAGCTTTGGATAGGATTGGAAGTCTCTGAAAGCAAGTTATTTATATACAAGAGAAAGAAAGTGGATGAAAGAATAGAACCGTGGGTTACTCCTGCATTGGCAGGGAAATGTGAGGTGAGTAAACCCTCCACCATGATACACAGTGAGCGACCAGTGAGAAATTTGGTGATCCAGTTGCAGAGTGAGGAAGGGGGTCTATAGGATGGCAGTTTGGTGAGCAGGACTTTGTACCAAACCTGATGAACTGCCTTTGAAATGTCAAGGGCAACCATGTGAGTTTCATGAGAAATAGCTATGTAATGTGTAGTTGGGCAGTTGAGGTGTACAGTGGCTGTTGAAGTTGCCAGCTTGTTCTTCTGAAAGGAATAGTAGTTCTGGTTTAGATAACTGTTGGTGGTGGTGCACATCATTTATATTGATGTTTAGGCCATGGATGTGGAATCTTTTTGGTAAGAAAAAATTGAGAATAGAAGGAGATGGATATGATCAGGACATATAAGTTGGTAAGGAGTTGTTACCAGATTAATGTGGAGGAGATTTTTTATACAGTAGAGAGAGAGAGAGAGAGAAAGAAACATAGAACAAGAAGCCATCCCTGGAAGCTGAGTTAAGGAGAGTACGAGCAAGGGATTGAGGAGCAGATTTTTTTGCCTGGAGAGTGGTCAGTGAGTGGAATGCATTACCTGAAAGTGCGGCAAGTTCAGAAACTGAATGAGTTTAATGCACAGTTCAGTGATCTTTTTCATGGGTATGTGTGGACCTCTCATGAAGAGTCTTTTGCCTCCATGGAAGCCTGGTGTTAATAATAATAATATGATAGTTGAGATTTCTGAAACTATATTTCATGTAGCTTCAAACATTTATGTGAATCTTCATAATAAAAGCTAAATTTAGTGGAAATGAAGCAGTCCAAATATAACTAATTTGCCTAAAGGTTAATCAATCCAATTAATTAAATTTATAGTTTCAGATTTATTATGAATGATTAGTCGTTTTGAAGAAACAGGATTGTTAAAGAAATCAGCTCACAATATGTGAATGGAGTTTCCACTGCCATTGTGGAGCTGGCCATGAATAACAGTGTTGGTTCCTGTAGTGCACATGCTGTATCAAGATACACGGATGTGCCTTACACAACTGTCTGGAAAATTCTCCATTTCTACCCATTCAAGATAATCCTGACACAGGAGTTGCACCCACTGGACTTTGAAAGACATCTGCTTTAACATTCCTTGCTTGAGTGGAGTTGTATGCTGAGTGGCTGTGGATGATTTTGTCGGGAGATGAGGCTCCCTTTCACTTGAATGGAGCTGTGAATACCATCAGTTGTCAGGTATTGGCTATGCAAAACCCTCATGCAATCTAACAGATTCCTTTACATTCACCCAACGCTACTGTCTGGTTCAGGTTTACAGCTTCATTTGTCATTGGACCATCCTTCTTTGAGGTCGTTCTCCAGTTGGTTCCGCCTGTGCATTGATTCTGTCATTTTCGTTCAGGATAGGGGCCATCAGTTGATCAGTACAGGAGGTTCAGTTTTCCCAACAGTTTCTTACTGCATGGCCACTTTGTTCACCTAATCTGATCCCTTGTGACTTCTGGCTCTGGGATTTCTCAAAGATGGTTTATTGGGATCATCCTGATAACTTTCCAGTGCTGACAGCATTCATGCAACATCAGTCTGCATTCTGCCATTGAACACACTGTGCAATGGATGAGTGGGATTACTGTTTTAATTTTGCACTTCACTTTGCCAAAGTACAAGACTATGTCAACATCTGTATAAATTCATACACTGATATAACACTCTGACAAAAGTGTTTGGACACCTTACGTACTATTCAAATTTTGGATCCTACCACATGCAAATGTTCAGGAAGTGTCTGCATAAGTCTGCTAATAAAAGGTGCTGCATGTTTTGCACTGTACTCACTGTCAAGATACTGTGTTCAGCTGAACTGACAGACTTCCAACATCGACTGGTAGTTGGGTGTTACATTAGTGGTCTTTCTACTTGTGACATTGCTACCTATCTCTGTATACCAAAATTCACCGTTGCTTATTCCATTCATAGATGGAAAGTTGATGGTGCTACCACAGCAGGAAAATGCCCTGTTAGGCCATCGACACTCACTGACCAAGATCAATGAGCTGCTTCCAAATGTCCAAGCATCCTGCACATCATCAGCAGCAGATCTTGCAGTCAACTTGGAAAATGCTTCAGGTACATCTGTCTGCAGAGAGTTGCATGCCTTAGGTTACTATGGCTGAGCTGCTGCGAACAAGTCACACATTCCCCCTCCCCTCCACTCAAAGTCAAATGATCTTTGGACTGGTCCCTTTCACACTGTTCCTGGACTGCAGATGATTGGAAAAAAGTTCTGTGGAGTGACAAATCATGCTTCCCAATGTTTCACTCTGATGCTCGTGTTTGGATCTGGAGATTACTGAGGAACGGTTCCATCAGGACTGCATCATTCCAACTCCAACTGACAAGTTTGGTGGAGACTTGGGGGGGGGGGGGGGGTTGGACGGGACTTTGTCCATTGATGGGCATGCCCCAAAGCATGATGACTGATAGTTATCTGAACATTCTGGATAACTTCGTGCTTCTGACACTGTGGAAGTATTTTGGTAGTGACCCTTGCTTGTTTCATCACAACAGTGCCCCATGCCATACTGCACTGCATGTCTGAGACTGGTTTCTACAAAACAACCTTGAAATGTTGGACTGGCCAGCTTAGAGTTGAGACCTCAACCCCATCGAACATCTTTGGGACGAATTAGAATGCCAAATTCACTCCAGCATGCCTGGAGGGGGTTATTGCTGTCATTCAGGCCAAAAGTGGTCCTATTTGGTATTAGAAATATAATTAAAATGTTTTTTTTTTTTTTTTTTTTTTTTAACCACAACTAGGTGTCCAGTTACTGTTATCAACATGGTGTATATGCTAGTCTTCTAACATGTATGGTTCATCTTCCAACTAATTGTTCTCATTCTCCTATTTAATTCTATCTACATCTGTCTTTGGAACAACCATCCTCATACTGTTTACCCCAAGGTTTCTCCTCAGATTTCCCCACCAATGATGTAGGAGTACACCAGGATTCTGTTCTTTCACCCACTCTCTTCCTCCTGTATATAAATGACCTACTCTCTCAGACTTCCAATCCAGTCTATAGCATTCCCAATAACAATACACTATATTCTCCTTTTCATTCAACAAACTTTGCAGTGCTCAAGTATTAGAATTCTCAAGATCTACCATGACCAGTGACCTGAACTCAGATCTCCTAGCTATATCCCAGTGAGGCATGGACAACCTTATAAACGTCAATGCTACCAAAACACTAAAAAAAATAAATAAAACATGATATATATATTTTGCATGTGAAATATGAAAAACCCTTTACCCCCAATATCAATTTTAAATTGAGCATAGCATACTTAGTTCAGATCCTCTCCCCCTTACCTTCAGGAATACCGAGATATCTAAATACGATCAGATTTTTCTACTCAGACTGACCTGCCCCTCTGATCTTTCCTGGCACAACCTATAGCTTCTGCAGCCATCAAAAAACTTGGTGTACTTTTTTGCATAAGATGCTATTTCACACCTTTACAGCTACTAACTGTATACAAAGCCCAAATCCACCCAGCCATGGAATTTTGCACACATATTTGGGGTGGTGCACCAAAATCCTCTCTAAGATTACTCAATTCTATCCAGAAGAGGGCATTCTGGCTAATTAATGATCATTCTCTTCAGGAGAGCACTTTCATGGACAGTGCTTTGCTGAATTGGCCCCTATTATTCTTCCACTCGCCTCCAAAATGATTAAAACAAGAGCCACTACTGACTAACACGCTTTTACAGTTCATCTTGAAACTCACCGAACCAAGTTCACTTCCTCCTCCTTCATTCCATCTACTTCTGTCCTTTGTAACACTCCCTCACTCTGCTTTCCCCAAAGATTACAGCCTCAGCTGTTCAAGTTCTTTTCTTTTATTCCTCTTGCCCACACATGGCACTAATGTGATATAGGTCTTGTGACCTTTTGTTTGAGAATCAGATATATATTTTAAAAAAGACTGCTGCTTTAATTTAATAAATATCAGCATGTCACTTTTTTCTCCTTAACTACTTGTTCTCATGCACAGCAGTGATTTCTCATCTGTGGAATTTATTAAAAATGTCCAGCACTTATTTATTTTTAAACAATTTGAACTTCTTTCTGATTTATTCCACACATTCACAAATTTCAGACTTGTTTTCCACTCATCTCTGTCATTCCATTTATCATTTCAGCTCCCTCTCAGTTCACTGTTGGCTTACTGGGAACACACTAACCACTTTCTGAACTATGCTGTTATGCTTCACCTCTTGTAACAACTTCCTCACATCTCTTTGTGCATTCTTTTTCTCATGATTGAAATCATTTGTGCCTACACCCACCACCAACTCTGATGCCCATTTGTTGTCCATGTAAAGTGTCAGTTATTAATCTTATTTTGCCACTTGGGAAGTATGTCTTAAGCATATTATTATTCACCACATCTCTGACAGAATTTCTGTACAGTGCCACTTGATATTCCTTTGACCATCTCACTTCAGATGCCCAATTTTAACCTCATTTAATTCATGAATTCTATGCACTTCATTTACCCCTCTAATTCTTGCCCTAAATTCTTCCGATCCACATTTGTACCTCCATTTCTCTCCCCTGTTGCTCCCCAATCTTGGCCACATCATTCTCTTTCTTCAAATGCTTTTGTTTCTCATCACAATTTTTCACATTCGTATTCTCATTCTCTTCATTTATCTTCATAAGTCAAAAGCATTTTTTTTTTCTATGTTGCAATTTTTTTTTGTCCCACATGAAACTCAAACTCTGGGCAAAACTTTTCTACTATTCAGTTACAGGTACCATTTCAAGAAATGGGTTCTTAGACATGCTAATGTTTTGAGAGTTATATGGAATTTATTTTATTTTTGTCAAAATACAATAAATTATATACTTTTTTTTTTTTTTTTTCAGTGATCACTAAAACGTAACAGTAGTGTTGCCTTGATCATATCCCTTGAATAATTACTATTAATATTTGACAGGCAGCTGTCTAATAAAAACTATAACTTTGATTTGGTTATTATACGAGATGCTACTCAAAAATTCAGGGAGTTTGAATAGTGTGCCTGAACCAGTTGTAGTACAGCCTTCTGCCACTTTAAGGAGTGAGCAGTACCCTTTGTAAATCAATATGCCAACAGTCGGCAAGTTGAGAGGTTGCATTCTTGAATTATATGTATTTTTGTAATGTCGTGTTTTAGTGATTCTACAAGTTTCTTCTCCAACTGAAATGGTGGGAGGGCAAACTGTCAATAGTAAGGTTCACTGTAAGGTTTTGAAGCGGCTAAGAAGGGGACTCTGAAGGAGACATTGGAAACTAGGAGTTAGGAAAAGGTATTTTTTTTTATGGCCAAATTCCCTGAACTTCTGAACAGCACCTCATAAACTAAGTTTGATATTTTTGTTTTTCTTTATACAAATATTTTTTCATAAACACATGCCAAACTAATTTTCGAAAGTCTTATTTTTATGACCTAATGTAATTACAGCAAAAGACTATGGACTTTTTCTGGCTGACGAGGATCCAAAGAAAGGTGTTTGGTTGGAACCAGGCAGAGCTCTAGAATATTATTTATTAAGAAATGGGGTAAGAATATTTTTCTGTTCCAAATTGAATTATATGATATACAGTGTTGTTGTTTTTGTGTGGGGGGTTCTGCCAAATTTTCCTCAACTGTCCCTTAGGACTGGCTCAGTCATCTAATGAGGGATTTTAAGCAGTATTTTATGACTATAGATCTGTGTGTGTGTGTGTGTGTGTGTGTGTGTGTGTGTGTGTGTGTGTGTGTGTGTGTGTGTGTGTGTGTTAATGGGCCTGTTTGCTTGTTCTAAGGGAAGAAAAACCTGAGTTTCTGAGTGAAAAAATCATTTCCCTCCAGATGAGAATATACAGTGTTAAGTAATATATTTGAATGCATACATGTGCGTGTGTTTGCTGCAAAGATATTTTAGAGCATCAGTGGATTCTAAGGTTGGTTAACCTTGTATGGATGCTCAGGCATTGCTTATCACCCATGTTGTTTAGAGGAGAAAATACTAGGGATAATAATTAAGTAATTACCTTTATTTATTGGTTAAATTATTAGGATATTTCACTTTGTTTACTAAGACATCTTCTTAGGCATGAAGACACATGCGCGCACCCGCACACACAGTTGTGTATGCAGCCATACCAGTGAGAAGAGAAACAGGCTGAGTGCAAAGACAGGATTGTAACATCCTAGCTGGTACCTGCTATGAATGCAGTGATGGAATCTTGTGTGTTTTGCTGAATGTCTCAAGCTTATCATCTCCCAGATTTTGGGTAGGGTTAGGCAGCTGTATTTATTCATATTTGAAGAATGCTCTAAGCTGTGGCAAATCCCAGGAATAGTCTTTCAGCCTGATATGCGCTTCTGTATATTAAGGAGATTTCTTTCATTGAATGTAGTGATCCATATTGATGACATGGTCTGCCACTCCAGAACAGCTGTAATATGGATAATGAACATAATTCATGTTTGTGCAAGAGCAGGGAATACTGTAGATTGACCAGAATGATCTAGATGATGGCAATGATGATGATGAGATGATTGCCTCCCATATTTTGAGTAAAATGGGACAGCCCAAAACAAGCAAGATCCCATCATCTACCCATAGGGTGTGTCAGCTAGGACTTGAAGATCCAACCTTAATACTCATTGTCTGTTTGCGTTCTTACTAGGATGTGCCTGCATGTGCAGGTACTATGGGTATATATCTATGTGCCCATTAAGATGCTTGGTTACCAAGGCAAAATATTGGATTAATACTTTAACAAGTATTAATTTTTAATTCCTGTAGAGCTTTGAATTCTTCTTTAGAAAGGTTGCGTTTTCGAGGTTTAGCTTTAGTGAGAACACTGGCTGCATCTAATCTGATATTGTTGGGAAGGTTGCGAATATTAGGTTCTAATTGAATCATTATTTCTTCAGAAGGGATTTTTTTCGGTGTTATAGCAAAGTTGTGGCCTAAGGAGAGTGCGCCGATGGCTTCAAGGTTAGGAATGACAGGTTTATTACTGTGTTAAGAGGCAGTTGAGGTTTGCTAGCTGAGTTCTTTTTAAAACTTTCGAATTTTTTGATGTGCCGACAACGTTCTTTTTGGAATTCCTTCTATAATTTTATGCATCTTCAGTGAATATGTTCAAGGAGAAATGTGATAGCTTTGTAGGCCTTGAGTGATATATTAAGGACCCTCCTTAGTAAGTTACAAGACTTGTTGAAGGAGTCCACATAATATTAATAGCAATAATGAAATGATTATAACCTGAGTCCACAGTAGATGGACCAAAAATTGCTTTCAACTCAATTACTGCTGTTAATGAATGATGACACTATACAAGAATAGTATTGCATTGATGTACTTGCATTAATGTGTTATAAATAAACTGGCAATAGAACTTTTAGAATAGATATCATCACTGTCATTGACTATGAAGAGTTAATCTAAATTCCATACTTATCATATTAGTAAATATAAGAGCAAAATCAGCCTTAGTAGATTATGGTTTTAAAAATGGAATGATCAGTTCTGAAAGAACCAAAATATTATGTACAAAGAGTCATGGCATGAAAATTAACATTAAGTGATGTCAGAATAATTCAAGTTAGTTTAAAGAAAATAACAACTGTTGGTTTCTTCCATTTAGTAATAGGTGGTAAAGTAAGATAATCCTGTTAACACTTGGAGCGTAATCAATAAAATTATTTTTATCCTGTCTGAGTGTTAGCAACTCCAAATTATTGAAGAATTAATGGTTAGTATATATTATGTCTGTCAGCTCTGCATTGTTCTCAAATGGAATTATCCATTTTACAGAGGAGAGAGAGCCATCAAGCAGCAGTGTGGCCTGTTTCTGTTTACTCTCATCAGTGATTGAAAATGCCATGAAAATTTGTCATGTCTGTGATTTGAAGAAGTTCACTTCAAATCTTGAAAATTTTTCCAGCTTCATGATAAAAGATTTGTTAGACTTTATGATAAAATCCCAGTTTTTGCAGACTTCTGGATTCAGGGAAACCTTAGATATATAATATGCAAATTGCATATGCACATTATTAACTTCTCTTTTATTCTAGATTTTAGATACTGTTTTTGACAGTATTCATTGCAGTCCATGTATTCAACAGTTACCGTTTCCTTTTGGTTGGTATGTTAGTACTTGATTTTACCATTTACCTAGTTAAGTCAATTTCCTTAGAGATTTTAATATTTAGAACCCCAGCTGGCTTTTTGACAATGGGATTATCTCTGTGATTTCCCTTCTTTTCTTTTCTTTTGGTTGATTATTATTTCCATTCTTGCAATCTAAACTTTTTTAAATGTAGATACATCCATTAAAGTCTGTACACTTGTAATATGTCAGTACTGTGAGTGAACTAAAGACATGAGCTTTTCTTAAGCCATTTCAAACTAATAAGTAGAATAGATAAGTGGGTTGTATCATGCTGGTCATGAAAATTGTCTGCTACCTGAAAATATTCACAAACATCCATACTACAGTGGAATATTTAAACCCGCAGCTTGTTGGTTGGAGAGCAGTTATTTCTGTATTGTCACCTATCTAATGCTGGTAGAAATGTGCATTCGTTTATTGTAATGGTGAAAGGTGAAGACCAGCCATCTACCACTTACCAAAAGAGTGAAAATCCATCCCTTTAGGAAATGAAAGGCATTAGAAGATTTATGACACATATATCTTCTTCTCTTCTGCTCATGGTGGGTTGAGTTCCTCAAAGATGGATTTTTGCCATTTCTTTTTATCTGCTGTCTTTTTATGTAGTTCTGTTATGGAGTTTAAGTGGGTGCTTTCTTTAATGTTGTCAATCCATTAATTTTTTAGTCTTCTCTACTGGGCTGTCCTTTTTCATTTGTTTTTCTTTCTGTCCAGCTTGTTCTATTGATTTTCTTAGGCAGTTTATTCCAAAAAGCATTGAGTTTATCCATTTCTTTTTTTCTTAAGATCCAACATTCTGAGCTATAAAATACTGTGGGAATTATCATTGTTTTATATATCTTTGAGTTCTTTTCTTAATCTTTTATTGTTCCATATTTTTCATAATCTGCCCATTGTTATCCATTCATTATTGATTCTGTGTTTTATGGTTTTGAAATAGTCTAGATGTTCAGTGATCATTGATCCTAAGTAATTGAATTGCTTTACTTGTTCTATATTATTGTTTCCTATTTTCATTTGGATTGCTTCCTTTTTTCTTCCTATTACCATTAGTTTTATTTTACTAAAATTGATTTAAATATATTTGTTACTTGTTTGATGCAGCTTGGTCAGGATATTTTCTAATTTTTCTTGACTATCTGTAGTGATAACTATGTCATCAGCATGCTATATTTCTTCCATTTACAGTTATGAGGGTGGTCTGAAAAGTTATCAGCCTAACAATGATAAAACGAATTTATAATTTCAAATTTATTTTATTTTTCAACATAATCTCCCTTAAGACTAATACATTTATTCCAGAGATGCTCCAGCGCCATTATCCCATTCTTGTAATGGTTCTCAATAAGATCTGCAAAATACCCCTCTACAGCTGCAATCATCTCTTAATTTGAAGAAAAATGCTGCCCAGTGAAAGAGGTTTAGTTTTGGGAAGAGATAGAAGTCAGATAGAGCCAAATCTGGGGAATAGGGCAGATGTTCAAACAATTCATAGTGCAGATCCCTTAATTTTCCCATTGCCAAAACACCTTTGTGTTTTGGCAATGGGAAAATTAAGGGAACTGCACCATGAATGGGAACTGCACCACCCTAATTTTTCTCGATATATTTATTCATTTATTTATATGAAAGATAATTTTTTTATTCTGCAAACTGAGTTTTTTCTCACGAATTTTTTCGTCTAGTCTGGTTAAAAGATCGGAATAATATTTCCCCATTATTGTTTTACCATTTTCAAGATAATTAATAAACGAAACGCCTTTAGCATCCCAAAACACCAACTCTATGATCTTTCCTGCTGATGGAACTGACTTGCTGTGAGAAAGTTGGTTCTGTTGTGAGCAAGCGCAGCACCCATCTTGTGCAAAGCTTTTTCATTTGCAATTCTTCATGCAAAATATATCCTACACGTTCTTTTATAAATATATCCCCACACAGTCTCAGCAATTTCATGCACTTTGACTCGCCGGTCATCCAATACCATATCGTGCACTTGATCAATGATTTCTGGTGTTGTTACACTTTTTGGACGTTCTTCACGTGGATCATCTTCAAGGCTGGTACGGTTATGTTTAAACTCGGCAGCCCATTTCTTAATTGTCGAAAACGAAGGAGAAAAGTGCCCATAAACTTTTATGAACTTCAAATGAATTTCTTTTGACATTAAACCTTCTAAAACAAAGAATTTTATAACCACACGATACTCAATTTTATCCATTTCAAAGGATACAGACAACACTTTTGCTTCAGACAGCTGTATAAAAGAAACTACATGATAGAATGACTTGCGATTTCACATGGATGCTTATGACAGAAATATCAACTTAGAAAAAAAAAAAATCTTGCCGATAGTGTTGCCATCTATGATTGAGGCCAAGAACTTTTCAAACCACCCCTGTATGCCTTCATGCATCTGTAGTCCTTCATATACTACTACTTTTAGGTACAGGTTGAATAAAGTTGGTGGCAATGGGCAGCCTTGCATAACTTCCTTTTTAATTGCTATTTGATCTCGGTCTGTGTTTTTGTATTTCACTATTACTTGTGTTTCTGAATAGTAATTCTTGATACAGTTTAATAGGTATTTGTCCAACCCTTTGTTTTCTAGAATTTTAATGAGTTTACTTTTTATCAAGTCAAAAGCTTGTTTGAAGTCAACAAAACAGGTAGAGTTTTTTTTTATTTTTGTTTGTCATAAGCAGGGGCAGCTCTTATATAGGCACTGCGGAACTGCAGCACCCTAATTTTTCTCGATATATTTATTCATTTATTTATATTTGCTTGTAATATTTAATTTTATCATCAACAATCCTATACAATTCTCTTATTTAGTATAAAAAAATAATAAAAATCCATCTTGTAGCACTTAGGAGGGCAAAGGATGCTAGCAGCACTGTGTTTACCACAGTGTCATATTGCTACGTGTGCAAGCATATGCACGTCATAGTGAGATGCGAGCTATTAGTGTAATGTGGCACTGTCCATCGCGCAGTTCCACTGTTGTTTATATGCAGTTTTTGCCAGTAGTGGAGTGTTCATAGTGCTTATCATGTTTACTCCGTCTCTTTAAATATTTTTAAAGATTTTAAAACGGAGTAAATATTTGGACATTGCAATTAAAGACATAATATTTGTTATAGTTTTTATTTTAGAACATTATTGGGGTTATGATAATGGATTTTATTTTTAAGTAATTTTGAATTATACTAAACTGTTATCGATAAAATACTATAATTTTATCGATAATAAACAATATTGTTTCATGTTTAATTTTTTAAAAGATTTTTACCATAATTTTGATATTTTATCCAAACACGTATACACTGTACTTATAGTGTGTATGTATATTTCGAAAGTTGTAAGTATCCCCATGATTTCAAGCCACGAGCCGCCACTGGTCATAAGATCTGATAATCTGTTTAATATGAAAATTGCATCTCTTGTGCTTCTCGTATTTCTAAATCCCATTTGCTCTTCTTCCATCTATTCTTCATAGGAATATTTAATTCTGTTTTGATTCAGGGAAACCTTAAGAATGCATTCTCTGAATGAACTGACATATTCAGAGGTTTGTAGAGTGATCAGTGAACATGCATTAAAATTTTAGTTCATTATCTATAAATTTCCTTATATATATATATATTATCTTCAGCACATATGTTTGTGCCTTTTGAAAATAATTTGGAATAAAATTTAATTTTTGTTGGGATTGCTTCACAAGCCTTCAGATATGATTGCTGAATAAAAACTCTCATTTGAGCAAAAGAAAATAATGTATTTCCATAATCCTTTGACTAACAGTTGTTTATTTGGTCTTATTATGCTTTCTTAAACTATTTTCTTAGGACCTCCTGGAATACAGAAAAAAGACAAGAACTCTTCGTGTGAGAATGCTTGATGGCACTGTGAAGACCGTTTTAGTTGATGATAGTCAACCTGTTGCAAACCTAATGGTAGTAATATGTACAAAAATTGGTTAGTACAATTATCTTTAACTACAAAGTGAAAAATTATACTTATAAAAGATGTTGAAAGTTTTTCCACTTGGTTATATTATAAATTAAAGATGCCAAAAAATTATATTCTTTGTTTTTTCCTTTATCCAAGTTTAAGCAAAGAAAGTATGCATATGAAGTCACACTTCCCAACTGGGCTACTTGTATATAGAGGCTAATGACTTCACATCAATTGCCTTAGTATCCCATAATGCAGTGCACATATCCTTATGGACACATATAATGCTATGGGAATGGGCCACTCTCCAGACTGGCTTCAACCTTTATTGAGGTGAAAAAAGTTAAAGGGGTGCTCATCATAGGCATAGATTACTTAGTATAGGGATGCAAGAGTGCCTGCTAGTATTTGGAGAAATAAAAAACAAATAGATAGTATGAGAGAGATGGAAAAGGTCTCAGCTTCTTTTATATAATCATATAGCCAAAGGCTATCAGTTTTCCTTTTTTGGCAATCTCATATAGATGAACAACTAAAAAACCAATTGAAACTAAAGCGCTGTGATGACTGATATCCAGGTGGTTAGCCTTATCTGAGTGGGTACACGACAACTGGGCGACGGAATAAAAGATCAAATATGCAATTCTATTCTGTTGATCTATTACCAGGTAAATTTAAGTAATATTTTTTTGAGAAATGAGTTAAAAGAATGGTATAAACATAAAATTTGAAAAATGTCACTTATAATTAAGTTTATTTTTATTGTGTAGAATTACGAATTGTATAGAAGTTATATTGAAATTTCCCATAGAAAAAAATGAGTCAGCTAGTTAATAAATATTTATATTATTTATTTTCGTTTATATCATATATCAAAATTTGTAGGATCGTTTAAGAAAGAGATGGTTAAAAAGAGTGGTCCGAAAATGATTTAAAAATGAAAAGATATAATTGCACAGTATTAAAATAAAGAATCTAGTTTTGTTTTAATTAATTTATTAATATTATTTTGTAATTAACAAACATATTTACAAATGTTACATATATACAATAAAACAAAAAAGTATATGAAATTCAAGACAATTTTTTTGAATTTATTAATTCATATTATAGTTATATGCAGTACCACGTAAATATTCTATTATATTTTCCCTATCGTAATTAATAACTTTTTTCAAAATTCTTTGGTCAGCTTCATCGTAATGTCTACGTTTGTGCTCATGTTGAAAACCTGCTACTGCTCTTTCATAATCAACATCATATGTTTTTTGAATTTTTTGTAGTTCATTTATAAAAATCCATAAATTTGGATGACTTGCGCTGCTGCCAAAGCTCAATTGCAGTTTTCGATGACAGGCTTCTGCAAAATTATTTGTCCTATCGCTTCCATTTATTGTTCTTTGGTACACAGACCAAATGTTTGAGGGAAAAATCGGTGGAGCCCTGGTTCTGTTATTCCTTAGACGACCTATGTGTGTTTGTAAACCATTCTAAAATTGGTTCATATTCATTGGATAAATGATTTTCAAGTTCAGAAATAGCATAAATAATATCTTGTTCTGGAACGAAAGCAAGCGAAGTGATCATTTTTGAATTTAAAGCGAATTGCACATCAGAATTATATCTGGTTAAAAGACTGCATGAAGCTAAATGCCTACGAAGATTTTGTACGAGATGAAAAAAAGCAACCATTTATGTTAGCTTGTGTAAATACTATTTGTAACGCTTGATGAATGGCAATTTCAAAATCAACATTTATATTTTCGGGATCTAGTAATGGCCACATTTCATGTATCATATAAAATAATTTTGTGTATGTTTCAAGAGTCTTAATAGGTAATAAACAATATAAAACAGGGAAAACAGGACCTCCATCCTTTCGACCAAAATAACAAAAATTTGAGCAAAAAGAGGGGAGGAGTAAAAATGTGCCATCCATAAATGATTCATTCATGCTTTGGCTCCACACTGCATGGCTTTCACGACCAAAAATTTATATTCTCATGGGGTCGACCTGTTCTGATCCAGAATCAGCCAATAAAAGACGTTCAAATTGTGATGGATTGAATTCATAATTTAAGTATTCTTCAGGAATAATTATTGTTTCCCTAGAATCAGGATTAATTGGGGCTTTTAAATTTTTTAATCTTCTTCTTTGAATATTTCTGCACAGACTGCTATGATTTGGAAGCATTCCTTCTACCGCAGAAGAAACATTTTGTAGAACTTGAATTCTGATTTGTGATGGGTTGGTCATTGTCGTATCCGCTAATTTTTTGACTGTTGTACTAACTTCTTGCGTTATGACTCTGACTGCATTTCCAGAACTGTTACATGTTGTGTTCTTGTTTTTCAGAAATTAGTGATCCATCACTGACACTTGTCCAGATTCTACCTTTGCATCCTTTGTTTTTATTTTCACATCGCCAAAATTGAATTGAACCTTTCTTATCAATCTTGTCTTTAACATAAAGATACCCATTCCAAGCATATTTTTCCTTGTCTCTTTGACTTAATATTCTTGAATTATCCATTTCTGAAGAATAGAAACAAGAAATATAAATATAAAAATGAAATTAAAAAAAGGTTTTCACTATTGATATATTTAAGAATTTTTTTCAGTACTATTTGAAAAATAGTACTGAAAAAATTCTTAATTATATCGATAGTGAAATATTTCTATACTTCTATATATTTGTACTTAGCAATTTGTTTCATTTGAGAGATAATCAAGAGTTTGAAATTTATTTAAATTAATTTAGATGTCACGTATACAATTTAGTATACGATTAAGATTATAAATTTTGAATACATACCTTTTATTTACTGAAACTTGTTCTTTGCGTGTGGGAACTGTAATGTTGACACAAATATCGGAAACCATGTAATAAACAAACAAACAAACTAGGCTTACTGTTTAATAGAAGTCAAAATATCTTGCGGATGCATATTAAACTAAACCGCACACAAAACGCCCGAATGATAAATTGCCAAACAAGACACCTTAAGCAGTGAAGCTCAGAAATACTTCTTCGGACAATAAAAATAAACTTAATTGTAAGTGAGATTTTTCAAATTTTATGTTCATAGCGTAATTCTATGGGAAATTTCAATATAACTTCAATACAATTCGTAATTCTACACAATAAAAATAAACTTAATTATAAGCAAGATTTTCAATTTTTTTTGTTTATACCGTTCTTTTAACTCATTTTTACCTGGTAATAGATCAACAGAATAGAATTGCATATTTCATCTTTTATTCTGTTGCCCAATTGACCTTCGTCCAGTTGTCCGTCGCCCAGTTGACCGTGTCCCATCTGAGTTAACCGCTTTGAGTTTGGCCTTCTCTACTTGGGATTGCTCTTGTCATCCCTGCAATTGACTATAAGACCACATTGAACTAAGAGGATGGGACTATTTAAAAAAACCTCTCATAGCAAGATAGACAGAATTCTAGCTCCCCCTCCCCCTGGTGAATATTACATAATGAGGGTAGTCTACACCATCTAGTCAAAAATTTGATATCTCCTAGAATGCTTCTTTCTAAAAACAAAAATCATGTGACTGAACAAAACCATTTGAAGTCTCATCAGTGGGAGCCTGACCTAGAAGTGATGCCAAGGTTGAAGTAATACAGAAGTCATATTTCCATTTACAAGTAGCTAAAAGGTGTCACACCTTATTGAAATACTCTGGATTAGAGAAAGATGTTGAAAGCATTTTCCACTTGGTTATATTATAAAGTAAAAATGCCAAGGAATTATGTTCTTGGTTTTATCTCTTATTCAAGCGTAAGCGAACACAGTTTGCATGAAGTCACTTCATGACTGCGCTACTTGTATATAGAGGCTAATGACTTCACATCTTGGCATGTTTAATTTATAATATAAATTAATGAGCTCATCATGAAAATTTAACTTTGTTTCTCTGAATCATTCCTCTTCATCATTCCTCACAGATGGTGTTTTCTAACTAAGTATGAAACTATTGAAATTGCCAATGACAAAAAGTTCAAAATTCTCTGTATCAGTTCAATTATTGTCCTTACTGATCATTCATTTGACAGGTGAAAATCCATTTAGGAAAATGCCACTGTTCTTTATCCAGAAGAGTTGACAAGAGGTCTTGTAAGTAATTAAATAAAGATAGTTCTCTCTTCAGTAATATTCTTATAGAAACAGCATTCAAAAAATAATCCATAGAGAACAACTTCATGCATCATCTCTTGTGTGTGAGGAAATACTAATTTCAGTAATCCCCATAAAACATAAACTCTTTTAGAGAATTTGCTATTAGAATGGAAATGCCTATTGATGTTCTAGATAAGGAAATTTTCTTTGCATTGAAAAATCAAGTAGTGACAGCCGTAAAGAAACTGAAGAAACTGCTATAGCAAGTAAATGCTGTCTGTATGCTGGGTCAAGAGCATAGTAATCTGGTTGTCCCTGAAAAGCTGAAGCCAATAATCTCTGGGGAACACTCTGCAGGAAAGACTGATCCACAAAAACCAAGGCAGATGAAATGAAAGATGAATGATTAGTGAATCATAGTTCATTTGTACAAGGATATTGGGCAGTATTGAGTTGCTCTAGATCATAGGTTCCCAAAGTGGGCGGTACTGTCCCCTGTGGGTGCTGAAGCCTTCTAGGGGGGGCTATAGTGGGATCAGAAGCATTTGGGGCATTCAGGAGCGGTCTAGGGGTCGGTTATATAGAAGAAATAGGGCTCTTTATAGAAGAAATTAATAATATATATTTAAAAATTAATTATTTTTGTGATTTTGCATTAGATAATCATTTAAAATTTAAATATTGCTTTTAATTCATCTTATGCCCGTCTTACACGATCAATTTTTTTATCAGTTTTCTATTTCAATTATTTAATCATTTGAAAATTTGCCATGTCAGATAGAAATAGATGTCAATGAGAAAATAGAGCATGTATATATGTATAATAGGTTATGTTTACAGTAGCAAATATATTTGTTATATTTCATTTCAAAATATATATAAAATATATAAAACCACTTTTCTAATTGATTTGTACAAAAATAAACCCAATTTTATATAATTTGATATTACAAGTAAAAATAATAATGGCAAGAAAGAAATAAAATCGTAAATTTTAGTTAGCCTAGTTAGTACTAACTTATATTGCTAACTAGAGGGGGGGAAAAAAGCAAATATTATTCGAAACTTATTATACTGTTTTCTGTGGTTATGTTTTGTAGGTTTGTTGTTTATATCTTGTGTAATTATTTTATTTATTAATTATTATTTATAATTATTTGGACAATGTCGTGGTCGGACTAACAAAATGCACTTGCATGCAAAATAAAAAATTGAACGTGTCATACAGGATATTTTAACTTCTATTTTTTATATACTTAAAAAATTTATTCATTTTTTGCTTTTGTAAAAATTGATCGTGCCATACAGGCTTTAGTCTATCATGTCATATCTTTAGTCATGCAGCAGACGAGTCTTAACTAGTAGTATGTTGGTCAACTATTACGTAGGTAATTCACTCAATTCAGCATGTTTTGACAGGAATATGGATGCTTGCAGTGACTTGTTCAAAGCACGAGTACGATGGTATCGCAAACAAGTCAATGCATGCAAGTCGATTCGGGCTGGATTTCAAATCTATAAATACCAGTGGTTTATAGATTTGAAATCTAGCCCGAATCGATCTTTTTGTGTGCTTTGCCAACAATCATCAGTCGAAAGTGTGATAGATAAGTGGAGTCATACAAAGTGTAAATTAAATCTTTTATTTTGTGAATATTTATGCAAATTTTATTACTTCATTATGTTTGAATATAAGAAGAAATGTCAACAGTTCAGTATTGAGTATTTGAAATATAGTTTTATTCAGTCTCCTACGAACCAATTATTACCCATGTGCTTGATTTGCCAAAAAGTATTTTCAAACGAAGCAGTGAAGCCTTCTAGGCTACAAGAGCATTTGACTAAAATGCATGCTGACAAAAAGAATAAAAATTTGTCCTATTTTCAAGTACTAGAAGAAAAATATTTCAAACGTCTAACTATATCAAAACTTTTTACGTCGTCTACTAAACAAGGTAATGACGGATTACAAGCTTCTTGTAATATTTCATTATTAATCGCAAAAGCAGGAAAACCACACACAATTGGTGAGGAATTAATCTTGCCGGCAGTAAAAGAAGTAATAAACACTGTGCTTCATAAGCCAGTGTCAGATATCATCAGGAAAATTCCTTTGAGCAATAATTCAGTGCAAAGAAGAATCGATGAAATGGCTGAAGACGTCGAAAAATCATTGTGCGATTATTTGAAGACATGCCAATTTTCCGTTCAACTCGATGAATCAACTCTCCCAAATAATGAACCACTACGCTTATCATACATACGATTCATAAAAGAAGAAAAAGTTTGTCAAGAATTATTATTTGCTAAAAACTTGGAAGCGGATACAAAGGGAGAATCTATGTTTAATATCATGAATAAATTTTTTCAAGAGAAAGACATTCCTATTCGTAATATTTTGTCTGATGGTGCTCCAGCAATGACAGGGTGCCACAAGGGTTTCATAGTGCATTTGAAACAAGCAGTACCAAATGTACTCGCTATAAATTGTTTTCTTCATCGTCAACATTTGGTTGCAAAAAATTTAAGTGAACGCCTGCACACGTCTCTCCATTACGTTATTAGAGTAGTCAACAAGATTAGAAGCAATTCATTGAGTGACAGATTGTTTAGCCAACTTTGTAGTGAAAATGATGAAGATTTCAAACGTTTGTGGTTCACACAGAAGTTTGCTGGCTTTCAAAAGGTATTTGTCTGAATCGATTTTACAATTTGTTTGATTCAGTACTAGAGTTCCTAGAAAACAGAGACGATGGATTTCGGGCCAACCTGATTACATCCAAAAATGACATCACTTATTTGACAAACCTCTATAAAATATTTAATGAAGTCAATCTACAACTACAAGGTGATGAATTGAATTGAATTAAAACAAAAAACGTTATTGCTGCTTTTGTAGGGAAACTTCTTCTGTTCAAGTGGAATATGGGCCGAGGGGAATATAGCCACTTTTCAAATTTATCAGCAGTGTTTCTCGAAAAGGAAGATTTACTTACATACTGCCAACACTTGGAGGTTCTCCATGCTGATTTCATTGAGCGATTCAAGGATATTCTAAACATGAATATACCAAATTGGGTTCTAGATCCTTTCTCACATGTAAGCACAGCAGTATCATCAAATTTAGAAGTGGAACTCATAGAACTCATAACAAATGAAGAACTAAAAATAAAATTCAAAACTGGATACCAAGAGTTCTGGCTTCAAAAATCAATACCGACACCGTATCCTGGATTATGGGAAATAGTGCAGAAATTTTTAATTGCGTTTCCATCTGCTTATTTGGCTGAGCGTGGGTTTAGTGCTGTAGTAAATTTACTATCTAAGAAAAGGAACCGATTGCATATAACTGAGCATGGCGATTTACGACTGTTTTTAACGAAAGTTGAACCCAATATTAACAAACTTTTAAAAATGCACCAGGCTCATCCTTCACATTAATTTGTTATTTTTTCTTTGTATTTTTACTTTATAAGTTAGAAATAAACAATTTTGTAATATATTTAATGGTGTTTTAATTATTACAATAAGATTCTTACTAATGCAATGCAATCTCTTAATTGTATTCCACATTTTCATATTTAAACCATTGTACGAAACTGTGTATAATGTTATTCGAGCATACATTTTACAATCTTTACATATGGGCTACGTTTCACCAAATCGGTATAGCAATAACTGTGTTCAAGATGAAGCACATATTGGCCACTTCTTTTTAAAAATTCAACGGCATAAGCAGTAATGTATCATTAGTTGCTATTTACGTCAAAAATATCAAACGGCTTGAACGCGGAAAACTTTTATTATGGGTGGGCGTTACAAAATTTATGTCTTGCAAAGTGGGCGGTGGCCCGAAAAAGTTTGGGAACCTATGCTCTAGATTAACAGAAATTAGGGAATGAGATATGCCAGTTCTGCTGAACAGTGTCTGAGGACATCTCTTCTACAGATCTGGCAAAAACTGACTGTTTGTGAAAGAGTTGCTGAAGAGTGGGCAAGAGAGAGAGAGAGATCTTCAATCAGCTAAACTGCTCTCTTGAACACCAAGTATTTTTAGAAGGTTTTGCTGCACTACCACAAATATGAGAGTAGCATTTCAACCAGGCTGGGTGGATTTGAGATGTATACAGAGTAAATAACTGGACATATGAAAAGCAATGTCATGAACAAAAAGAATACAAGTATTTTGAAAGCCAAGGATTCTATAGACATGATATGATCATGCCAGGAAAGGCTAGGAGTAAGAATGAGTCCACAAAGAGAGAGAGAGAGAGAGAGATCTGGTCTTGGTTGTTAAGATGAACATTATCAAAAAGAGACAAGAAAGAACAAAAAGTCAAAACTATGGTTTATAAACATTGAAGGTGATCATTTGCCATCATTCCATCGAAGGATGATATGAAGATCACTTTTTAGGACACTTATAGATTTTGAAGGTTGAGATGTTTGAGCACTGCAAGGTTTGTCATATTAGTAGAATGAGTAGAGAGCACCACCGTCAACAAAACATGGATGGACCTAAGGTCAGCAAAAGAAGGTAATTTATGTATATGAGAAGGGGGTCGGTGAAAAAAACAGTCCTAAGGACTACCTGCATTAGGTAGAAAATCTGAAGAGAAAACCAGTTACAAAAAGGAGACGATAGACCACGAGTTGGCAATTTTCCAAGAAGTCCTCAATGCAAAACTCTATCAGATGACTTGGAATTATCAAGTGCAGCATCACATTTCTCTAAATTCCCACATGCCTCATATACATAAGCAGGTGATGTAGGTGAGGAGATCTGTTGTATATCTTGATTGACTTTATATATTATAAAGAGTAGTACATCGTGTTTATTTGGCCATACCAGTATATAAAGATGAAAACCGATTAGTTTTCCAACTGATACTTATGGTTTCTTGGATTAGGATAAACAAAAATACAATAAAAGGCTAACATGAAGTATAACATTACTAAAATACAGAATGTATATGAACCGTTCTGCATTTTAATTTTATAACTTGAAACAAGCATCAAAAAAGAGACAAGAAAAAGAAAAAAAAAGTTAAAACTATGTTTTAAAACATTGAAAGTGACCAGTTGCCATTAATGAGCATTAGAAGTTGAAATGGAAACCATGTGGAGTGTGGGAACTTGCACAAGTTTACTATTATTCAGTAATGTATGCAACAGAGTTGGCTGTCTAACATGCAGAAAGATCTAATGAGCAATATGCAGATATCACAGAGTATCAATCCTTGATTGGTTGTCCTCTAACTCAGAAGAAGCCACAAGAATCTGTGGTGAAACTAGTTAGTTTTCATTTTTATGTTGTTACAGCGAAATAAACCCAATGCATTTTTCTTTATAATTGATTTTTATTGGTTGAAAGTATATAATTATCAACAATACACACACTGGTAGTTGTCAACGAGTTGATGCCTCTCTAGTTGTTAAAGAAGTTGCCTCTCTAGGTGTTAAAGAAGCGGACAATCGATGACCTTTTCCATTACTTTAAACAAGGTGAGAACAATAGGTCAGTAGTTTGATAACTCACACCTGTCACGTGGGAACAAGCCCACGCACACCTAATATGTGGGCTTGTTCCCATGCCATAGGGATGGATGCCAGCTGAGTTTAATACAGTAGACAGATGATAAAGTACTTAGTCTAGAGCATACCTCCTGAGACTCTTTTACTATCTATTTCTTCAGTATTCATCTAATGTTCATCTATATTTCATCAGCTTTACCTTTACCTTACCAATACTAACAAATATCCATCTGTTAGTATTGCAATACTAACAGATGGATATTTGGTGCAAATTTTGAGCAGAGTATGGAATGAAACTTTTCATTCCAGTGGATGAAAAGATTACAAGTATTTGGATTTGGAGAATGGAAACAGTATTCTGACCATGGAAAGTGGAGTAAACGACTTAGCATTGTTGAAGTGCTAAAGGACACAAGGTTTTGAATGACTGAGGGAGAGGCATTCTCTTAGAGATGAAACTTTGGTGAGATTGTGATCTGAATTACTAAGAGGAGTGATCACCTCAACATTGTACTTGGAATGAGAACTGGTTAAGAAAAGATTCGGCGTGTTGGATACTCAGGAATTCTGGTTAGGATATGAGCATTTGCTTTTAGGTCCATGTTCACAGCAAATATCTCTGCTTCTCTTTCAGCATGGTTAGTGGAATTGAATTGCAGGTGCCTCTTAGAGTTTTGAAGACCAAGGAAAATGATTTCACTGTTATGAGTAGTTGTATTCTAGGAAATCAAGCTTCAAGAATAAGAAATCCAAAGAGGTCAGCATTGGAGGAGCAGTAAAGACAACAGATGAATGATACATAATGATGCTTGGAAATCTTGATTCCCAGATGGTCAAAAAAGGGAAGATTCAAGATTAGTCATTCTCTGCCAAGAAACATCAGATCACACCAAAATACACCTACTACCCTCTTGATGGTGGAAAGAATCATCATATTTGGTATTCAGTCAAAAATAAGAGATAAGGTTGGGAGGTGATGACGTGCATCATTTAATTTGCTTAATTATACTCACAAATGTTGGTGAAGTAAATGTAGAAGAAACAACTTTTTGTCAGTTTTTTTTCTTCTAAATTTTGGAATTTTTAGGAAGGTTTGTTTTATATTTTAACTAGGTTGTACTGTGTTTATTTATATTACCTGCCATGTTAGTATTTTAAAGGTGAAGAAAAAAAAGAGTGGGGCAACATGCTATTGGAGGAGTGAACTCTTGAACATGTTACCCATACAGAGAGCATCCTGCCTCTGTGCTGAAACATGGCTTTGATAGTGCCTTTTGCATGCTATTACACAGTCTCTCTTTTTCTTTCTTTCTTTCTTTCTTGGGCATGATCTGGCAGCACAGATGGTGAGATTATGTACCAGCTGATCAGGAAACTGCCTGAATGCATTACCCATCAGGTTGAGTCCTATGCTGTATCTGGTGGCCAACCTGCAGAACTGCTTTACTGCTGTACCCTCAAAGATGGGAAGGTTCTTGATTTTCACTTTGTTTGGTATGCTCTTGAAAGGTGATGGATCATCTACCACTGTAGATGGCAGACATATCATCATATCAAACTGTCTGTCATAGTTTTGCTATCTACACCCAATGCAATGGTAAAGAGAGAATGAAACTAGACCATGAACTTGTGCAAAAAAAAAAAAAAAAGGTCATCTGCACAGGGGGGAGCACGTCAACCTTATTCCTCAGGATACCAAAAGCAAAAGCATACCACCTGAATTTTTTAAACAAATTGCTTATCTTTCAGCAGTGTTTCCAACACTCAATGTGGACCATTGTTATATTTTAGTAGTGTGCGTGTGTGTGTGGCTCACCACCATTGTTATGCATCGCCATGTGCACCATTTTATGTCGTTGCTCTTCCTATAATATTTTAACTTCCCTTATTCTTTTTTTTTACCTCTCTACTTTAACTACAAGACTTACAAGATTTCCCTGATTAATATCTGTATCACTTCTTATGTGTTCATTCTATAAAGAAGGTAAATTCTATATCTCTAGCCAATTCCTAATTTTACTCACGTGCTTACCCTGACTGTTAAGGTTATTTCTTGCTAAAAGAAACGAATCCTCTAATTTCTTTCTGGGGCCGTCTCCTCTTCTGATATTGACAAATTTATTTTTTTATGCTGCGCCAGCCACTATCTTAGAATAGAATTGACTCTTATTCAGGGAGACTTTTCCAGACCTTTGGTGCACATAGGTGAATAAATTAAATGCTCTACTGAGGCTAAGTAAATTGTAGTTTGCAGTCGTAACCTCTATAACAACGTGCTATACCTTTCTTTCAATTCCTCCCTGCTATGGTTCAGATTAATGAGTGGTAGTTTTGGTTCATATCACAGGCAACTCTCAGGTATAAAAGAAAAACATATTTATTTGAACCTAAAGACATAATATACACTTAGACCAATCTCACTTTCAATTAGTTCAATGACATGCTAAATCAGACCTTTTCAAACTGATTAATACTCTAATACATGAACAATAAATCCTTCTCTTAAGTTAAAGACTAAACACACATAATATACACATTATACACTTCTAATCTATATTCTACCTACTATGTTTGTCTTGCATATTAAACTAGTCACAATCATCTATAATCATTCCTAACAATTTGTCTTATGGACATTAGCCACTGTCAAATAATCACTTAAAGTTCTTAAATACTGTCCATACTTGATTAATACACTACAAACACACATAATATACACATTATACTCTTCTAATCAATATTCTACCCACTGTGTTAATCTTGCATATTAAACTAGACACAATCATCTATAGTCACACACATTAAAAATATGGGAAAGAGTAATTGAAGCAAGGTTATGGCAGGAAACGAAAATTCGTGAGGAGCAGTTTGGATTTATGCCAGGAAGAGGGACAACGGATGCAATATTTGCGCTAAGGCGATTGATGGAGAAATATAGAGAGAAGAGAGATGCAAGTGGATCTGCACATGGTGTTTATAGATCTGGAAAAGGCATATGACAGAGTGGCCAGGCAGGAGGTATGGAGATGTATGAGGAAGAAGGGGGGTGTCGGAGAAGTACGTGGGTGAAGGAGATGTATGAGGGAACAGAAACTCAGGTCAAGTCTAGTGTCGGCATGACAGAAGGGTTCCCTATTGTCGTAGGGCTACACCAAGGGTCAGCTCTGAGCCCCTACCTCTTTGACCTGGTCATGGATGTACTAGTGGAGGATGTCAAGAAGGAGGCACCATGGAGCATGCTGTTTGCTGATGACATTGTTCTATGCGAATCATCCCGAGAGAAGCTTGAAAATACCCTGGAAGAGTGGAGAAAGGCATTGGAGGAGAGCGGCATGAGAATTAACCAGGTGAAGACTGAATATATGTCAACGGGAGTGACGAGGATATCGTCATACAACTCCAGGGTGAAAGGCTAATTTCAGGGAAGAAATTCAAGTACCTTGGATCGGTTGTCGAGAGGAATGGTGACCTGGATGAGGAAATACAGCACCGAATAACATGCGGTTGGATGAATTGGAGGAAGATGAGCGGGGTCCTGTACGATAAGAAAGTGAGTTGTAAGAGGAAAGGAAAGCTCTATAAGATGGTGGTGAGGCCGGCGATGCTCCATGGTGCGGAGACGTGGCCTTATAACCAAGGCACAGGAGAGGAAGATATGGAGGTAGTGGAGATGCGGATGTTGAGATGGATGAGTGGTGTGACAAAGAAGGACAGGATAAGGAATGACTACATCAGAGGGACGGTTAAGGTGGGAACAATTGGCAAGAAGACACAAGAAAGTAGGCTGAGGTGGTTTGGACATGTTGAGAGGAAGGGTGAGGAGTATGTTGGTAAACGAGTGGAGTATATGGAGTTGGAGGGAAGGAGGAAAAGAGGCAGGCCCAAGCTCAGGTGGAGGGATAAGATGACAGAGGATCTTAGGGAGAAAGGATGGAGTCCGAAGGATGCTCTTGACCGGAGAACTTGGAAGAGGAAGGTTAAAGATTCGTGCGCCGACCCCGTTTAACATGGGATAAGGCAGAGTGAAAGAAAGACTCTTCTAATCAATATTCTACCCACTGTGTTAGTCTTGCATATTAAACTAGACACAATCATCTATAATCATTCCTAGCAATTTGTCTTATGGACATTAGCCACTGCTAAACAATCGCTTAAAGTTCTTAAATACTGCCCACACTCATTTAATACACTACAACGATCTTTTCCTTTTTCCAACTGGATAGTTATACAACAAAATCTGTATATTACCATTTCTTGGGATAGGGTCTCCAGGTCCGTCGGAACTGTCCTTCTTTGTTTGAATTATCTTTCGAATCTGCCATAAGCCTGTGTCCACGTGGTAGGTCCTTATGGTCCTCAGTTTCCCTCATCTATTCTTGATCTGTTTCGGGCCATCCTCAATTCTAGCTGCCGGTTAATAATGTACGTATGCGATAGTGTTCCGTCGGTACTTTCAGCGAAGATAGATATGCTGACATCTCATGTTTTGTACCGGCAGAAATTCTGACATCGAAGGGAAAGGCGCACCCTCCGATACCAAACTATCGCCACGAAACTCCATCAGGAACCACTGGTCCACGAGAGAAGTCAAATCATCATCCAGGAAAACAGGCAAAAAAAGCCTTGAGAAAGAGGTGCAAACCCCTTTTTTTATTTCTCTTCTTTTTCCCCCTTTTTAGCACCCTCTTACTAGTTGTGACGCCCTCTTTCTACTTTCTGCAATCTTTTCCCGTCCGCTACTTTCATCGACCACGGCAACTTCGACACATCGCGAGATCATAGCAGCGTCTTCCAGGAACCGAATGTACGTCGCTTTCCTAAATTGCCAATACCTCAGGCCCACCCATGACCTTTGGACTATTGTTTACATCTTTTGATTTACCCATTCATTGTATACATGATGCATTTCATATAATACTAATTTATACACGAAGTTCTTTACATGGTATTACAATTCTACTAAAAGGAGGTAATTCTATTTCCATTTACAGTTAGTACTTGAGTTCTTCTTCTCCAGTAAAAGTTTTTTCTCTCAGCTGATTTTTTCTGACTTGTTAAATCCTGAATTATTTCTTTAATAAAGTTCTTCATTCAGGATGTAACACCATGATGTGTTTGTATGCAGATATTATTTAAATGACTTCTTAAATGTTTGTTAAAAGCTGTCTTTGTCTTCTAATTATTTGAAATATTTTATAGGTATTACAAATCATGATGAGTTCTCACTTGTACGTGATATACCCGAAGAAACAAAAGAACCATCAACTGGAACATTAACTCTTAGAAAGGTTTGGAAGTTGAATAATATATCATTATATTAATCTAATATATTGTTTTGTAAAGATCTTTTTGATCATACAGATCTTTGTTTTTTTCTTGAGTGATTAGGCTGGATTACACAAATATTATAAAATCTCATAAAGATTATGAAGATTGAAAGTTTTCTGCTGTAGAGCTATAAAATGTTATGATTAATATTGTAACATTATATTGAAGACCAAAACTTAATTGCAGTTATTGATACATATTAATTTCTATATAATTTAGTATGTAATGTATTAACATGTAATGTGTCCTCTGGTAACCTGCTGTTTGCGGTGCATAGTGAAGTTCTGTTTATTGTGTTTATTTGTTATGGCTGCAGACATCGTTGCTTTTTTGGATATAAGTAGGAAACTTCCAAACTATGACAGTTGCAAGTACAGAGATTTGATTTTGCAGTTAGCATGCTAAGGAACACACTAATTTTCAGTTTTTATATAATAATATTTCATTTTTTTACACTGCCAAATCATGCAGTTTGCAAGTACGTGAAAGTTTATCATAGTTTGTTGAAACAGAATGCATCATTATTATCAGGTGGCAAGAATACAAAACAATAACAACAAATTTTTTTTGATTGTTGATTTGGAATTTCTGATCATACCCTACTAGTTAATAGAACACAGAGGAGATTCAACATGCTCAATACTAATTAAAATGACTGCTTCTAATTGCTGAGGAAAATTCATGATATAGATGTAAAGAGAATGCCATTTTTCTTAATGCCAAAAAAGGTGTTGTGACTATATGTGACTATATTATTCATGTAAAGGTCAATCTTTTCGAGAGAGATAGAGAATAAACTATATCAGACACTTAAGATTCATTATTTTTCTTGTATAGTTAGAATTGTGGAGTTTGCATAATTATACAAGCATGTGTGCCACAGTAGAAAAATCACATCACAGTACAAACTATCATTTGCACATATTGATTAAGAAATATAAACTTTCTTTTATAAACTTTTATAAATTGCATTTAATTTTCAAAAATAAATTAGGTTGCACAAATACATCTGCTTTCCAGTGATAACTATCATTTTTGCACTGTGAGGAAATGAAATCCTTCCATTTCATAATGAACTTTGATTTGCTTTTACTTCACTAAATGCAAAGATGAAGGTCATATTTATTTATTTTTTTTTATATCAATTGTCTTAGTATATGCATAGTTGTATGGTCTTTGGATTAAGTCAATTTCAGTTTGTTCTCCTGTTTAATCATTTTTATGTCCCCCCCCCCCCAATCTTTACACCAGATGAAAGTACAGCAGTAATTCATAAGTACTCTCAGTGATCCATAAAAATTTTTTCTATTTTTTATATTGGCCATAAGCACTCACGGGCAATGCACTGGGATCCAATCATGCCTACAGCACATTTCAAAGATGTGGCAGCAAATCTCAGCAGTGATGTCAAAGCACTTTACGTACTGCTATGACAGTTGATTGATCATCTACTAACTAAAGAGATCACCACACAAAGTACAACAGCTGCAATCTTGAAGCCAGGGAAACAAAATAGGGTTACGTGTGATTTCTACTGTCAGCAGATGCATGATAGCTGTACAAAGATTATTAAATTAATTCACAAACTTTATCCAGCCTTGACCAACCATTATTGGGTATGCAAACAGGTGATCATCCACTGACCAAGGATGATCGCCTGCAGCCTGTTAAACAATTTTTAAACCTCTCCAACTGCACTAACAGTCCTGAACAGCACTTTTATTATTATTATTATTATTATTATTATTGTTCTGAGAAACTCCAAGGAGTCGACAGACTCATTGATGGAGGCCCTAACATTATGTCTGGAACAACTGTTCAACATTCACACAGTATCTATCATATCTTGCCTTGAACTCATTCACGGTCGTAGCACCCACAACAGACTCTGGAAGCTTATTCCACTCATTCACCACTCTCCAAGTAAAAAACCTAGCTCTAACACCCTTGTCAACCACGCTTTTGCCCAGCTTCTATGCATGGCCCCTAGTCCTCCCACCACCAGTCATATTTTCAAAAATATTTTCTGGATCAATCTTATAAAAACCCTTCAGTAATTTGAATGTCTCAATCATATCACCCCTCCTTTGCCTATCGTCCAATTTCTGCAACCCACAGATCTTCAACCTATTTTCATAAGGTTCATTCTACAGACCTGCTATCATCTTGGTCACTCGTCTCTGGACCCTCTCCACTTCCTCCCCATCACGAAGAAACCCTGGTACCCATAACTGGGCACAGAAGTCCAGATGGGGTCTTATCAAGGCTCGATACAGAGGAACAACAACTTGTTTGTCTCTGCATGTTAAAGTTTTTTCAGAAACCAAGTGATTTGGTGAGCTGTTTTAGTCACTTTTGCAATGTGCCCTCTAAACTTCAACTCCCTATCCACCAACACTCAAAAAAAGGCTAAGAAAAATTTCCTCTAGTAGCCGACTAGATTCGAAACCAAGAAGTCTTCCTTAGTGCAGTCAAACGCCGTGGTGTGTAAACGCCACATTCACTGAGCTACATAGATTCTCTTTATCACCTTTAAAGAGACTATTGCTAACAAAATTGATATACAACAGAAAGAAAACTCAAAGTGATTCAAGACCAGTGCTAGATGTGATAACATGTGTCATTGAAAATACCAAGCCTTTTAATCTTATAATGACAGCAGTACACAATTCACTAGAAACAGAAAACAAAAAATATAATGCTATCATCCTCAACTTCCCAGAAACAGGAACAGTGCTAAAGCAGGACAGATTAACAAATACCTCTCTGCACATATAAAGATGGAAGAAACTTCCCATGCATATTAGGAAAGCAATAGAGGCAGCAGATAAATTTGGTATCAAGTGGTAGAGATATTTTCAGCCAAAGGAAGTCAAAATTGGAAGATTTTAAGTTGGATTCTCTTTGACATTGTATATCAGAATGAACATATACATGTGTTCTACCTTTCAGTTGGAATGAGTCATTGGAAAGTTGAGATGAACAGTGCTTGAAACTGTAATTTGAGTTTCTGTTAGTAAAAACAGGTGAGGTTTTGCAGACTGGAGGTGGTAATGGACATTGTTGAGGTTGGAAATGAGACCACATATATTAAGTAGAACTGAAAGGTTCTATGAGGTTTACTGTTGACCACTTGGGTCAGGCTCATTTCCTATGTGATGTCTGAGTTTTGGTTTTCAAGATGACTGTTAGTAGTACTTGTTTTTTTGCACCAGTATTCCCTATTTATAATCAGTGGTTCATGCTTTAGCACTATTGACAGTATTTTGGAGTTGGTGACAGTCTCCAGTATGCAAAACCTTACCTGCTTTTCCTAACAGAAACTCAAATTACAGTTTGAAGCACTGTTCATCTCAATTTTCCTATGACTCATTTCAACTGAAAGGCAGAACACATGCTTATGTTCATTCTTATATGCAGTGTCAAAGAGTATCCAACTTAAAATCTTCCAATTTTGACTTCCTCTGACTGAAAATCTCTACAATGTTATACCAAATTCATTTGCTGCCTCTATTGCCTCCCTAATGCCACCAACTATTCCGAACTTTTTGACTTCTTCTCTTTAAATGTTCATTTTTCTTCACTCCGATTTTCCTAACAGTGAGGTCATCTCTTTCTCTCAAGGATTTTGATGCTCGCAGCAGTTCTCTTCCAACTACATGGATCAGTTAGGTTGAGACTTGAGGCCTTTGCTATCGCTAATGACATGACCTACACAAATAGTTCACATATTCACTGGAATACCAGATAACCTGAACTACTCTCCAAACACCCCGGACCTCTTCCTTACTAGTGACCCTTCTAAGTGCGCTGTGAATGCTACTTGTCCTTTAGGTAATCCAGGCTATAATCTAGTACTGATCTTTTACTCCATGGAGTAACATGCACACGTCACTCCTACCGGTGTATTGCATGGCTTTATAAAAATCTAAGTGAGATGATCCTTGCAATTTCTGTGCCTCATTTTCTTGTTGGGGTACTTTTTCCAACTTTCTGACCCAAGCACCTATACCAAGCATGTCACTGAAATAATTATCATGGCTATGGAAATATTTTTTTTATTCTACTTTACATTCCTAGCTCTTACTGTGCCTTGATTCTTCCTCAAAAGGCTCACCAAGACTGAACAAGTACAGAAGAAAGTAAACCATTTTCTTTTACTGCTAATACTAAAGCACAGAATAGCTGTAAGAAAATTATAAACTCATCCAAAATGGATTTTGAAAGAGCTAAAAGCAGAATACTTGCATCTTTTCCAAATGACAGTTATGCCTTCTGGTCTCTTGGCAAAGCCATTGGTCATAACTTCTGTCCATTACTGCTTCCACAGCAGTTACTCTCAGCAACAGTTAATCCCTTCTAGCTTCTTCTCTAATTCCTGCATGTTTGACTGTGGCAAATGCCCCTCCTCCTCATCTCAGCCATTCTAAACACTTGCCACACATGTGCTCCTTGACTTATTGCCAGAAATAAATAAAAAAAAAAACAAAAATTTATCTGAACTAGATACAAAAAAAAAGTCTTCTGCCTGTTATAGCATTTCTTTAATCATCCTAAAGGTGTGTGCTCCAGAATTAACTCTCATTCTATTGTATGTTGACTATTTATACTTTCATATTTATGCTTTCATATCTACTGGTATCTATTTCCAGCCTGGAAATTAGCCCATATACAATATAATCCCAAAAGTGTGTGGGGGGGAGAGACAAATTCTTACCATGAAACTACCATCCAATTTCTCTCACCTTAGTTCTCTCTAAAGTAATGGAGAGCACCATCAAAATCCTACTATGTGATACCTTCACTAATGGGAAATCAGCTTACCTGTCTTTCATCTCTGGACCAACACCATGGAAAATTCAGGTGAATCTTGGGTTGTCACTCTTGATATTCCCAACACTTTCAAGTAGGTCTGGCACAACGGTCTATTCAGCAAGCTCCCACCATTTGGCCCTATCCCATAACTTCTGCAACTGGATTTCCAGCCTTCTCACTGAACATATCCTATACTTGTTAGTTGATGGTTTCTTATCCTCTAACCATGCAACTAACAGTGGGATTCCACAAGGCTATGTTCTCTCACCTGCTTTGACACTCCAGTTGACTACAAACAAACCCAGTACATAGCTTTGCTGATGACAGCACACTACATTCCTCCTTTTCATATGACAAATCACCACAACCTCCAAAAATGCAAGCTCTTTCCTAAATTCTGAACTCCAAACCATCCTTCAATGGTATTTGGGTAACTTCATCAGTTTCAGTGCTAGCAAAACATAGTTCTGCTTTATTCCCATAAAAAAGAACTGTTTTCTTATGGATTTTTACACTTGAAAACACTTAAATTTCTATACAAGATGAAATTTCTTCTTGGGATTACTCTATCATCAACTCTTGGTATTACAGTTATTGCTTCTTTGGAATAAAAAAAAATAAGGATTTCTCTTTCATTCAAGGCATTACTTTTACTTCTGAACAGCTATTAACTATTAACTGTGTGGGAAGCTTTCAGTATTGAGATCTCCTTTTAAGGTAAATAAAGAGTTAAAAAATAAATAAAATGTGGTCTTCAATACCGAAAGCTTCCCACTGAATTGCTAAGCCACAGAAACTTATGTTTTCACCTATTAACTTATTATGTCCAAACTGCAACCCCCACCCAACCATTGAATACTGTTCTCATATCTGGGTGGTACCACTAAGAGTTCCCTAAAAACATTTGACTTAATATAGAAGAGAGCAGATAAATTGGTTGATTACACCTTTCTCACTAATTCACTCCACTCATTTCTATGCAGATGTTCAGTTTTTGCTGCTTGCATCTTATATAAATACTGCCACACCAATATACATCTGAACTGACCATAATTTTTCTGGTAGTTTCTGTCCTCTGTTAAATTTATTGAGGCATGTGCAGTAACTACTCAACACCCATTCACAGTTCAACTCTAAACCCACAGGCCAGCAGTACACCTTTTCAAACTAAATGTGAACAGTTTCTTCTCGCTCACCAATGGTACTAACATACTATAAGTTACTTGTCCTCTTATGTAACTTTATAGAATTATCATAATTTTTTTTTTTAATATTCATTTTTGCTGTAATAATTCTGCATTAGTTTTAAGAAGCTAACATTTCATCTTCCAAACAAAAGACATCTTTTTTTTTTCCCAATGATTTCCTTTTTTCTGTGTGCATTATCATTATTTATTCTTATTAATAGCACTATGCTCACGAATGAGAGATGGGTATTAAAAATGAGTGAAAAAAGCACCAAATATGTTATTTGTATTTATCCAGAAATGATTGCAATATTATTCATCTTTTTTGCTAAAAGTGCAGAATATTGGAATGATGGGCACCGCTTCAGTGAAGTTTCATCATTAAAATATCTATAAAAAAAAAAAGTCATAAGACAGGAACAGAATATGCACAAGAAAATGATTGAAGTAAGATTGTGAATAAGGGATAGTCTTAATTGAATTCCCCTTTTCTCTTATGCAACACATTTTTATTGCTAAATTTTTTTTTATTTTTTATCTTGCCACTTGCTAATAAAAAGAAAAAAAAACTGTAATTTTTATATAAGCCAGAGAGTGTTATCATATTCATTATTCTCAAATACACTTCATAATCCCAGCAGAAATAGTGAAGAATATTGAGAAAGCATTCCTGCCATTACATTAAACTGGTCTTTTAAGGGTGTGTCATAAGAAACATACAATATATAAAGAAGATGATAAACTATCGTTGTTCAAGTGATACCTTTATGACCTTATTGAAAACCGTATCTTTCAAACTATATCATATTTTGAGAATAAATCTTCTAAAGACAGTCATTGCATAGTAATTAAAACATGTGTAAGAGATCTGGGAGAGGAAATATAATGAATATAAAATTGATTATATTTCCTCTTCACCATGAATGAAATTCTCCAGCAGTTCCTTTTTCTCCTGAATATTTCCTTTCAAATATTTTCCTGTATAATTTATCTGCAAAATAAACAGTAGTTGTAGTAGGTAAGCAGAGCCCTGCAGCATACCACTAGTCACCCGCTTTCTCCTGGATCCTGTTCCTCCATATAGTTCCCTTTAATATCAGTCCATCAGCCACCTTTATATCCATATCACCAGTTTCATATCCATCCTTATTTGTTCCAATTTGCATGACAGTATTCTGTGTGGTATCTATCAAATGCCTTTGTAAAATTCAGCAATATCAGTGTATAACTATTTTATTTATCTAACTCAGCTATCACTTTATTTAAAAAAGTTAGTAAATTTGCCAGCCGGGTTGGCTAAGTGGTTAGCGTATCTGTTCTCCAACCATAGTGGTTTGAATCCCACTACGGGAATGGAATGGAATGTTGTCATTGTCTTTAGGTGGGAGATAAATTTCATTTCCCAGTGTGAGACTATTGCTGCTTATTTGAAGCTTGAAGCAGCTTGAAAAAGTTCCATGTTTGGTCTCTAAAGCAGGATTTCTGGACTCTGTAAAAAAAAATAAATAAAAAATACAAAAATATATAAAATTAATGGGAAAAAAAATCCTTAGCCCACCCATGATACGAATGTACTCAATGTTTATAGATGCCTTTTGTGGATGGGAGCCACATAAAACACTAATGCATGACCTAACACATTTTATAAAGCTGCTGCCCCACCACAGAGGATCATGTTTTTATCAACCCATTTCTGAATTCTCTGTCTTTGATCAACTTTTCCAATACTTTTACCACTACACACCCAAATATTCATTGGATACTAATTTATTTACACAGTCTTTGAGTTTTCTTTATGTAATGGAACTATTTTGCTTTCCTTCAACTTCTTTGGAACTTCAGCAGAGGTGAGACTAAGTTAACAGCTCAGTTAGAAGCAATGCCAATTCCTTTGCACATTCTCATACTATGTGAGGTGATATCTCATCTAATCCTATGATCATATTTACATGGAAATTCTGGGATATTCTCAGTTAGTTCATCAGCTTCTATTCTAACATCAGTTCTTGTCACATCTGCTATAGCAATATCCTCACTTCAGTGTTGGACCCTTGCAAAGTGGCCACTCAGTAATTTAACACTGTTTTGTCTACTTCTGTCACTTTGCTACCTGTTTCGCTAATTTATTCTTATGATATGATTTTTCCATCCTTACCATCTTGGTCATCTTTCTTGCCTGCTTGAAAAAGCAAGCTTATAACATGGGATAATAGACACTGCATTCCTAAATGAGCAAGATTCTGATCTTTGAAGATTAATTTCATCAAAAATGCACCTATTTTTTATCCATATTAAAGCATGGCAGTAGTAAATAAAATATTCAGTACGTATAAAATGAGTAGCTATTAAAATAGTTCTTTATTTTCAAGATTAATACATCATAACCACATCTTAATCACATATTTTTTAGCCTGCATGTTGAAGTTTAAGGCTCATAAGAGGTTGACGTCTGCTTTTTTCAAGAATCTCTCAATGAAAACCTGATTTGCAGTTTTCATATTCTGATTGTAGACATCCTTTGTTCTTGTATACCCTTTGAATGTCATTGCTTCATTTACTATCAAACTGATTCAGAACTTGAACTTCCAACTTTACTTCTAATGAATGGGATTTCCTAGTCCTTTTTTCTTTCCTTGGTCTTTATTCTCATTCTTTTTTTTCACGCTTAGTTTCCTTTCTGTTTTTCTCTTGTCATACATCCCAAATCTCGTAGAAGTTATTTAAAGTTATTTAAAGACAATACCACATAGACCAATAAGGCAATAGGGACATGAAATGTGCTAAGTGTCCATTTCATGTCCCTACTACTACAAAGTCATACATACGGTGCATGCATGACTTTGGATAGGAAACAGTGAGTGTCCTTATATATAAAAACACAGCATAATGAAAGCATGTATAATGAGAGTTACCCACATATCTCTCACAGTGTTTTTTTTTTTATGTTGCAGCAGCTTAATGATACCACTCATCCATCTAACTCCTACCTGATTTATCCTCTGACCTTGGATATACAATGTAATATTGGTTTCTTCCAATATCCCTACCATCTTTCATTTGCTGCTAACATACTCCCTTTGCAGATTCCTGTGGCATGATATTGTTGGAAGCTACCTTCTAAGCTTGTCATATTCACCTGCCATGAGTTCCACATGTACCCATTGTGACTGAAAATTCCACGTTTCACAACATCCATGACAGGTCTGCATGATCACTCTTCCCAGTCAGAGATGTATCCACCTTTGTCATGGATAGAGCTTCTGATTCTATGACCAGATCCAACATTCTCAAAACCCAAATCCCTTCCAATATTTCTGCAAATTTTTCCCAATCCATGTACATATGAAAAGCATTTTGTGTGCAAGTTTGCAGTCTCAGACTCAATGTATGTGGTAACCTGTGTTTACAATATTGAAAGCCACATGCCACAGGCTCTTAATTTGATGGCAGTGTTGATGTTGCTGTTTCAACACATTGGTTCAGCCATTCAGATTTAAACAAATTTGCAATTATTTTTACTTTTGACGATGATGGGGGTTAAACTCACTAAAACTGCTAATGTAATATTTCGCACATTAATATTGTCCTTTTTTCATCAGGCTATAAGCTGATGTTATGAGAACTAAATTAATTTGCTGAAATTTGTGTAGCTATAAAAATCCAGCACTATTTGCATGAGTTCAAGTGATTGCACTGTCTAGCCAGTAATCACTGAAAACAGTATGTTGATGTCAGAAAAAAATGATGTCAGAAAAAAATTTCTGACATCAGTATCAATTTACCCACATGGGACAGGCTAAAAGTAACCAATTAGTGCAATATTGGAGTGGAGACATTGAAGAAATTACTGAATAGGTGATAAATATGATTTATCATATAATTCATTTTTATAATGTGTTCAAAAGTTATTGATTGTAAATTAGAAATTCTGAAAGCAAAAATTCCATGCATGTATCTTAGAGGGGATATGTTTCCATAAATTGTTAGCAGAGGTAATCTTAGGCAGTATGGTCACTTAAATAGAATGGGAGAGGAAAGATTAGCAAAAACAAGTGTTCACTTCCAGGTTGACAGGAAAAAGACTTGGAGGAAGACCAAGATATAGGTGGATTGATACAGTAAAAAGTGCCTTAGAAGACAGAAATATAAGATCTGATAATGTTTGAGTCTTGACAGATTGCTCAGTCTATATTTTGGTTTAAGCCAATAAGAATACAATTTGGTCGACTAAACCCCAAATTGCTAGCCCATCCTCGTTTGTTCAGTATCCAGGTCCAGGTAGATAACTAACAGGGTGTACCACGAGAAGGTGAGGATTGGACATTAGATCAGAAGCCATGGTTGGTTCTCTGCATTTTAACACTATGTGGAGGTCTCCTCTCAGTTATACAGCATTGACTCTTAAGTACCTCCTAGCAGATTGATTTGGAGGAAAATTGTTAATAGGAAGTTAGTAATGATGTGTAAGTTTTTCATGTAGTACTATCATAATATCCTGTACACCCCTTGAGGGTACATGTCAGGAATTTGATGATGATATTTCCATTACATAATCTTAGCAGGTGAATCAATTCCGTGTCCATTCCTCCTGATCTGTGTAGTTGAATTCTCCCATAATATTTATTTGACATGCACTTATTGTGGAAATTTGCATATCATGTCTTCCATGTTATCCATTGCACTTCCTGACCTGTAGCAACAAGCTATATGTTTTATCCTCATGTCCTCTTACAACATACAAATGAACTGCCATCTAAGTGCTCATCTTCCTGATCACTTACTCATCTGTATCATTAGCAGTACCCCATCTTCTGTCCTATTTTCTCTGTGATACTTCTGAAAATACTATTCCTCTCATTTTATCCTTGTAACTATATCATCTGTTGTCAGTCTAGTTCTTAACTGCTACTTATAACTTTAGGCTAACTTTATACCAACCAATTCCAAAAACTCCTTCCTCTTATTTCTGAAACTTATAGGATTAGTATACACAAACTGTAGCATCCCATTTGATCCTCATGAGATTCTACAGTTTTTTACACCTTAATTACCGATGTTTGAATTGAGAGAGAGAGAGAGAGAGAGACTAGATTCTGTATTTTTTGGTGATTTTCATATTCATTCACTCACCTCATGGGTGCCTGTTCATTTGTTTTTTAAATATTATTCACTATAAATAAAAATGAATATTATTATTACATTCATTTTTAATTTGTTTATTGAATGGGTGCATTCAATAAACTGCTGCACCTAGTTTATTTATCTATTTTTTATTTAATTTTCTAATGTGAATCCTATCCATGGAAGATTGTAAATATATAATACATTAGTACATTAAATAGTTTATTCTAAGGGCTAGATAATCTTGAAATCCTGCCTTTGAAACCAAACATAGAGCATTTTTAAGTCTCATCTGTCCTCCATTAAGCAGTGTGGTGGTCTCACACCAGGTAATGAAAATCACGTATTGTTTGGAATCATTCGTGCAGCTTTTAGGTCTGAGAGCAGAAATGCTATTCATGTCTCACTTAAGCCAACACATCATCATAAATGGAGGAAATGTTACTTGAGAATAATTGGAGCCTTTCTACATCATTATAACCTGTACAAGAATGATTTTTTTTTAAAAATCGATTTCTTGCATTTGTTAAATAGTTCTCTGAAAATAATCATCTGTTTAATTAATTACCATTGCCAGTTTGGTTAGCCAAGTGAGGAGCATCTCTTTTCTCCATCTAATGGGCTAGATTTTCATTGAATCCCAATCTGTGCGGTGTCTGTTTGAATGTCTTTATGTGGTAATGAATTCCATTTACTTGATGTGAGATTAGTATCTTGCCTTTTGGACACCTGAAGTGGATTAAAAAACCATCATGTTTAATCTTTGAAGCAGAGTTTCCAAATTATCTAGTGTTTAGCTCAATTGTCACAGTAATGTGTTATGGTTTCCAAACTTTTGTGCATAGGATTGACATAAAACAAAAGTGTTTAAAATTTGCAGTATATAATTGTGTTAAATTAACTTGTGTGTGTGGTTGTTTCTCAAATTGTTGCTGTACATTCTCAGCATAATTAAATGCATGGCTTGATTTCTGTCTTCCTTAATGGTTTCTGCAGTCATTTGTAATAGCCATGAAAAGGCTGCTGTTACACTAGGAAAGTATTAGCCTTAATAAACCATATTTAAATTTAAAAAAATATTAAGATCATTGAAATATAGTTAATCTGCAAATATCCTGCTCACTCTTCAAAATATGGATTGATGAGGTCAGCATAAATTTCTTGTAATAGCTTCAGTTCAGATAGTCTTGACTGCTGACACAGAAAAGTTGTGAATTAAAATATTTTAATGAAGTACAGTGTTTGCAACAAATAGGTAGGAGTAATGAGAAAAGTTTTTAAGTAATTCAAGTTTGAAGACTTGAATTATAATCTTTAGTGAATACTTCTTGTGAAGGTTTCTCAATGGAACAGAGATAGATAGAATGAAAGATGAATGGCAGTAGCCCATTTAATGTGTTATCAGTTCAACTGTAAATGTACATTGGACAGCTGTTGCTCTTATTATTATAGTAGAAATCGATGTCAGTTCTGCTGAACAGCACCTGTGGAAATATATATATGAAACTGACCATTAGTGAGCCAGTTGAGAGAGTATCAGAGAGGTAGAGGGAGAGAGGTGGGGGGTCATCATTTTAACTCTTTTCTTTTAGAGAGCATCAAGAATTTTTAGAGAGGCTTCTTTGGTACACTACCTTAAATATAAGAGCAGTATTCTTTGGTTGAACAGATTTGGAATATGTGTAAGTTAGAAGCTGGACAGATGAAAAAGGATGAGTTTTGTCAAGGATGTTTGATGTGTTTGTGCCAGGAAAGTATTAGGGGGATAAGTCTGAGAAGAGAGAGAGAGATCTAGTCTTGACTGTTGAGCTGAGCATCATCAAAAGTTAGTGGAGAAGAGCCATGATTTTTATTTTTGCAGGAAGAAAGGAAAATTGTGCTTTTTATCACATGTGACATCCGTAGATGCCGTATGGTCACTCCTGTACCCCACTGGGTTTTGGGAGTGAAGTCTTCTGCTAGAATAAGTGGTAGGGTTACAGATTCCCTTTCTACACAGAGTTTGTAGGACAGTCACGAACATTCATGCCTATGGCAGGATTCGAACCCACAGCTTCTTGGCTGGAGAGTGGACACAGTAACCACTCGGCAAACCAAGCTGGCAGTTGTGCTTTGGAAGCATTTAAATGACTAGGTAGACATTACCCTATTGAAGAATGTATGGAGTTTGGGATACTGGTTACGGAATGTTGAAGCTAGGTGTGTGTGTGCGTGTGCGTGCGTGCGTGCATGCGCACTGTAAGGTTTATCACACAAGTAGGAGAAATAAGAAGTGCTCATTTGTAAACAAAACCATGGCTGGGGTTTGAGGAAGAGGGGTAATAAATATCAGAACCCTGATTTAGTAGGAAAACCCATAGGAAAAAACACTCCACCAATACACACACAGGTAACCCTCGCATAACGCAGATGTTAGGTTCCATAGAAATGCCACATTATATAAAATCGTGTTATGCACGATTCAGATTACACAGAAAAAGGGTTATGTTCCAAAATTGGTTTCTTTTTTTCTTCTATTTTTTATTATATAAACAACAATGACATATCCAACAAAAATATATTTTTTATTTAATTCAGGTAATTCATGTAAGTTAAGAAAACATAAACTATGAAACAAATACATGGTATGAAATTATAAAAATTACAAATTGTACGTAAACTTCGTTGCACATAATGCATAAATGTTTTAAGCAAAATAAAATAAAGTGCATATTTTAATCATCATCACTGTCTTCAAAAATAACATTTTGTAGATGTTCTTTATTTACGAGTGGACAGACGTCGTCATTACTTGAAATCTCTTGGACATCATTTGTATAATTCTCATTCATACTTCAGCTGGTTTAGTTATTAAGAAGTCAGTAATAAAACCTTGCTTACCACTATGCTGCAATTTTTTATTAAGTTCATAATATGCACCTAAACAAATATCCAATTGTCTTCTGAATTTTCTGGAGCACTCCATTGAGCGATCATTATCCATAAAGTAACTTCCTAACATTCTTGCCATGTCAATTTCTTTTAATTTGTTAATGTCTGTTAATTTCTTTGAACTGAATTCTTTAACAGATTCATCACAATCAGAGAATCTTCAGCAGAACTTTCCCCCAACATTTGGTTCGATGTCATTTATTAATTGTACCAGTTCTTTTTCATTTAAATCTGTTTTCCCACAATTAATTCACTAATTTCTTTTCACTCACATTGCAAACGCTCTCTCCACCAAAAATGTCTGTAACATTTATTATACAACTTAGCTCGGCATCCACGGGAGGTATGAAATTTTGTTACAGAATGGCTTCAGGCCATGTTTTTTTTCAGCAAGCATTCAGTGTAGAGGGTTGTAATTCCTTAATGGACAGAGAAATAATTTTCACACAATTCAGTATTGAAAACTCTTTCCACACTTGAGGCAGTGTCATGTAATTAAAATAATAATAAACTTAAATATTGATATTATTCCTTGGTCAAGTGGTTGAATAAGTGAAGTAGTATTAGGCGGAAAAAAAAAGTTATTTTAATATTCGAATGGCTTAAATTTGTTGCAAACATGCTAGCTGTAACTCATGCCTTTTTGTTGGCCTGCCAATAAACTTGTTGTGCCCTTTCATAGCACAAGGATTTGAGGATCAGTTAATAAACATTGGTTTTGTAATATAATCAACTGATGCATTACTACAAAACAGTAGAGTAATTCTATCTTTGGAAACTTTGAATCCAGCAACTGATCTTTCATTTTTTGAAATATAGGTGCGTTTTGGTATTTTTGTAATGTAGAAATTATGAAAAAATAAAAAAATGTAGAAATTCATTGTACACAGATTTCTGGGAATGCATCCACTGCGTAAGGAGTTGCCTATATCTTATTGTAACCTCTGTCAGTTATATTTATCAGCTATATCAGCTATGTTTTATACTTGTGCCTAATATATTGTTTAGCTGTACACCTTTCAGGCATCTATGTCTATTAAAAGTACATATCAAAAATTGATCAAGATGGTGATATCTTGTTTATTGCATAATTAAAAAATATAAAATTGAATTAAAAATTTCTTTCAGGAGAAGAAGGACAAAGATAAAGATCAAAAAATGGAGCAGTTAAAAAAAAAACTTAAAACTGATGATGATTGTAAGTAGATTATTATAAGTCCAATAAGTGTCATTTCATTCTTGCATAGAATAATGTAAATGTTGATACACACAGTCGTTTCTCACCATAGAAATAGTAGTGGATGATTTGTTTTAGTGAATTTCCTTTAGAACCATTAATGTTTCAGGATCTAATGATGAACGTAAGCCCTTTAAGGCATTGAATCAACAAGGTCCGTGATACTATGGCTATGGCATGACACCAAGCATGAAGCAGGAGTTGGTTTCCTTCTGAGCAAAAAAGCTAGAAAGTCACTCTCGGGCTACAAACCAGTCAATGAACGAATCATGGCAGCAAGATTTCAAGCAAAACATTTTAAAATATCGATAGTCCAGATATATGCACCCACATCTGACAGCACAGATGAGCATATTGACTTATTTTACAAAGATCTGACAGAGACAATTATTGAAGGAGATTGGAATGCCAAAGTCGGAATATATAATGATGGTTTGGAAAGAGTCATGGGAAAATAAGATTTCAGAGAAAGAAATGAACAAGGTGAAAAAATGTTAGAATTTGCTGTGGACCACAATATGATGTTAGAGGAGAAACTTAAAAGTATGGACAAAGAAAAAAATTCGAATCTAAGAGTGAAAGGAGTAATGAAGGCAATAGAAGATGCAGTTAAAGAAACTGTACTAGAGGAAGAGAAGATCAAGTAGAAATGGATTAGACAAGAAACACTGAAGTTAGTACAGGAGAAAAGAATGTTGAAGATAAAAGGGATACATCAGAACAATTAGAGGAGCAATATAGAAGAAAGTGTAATGAGGTGAAAAAAAGCAGTCAGCCAGATAAGATGAAATGAGAAGCCCAATGCAGTAATATAGAACAGTACTATGGAAAGCATAAAACTACGAAGTTTACAAAATGATTAGAACATTAATAGAAGGTGGCAACCAAAACAGACCACAGTTAAAGATGAAAAAGGCAAAATATTGATTAATAAAAATAAAATTGTACAGCGATGGACAAGATACTGTAGTGGAATTATATGAAAAAAAAGCTTGATTTAGATTGCTTTTGGGAAACTGACTGAAGATTTGAAGCAGATATCACCACCAGTAATGAGTATGATATATAATCGCTTGATTGGTATTGCGGACCTTGTTGATCCAGGTGATGTCAGAGCCAGCACGTAGTAGCTGTTGATCATATATATGCATCAGATAACAATCATGTTTTTTCTTTACCGTCAGAGCATCGACACTCATCTGACCGACCCTCCTCCTTTATTCAGGCTTTGGACTGGCATGAGACCCCCTGAGGATTCCACGGTGGCTTTTTGCTTTGCTTCCTGGCAAATCAGAATTAACTTACAGCAGATTATTCATTGCTTTAAACGGCTTACGTTCTTCATTAGATCCCGAAACATTAATGGTTGACTTTGAAAAAGCAACTAGCAACGCTTTTTCTAACATGTTTACATCAACAACTATAAAAAGTTGTTTATTTCATATGGCACAAAATATTTATCACAAAAATTGTTGCCATTGGTTTCAAGTTATGCTATCAAACAGATGCTGAATTCAACACAAAAATTAAATGCTTCACAGCATTAGCATTTTTTCCAATGAGCGATGTTACTGATGGATTTGTTGAATTGACGATCCACAGCAAAAAGTTAATTATTTACGCAGTATTTCTTTTAATTTGCATGATTTTAAAATGACTTCATTATGTTATATATCACTGACATTCATCTTAATAAAGATTTGCCTTTTTAATGAATTTATAATACCCTTTATCATCCATTGATTATTTACAAAAATGAATGTAAAATGTCTTACGGCGTAAATGTTTTACGGCGTAAATGTTTACGGCGAATATGTTTACGGCGAATTTTCCTAGAACTGTTCGATAGCTATGTCCAACCAGAAATAATAAAAATCGATAATGAGGAAATTAAACAAGTAGATCATCACATATACTTAGGACAACAGATATCAATGGAACCAAATATCATGGACAAAATTAAAAGGTGCACTATGCTTGAGTGGAAGCATTTGGAAAATTACATTCAATATTCCAAAGCTAACTACCATTATGCCCGAAGAGAAAAGTTTTTAACCAATGTATTCTTTCTGTACTGACATATGGCTGTGAAACATCGACAGACAATTTTGGAGTAATCTTGGAAAGGCCTTCATCCAGCAGTGGATCGACAGTGGCTGATAATGATGATGATACACACACATACATATGAGGCGTTTTCAAAAAAAAGACCGAACTCTTTAAATAGCGTGCCATCTGGCACAGAGAGCATCTGCGGCTACTGAGTGCACCTAGCAATAGGTTTTGACAACAAACTGCCATTTGTCTCTTTGTGCTATGAGCATTAATCATAGAGTTACATCTGTTAAAGTGAGCATGTGCACAAGCTGTTCGTTGGATTAGTGACAAAGCATCAATGACAGAGCTTGAAAGACAACTGTGTGTGAGTGAAATTTTGCAGACATTTCAATTTCCTAATCAAGCATATGAGGAGGACTGTATGAGCCGAACACAGTGCTATGAGTGGTTTAAACATTTTAAAAAGGGCAGAACGGTGTTGTTGGTTGTGTTTTTTGATTGGAAAGGCATTATGAATTTGTACCACATGGTCAGATGGTAAACAAAGAGTTGCACTAGGAAGTTTTAGCACGTTTGAAGGGATGCTCTGTGCAGAATGAGGCCAGAATTGTGGGAAAACTAGACTTGGATGTTGCACCACGATAATGTGCTGGTTCGCGTGTTGCTCCTCATCTTCAGTTATATGGCAAAACATCAGACATCCATTGCACCCCATCTACCCTATTCTCCAAACTTAACCCCAGCAGTCTTTTTCCTGTTTCCCAAACTTAAAACCACTTTGAAAGGACATTGTTTCCAAACCATAGAGGAGATTCAGGAAAATGCAATAAGAGAATTATGCGGCATCACAGAAAGTGCATTCCAAGGAAGAAATGTTGGGAATGGTATATTGCCAGTAGAGGGGGGGGGGACTACCTCAAAATGGGACAGTGCTTAAAATGTAAAATGACCAATAAAGTCTAATAGCAAAAGTTTGGTCTTTTTTTGAACATGCCTAGTATATCCTAACTTTAAATGAAGAGAGCATGCAATGTTTTTTATTGTAAGCTGTTAAAATGAAAAAGAAGCACCATATCATTAAAAAAAAAAAAAACTAAAGGTGCATTTTCTAAATGTTAATTTTACAACTTTTTTTTTTGTACAGTTAAGTTACAAGTACTTAGTTGCTCTTTCAATCAATCTCTGTGTGGTTATTATGTATTTATTTGTTTATTTTGTATTTGATAATGGTGCTTGATAATGGAGTATTAATTAGACAAACTGCTGTATCATATAATCTTTTATTACTTGTTTAAATATATTTCTAGTTAATATGCATGCTAATTTTTTTTTTTTTTCTAAATTTCAGTAAACTGGGTAGACCAATCAAAAACATTGCGAGAGCAAGGTATTAATGAGGAAGAGACATTGCTTTTACGGCGTAAGTTTTTTTTCTCGGATCAAAATGTTGACTCAGGAGATCCTGTTCAGTTGAACCTTTTATATGTTCAGGTTTGTCTGATTTTTTTTAAAAATCTGCTTTATGCATAAATTACAGATTTTTTTTTTTTCAGTGTAATTATTTACACATAATCATTTAAAGTGCATTTCAAATTAATTATGGACTAAGAAATATGTGGTTTTAATTTTTTTTATTTATTTAATTTTTTGTATTTTTCATTTATTTTTTACATTATCATTACAAAAAACCTGCTCTGGAGCAAAAACAGGAACTTTTTTATCGCCCTGCCTTTTACTGGAAGCCACTTCAGACCTCCAGTAAAAGGCAGGATGGTGGTCTTGCTCTGTGCTCTAGGCAAGAATTTCATCACCTAAAGACATTCACAAACATCCATGTCCACAACAGCATTCAGACTTACAACTCATGAGTTGGAAAGTATGCTAACCACCCTGCCAACTGGGCATTAGTATGGGGGGGGGGTGATCAAAAAAGCTCTGTGAATAATATCACTACTAATGTCTCATGACAGATGAATGTTAGGGGTATGACTTCTTGTGGCAGCCTAACCACTGCTCACTGCATCATCAGTTCATTTAAATTAACACATTTGCTGTGCTTTCTGAAGACAAGTATTTTGAGCAGAATGCCAAACTGAAAATCAGAAACTTTTGTCTTAAGTTTGTCAAGACAGAAATTCAATACCCATGAACTGGAAATGATAGTCTATGGAGTATTGTGTCAGAAATTAAGGAATAAAAAAATAAATATTTTTCAAGTGGTTTCAAGGATTTTGTTGAAGAAATTATTCGTTGGAAGATGAAAAGAGAAGCAGTAACCTGTCAGCATTACAAAACAACGAAAACTTCACCTAAGCCATTTCTCTAATCCAGTGATATGGATATTTAGTTATTTAACTAATCAAAGGGACCAGTCTTTCATTTGTCTCAATTCAGACCATCCTGGCTGATAATGCAGACACAAACTCTATCTACAAAGCTTATTCCATGTATTCTCATAGCCTGAAAAAACGACACTTGTGTTTTCATTTTCATCTAAGTCATAGAACTTAGTGCTATGTTTAGGGTCAAAAGTGATAATGGGGTGAGATGTGTGTTTATGGCTACTACTTAAGAATGTTCAAAAGCAAAGTGTACAATTTGTGCATTCATTCAGACTTTATACATATTTATCAATATAGTTTTTCCTGGAATTAATATATATTTAAAAAATAAACAAGGAAATGATCATAGAAAATCATGAAAAAGTACATTTCATAATAGCATTTTTATGCAGTGATGTGATTCATTATCACATCGATTGAACCTAGAGCCATTTTTTTAGAGCTGTACTGTACACATATTAGACTGTTTCTAAATACTGACGCTTTTGTTCAGTGCCTGTCTTAATGTAAAATAGTGGTTTTTCTGCCATTACTGATTATTTTTCGTGTACCCCTGAACTGCCCATCATATACTCCCATGGGTACTCATACCACCAATGTTATGCTTTGCTTGATTTTTTGCCACTAAAATTGGCTGATTGAAATGAATAAATAAATTTTAATACTGATCATTATTAAAATGCAAAATTCCATTAAATTTTATTAAGCCAAGAAGAAATTATTTTCTTTTGAATCACTTTGTCAATAAAAATGGATGAATTATAGCAAAACAAGAAAATTTTTTTTTTTCAAACAGTTTTAAAAAGTAGAATGGAATTAAAAAAAAGTGGGGGGAGAGAATTCATTAATCAGTCATTAACCTAGGATAGTTTAACAAAAGAGGCATGGAATAAGAAAAGTCTCATCGACTGTGTTATTGTTGATAGTGATGTTTTCTCCCTGGTGCAGGCAGGACACTAGATTGTACAGAGGATTTGAAATTGGAAGTGATCACCATTTCATCTTGAGCAGGATGAAATTGAATTTCACATTGAAAAGAAAAACATGTAAGAAAGTTTTAAAGCGAATAAAAGTTGAGCAGCTGTCAGATGTGAACTGTAAACTAAAATACGCAAACATTATTCAAAAAAATGAAAGTTTGAGAACAGGAACTAAACCTTGGAGATTCAGTGGCAAGCCCTGAAGAAAACACTGATTGATTCAGCCAGAGAGGCATGTGGTGAGGTTGTCTGCAAGGATAGAAAAATCAGAACTCCATGGTGGACACAGGAAGTTAAACAGGCAGTGAAGGAAAAGAAGAAACCATATCAAAAGTCCTTGGCAAATAAGTCACTTGTGCTCTTAGAGAATATAGAGACAAATGTAAGAAAGCTAAACACTGTGTAAAACTAGCTAATCAAAAGTCATGGGAAGACTTTGGCAAGAACATAGAAAATAAATATGAGAAAGGTGGCAAAATATTCTGGAGGCTGTTGAAAAAGCTCAGAAATGGAGGAAAGAGTGCTGTAAATGATAAAGGTGACATGAAAACTAGAGAAAAAGTTATCCTTGATGTATGGAGTAATTACTTTGAAAAAATGCTAAATGAAACAAGCAGTCACAGCACTGTGGTAAAAAAAAAAAAAAAAAAAAAAAACACTCAACAGGCATGCAATCAGGAATACATATCCCTATTTGAAGTAGAAAAAGGCATCAAAAGCCTGAAATGTGGAAAGACAAGAATAGATGATATTCAACCAGAAATGCTCAAGTATGGAGGTATAAAATTCTTGCAGTGGCTGCACTGCATAGTTAAGAAGTCCTGGACAGTGTCAAATTCCAGATGATTGGAGTAGAGCTCTCATAGTACCCATATACAAAAAGGGAAATAAAACTGAATCTGAGAATTACAGAGTTACTTCTCTACTGAGTGTTCCTGGTAAGATTTACACAAGTATTCATGAGAAATGGTTAAGAAAGATTGTGGAAGGGAAGTTTGAAGAACAAGCTGGATTCCGGCCAAATAGAGGCTGTCAGGATCAGATTTTCAGTTTATGAAAAATCATAGGAATATAACAAATATCTGATCCTGAATTTACACCATATTACAGTTATATGGTGTAAATGGGGCATTATATCAAGCAGTACTTTGTCGTTATTTGAGTTGTAAGTCAGCAGAATTAAAGGAAGTACAGAAAGGTGGTTTAATGTTAAATCTGGTGTCAGACAAGGATGCACATTATCCCCTTTGTTATTCATGATCTATATGTATCACATTATGAAGGAAAGTGGTATTAAACCTGATATCAAAATTGGAGATGTTAATGTCAGCTCTTTGCTTTATGCAGTGGTGTTATACTTCTAAATAAATTTGCTACAGGTCTGCAAGATTTCCTGACTAAATTGAATAACTGTTGTAATAGATATGGTATATCTAGTATATGGTTATATGAAGGTCAGCAATAACAGAGACAATGAAAATAGGCAGAAGCATTGAAAATATCAACTGCATTGTGAATGGAGTACCTATAGGAAAAGTAAAACATTTCACCTACTTAGACATAATTTTTGGTGAAGATGGTTCTTTAAATATGGAAATAGACAACAGAATCTGCAAAGCTGGTATGGTAGGAAGTCAACTGAATAACATAAATTTATATGGAATAAGAGAGAATTTAGTCAAAACACTAAATTAGCTGTATACAAGACAGTGTTCAAACCAATTTTTACTTATGGATCTGAGAGCTGGGTTTGTAATAAAACATTTGACCAAAGACTAGAGACCACAGATATGAGAGTCCTGAGAGAGAGATTAGCGGCGTGAACAGATGGCATCAATGGCATTATCATATTAAAAATGAGGATATTAGGAAAGAACTTGACATTGTTAGCATCTAGGAATGTGTTAATCTCATGTGGTATGGTCACAGCATAGGAAAGGAAAGATTAGCAAAACAAGTGTCTGCCTGGAAAAAGACCCAGAGGAAGACCAAGATATAGGTGGATTGATATGGTAAAAAGTGCCTTAGAAGATAGAAATATAATATCTGACAATGTTGGAGGTAACAGGTAACTTTTGCAGGAAAATTGTAGATAGGAAGTTAGTAATTATGTAAGTTTTTCATGTAGTACTGTCATATCCCGTACACTCCTTGAGGATACATGTCAGGAATATGATGATGAGAATAAAAGTGGTCCAGTTACAGCAGTAAAAAGAAAGGAAAATGTAATTATCATTTCATATTATTATTATTATTATTATTATAGGTGCCTGATTGCTGGAGACCCGCACCAACCTTTATACATACAATACATATCATACTACTTCTTCAACTCATTCATTATCAACGCATGGCAGTCCATTCCACCTATTCACCATTCTCCAAGCAAAAAATCTTATCTTCACACCCTTAATAACTACAATGTTACACACCTTCCAGAGATGACCACTAGTTCGCTCTCTCTATTCATCATGCATGAAGGGGTAGGTACTCAAAAATAATCAGAATTATTTAAAAAAAAAATATTAAAGTTTATAAAACCATATTCTAGTCTCCTTCAAAGTACTCTCCATGTGAATCAGTACACTTGTTCCAGTGTTTTTTTCACTGCTGGAAACATTTCTGGAACTGTTCATCTGGAATACTGTTTATGGCCTCCAGTGACTTTTCTTTCACTTCGTCCACATCAACGAATTGCTGCCCTTTCATGGTTTTCTTTATCCATGGGAATAAGAAAAAGTCACATGGAGATGGATCGGGCGAGTAAGGAGGGTGGGGAATAACCACCATGTTGTTCTTGTCAAAAACTGTTGGACAGACAAGGCCATGTGGGCTGGGGCATTTTTGTGGTTGCAGCAACCACTCCCCACTACTCCACATTTCTGACTGTTTTCATTGCACACTATCACAAATTCTTCTCAAAATGTTGAGATAAAAATGTTGTAAAATTCCATTCACATCAAAAAAAATAAATCAACATCTTGACATTTGATCAAACTTGACATGCCTACTTTGTTCTCTGTGAATTTGCGTTTCCATTGGCTTGATGCTTTTTTTTTTTTTTTTTTGTTTGTTTCTGGATCATAACAGTAGCACCAAGACTCATCCCCACTCACAGCTTTTGAAAGAAAGTTCTGGTCATTAAGAACTTACTCCCTCAAATCGCAGCAAACATTTACAAGATTTTTTTTTTTTTTTTTTTTTTTTTTTTTTTTTTTTTTTTTTTTTTTTAATCTTCGAGGCACAAATTTAGCAGACACATTTTCATATGCAAATCCTCTGTTAAAATTCAGTGGCACAAACTCCATGACAAATTCCTCTCTCTTGAGATATTTGCTCAGTGGTCTTTTGATAGCCGTCATTGATTGCCTGGCAAATCTTTTTGATGTTTTCATCATTTCTGCATGTCAAAGGTCGGCTAGATTGTGGTTTCTTCAGCTGACATGGCCCCATTTTGGAAGTGGGAAACCACTCGTAGACCTATGTTTTACCTAAAGTGTCATCCTTTAAGACTTGTCGTAGCATAAGAATAGTTTCAGCTGCAGTTTTATCCAAAAAGAATACAAAATTTCATGCGCACTCTGTTCCTTGTGGTCAGCCATCACAAAATCACCAGATTTGCTTGTAAGCACTAACAATGAAGCAGCCAGAACAACGAACCAGTTCACACAGTATGATGCCACTTTTCAGACTGGGACAGAAAACTTCACATTCATAATGCTTATCGGCATCATCTGTAACTAGAAAATGTGTGCACACCAAGTTCAGATGCCGGTTATTTTTGGGCATCCCCTTGTATTGAATATTTTGTGTTAGTCTTATAGAACATATTTAATCATTTATATGTTTCTCTCATGTCCCTTCTTTTCCTCCTATTAACTAAACTTTGCAACCCACATACTTTCAGCCTATCCTCATAGGGAGTACTCCAACAGATCTGTTATCAGTTTGGTCACTTGTCTGTGGATCATATTTGCCTCCTTTCCCCAGAAAACCCAGGTGGCCCAATCTCTGCATAGTAGTCAAGAGGCAGCTAAATCATAAAGGGGTATAATAACCTCTATACCTTTGCTTGTGTGTTTTTCAACATCCAAGTAATTTTTGAGATATTTTGCAACTTTTGAATAATGTACTCTGAATTTCAACTATCTGTTGACCATTACCCACAGATTCCTAGCTTCATCAATTTCCTGCAATCCAATGCCATCAATGTGTTGCAGAGTATATAATGTTTTCAACCTTGCATTTTGCAGTATTAAATTGACAGCCACTATCCTTTGCCCATAGTGCTAATTTATTTAAATCATCCTGCAGGATATCTACATCAGCTGTTGTCCTCCCATCAGCAAACAACTGAATACTCCCACCTTGAAATTGCTCCCTACAGGGTGTTCGGGATAAATTTGACATATTTATAATTAATTATATTTTTCCGTAAGTTACATGTATTAACACACACTTCTCTTCATTTAAAAGTTTGGACCCTTCTTCATTCATATACAAGATGTCAGAAAGGATGGATAGCTGGAACCCACCTGAATCATGGAAGAGAATAACTTGTATCATGATGATTCGTGCCCGCCATCAAAATAAGGATATTACGACTGCTGCCCAATGCTCCCTGAATACAGTAAAAACAATCAGGCATGAACTAGAGACTTGCAATGGTGACTACGAGGATGTAGCAAGAAGAAAGATCCCTAGCAGACGATCTGATTGCGTTCGTACAGCAGAATTCCTCGCAAATCTGCAGGAACAGGTGTTGAAGAACCCTGGCATTGGAATTCGGGCTTTGTTCGTGGAGTTGCTAACTGTAGTCAAGCCCTGGATAACAAGGGTAGCCAATGGTAGGCCGTATGTATGGCAGCAGGATTCGGCCCCTTGCCACACCTCTGGGAAAAGTCAAAAATGGTTGTCTGAAAATTTCTACAACTTCACCAGTCCAAATGTTTGGCCTCCAAACTCCCCAGACCTTAACCCCATGGATTATTTTGTATGGGGCGCAGTTGAAAAAGACACCAATCGCACTTCCAGTAATACAAAAGCCCAGTTAATGGATAAAATTAAAACAGTTTTTGCGGCCCTTCCCAGGGAGACTGTAGCATCAGCTTGTTCGAGGTTCCGAAGCAGAATTGAAGCTGTGATCGATGCTAATGGTGGTTATTTTGAGTAAATCTTGTTGATAGTATTGTAATTAACTCTGCCTGTAATGTTTTTTTGTCAATTCATTAAATTTAATAGATACAAAGAAGATTTTCTTTTTCCTTACGAAACTGTCAAATTTATCCCGAACACCCTGTATATCATTAACGTATAAATTAGAGTAATGGTCCTAGTAGAGAGTCCCAAGGCATTTCACTAGTCACCTCACTTGTCTCAATTTCATTTCACCATATATTAATCTCTGGTGGCTATCCATCAGCCACTCCATATCCATTCCCATTTACTGTAGCTTTTGTAGTAGTTTTCCATGTGATGCAAAGTCCAACTGTATCATGGTGTAGTCATTTCCTTTATCTAATTCTGCTGTTACCCTATTATCAAATGTGAGTAAATTCCTAAGGCAGGACCTACCTTTTACAAAACTGTACTGACCCCTGTAGAGTATCACATTTCTATCCATATTTGTGGATTTTACCTTTAACAAGTTTTTCAAACCGTTTTACTGCCACTTCTGAGAATTGTTACATCAGCAAATTACAGATACTAATTTATCTGTAATTTGCTACTTCTGCCTTTGAGCCACCTTTATGTAATGGAAGTATCTTACCACTTTTCCACTCCCTTTGGAACCTTGCCAGAGCTGAGACTTGATTAAACTGCTTTGTCACAGGCCCTGCCAATTCTCTTGTACATTCTCATAGCACATTAGCCGACATGCCATCCAGTCCTATTGCTGTATTTACAAGGAAGTTTTTTAATATTCTGAGCACCTCCAGTTTGTCTACCTGAATTGTCATATCAGCAACTGCAAAATCTCCACCTGGATGATACACCCTTGCAAAGTGATACTTAGTAACTCAAATATTTCTGTTTCTGTCACCTTTTTGCCACTAGCATTGATTAATGTCATCCTTCAGTAATCATTCTTCCTCTTATTAATTGTATAGTGCAAAAACTCTTTTGGGTTTACTTTGGCCTGCTTAAGCTAATTTCCTCTCAGAATTGAATTTAGCCTTTTTTTAGCATACTAGTTTTCCTTCTTGACTGCACTTTGTACTGCTCATGAGTATACTGATCCCTTTTTTCTTTATATTCATGGACAGTTTTTTTTTTTTTTTCCCCAGTTCTTGCTTTATATCACTGCTCATCTACTTATCTCCAGTGTATCCATTGTCAGGAGGATATTATAAACCAACTCTTAGTTGGTTCATCCTCTTGACAGTGGATATGCAGTCTGATACTTCTTCTCTTAAACAATCTCTGACCATTTCCAATGCATTACTGACATTGTAGCTTCTTAAGCTATGGCACTTCTCCAAGCTGCTTCCTAATTTTATTGCAATTGCCTACTTTATAGTTCCACATAAACTCATTCTTGAACTTATGAAAATGAAATTACAAATAAAGGTAAGTAAGTTACAAATGGTTATAAAAAAAATAAAGCATACGAACTTCAGAAAAACATTTGTTGCTCTATATAATGCATTTCAACATTTATACACTTGTCCTATCACTTTATCAGTCTTTCTAAACCATAGATGTCTGTTGCCTCATCCAGCTCAGCACCTCATTTTCAACCTCTTGATCATCAACAAAATGTTTGCCATCAAGGTGCTGTTTTAGTAGGCCAAACAGGTAGAAGTCACTTGTAGGGGATGTAAGGTGGATGTTGAAGTTCTTGAATTCTCTCCAGAGTTCCTGTAGCTATATGAGGTCTTGCATTGCCATGTAGGAATAAGATTCCTATTATCATTAGGTCCTGGACGTTTATATGGCAATTGCATCTTGAAGCTTCATTAAGATTTCTCAGTATGAGGTTGCATTCACATTTTCACCATGCATCTGAAAGTAGGCCATCAGCATTCCCTGGGAATTCCAAAAGGCCATAAGCATAAGCCTTCTCACTAAAGGCATAACTTTGAATTTTTTACTTGCTGGCGAACCGAGATGTTTCTATTGCATTGAAGCATACTTTGATTCTGATTGGTAGTTATGAACCCATGATTTATCCCCTGTAGCAATCCTGTGTAACATCTTTTCTCCTTCATCTGCACAGCAGATCCATTCGGTTCATTTTTGTGCTCAGGGTTCAGTTCTCTGGGCACTCACTATACACACACTTTCCAAAAGAATAAATAGTCATGCATTATACTGTAGGCTAAAAAACAACCTATTGAACACACTATGCTATCATTATTCACCTGTAATCTCAGATCATCTGTTCCACCAGTGATTTCTGTTGCAATCTCAACAGGATGATCAGATTATTCTTTATCGTGAAGTGTCGAGCATGCATGTGAAAATTTCTGGATTCAGTTGTGAACTGTTGCACGTGACAAACACTTTTTGCTATAAATGTGATATATCTCTTTATGAACATCCTTTGCAGGAAGTCCTTTTGACCACAGGCATGATTACCATTTCAGACTGAGCATGATTTCCATTCAGACTACTGAAAAGCTACAATACATGCACATGAATATCTACTCCATAAACTCTCATCCTAGACTGCTACTATCTAGTGATGCATACTGAAAACCATTCAGTTTCAGCTCATTTGTTCTGATTTTGTTTGTAACTTACTGAGTTTCCCTTATATAATGGTATGTTTGGAGGGGAGAGGAAATGAATCTTTGTGGGTCATTTGAAAAGTTCTGCATATACTCCGTTGTTAAACTCTTCAGTTCTTCATACTGTGCAGCTGTAGACAACTTAAGTATAGGCTGTATAATATTCCATTTCTACTGTGTAATGGTTTGAACAATTATTCTCTTGACTCATTATCATATATGTATTGTAGATCTGCATACTTTAAATACAGTTGCTTATTATATTTCTAAGACTTGATGATTATTTATATTATGAAAAAATCTGCTTCTGGCAACCCCTGTTTGTCCTGAACCCACCCTGGACCCTTCTTTCCCAAGTTCCTCTTTCACGGTTAATAAAAATTGACTACAGGGAAGTTGCTCTTTAATTCTCTCATTCCAGTTTTATGGATTGGTTGTGAGAGAGCTCTGCTTCAATCATCAGGGATGCAACCTTCAGTGAAGTCTTCTGAATTGTGCAGTGTAGTCACTGTAAAACTTGGAGTGTTTCCATAATCGGGCATTTCTAATCAAACAACATCTACTTTTTTTTTATGGTTCAAGCATTTCCGTGTACTCCTACTTACATTTCCCTTCAGTATTTTTATTGCTGCTTATTCCCTTTATGATACTCCTTTATCCATTTCTAATCTTATTCTGAAGGCTATTCTAATCAATAGTCTTCAGAACGTTGGCTACCTTTCTGATGTTTATCTTATATATTGTTATTGAAGTCTGCTTATGACTTTTGTTTGGCAACTTTTAGTTTTGTTTCTTAAATTTTTCACTCTATTTTCTGAATGCATCTGCTGATTTTCTTCCAAGAAATTTTGATATTATTTCTTTTTTTTCTTTTTTTTTTTTTTGTCACTGTAAAACATTGGAACATAAAAAGTTAAAAAAATAATTTTGCATTCAAATGAATTTCTGATTTTTATTTCCCTGCAAACAACTTTACTACATGCTTCATGACTGTCTATATTTCCTCAAATTTTGCCATTGTGCTTACAAGGTTATTCTTGTTTTCAGGCTCTTATCATACTTCCCCCCTCCACTAATATATGCATATTTGAGTTCAGTTCACTCTTGAAAGGTGCTCAACTTTGATTCTTTTAAAAAAAACTGTTGAACATGTTTTCTTTTCATTGCGATGCCCGTTTTTATCTTGCTCAAAACTATTTGGTGATCACTTCCCATTTCAAATCTCCTATATATTCTTGTATCCTGAAACAATGCAACAGTACCACTCTCAACAATGGCATAGTAAGTCTTAGAGCACATGCTAATTACTTACTACAAAATTTTGATATACTTTCTTCTTTTCCTGGACTGGCTCCTTAACTTCTTAAGTCCACCATGAAGTTTGGGTTTTTTTCTCTTTGCAAACATCTTAACTATATGCCCTCCTAGATGCATCCAATGTTTTCTTCAGTTTGTCATCGAGTTTCCAAATTTGACTTTTGTTTTCAAACTCTTTAATTTTTCTTCAGCATTTTTATATTTGGGTCTATTAGTCACTTTTGAAAGCTGAACTTAAAACTTTCTTTTTGGCATGCTCAAAACTAAATGATCACTTCCTATTTAAAATCCCCCTATACTCTTCCCAGAGCCATCATGAAGATATTGCTATCAAGAATAACATAGTCCATAAGACATTTCTTGTGTCTTCTCTCCATGTGAATTTGTGCACATCTTTATATTGGAACATGGTGTTAGCAATGACTGACTAGCCCATGAACAGAAATCGAGCAGTACTTAACCATTATTATTAGCCTTTCCTTTTTTCTCCAGATTTTCCCACCATATCTCTATATTTGGTATTCATTTCTGACTGCTATTTAGATCTCTAACAAGGAGCAACTTTTTCTTTGTTAGTTGCCTTCTCTAAGGACTCAAAAAAATTCCACTTCTTCCTTAGGAAAACTTTTGTGGGACCATAAGCACATAAGATCATTGTCCAGTTCCCCATTTTGATATTTGCCCACATATTTAATATTTCCTGCAATTCAAGAAGATTATCTTCATGTTTGCTGTTGAATACTGTAGCTACTTCTTTCTTTTCATAATCCTTACTGCCTGAATATAGCATCTTGTATTTGTTATTTTAGAAGAATCTGATCTGTCCTGTCTTCTTTGATTCAGCAACACCAGGTACTTCTTTTAAAAATTCTTCTACCAGTTCTGTTTCTTTTTCATTGATATTTGATACATTGGTGGCTTCTGTCATGAATTCTCATAATGTTTGGTTAGTATTTGTTCAGGTAGCTGACTTCTTACTTGGTTCCATTATAAAAATATCTGTGGGAGGTGGGATCTTATTTAACTGGGTGATGCCCTAGCTGTCATGAAATTCCACCATGTTGTATCATCATATTTATTTGATTTGTCAGTGGGAATGTAATTTGATTGGCTAAATAAAAAAATCTCCAGCCCATCCTTGCTCATTCTGTATGTATTTATTATAAGCCCTAGTTGGTTCTTCATATTCCTTAACAGGCTATTTAGAGGTTCCTTCCAGTTATCTAGCTTTGACCCTTTAAGGCATCTCCATTAAGACAGTACTGATGGTACTGTCTTAATGGTATAGAACTTCTCGAATGTAATATTATTTTATTTCAAGTCATATAAGCATTATTTACTTTTGAAAATTTGCATTAAATAACTAAGTTGGTATCTGCATCTAGTGAAGCATATATGAATGTCTAGTGACATTTTATGATTATATCATCCTACATAATCTGCAAAAATAATGGTGGAGGAAATAAGTCTATCTAACATCAGTAGTTCCCACTTCCTAACTCTAGCAATATTGAGGATCTACCCACTACCAACCTAAATGTCCACATATTTTCTGCAACTGAAGATGTTCTTTAATTAATGAAAAGTTGCATTGAGAAAGCGGAAAGAGAATGTAAATCAATAAACTTCTGTCATCTGTAAACTTCTATCTCAGTTCTCATCTGCATCCCACACATGGCACTGATGTGCTTACAAGTCCTTTGACCTCTCATGTATGAGATCAGTGTGTATGTGTATATATATATAAATCCATGGGAAGATTTTTTTTTTTTTTAAATCAGTTCATAGATTTTATACACTGGTGGAGAATGTAAATGTTAAACATTTACATTCTCGCTGGAGAGATACAGCTTCCATTCTTATCAAAAATGCAGTCCATTTTGTGAAGTCCACACATACTATTATTTTTACTTTTATAAAATAATCTCTTGCTTTCTTTGATTTTATTTATGAAAGAAAATTCAAAATCTTGTTATGACATATCACATCTTTCTGTATCAAATGGAGTCTCTCACATATATTTGCATGTTTTAGAAAAGCATATAGCCATCTTTCATATTTCTTTTTCACTTTTTATACCTTAGGTGATTTCCAAATAAAACAAATTAAATGATATCATGGCTTTTCTTGGAGTTCTTGGAAAGAAATTCTCAAGAAAGTTCTTCTTTTTTGAGAAATGAAAGGATAGCATGTTGAAATTCCTAGAATAAATTTCCTTTATCAGTTATTTTGAAGTAGATTGTTAGGACATTGTATCGTATTGTATTTTGTGTTACAGTTTGCACATGTGTAGTAAGAGGTATGATTTGGTAAATACTTTGTCACAAAATCGTGTGGAAAGGCTTATGTGTTCGTCGCACGTGTTGATTGGATTTTAACGGTATAGATGCGAACACAGATTGATAAGAAAATAACTATTTATTGACTTAATTGTTTATGTGCTCTGAAGATGCTGGATAGAATACCAGCGAAATATTAGCAATTAAATCAATAATTGCTAATATTATACTGTTAAAATCCAACCAACTTGATCACTAAATGTAGAATACGACTCTGTATTGTATTTAGTGGTAGAGTAAAACTTTGTTTTCTTGCATCTTTGCAGTATGTATCTCAGACACTATAGGCTGACCTTTACATTCCAGTCTTCTGTAATCATAAATGTAGTGAATAAAGATCCTTTTATTCCTAAATGAATATTTCTGTGTTTTACAAGAAAAGGACTGTGTTTGTTCTGGTGATCTCCATTACAGTATTAGCATATCCAGAACAGGTTGATTTGCTTGCTTAGCACTCCATCAATGCACTTACACGCATGCACACACACACACACATTCATGTCACACTCAGACGAATAATCTTATCTTATGTTTCAATGTTCAGTGATGTATATTTCAGGCAGACCCATTATTAGCTTTCTGGATGTTGGGAGAAACTTTATCAAACAGTACAGGTGGATGATTTGAATGTGTTAAAGCTGTTACAGAGGCTTGACTCATACAGTAGTCAGGCTGCATGGTATCAACTTGGATGATATAGGAATGAGTGGAAAGAGAGCAAGACCATTATATAAGGGTGGCATTAAGATTGATTCAAAGGTTGGGAGTGTGTAGACGACTCTAGGATCCTCTGTAGAGTATAGCATGGTTTTATTAAAGGTAGGTCTTACTTTAGCAATCTGCTCATGTTCTAAAACAGAGTGATAGCAGAGTTCGATAAGGGAATTGGATATACCATGATATTTATGGATTTTGCCAAGACATTTGGCAGGATTCCACATTGATTGGAGATTATTATACAAACTCAAAGGGATGGTGTAATATATTCACGTGTCTTCTGTTATTCTCTCTACTTCCTTACTTAGTATTACTTCTTGCCCCCCCCCCCCCCCCCTTTTTTTTTTTTTTTTTTTTTTTTTTTTTTTTTTTTTTTTTTTTTTGTCTGCTGCTAGACAGTCCTTGTTTTGAAGATCTATCTGGCATGGAAATCCCTGAGCAATCGTACACAAATCAATTAAGAAATTTATTTAATTTCCGACTGTGCCACTTAATTGATCTAATTTATGTTAACAGTCAGGGTGAGAAGAAGACAACGTAATCTTACACTTCTACACAAATATTCAAAAATGCAAGTCATGGTTCGCTATTATAATTTACTCCCGCAGGTTCGTTAATTTTTTTTGGGATAGTGCATTGGCTTAGGAATTAGAATCAGGCAATTGTAAAAACAAAACATTTATTTTGATTTCAAAGACATGATACAAAGCATAGAAAGAATGATTAAATACTAACTTAAACAAAATGCACCATATATCACACATTAACTCACTATCTGAACATCATAGATTATAACACTTTTACTAGAAAAATTACTCAATCTTACTTATCACAGAATATCCTCTATGGGACAAATATAGCTCTTAAGCATACACAATTGTTGTAAGAACGTTGATGCAGTTAATTCTCGTACATTACATTTACTTCTTAATTAAGGCTAATTCAGATATTGTATCAAGCATCCCGAGAATCAGATAACATTAACAAAACAAGTTCTTCAAAAAAAACAAGACATTCAGTTCACATACAGCCGCCAGTTAACAATTAGCCTCTTTCTTTCTATTCACGATTTCTAGACACAATCGTATCGCATACTGCAAAACAAAACGAGGGCTTACTTGTTTGCAATTTCCCGAGAGGAAAGTTCGATTCCTTAATGATACACATGGACACATCTATCAGGTCAAATCCTCGATAGTCTTCCTTTCGAATTATGCACTGGAGTTCTGCCGTGACTATCCGCAGCCTAGAGTGAGCGGGCAGCAAAAGTACATCAGGCATCGGCGGCAGGAAAAACAACCATCCTTCTACTCCAGAAGGAGCCCTCGTAGGTGCTGAGCTAAAGTCCAGGAAAGGTCAGCCACAGGTCGAAAACAGCCCTGAACCACATGCTATATTGCCCTTTTATTCAAATCACAATTCGGAACATTCCAGGTTTAGCCACAAGCAATGAATGAACTTACGTCATCGCAGGCCGTTTGACCTTACAATCTTTGTGGCACTTGGTGCTAACCTGACTTATGTCTTTTTAAGCTCTTAGTAACATTTCTATAGTGCAGGTACACTTTTAACAGCATATACATCTTTACAATTCTTTTATTACTGCAACTACATAGTACATTCTTATATTTTATTATTCTAGACAAAAATTTAATTGTAAAATAATTAGCGAAAATTCGTTAAACAAAACTTATTTCTCGTGATATTTTACAATGGGTTCCTTATCACTGTTATTCTGTGTCAGCTTATGGCTGACACAGAATATTAGTTACTAGATTCCAAGGAGATGGAGAGACAGTTAAAAAGTTGGAGAGATGTGATAGGTATTTAATTATGAGTATCTAAATGGGCTTTCCAATGATGAGTCCTCGAACTTCCTGGAGGTGCATTCATAATCACCTCATTAGTAGTTCTAACAGGTAAGCAATTAAGCATCCACAATCTTATAAATATTCTTGGATTTTGTAACCATAATTCAAGTATAAGGTAGTTAGTCCTATTCCTATTAAGTATTCTTTGTATGTAAATTGTGTGTGTCCTGGCTGGTTTGCCTGATTGCAGATGAAAAAACCTGAATTTCTAGGATAGGGCAGAATCCCCATCTGTATGAGACCTGGTAACTCACCTTCATTTGAAAATCCTTGATAAAGCCTACATATGGTTCTAACCCAGGTCTTTCCAGCTGAAAGGCATCATTGAAACTGAGTGAGCTACAGGGGATTCTAATAATAATAAATAATGCCCTTCATAAATACAATCAATCATGTCTAAAAATTATAGGATGATATGTAATATGTTCCATCCCACATTAACTTATTGGACACACATTGTATCACAAGTGTAAATTGCTCATAATTCATTTGTCTCTAATGAATGCAGTTCTATTCTATTCATGTCTGTTATTTCCCCCTTTAAAGGTGTCAAGTGGTTTTTGTCATTAAGATAGGTTCATATATTATTCCCTACACTTTCAGTAATTTAAATATACCAATCAGATATAGAATTTCCCTTATGTATTTTTTTAATTAGTTATTGGTTTTAATATATTCTGAAACAAACAGTTCGACCCCCCCCCCCCATAGTTTGGTTTTTGAAGCACACACAAGTCATTATTTGTGGTGTACTTTTCAATATGTAAATCGCAAGTATAAGATATTCTTTTTTTCTTCTGTTCTGTGGGCAAGTATGACATGAAATGATTTGTTCCTTGCAAACATGCTAAATAACATAAGATATTTATTATTCTTTCTTTTAATTATTTTTTTTATGTTTTTATTTTTAGGCTAGAGATGCTATTATCAATGGCACACATCCAGTTACTGATGATCAGGCTTGTCAGTTTGCAGGGATGCAATGCCAAGTTCAATTTGGAGACCATGTTGAATCAAAGCATAAACCAGGATTTTTGGAGTAAGTATTAAACTGGTGAGGTTTCTGTGGCACTTTTTAATGTCAGAGTAAAATTTTCTGGATATAAATTACATGTATATTTCACTTTTATGAAACCTATTTCTATGAAAAAAGTTCATGTTCTAATTTTACAGAAAATGTGCTTCAGTTGTATCAGTTTTGAAATATAGGCTGTTACTTTTCATTGATGAGTAACCCACAATAATTATTAGAATTTAGTGCATTATATGTTATGCTTTGATAATTTCTATTCTTCAACTGAATCACAAAACTCTCTTGATCTTTTTATGTGATTCCCATTGATATATATATATATATATGTCTCTAGTAAGAGGAAGAAAAATAGGTTGTATATTTATTAACCTACATGTGGCTGATATCAAAAAATGAAATGATTATTTGCTGTTGATGCAGTTTGCAGGGTGCATGCTAGAAGCAATGCTTTAAAGAGTGCAAGAAATATATTTTTTTGTTTTCCCTACCATATTATGTCTAACCACAGGGCAAAGGCTTTTGCATGAAGTGTTTGAAAAGTAGTATATGGAAATAAGTTGACTTCAAATCAGTTGCTCTTCGCATCTCTCATCAATTACCCTCAGTCCGTTTTCAGCATATTCGAATAATATACCTTATAGTACAAGTTACTTCCCAGATTGCTTTCTTGGGTCTGTTTATTGAGGTGGGATCACTTAATTGGAAAAAGTACCACATGGACATAATTGGAATTACTGAGACAAACAAAACAAAAAAAGGGGTGCTTAAGGGTCAAAGCTGTATAACCGAGAGGAGACCTCCACATAGCCTTTAAAGAAATGTGGAGAACCGACCAGTGCTTCTGACCTAATGTCCAATCCTCACCTTCTCGTGGTGCACACTGTTGGGTATCTACTTTGATACTGAACGAATGAGGATGGGCTGGCAATTTGGGATTTAGCCGACCAAACTGTATTCTTATTGGTTAAACCAATCTAGAAAATGATGGTACAACATGACAAAATTTCATGCTGGCTGGGGCATCGCCCGGTTAAACAAGGCTCCCCCTTTGTTTTCCCCAGGGAACCAGGGCGAACAGTGAAAAGTCAGCTACTGGAACAAATCTGAAAGCACACCCCAACTCAACATCACCAGATTTAAAGATCGGTACTACCAACGTAAGAAGCCTGAATGGCAAATAAATGGAGCTTGCTGAAGAATTAGATAAGTACCAGATCGACATAATAGGGGTGACTGAAACAAAAAAGACAGAAACTGGTGAGATCTTTCTGAGCAATAAATACAAAATGTTATATTCAGGAAATGATAATCAAGGAAAAGAAGGCGTAGCCATAGTATTCAACACAAAATAAGAGGCTAATCTTCTTGAATGGCAGGCAGTCTCAAGTAGAGTGATGTGGGCAAATATGAGAATGGGGAACTGGACAATGAGACTTATTTGTGCCTATGGTCCCACAGAAGGTTCTACTAAGGTAGAAGTGGAGGAATTTTTTGATGCTTTAGAAAAAGCAACTGACACAGTGAAAAAGGAAAAGTTGGTCCTTGTTGGGGATCTAAATAGCAGAGTAGGAAATGATTGTGAGACATACAAAAATATTTTGGGAAAATTTGGAGAAAAGAGCAAAGCTAATAATAATGGCAAATACTTCTGCTCAGGATATGGACTGGTTATTACTAACACCATTTTCCAACATAAAAATGTGCACAAATTTACATGGAGAGAAGAGGCAAGGAATAAGAAAAGTCTCATTGACTATGTTATTATTGATAGTGATGTTTTCTCCCTGGTGTAGGACACCAGAGTGTACAGCAGATTTGAAATTGAAGCGATCACTATTTAGTCTTGAGCAGGATAAAATTGAATTTTGTATTGAAAAGAATAACATGTAAGAAAGTTTTAAAGCGAATAAAAGTTGAGCAGTTCTCAGATGTGAAATGTAGACTAAAATACACAAAGATTATTGAAGAAAAAATGAAAGAGTTTGAAAACAGGAACCAAACCTTGGAGATTCAGTGGCAAACCTTGAAGAAAACCCTGATTGATTCAGCCAGAGAGGAATGTGGTGAGGTTGTCTGCAAGGATAGAAAAATCATGACTCCATGGTGGACACAGGAAGTTAAAGAGGTAGGGAAGGAAAAGAAAAAAAGCATATCAAAAGTTCCTGGCAAATAAGTCAGCTTGTGCTCTTAGAGAATACAGAGACAAATGTAAGAAAGCTAAACACTGTGTAAAACTAGCTAAAGAAAAGTCATGGGAGGACTTTGGCAAGAACATAGAAAATAAATATCAAGAAGGTGGTAAGATATTCTGGAGGTTGTTGAAGAAGCTTAGAAATGGAGGAAAGAGTGCTGTAAAAGGAGTTAGAGATGATAAAGGTGACATGAAAACAGAAGAAAAAGATATCCTTTAAGTATGGAGTAATTACTTCGAAAAATTGCTAAATGAAACAAGCAGTGATAACACAGTGGTAAATAACACTCAACAAGCATACAGTCAGGAATACATATCCATTCTTGAAGTAGAAAAAGCCATCAAAGGCTTGAAATGTGGAAAGGCAGCAGGAGTAGATGATATTCGACGAGAAACACTGAAGTATGGTGGTATAAAAGTCTTACAATGGCTGCACTGCATAGTTCAGAGAGCCTGGACAGAATAACGAATTCCCTATGACTGGAGTAGAGCTCTAATAGTACCCATATATAAAAAGGGAAATAAAACTGAATGTTTGAATTACAGAGGTATTTCCCTACTGAATGTTCCTGGCAAGATCTATGCAAGTATACTTGAGAAACGGTTGAGAAGAATTGTGGAAGAAAAGTTTGGTGAAGAACAAGCTGGATTCAGGCCAAATAGAGGCTGTCAGGTTCATATCTTCACTTAACAACAAATAGTTGAGAAAGCATGGGAATATAACAAAGATCTGTATTTAAGTTTTGTTGATCTGGAAAAGGCATATGACAAGGTTCCAAGAGAGAATCTATTCAATACGCTGCGGTTATATGGTGTCAGTGGGGCATTATATCAAGCAATACTTAGTCTGTATTTGAGTTGTAAGTCAGCAGTTAGAATTGAAGGAAGTACAGGGAGATGATTTAATGTTAAATCTGGTGTGAGACAAGGATGTACATTATCCCCTCTGTTATTCATTATCTATATGGATCACATTATGAAGGAAAGTGGTACTAAACATGATATCAGAATTGGAGATGTTAATGTCAGCTCTTTGCTTTATGTGGACGATGTTATACTTCTAAATAAATCCACTGCAAGTTTGAAGATTCTCTGACTAAATTGAATAGCTGTTGTAATAGATATGGTATGAAGGTCAGCATTAAAAAGACAAAGACAATGAAAATAGGTAGAATTGTTGAAAATGTCAACTGTGTTGTGAACGGGGAACCTGTGGAACAAGTAAAACATTTCAGCTACTTAGGCACAATTTTTAGTGAACATGGTAAATTAAATATGGAAATAGACAACAGAATCAACAAAGCTGGTATGGTAGGAAGTCAATTGAGTAAATTCATATGGAATAAGAGAGAAATTAGTTGGAACACTAAATTAGCTGTATTCAAGACAGTGTTCAAACCAGTTTTAACTTATGGATCTGAGAGCTGGGTCAGAAGTAAAACACTTGACCTAAGACTAGAGACTGCAGATATGAGAGTCCTGAGAAAGATTAGAGGCGTGAACAGATGGCATCAATGGCAATATCATATTAAAAACGAGGATATTAGGAAAGAACTTGACATTGTCGGCATCCAGGAATGCATTATCGGAGCTAATCCCAGATGGTATGGTCACTTAAACAGAATGGGTGAGGAAAGATTAGCAAAACAAGTGTTCTCTGTCAGTTTGGCAGGAAAACAACCCAGAGGAAGACCAAGATATAGCTGGATTAATACGGTACAATGTGACTTAGACGATAGAAATATGAGATCTGATAATGATAATATTGGAGTCTTGACAAGTAACAGACTGATTTGGAGAAAAATTGTAGATAGGAAGTTAATAATGGTGTAAATTTTTCATGTAGTACTATCATATCCTATACACTCCTTGAGGGTACATATCAGGAATTTGATGATGATGACAAATTCACATGGAGAGAAGACACAAGAAATATGACAAGCCTCATTAATTACGTCATTGTTGATAGTGATCTCTTCATGCTGGTTCAGGATACAAGAATGTACAGAGGCTTTGAAATTAAAAGTGACCATTTCTCAGTACTAAGTAGAATAAAAAATGAATATCACATTGAAAAGAACAGTGTGTAAGAACGTTTTAAAAATAATTAAGTTGAGCAACTTTTACATGTAAACTGTAGACTCGACTATGCAAACATTATTAAAGAAAATTTGCAACAGTTTGAAAACAAGAACTAAACCTTGGAGTCTTGGTGTCACACTTTGAAGATGACATTGACTGATTCAGCTAGGGAGGTATGCTGAATGTTGTCTGCAAAGATAGAAATATAAGAATCCCTTGGTTGATATAAGAAGTTAAAGAAGCAGTCTTGGAAAAGAAGAAAACATACCAAAGGTTCCTTTCAAATAAGTAGGCAGATGTCCTAAAAGAATAGAGAGAGAATTGTAAGAGAATTAAGATATGCATAAAAGGAGCTAAACAAAAGTCATGGGAAAAATTTGGTAAAAATATGGAAAATAAATATCAGAAAGATGGCAAAACATTATCGAGGCTATTGAAAACACTCAGAAATGGAGGAAAGAGTATTGTAAAAGGAATCAAAGATGCATGTGATATGACAACTGAAGATAAGAATATCCTAGATGTCTGGAGTAATTACTTTGAAAGATTGTTAAACAAAACAAGTAGTGACAGAACCATACTAGAAAGTTTTTAACAGGAATGCAAAGAGGAGTACATATCAATACAAATCATTATGACAACTAGAAATGTGGAAGGGCACTTTTTTCATCATTGGAAATTCATCTTTTTAAAAATATTCATAAACATCCATCCCTACATTGTGATCAAAGCCAGAGCTTATTGATTGGAGAGTAGTATCATTACCCATTTAGCCAACTGACCTGCTCTTGTATTCTAAGGATTATAATTTAAATAATGATAAAAAATTTCATATAAATTAAAGATACCAAGAATTTATATACAGGTAACCCCTCATATAATGCCTACTTATACAACACGATTTCAATATAACACAGTCTACAAATTGTAGTAACCTTTTATCTTTTCATACAATTTTCACTGCCGACTTAAAAATCAAATTTTATCTTTATTGAATTTGCGTTTGCCTGTATCGTCATGTTATAAGTAGCGAATTTATATTAGGGGAAATACCCTTTAGCATGCAAGTACGTCAATTGTATACCATATAAAGTGTTTATTGTTGAAAATTATCTTTGTTTTCTGCCAGGAAAGCACATTAAAAATCAGAAGTGTGTTAATTCAAGCTAAGCACTTATTTTCTGGTGAGTAACATACAACATGTAATGCGTTTTTTCTGTAAAAATTTTATTTTTATAGTAATGGCCACTTTAGAGGACTTTTGCGATATGGTTAAAAATGAAATTAGTGAATTAATTCTTGGGGAAATAGATTTAAATCAGGAGGAACTGGTACAATTAAGAGATGATGTTGAACCAAATGGTGGTGAAAGTTCTGCTGAAGATTCTGATTGTGATGAATTCGTTCAAGAATTCAGTTTAAGGAAATTAACAGAAGGATTGGATTTGGCTAGAAAGGAAGTTATTTTACAGATGATGATCCCTCAATGGAGCACTCTGGAAAATTCACGAGACAGTTGGATATTTGTGTAGCTCCATATTATGAACTTAATAAAAAATTGCAGCATAATGGTAAGCAACGTCTTATTACTTTTTTATATAATGAAACATGTGGTGAATTCATCACTAAAAACACTTGCCAACCACAGTAATAACTATTTAATTCGTAAATATTTCATCCCAAGTATCTTGGGACATCATCAGTACAATAGTTCAAACAATACTAGGAATAACAAATATAACAAAGGAATAATAATATTGTTATTCCTAGTATTGTTTGAACTACTGTACTGATAATGTTCCAAGATACTTGGAATGAAATATTTACGAATTAAATAGTCATTACTGTAGTTAGTACGTGTTTTTAGTGAAGTCTTATTACTGACTTCTTGATAACTAAATCAGTCGAATTATGCAATGAGAATTATACAAATGATGTCCAAGAAATTTCAAGTGATGATGACGTCCGGCCACTTGTCAATAAAGAACATCTATGAAATGTTTGTTTCGAAGACAGTGATGATTAAATTATGCACTTTATTTTATTTTGCCTAAAACATTTATGCATTATGTGCAATGAAGGTTAGGTACAATTTGTATTTTTATAAGTTTATACTATATATTTGTTTCATAGTTTATATGTTTTCTTAACTTACATGAATTACCTGAATTAAATAAAAATATTTTTTTCTTGGATATGTCTTTGTTTATATAATTAAAAAAAAAAACTTTGGAACATAACCCTACTTTTTCTATGTGATCTGAGTATTGCATAACGTGATTTATATAACGTGGCATTTCTGTGGAACCTAACATCCCTGTTATATGGCACTTGGTTTAATTCTTTATCCAAGTGTAAGCATAGAAAGTTTGCACCTGAAGTATTTCCAGCACTTGGGCAACTCGTATATGAGCTAATGACTTCACCTCACTTGCCTTAGTATTCCATAATGCAAAGCACATAATCCTTGTATAATTTATATAATTTTTCACTACCTACACCGGTTTTGACCTTTATTCAGTGGGAGCCAGACCTAGAGGTAATACTAAGGGTGAAGTAATGCAGAAGTCATATTTTTCATATATGAATAGCCAAAAAGGTGTCACACCTTATTATGTTAAAATATTCTATATTAAAATAATAAATGAGGTGAAGTCATTAGCTTCTATATATGAGTTGGCCTAGTCCTGAAAATACTTCAGGTGCAAACTTTGTTTGTTTATACTTGGATAAAGGATTAAACCAAGTATACAATTTCTTGATATCTTTAATTTATAGTATAACCAAGTGGAAACACTTCTATCAAAAATTTCAACATAATATAAAATTTAAGCTTTGTTTTCTACAGTAAATTAAGTGTTATACAAATTTACAACAGGTTTGTTTTAGTGTAAGAAAGTTGATTAAAAATTTTATGTTTAATTTTTCTATTCCTGCCCACTTCCCCGAAAAAAAGAATATTGTCATCAATCTTTACTTCCAATTTCATAATGATCTTTGATCAGCTGTTTTTGTAACATAACTCTCAGCTCTGTTTTAACGCATCACATGTTAAAACAGAGCTGAGTTTTTTCGCAAACATACCAGTTTTGCAAATTCTATTAACTCTTAATTTTTAATTGACTATTTCAGTAAAATATAATGCCAAAAATAGGAAAATATGTTAATTATTATATAGGTTTTCTGTTCAGAAAGCATTTGACATTTTTGTTTTGTTGTCTATTTTCACAGAATGGTAGACCTTATATTTTCAGCGTTTCTTACCAGATATGTTACAACTGGTATTTAATTTGATTGAGCCTCCAGTTTATAGATGATTTACTTAAGAGTACAGATCATCTCTTTGCGAGAAAGAACTGTTTAATATACCTTCTTTTGATATCAGTTTAATATCACTTCTTATTAATGGGAGCCAAAAAGAACATTTTGTGGCATCCTTAGAAATTAATGGAACTTCAGATTTTTAAAGATGAATTTGGAAATGACTGCAGAATTTCTCTCTCTACACACACCCACACACAGAGGTAACCCTCGTATAATTCTGATGTTAGGTTCCATAGAAATGCCGTGTTATATATATCACGTTATGCGCGACTCAGATCACATAGAAAAAGTAGGGTTATGTTCTGAAACCTTTTTTTTTTTTAAATTTATAAACATTAGTAGCTTATCCAAAAAAAAAAAAAAAATTATTATAAAAAACCTCCATGGAGTCAAAGACTCATCGTGAGAGGTCCGGTGTTATACACACAGTTTATCATACTGCGCCTTAAATATATTTTAATTCAGGCAATTCATGTAAGTTAAGAAAACATACAAACTTCGAAACAGATACATAGTATAAAATTACAAAAATTACAAATTGTACTTTAACTTCATTGCATATAATGAATAAATATTTTAGGCAAAATAAAATAAAGTGAATATTTTAACCGTCATCACTGTCTTCAAAATTGACATTTCATAGATGTTCTTTATTTAGGAGTGGCCGGACGTCGTTATCACTTGAATCTTTTGTATATCATTTGTATAATTCTCATTGCATACTTTGGCTGGTTTAGTTATCAGGAAGTCAGTAATAAGACCTTGCTTACCACCATGCTGCAATTTTTTTATTAAGTTCATAATATGGAGCTAAAAAATATCCAATTGTCTCGTGAATTTTCCAGAGTGCTCCATTGAGGGATCATTATCCGTAAAATAACTTTCTTGCCAAATCCAAACTTTCTGCTAATTTTTTTTAAACTGAATTCTTTAACAGATTCATCACAATCAGAATTTCGGCAGAACTTTCACCCCCATTTAGTTCGATGTTATCTATTAATTGTATCAATTCTTCCTCATTTAAATCTGTTTTCCCCATCAATTAATTCACTAATTTTGTTTTCAGCAGCTTCTCTGTCTGCTGATGCTGATTCTCCCTGGATTTTAAGATTATGCAAAGAAATCCGCTTTTAAAGTTTTCGAATCAACCCTTACCGGCACAAAACTCATGCTGAGTGCTTTCTTCTGAAGAATGTTGATCAAGTTCTTTTAAATTATAAACTTTGTGAGCTTTTTTAATAAACTTTGTTTAATAAACTTTCCATCCAAAAGAATTTTCTTTGAGTGCTATCTTCTATTCAGATCATTAGAGATTTCTCCGTTTTTTCCTATTAGTATATCATGTACATGAGCAATGGGTTTGCACTTCCTGTTCGTTTTGTTTGATTGTTCGAATTGTTGATTCATTTAAATTCAAAGTCCCTGCAACCAGTAACGCACTCTCAGAAGTTTTAGGGGATTTAATCTTGGGGGGGGGGATTCGAGTAGATGATTTGAGAATACACACTACGCATCGCATACGACCTATGATTGAGCATCTGCAATGATCACTAATTCATAAGTAGCATAGAAATAGAAGACACAACATAATTTCAAAAAAATTAATTTTAATTAGGAAAAGATTTTTGGAAAATTTTCTAGTTACTACTACAATTTGTAGACTATGTTATATCAAAACTGCGTTGTATAAGTACCTCGTTGAACAAGGGTTACTACAATTTGTAGATCGCTTTATATCAAAACCGCATTGTATAAGTACCACATTATATGAGGGATACCTGTATATATGTTAGAAGACTGATGTACTCGGTTGAAATGCATGTTTTTTAGGATTAAATGACTGGGAAACCGAGAGAAGAAGTAAAAACAAATTTTACTTCTTATGATGTAAATCTTTACCTTAGATGTAGGGTAGAAAAACGTTGGCTTAAACACTTATGGTATCTTCATTATGGCAACAGAGTGGATTAAACAGGAATTTGTAAATAGTTTTCTCCTCTTTCCCCTTAAAACCTAGAATGTGGAAAAGATACATAGATGACATTTTTTAGTTTGGGGACATGGCAATGAATCTCTTCAAAATTTCCTAAACCAACATCAACATCCAAACATCAGATTTATAGCTGAGTCAGAAGTTAATAGTTCTCTTCCTTTTTTGGATGTTAAACTGACCCGTTCAGTATAGAAATTGAAGATTTCGATTTACAGAAAACTTGCTCACATGAACAGATATCTCCACACTCAGTCTCACCGTTATCCCCCCCACAGAAGTTTGGAATCATTTCTACACTTGGACATCAGGCTCGCTCCCTTCTTTATTACGAAGAATAACTTAACAAAGAACTATCTTTCAAATGAATGGCTATTCCCAGAAAACTATTAACAAATTCCTGTTAGTCCACTCCATCATCATAATGAAGATACCACAAGTGTTAAAGGTAACATTTCTCTATCTTACATCAGCTCCATCTCTCCCAAATTGGCCAAGGTTCTTAGGAAATACAATATACGAACTTTATTCACACCTCTACCGAAACTCTGCTCCTTACTGAGCCGACCTAGATGTAACAACCTCAAGTATCCCGGTACCAGATTTTGTGCAACTGTGATAAATCATACTTTGGCGAGACAGAGAAATCCATTGAGTTATGCATAGAAGAACATTGGAGGGACATAAGTTACAGGAGAATGCGAGCCAGTGCTCTTTCGAGCCATGTTCTGTTTTCCACAAATTCTAATGAAGAGAACCACATCCATCCAGTTCTCTGAGACAAGTCTACTAATATTTTCTGGTGTTACGATGAACTAGAAAAAAAGAAAGTAGAATCTAAAGAAATCATCCTTAATCCTATACATCTCAACAGCAACCTAAGTTATAACCTGTGTGACTGTCATTGTGCTGCTATCCAATATTGGTGTACACGAGATCGTGAGCGTGCGCTCACGATCTCGTGTATGAATGGTAAAACACATCTTTCTCTCTCTGACCATCTAAGATATGTATGAATGGTAAAACACATCTTTGTAACCCTAACTTTAAAATATGGACAAACACATCTTTCTCTCTCTGACCATCTTACAAAACACATCTTTCTCTCTCTGACCATCTTAGATATGTATTGAAGGTCAGAGAGAGAATATTTAAAAATATTCTCTCTTTGACCTCATTGTTGAGGTCAGAGAGAGAATATTTTTAAATACACATCAACGCATTAATGTTGAAATGTATACGCTAACTTATTTGTGCTGTTTAGAGTTATTTCTTTTATTTTTTGCACCTGAAGAAGTCTGTTAAAGACGAAACTAGTCATGCCATTAAAATTTGTTTTTACTTCTTATTTCGGTTTCCCAGTCATTTGATCCTAAAAAACATATATGAATTCAGAGCGAATTGAAATAAAATTCAAATTAATTTGGACTTAAAAGTTAAAATAGGAATCGAATATTAAGCTCACCTGAAATTAATTAGTCCTCCTAATACATGTATTTTGTTTCTGGAACAACCTTTAGTACCATCCAGCAGAGATAAGCTAACATTCTTGGGTTAATTGTGCACATGCACACACACACACACACACACACTGTAGTAGTAGTGATGTCCAAATGAATAAGAAAGCTATAAATAAATAGCTGTCACCTTTAAGAATTTTTCAAAGACAAAAAATTTTGCCTTTGCAAAGACATGCTGTAATTTCTTAAATGGAATACTTGGTATTTTTTTTTTAAATTCAGATAAAAATTTGCAGCCAAGTGTCAATGCTGTCTTCATTACTAATGCTACAAAAAAATTTGCAACTGTAATAGAATAAATGTTAGAACAATTATGTGCATGTTACAACACAGGAGGAGAGCTCTTCACAATTATTATTATTATTAGCAACCAAAGATATAAAGCAGGTAGTTATATATGAGGGGATATCCAAAAATAACTGGGATTTGAACTTGGCATGTGTACATTTTCTAGTTACAGATGATGCCTAGCTGCATCATCTGTAACTAGAAAATGCAGTTTTCCATGCCATTCTAGCAAGTGCTATCATTCTGTGTGAACTGGTTTGTTCTGCTGGCTGCTTTTTTTTTTTTAGTGCTTACAAGTAAATTTGGCGATTTTGTGATGGTTGACCACAAGGAACAGAGAATGTGTGCGTGAAATTTTGTTTTCTTTTGTGTAAAACTGCAGCTGAAACTATTCTTATGCTTCGACAAGTCTTAAAGGATTCTGCTTTAGGTAAAATGTGGGTCTGTGAGTGATTTTTATCATTTCAAAAATGATAACATGGCAAGACCAACCACAATCTGTCAGATCCTTTTGAAAGAAGAAATGATGAAAACATCAAAAGGATTTGCCAGGCAATCAATGAAGATCGTCAAAGGGCCATTAAGAAAGTTTCTGAAGAGATGAATTTGCCATGGAGTTCATGTCACTGAATTTTAACAGAAGTTTGCAAACAAAGTGTGTGTCCACTAAATTTGTGCCTTGTTTTCTCAAAGAGGATTAAAAAAAAAAAGGGCATGTTAATATTTGCCACGATTTCAGGGCGCAAGTTCTTAATAACCAGAACTTTCTTTCTAAAGCTGTGACTGGGGATGAGACTTAGTGCTACAGTTATGATCCGGAAACAAAACAAGCATCAAGCCAATGGAAACATGCAAATTCACTGAGAACCAAGAAGGCAGGTGAAGTTCGATCATATGTCAAGACAATGTTGATTTGTTTTTTGTTTTTTTTTTGATGTAAATGGAATTGTACACAAAGAATTTGTTCCTCCTGGACAGACAGTGAACCAACATTTTTATATCAACGTTTTGAGAAGATTGCATGATCATGTGCGATGAAAACAGCCAGAAATGTGGAGTAGCAGAGATTGGTTGCTGCACTGCGACAAATGCCCCAGGCCACATGGTCTTGTCTGTCCAACAGGTCTTGACGAAAAACAAATGGCAGTTGTTCCCCAACCTCCCTACTCACCCAATTTTTTTCCATATACTTTTTTATTCCCACGGATAAAGAAAACCATGAAAGGGTAGTGATTCATTGATGTAGGTGAAGTTAAAGAAAAGTCACTGGAGGCCATAAACAGTATTCCAGTTGAACAGTTCCAGAACTGTTTCTAGCAGTTGAAAAAACAGGACAAGTGCATTGACTCACATGGAGAGTACTTTGAAGGAGACTAGAATATGGTATTATGAACTTTAATAAAATTTAAAAAAAAAAATAATAATTCTGGTTATTTTTGAGTACCCTCGCATATAAATAAATTAAAAAAAAATTACTATGTCCACCTGTGTGGTATAATAAAATAAAATAATAAAATTACCTTCCCAAACTAGGAGTTCAAGATTGTCATTCTTATTTAAGATTCATTGCAAAGCTTACTTCTTTATATATTTTTCTAGTTGAAAATGCTTTTATGTACAACTTCAATCTTGTTCCATTGGTCCTTATGTTTGCATAAAATATGCAAGATCCAAAATGTTTGACTCAAGGTATCTAACTCTTACTATAACAAATCCATAGGAACCATAGAAATCGTGTTATAATAGATAATTTGTTGTAGTGAATTTTTTGGTGCTTTGGGCAGGACTTTCCTGTATTTTGTTATAGCAGCATTTGCTGTAGTGAGAATTGACTGGAATCTGATATTCTAAGGCACTGTTGCACTGAGAACGTCAACATTCAGCTTTTCTCTTGAATGGCTATAACCTACCTCCATTTATGAGATATTTAAAAACTATACCTTTGTTTTCAACTTCCTCAAGATGACATCCATAGAATTATATGCCTTTACATCAAAGGTTTATTTGACAGTCAACAAGTTTTCTGTGTTCCTTAAATCTGCAAAACATCTTCCATCCTATTTGCATAATTGTATCTCCCTCCATTAAAGATGTTGTTTCACTCTCCCATGCAAGAGTTAATCAAGTATCTTGTCCTTTTTTGGACTTTCATATTTTGGTCAGATAAGGAGAACAGTAGTTAAGTAAAATCAGGTTTTATATGTATAATTTAATTTCTTCTGATATAAGGTATTGAAATAAAACTGGGCTCATCATAAAAACTTTTTTTTTACTAGGACTATATAAAGAAAGCCATAAAGCTCTACTGCACCAGTTTAACCTAAACGATAATGGCTGTCTTAAACTCCTAGTTTTAAGAAGCAGTCTTTATAAATACTTCACATAGTTGCAATTAATTCAATTTTTACATATAAAAATAAAAAGTAGAAAGGCTTGTACATTGGCTATTAATCACTGTATTTCTTTAGGAAATTATAACATGACTAATGATAATAAATTTAATTAATAACTTCTGATATTTTGCAAAGTCAAATTGCCATCATCAGAGAATGCAGCACAGTATAATATGTACCTGCAGGTGCTAATAGTGGGTGAATGAGGCTGAAGCATAACAACCAAAGTTGGGCTTGAAGTCCTAAATATTGCACTCCTAATGGGCTGATGGAAGTTGGATTGAAGTTCGGAGGATCAATGCTTTCCAAATTTGGGACGTGCTTTCCAAATTTGAGACAGTTTCATGCAATCAAACTTGCTGAAGTTTGGGTAGTTTCTTAAGGCTAAGGCAGATTCTAGGAATAATTTTTCATGTTTATATTTGCTGCAGTGCAGTATATGTTTACTGAGTTCTTCTGCTGCTTTGTAACTTGCATGTCATTGTTGTAACATATATACAGATTTGTTATGTTTGCTATGTAACTATCTTGTACCATTGCCACTTATAATTTGCCTGAAAATTCTGATCTGAATTAGAAGAAAGTTATTCAGGTTCCTAATGGAGAAGTTATTATTACTTAACTTCTTAACAACTTTAAGGCTTGTCAATTAATCACTGTGTTTAAATATAGCATTTTTATTTATTTAATCTTTATTTCTATCTCTTTATAGAGATAACCTCTGTTCAACAATTATTTTTTAATTCCTAGTGTACCTATATATATATATATATATATATATATTTATTTATTTATTTATTTACACAAGGGTTCACTCCAATTGCTGCAATGACCTCTTTTTTTACTATTTCTTTCAGAATCCAAAAAATCACTGACTCAAGACCAAAATACAAAATAAACACATTAAATAAAACAAAAACATCATATTAATGTTTGAGTATGTTTTGTGTTAAAATCATCTAATAATGCTCTCAAAGAAAATTGCATAAATACCATAGTTTTCCATGTATAAGACAAACCCTACTTTTCAAAATTAAGAAATCAATATTTTAAACATTAAACAGAACACATTCGATATGTGTTCAGTAAAGTCTCGTACAGTAAAACCTCGGTATAACAGACTAATTTGGGCGAGGGAGTGTCTGTTAAATCCGAAAGTCCATTATATAATAAAGTAGATTTTCCGAATGCTTTTTTCTGTTGAAAACCTGAACACATTACTAAGAGACCACAGAGAAACATGAGTATGACTTCTAATTTTTGATTTAACGTTAAATTAACTCTTTTTCGTTTGTCCATATTTTAAAGTTAGGGTTACAAAGATGTGTTTTACCATTCATACATATCTAATTTTAAATTTATATTGAATAGGTCTATAAAATACATATGTACATAAACTATTCACTGCAAGTAAACAAATGCACACTACTGGGTGTGGCTTAGCGCACGTCTGAACATCAGCTGGCACGCGTTAAAACTGCTGCAGAAAGTCACGGCACTCGACAAAAAGAACCAATTACAGCGCGATTGGTGTGATCACGTGCTAATTATTCACCGAACATGTTTTATGAGCGACGACTCATTTATATTGGCTAAATTACTATAGTGTTTTTTCAACATATGATGGCCTATTCGCCAAAATTTGTTGAAAATAACAGGAAATTAATAACAAAAAATAACCTATTAATTTAATTATAAGCAAACCTTGGTTAAATGCATTTTAAAATTAACAGGTGTTAATTTTCACATGTGACATACGGACCAGAAATTTTGTCCGTTAAATCCGAAATCTGTTAAATCGAGGTCCGTAACGAAGGTTTACTGTGTATTTATTACCTAATTACTGTATATTTAGTAATTAGGTAATATTTTTAAGATACATACTAAGAAATTATGCATCACTCTCAGTTCCGGGCATATCATTTTCTTCATCGTTTTTTTATTTTCAGGCATTTTTATGGGCTAGTGCTCAAAATATTTGTTAATGCATTAACTTACCCTACCAATGACCTGCAGATGTATGAATGCTTTCAGAGTGCTGATTGGTTTATTCAGAATCAGCCATTAATGACATCAATCAACAGAGTTAACAAAGGCTAGTGATTGGTGGAAACCTGTTCGCAGAGACAAGGTACCGGCAGTTTTGCCATGGCAACCACGGGTCTCTCAACCAGTTATTCCCCATGTATAAGACAACCATTTTCGGTCTAATTTTATACTTTTATTTATACTTTTTCTAAAAATTTTAGAAAAAGTATAGTCTTATACATGAAAAAAAAAAACAAGGTATATAGATAATGATATATTGCCTGTATAATCATTTAATAGTATGCAGTATCTTTTCAGCTTGAAAGAATTCCTTCCAAAAGAATATGCAAAAACTAAAAGCTATGAAAAGAAAGTTTTTGTCGTAAGTAACATTTATTTTTTATCATCTGTTTTTTCCTTTTTTTTAAAACAAAATAGCATGATTTTCAACTACGTTTTAGAATATATTTTTACAATTCACCATGAAGAGAAATTGATATATTTTTCTCATGGATAATTTATTGTTTCAAATTCATCTTTATACCCATAACAAAAATACATTTTTTTTTTAAATTCCATTTATCTATTCAAGTTGGGTTGAGTCCCTTAATTAGAGGTTTTAGGTGATTCAATGCAGCCATCTTGTTCTATGTTGCATCCCCCTAAGGTCAAGTATTTTATGTCTGTAGATATGTGTTCACAGGGCTGGCTTGCCTGTTTTGAAGGATGAAAAATGCTTCCTGCAGAAAAAACCATGCACCTTCTGTATATGACTGGCTAATCTATCTTTCATTGAAAATCCCTGATAAAGGTTCTCTGTGTTATCGACCTGACTCAAGCTTGGATCTTTTCAGCCAAAGGGCTCCATTGAAAACAACTGATCTATGGAGGATTTAGTTTATTTATTAGTCATAATAATTTACAACTGCAAAATGCACATTAGTTTTCTTTTTTTTTTTTAATATACTATTATTATTATTACTACTCATATGATTATCTATTGTATGTTGGTTGATAAGAGGAAGAGAAAACCTTTCTTTATATAAGTCTGGTGGTAAGGCTTATACATTGGCTATTCATAACTGTATTTTTTAAGAAAATTATAATGTAGACTAAACTCTGTTTCATATAGACCTACTGTTTGGTGATGCTTTGTTGATGATGTGTTGCCCATGTGGCCTGGATGCTCTCAACATATCTTTAGGTGTGTTTTTCTAATATGAACTGGATCCCAGGATCCAGTTCATATAGAAAAAGAAAATGACAACAGTCTTCCCTTCCTAGATACTTTAATCACACAACAGACTGATGGATCCCTGGCATTCTCTGTTTGCAGAAAACCCACACACTGGAAGATACAATCACTCCCACTTCTCCAACAGTATGGAATTATTAAAACTTTATATAACAATTTTGTGCTCCTAGGATCCTGAATTGTTAAAGATGGGTATTGTACTGAAGAAGTTAGAAGAAGATTATTACTTGGAAGGAAAGCAATGGCAAATTTTAGCAAGATCTTTAAAGATAAAGATATCAGAATCATGAAAGCAGTGGTATTCCCTATGGTACTGTATGGATGTGAAAGTTGGACCCTAAGAAAGAGTGAAAGGAGGAAGATAGATGCATTTGAATTCTGGGTTTGGAGATGCTTGCTAAGAATACCATGGACTGCAAAGCAAACCAATAAATCAGTGATAGACAGAATAAAGCTAGATTGCTCCATCGAAGCTATGATCATCAAGCAAAAATTGTCATACTTTGGACATATTAAACAAATGTCAGTCTGGAGAAAATGATGATGATGCTTACTAAAGTTAATGGAAGCAGGAGAAGAGGATGACTAAGAATTAGATGGTGGATGGAGTAAAAGAAATGACTGGAAATTCTGAAAGATATGGCCATCGACAGATCTGAATGGAAAGCGTATGTTCATAGAATCACCAGGATTGAAAACGACTCGATGGAACTTAATAACAAAATATGACGGTGCTAAATTAATTAGTTCAGATACCAGTGTCCTCTCCACTGAACTTGACCACCTTCACAAAACCTTCTTAGCCAATGACTGCCATTCCTACCATATCCAAAAATATATTAAAACCCTCAAACCCACACACCCTCTCCAGAACAGAGACTTCTCCAAAGCTATCACCATTCCATATATCCAAGGCACATTCGAAAAACTAACAAAAACCTTAAAAAAAATACAACCTTCCAACCACTTACAGACCATATCAAAAATTAACATCTCTTATCCCTTCCACCAGCCACAGTTCCTAGACCTGCCATGGAACTGGGAAACTGAAGTTGTAAACTATCCTACTATGGCTAAATAGGAAGGCCAGCCAACATCAGAATTGCTGAACATAAGGACTATATCTATTTCCATCACTACAGTCACTCAGGACTTGTTGACCTTACTTTGGATAACTGCCATAGAATATGCTGGAAGAAAGCCAATTCACTCCATTGCACCAAGTATAAATATGGAAGACTTTTCCTTGAATGTACTTCCGCGTTAAGAAACTATCCTAACCTCAACAAATTTACTTTCATGAAACTGCCCCAAATTTGGGAAGCTCTCATCCTCTGTACTTCAGCCCAACAGCCAAGGATGTCCAATTTAGCTGACTAGTTGACACTATTTAGAAATTTAGGCCTACTTTCATTTGACATGCTTCATCTTCATTACTAAGTGGCCTGTGTGCATGTATCTTATTATATTTTGTTCTGGATGAAGGCAATTTGACTTTGTCAAAATATCAGAAATATTAATTAAATTTATTTTGGCTACATTGTAATTAGTCTATGTTGTAATTTCCTTCAAAATATGGTTATTTCTTTATGTATATGTGCTAGTGTGGTATCGCAGCTCTCCCTCAACCACTCAGGTAATTTTTAATACAAAGGTTATATTTTCATTTACTGAATCTATTAATATGATTTTTGTTATAGATATATCTGGTTTATTATATAATATATCTAGTATACTAAGTTAGAAGATTATGGCTTTTTTTTTTTTTTTTCAGCAACAAAACGTTTTCTTTATGATAGCACTGCCTGAGTTTTAGTCATTTAGCTCCCAAGTTCAAACAGCAACATTGATTGTAAGAAACCAACTCTCTGTAACAATAAACAACATATTATTGTTCACAAGTCATGTTATCATAATTCATACCTGAGTTTGTTTGATTTGAAATTTTCAAACTTACTCTTTGATCATTTAGAATTCTTTCCTTTTGTAGTTCTGCTAATTGGTCATTCAGTGAATAACTATGAATAAAAAATAAAACAAATTGATAATTAAAAACTAAAATAATAGAGAGCAAAATGGATCATAAAATTGCAATAATAATAATATATAAAATAAAATTTTTTTAAAATAATAAATAAAATAATCAATAATAATTCTAAACGATACAGAAAATATTATAATACTGCTGCACATATCATTATTATTATTATTGCTATTAATATTATTGTTGTTGTTATTATTACCAGAACCTGCAGGGAGTTATTTCAGGATGCTTCATCACCCACACCAGCTATCATATCTTTTCTTGAACTCATTCACACTGCCAGCACTCATCATTGGCTTGCAAAAGTAGCCACTCCAGTGTATACTATTCTTTAAGAAAAAAATCTAGCTCTTGCCCCTTTCTTGACTGCATTCATTCTCAACTTCCATGGTATCCTCTTGCCCTCTCTTAAAAATTTAATGGGAGTGACACCAGATTTCATTCAATATAATGTCTCTTAACCAGAATCCTTGCCTTTCTGTTAACAGACCAGCATGAATAGATAAATGTTATGGATTCCTTTTAGAAGTCTAGACTTCTCCAGACTTCTTTGAAAAGTCTAGAGAAAAAAATTTTTTTTTAAAGATGAAGTAGAAAAGAAATGGGAATGTCCCGGTCTGCTGTATGGCTACTTCAAGATATAAATTCAAGATACCAAGAAATTATATACTTGGCTTAATCCTTATCCAAGTGTAAGCAAACAAAATTTGCACCTGAAGTATTTTCAGGACTGGAACAACTCGTATATAGAAGCTAATGACTTCACTTGCCTTAAAAGTTTATTTTTCACTTGGTTAGAGTATAATAAATTTAGTTTAATCCTTTATCCAAGTGTGAGCAAACAAAGTTTATGCCTGAAAGTATCTTCAGGACTGGGGTCTTACCCCAGTTCTGAAGATGCTTTCAGGCATAAACTTTGTTTGCTCACACTTGGATAAAGGATTAAACTAAATTTATTATTCACTTGCCTTAGTATCCCATAATACAAAGCACATATCCTTACGGACATATATAATGCTATGCATTATAGGAAGGGAATTACTTCAACCTTAATATGACCTCTGGATCTGACTTCCATTGATGAGACCTCATCAGTGGGAGTCAGATTGCTTCAATTGGTGCCATGGCATGTAAAATTGCAAGGGCTGCTTCCCTTGTAAAGGAGTGTTTGAGAGGTAATGGCAGTCTGCATAATTATAGTCAAGAGAGTAAATCAAGTGGGAGTTAAATGGATGAATATCATCATTAAGCTGGAGTTGCAAAAAAAGAAACAAATGTGGAGGAAATTTAAGGAAAAAGGTGATCAGCAGGCACATGAACAGGACAAGGCACATGCCAGAAGGATAACCAGTGTGGTAAGAAAGGCAAAAGCAGAATGCGAAAGGAAGTTAGCAATGCAGGCTAAAGATGATCCCAAACAGTTCTTTCGATATGCTGCAAGTAAAAGAAAGAATGTATATGGCAGAATGATTTTAATGAATGCTGATGGTAGGGAGGTGATTGAATCAGTCAAAATAGTAGCATTACTAAGTGAACACTTTGCAAAAGTATTATATATCATCCAGGTGGTGATATTGCAGGAACTAGAGAGCCAAAGGTTTATATGGGATCCGAGGTAAAGGAAATGGAGGTGCATAGCATATTACAGAACCTTAATGTAAATACATCTGTGTGATCGGATAGAGTTTTACGTGAAGTGACGAATGAATTGTCAGTGCTCCTCCATTTCCTTTACCTCGGTTCGATGTATAAGTCTCAGCTCTGGGTTAGTCCCGAAGGGGAAAATAGTTCTGTTGCATACAGGGCTCCAGGACTGATGGAACAAATTACTGACCAATCAACATATTAGGAGTTGTTGTCCAAGTATTGGAAAAGTTGGTCAAGGGCAAAATACAGGAATGGGTAGATGGAAATGGGTTACCGTATGGAATGGGGGGGGGGGGGGCAGCATGGTTTTGTGAAGGATAGGCCATGCCTCAGTAACTTGCTCATGTTTTATAATACAGTGACAGCTGAGTTGGATAAAGGTAATGGGTTTACAGAGTGATACTGTTGGACTTTGCAAAGGCCTTTGACAGGATACCACATGGAATTTTAATCAGTGAACTTCAGCACATGGGGATAGATATAGGGATGGTAAGATGGATAGGAGGGTGGTTGATGGAGAGATATCAGAGAATAGTTTATTCAGGAGTAGAGTCCAAAAGAAGGCCTGTGACCAGGTGCCTGGGCATGATTGCCCCCCCCCTCCCCCAATAATAACTAATGGGGTTAGTAGAATAGTTGAATGCGGTGACCAAGGAGCTAATCTGCTTCCATGATCTGTTTGTTTTTGGGAAGACATTTATTTAATGTGATGCTCCATCTTGCTGTAAAATGGTGTTATTTGAATGATTTGATCTCTGCAGTGTAGGGATGAAGAAATTCTGCAACATGACAAAATATCTTTCTCCATTAACTATTGATTCTTCAGAAAAGAAAGGACTTTTAATGCAAAAAATTCATAAAATAAAAAATATAAATACAAAAAAGAAAAATTAGGTTTACATGGATAATATTATTGTATAAAAATGTTTAAGACATGGACTTTAATATAATTTTTACTAAATAGTTCCATCATTTGTATATCTTTATTTATTAAAATTTAAAACCAGTGCAGGAATTTATGACCACCCTGTATATGTAGATCACGCTGTGGTAGCTTTGTAATGAAAATTGTGTTTATTTGGTTGCAAGAATAAAAATATGCACTTTGAACTAAGAAGTTGCCAATTAATTTACGAATGCTTGGATGTTTATTGGAGAGAGCATTTTAAAGATAATAATAAACTAAATTTATTTAATTAATTATTATTTCTTTATTAAGTATATTTCTAATTAGATTACTAAGCCATTATATCTCCTTGGTCATCATGGTTACAAAAAAAAATAGTAATCCTATGCATGCAGGCACAACAGCTGGAAAGCTGATGTAGACATTGTAAAAAGTGGTCTTCTACAATCATAACTGGTGTCCTCTATGAGTGCTATGATGGAATCTTGCTAATGTTGAGTGTAGAGAATGTTGTAGTTCTGTGGTGGATTCCAGAAATAGTGTCTCTCTGATTTAAATCTATTTGTGTATAAGAGGGAGGTTCCCCCCCCCCTGTTGGATCTGATCCATATCTGTGGCATGGTCTGCCATCCCAGAATGACTGTTGTAGATGATCGACATAGTATGTTTTATTAGAGATATTCTAGATAGATATTGCTAATATCCATCTAAAAATAACACAAACATACGTGAGTGAGTTGGGTCCAGAGTCAAATATATCTAAAAAGACATTTTTATATTATATACTCTTTTTTCCCACAAGAAAGCAAATTTGATATTTTGTTTTCAGTTGGTCTGAATGGCAAAAAATTTTGCAAAAGTAATTTTGAAATTATGAATTTATATTATTGTATATATTTATGTATTATCTTATACTGCTGGTGGTGACTGTTTCAGGAACACAAGAAGTATCTTAATAACAGTGAACTCGAAGCCAAGGCAAAATATGTGTCTTTAGCCCGGTCTCTTAAAACTTATGGGGTCACATTCTTCTTAGTCAAAGTAAGTGTTCATCAAACTTAAAATTTGACACACTTTTTGATGTTAAAAAAAAAAAATAAAAAATAAAAAAAAAACTTTTAAAAGTGACCCTTTTAAAATATGAAAATTTGATTTTTGTTTAAATTATAGGAAAAAATGAAAGGAAAAAATAAATTAGTACCCCGACTTTTAGGTGTTACTAAAGACAGTGTTTTGAGACTAGATGAAAAGTCAAAAGTGGTAAGAATTTAAACAGTAATTCCCATTACTACTTTTAAATTGTAGGATTTTATATAAACATTGTACTAATTTTTATGTTCATTTCTGAAATATTATGATTAATTTCTATTGAGCATGAATTTTGAATTTGAATACATAGCATTGTGTGGTCCATATTAAGTGAAAAAATATTCATTTAAATAAAATAACACACAAAAAGTTTACTTTGCATTATTATAATTTATTTTAAATATATATGTCAGTCTCTTTTAGGTTTCTCTTGAGAGACTGACATATATATTTTTATACATTGTATAAAATTCAAAGCCTTCAAAGGAAAAATGGCCATCTGAACTAAGGTAGTAATAGACAATAAAATAATTGAACAAGTCAACAATTTTAATTTGAAGATTTAGATGTTTCTAACAAAATTAATTCTTCAAAATTCTTCAAAGTAAATTGGAATAATGAAACACTCAATAAATAAATCCAGCAATATTTATACGACAACAACAAAAAAAGCTGACTAATAAAAATGTATAATATTTTATCAAAACCAACATTATTATAATATGGCAGTGAAACATGGCCAATAAGAGAAAAAGATGAGAAAAGTATCATTGCAGCAGAAATGAAATATATAAGAACAACTTAGATAAAAAGAGAAATGAAGACATATTGAAAGAACTAAACCAAGCATTCATAATAGAAAACAGAAAAATACAGAACTAAATGGACATAGCATCTAGAACGAATGCTATCCAGGAAGATGAAACTACAAACCAAAGGGTCGAAGAATCAGAGGCAGACTGATGAATTGCTGGGCCAAGACCTAAACAGGCCATCTGGCCTAGATTTGAGAAAGTAGAAGGAAGAAGAACACAAAAAGCAGTATTATTAAATATATATATATATATATATATATATTTTTTTTTTTTTTATTGTTCGTCATTATTTCAGCCTTGAAGAGCTATTATTGTGACATGCTTGGTGCAGAACCCTGCAGCTGTTGTTACCTGTATAATAATACTTCATTTTTAATAGAACTTCATGCATATAATTGAATAATGTTATATTTTAATGAATTAGTAAGCGTTACATTTTCAGTATCTCAGTATTTGTCATCTTCCGAGTGAACATCATATAATAAAAATACCATAAAATGCAAGCAGCATAACATGCAACACACCATTACTCAAACAAAACCTGGTCTGTTAGAAATTTTATCTTGTTTTTAATGTTTGTAAAAGAAGTCTAAAATGTTGATAGAACTGATGTTCAGGCACTACTACTACCACATACAGGCATACCCTCCCCCAGTCATATGACGTTAAGTTTCAGATCACCCACCACCATCTCACCAGTATATGCATGTAATGGTATACAAACATCATCATCATTTACCTGATATGTATCCTCAATGGGTGTTCAGGCTACTATGAGAGCATAGTAGCCCGAACACCCATTGAGGGTACAGGCTACTATGTAATGATTAATGCTCTTAATCGTTATATGATTAATGAGAGCATTAATCGTGTAATGCTCTCATAGTTCAGGCTACTATGAGAGCATTACATGATTAAGTTTACATTATTATTAATCTACTAACTACAGTTTTCTGCTAAATTAGTCTATTACTTGTCAGCACTTCAATATTGTTGCATCCAACATTTTGTGTTTCTAAGGAACTTCCGACCAAACCTTGACCTTGGTCTCTTTGCTTCCATTTTGGCATCAAACACCTGTTTTGCTAACCTTTCCTCACATATTCTATTAAAGTGACCATACCAGTTTAGATCAGCTCTACTGACACATTCTTGAATTCTAATGATGTCATGTTCCTTTGTAATATCTTCATTTTTAATATGATTCTGCCACTGATGGCATCTGTTCACTCCCTTAATTTTTCTTAGCTTAGAACCCTCATCTGTAGTCTCTAGTCTTTGATCAAATGCTTTATTTCTAACCTAACTTTCTCAAATCCACAACATAAAACTAGTTTGAACACTGTCTGGTATACTTTTGAACACTGTTTGGCAAATTTTTCTCTTATTCCTTATAAATTTATTCAGTTGGCTATCCAATATACCAGCTTTGCTTATTCTGTGGTCTATTTCCAGATTTAATTTCCCATCTGCACTAAAAGACATGCCTAAATAGCTGAAATATTTTATTTGTTCTATAAGATCTCCATTCAGAATGCAGCTAAAATGGAGATCTACAAAACTTAAGTACAAATACTTTTCATATTCCCATGATTTCTCATCTGCTTGTCATGAAATGAAAATCTGATCCTGACAACCTCTATTTGGCTTGAACCCAGCTTGTTCTTTTCAACATTTCTCTTCCACTCTAATCGTTCTCAATCTCTTTTCAAATATGCTCACGTAAATCTTACCCGGAAACTTAATAAAGATAATCCTCTGTAATTCTCACAGTCAGCTTTTATTTTTTTATTCCCTTTTTTATAGATGGGAGCTATTAGAGTGCTACTCCAATCATCTGGAATTTATCTCTGACCAGGCCCTCTGAATTATGCAGTGTAATCACTGCAAAACCTTTACGCCTTGATACATTAAGCATTTCTGGTCGAATATCACTACTCCAGCTGCCCTTCCACATTTCTAGTTGTTGTAATGATTTGTATTGATACGTACTCCTCTTTGCATTCCTGTTAAAATTTTCTAGTATGGTTCTGTCACTACTTGTTTTGTTTAACATTCTTTCAAAGTAATTACTCCAGACATAATTCTGGATGTTCATGGCACATTGAACTCTGAGAGATATCTGAATATTCTGGACAATTCAGTTCTTCCTTAGTGGCATTTCTACAGGCCTGATCATTATCTCTTTCAGCAAGACAATGCACTATGTCATAAGGCTGGTGCTTTAACTGCTTGGTTTGTGGACATGAACATCAGTACACTTGACTGGCTTCCACAGAGCCTTGATATGAACCCTATTAAGCATTTTGTGTGATGAACTGGAGCATGGGGGGTGAGGTCAAGGGATGTCTGCCTGACCATAGAGTAGGACCTCATTACATGCCTACAGGAAGAATGGTCCAAAATTCTCATGGATTGCCATGGATTCTCATATGTTGTGGAAAGTGTACCCCATAAGATGACTGTAGTCATTGCAGCAAAAGGATGTTTTTCTGTGCTATGGAACAACAACAATTTGGCATTATAAGAATTCTAAGTGCAATGGACTTTATGATTTTTCTTCATAATTTCCTTAGTTAAATTATTATTTTCCATTGTTTGATCCAACCAGCTGTTTGCATTGGAATAGTTCTTATTAGTATGGAAATGTTAATTCCCCATTCCATTTTAAATCTCATCTCTTATCATAGCATTGGTTCTTCAAGAAGTATGTCAAGGCTGTATAAGAGAAAAATCAAGCATACTGCAATTGCCTTTCATTGGAATCTCCATATTCCTGTTCTGTTTATGCTTCTGTTTGTGATAGTTGAAAGCAAATTATCTACACATTCAAAACCAATTTTGAAAAGACCAGAAGCAGAAAACATGTATCATATTAAAATGACCATCATGCTTTTTGTGTTCTGCTAAGTTATTGGCTATTACTTTAATTCAGTTGTGCATTTACTGCTTTTAAATTTTGCTGGATCTGTTGCATCATTATCCATGGAAGAAATCACTCTCTTGGCTTTTTACTTATCCTCCATTTCCTTGATGATCTTGTCAAATATCTTTCTGTCACTTCAGGCATGCAACATTTAATGCCCTCTTTGATTACCTTCCAGAAAGTGATCAGAAGAATCTTGTTCAAACTGGATAATGAAATATTGCCTTGTTATTTTTCGGATTGCCCTTAAGGTTTGTGCTTGTATAGTTTGTTGTCATTTTATTCCTCCTATTCTACTGTGGTCTGTTCAGAAATTTGTCCAAATTAAACCCATTCCTGAGAAGGTGACAAGCCTTTATCATCTGATTAATGTCCAGTTTCTCTTACTCCATTTAATTCTAAAGTAATGAAAAAGACCATTAATACTCATCTTCTACACAAATTCTTCTTCTGACAGAAACTTAGCCTGTCCAGCTGAGTGGTTATCATATATGATCTCCATCCAGCTGTGGGTTCATATCCCACTGTGAGGATAGTTATTTTGTCAATGTCTTTAGATAGTAGATGAATGCCATCAGCTGGTGGGAGATGGCATTCATCCTTATTGCAAATCTGAAGTGGCTCTTGAAAAAGTTCTATGTTTGTTCTCTAGAGTATGGTTTTTGGATTGTTTTGTCCTCAGCATGTCTACAGTTCTAATGTAGGAGTGATCTGTAGTCATAGCCTTTTGTAGGTGAAATTCACATAAAAAGATTTAGTATGTATTCTGCCACTCTCAATCCACTTGAGATCTTTTAACGTATGTAACCCACCTTTTGGACATTTGCCATTGAAAACATTTGGCAATCTTAATGGTTTCTTTTGATACTTCTTAAGCATTGGACTGTGTTTGGTATGAAGGCATATTAAGTAATCTTGCATGTTGTAGTTTGTCATCTGTCTTCTAAATCTAGATTGCTGTGTTTCTCTCTCTCTCTCATATGTTCTCTGGGATGGTAGATATATTTTTATCCTAAAACTTTGCAAATAATGCTGGAGTTTCAGAGGACTTTGTTCTTTTACCTGCTATCTTTCTTTTATATATCAACAACTTTCCTCAGTTAACTCAAATTCAGTCCACAATTCCACTTATTTATTTTTTTTGTGTGCGAACTACAGAAAATGTAAGAACATACATATAAATGATTAAACACATACATTTAAAGAAATAGGCATTAAAAGAATAGGGATTAAAAGCATACATTAAAAGACAAAAACCACTTGCATGAAATATTAAGCAAAAACATAAAATGTCAAATTTTACTCATCCAGTGTCTAATATACTTTAAAGCTGTTTCATTACACTGCATTAAATCTTTTCAGGTACATGTATTATTAATGTCTATTAAGCAGCATTGAGAAAATGATCCATGGTTTGTGTTTCATCACATGAGCAGCTGTCATTGTCTGTGTAGCCTCATCTGGCCATATTCTGCTTTGATCTGCCCATTCTGGAATGAAGTCTATTCAATGTCTTCCATCTTTGCCAGTCAAGATGTAAGCCAGAAGGAAGAGATTTGTTTAAGTTCAGAGCCTCTGGAGATTGTTCTTGCCACATTGTTGACCTTGTAGCTTTTATGGAATCAACCAACAGTTCCACTGAGTGAATAAAACTTTTCCTTGATCTTAGCCTCTTATGTACTGCAACATGTCCATACAAAGGATGCCATCCATCATTTAGTTGTTGTTTCTTTTCATATCTACTCTGTGTGTAGTCCTTCTGATGTGAGGAAGTGCAATACTAGATAGTGAGTATAGATGGTCAATTTTTATAGGCTTAAGGCAGCCAGTAATGTGCCGACATGTTTCATTAAGAACCTTATCAATAATTTTGACATGTGATGATCTTTCCCAAACAGGGCTAGCATACTCGGCTTCTAGTAGTAAGACTTATACGTTGGTTAGACATAACTGGTAATTAATTTACGGAATTAACAAGGCATATGAAGTATTTTATTAAAGATAACTTTAATGAATCACTTCTATATTTCGGCAATGTCACATTGCCATCTTCAGGAACATAAAGATATGGTACGTGCACTAAGGAACTAACAAAGCAAATGAGGAAGAATGTAAGAAACTAATTTTGTTCCTAAAGTCCTAATGGTGCCCTCTTGCGGGCTAATTTGGTAGTCTTGGCAGTTGGGCTGAAGTTCTCATAATGAAAGTCTCCCAAATTTGAGGCAGTTTCATGCACCCAAATTTGTTGAGGTTAGGAACGTTTTTTAGAGCTGCTGAAGATTCTTTGAATAATCTTTCGTATTTAAACTTGCTGCGATGGATTATTTTTGTTTTCTTCCAACGAATTTTATGGTGGGTATCTAAGGCATGGTCTGCCAACCCAGAGCGGCTGTTCTGGTGAAACCGGATGTAGTCTTGGTGTTCTGAAATCCTGATATTTGTTGTTCTGCCTGTTTGGCCAAAGTAGGACAATTTGCAGCTGCAAGGGACCTAGTATACACCAGGTAGGTCTAGGGGAAGTGGTTGGTCTTTGGTAGAGCGGATAAGAGATGCCAACTTTTTATATGGTCTGTAACAGGAAGTAAGGTCATATTTTTTGAGGATATTAGTTATTTTTTTTCAGAGGTGCCTTGGATGTAGGGGATAGTGATAGACTTGGTGTAGTCTTTATTGTGGAGGGGGGGAGGGGGGTTGTGGTTTACAGGTTTTAGTATTTTTTGGATTTTTTTGGGGTTATAGCCATTGGCTAAGAAAGTGTTGAGGATGTGGTTTAGTTCCATAGTCAGGGCCTTGTCATCTGAGCAGATTAATTTTGCCCTGTTATATAGTGTTTTTATCACCCCATATTGTTGTGAGGGGGGGGTGGGATTGCTGGTGAATGTATCTGCCAGTGTGGGTGGGTTTTCTGTAAACAGAGAAAACCAAAGATCCATCAAGCTGGCGGGTGATTAAAGTGTCTAGGAAGGGGAGGGTGTTGTTTTCCTCTTTTTCTAAGGTGAACTGGATTCTGGGATGTTGGTTGTTTAAGTGTGTTAGGAAGGAGTGGAGTGTGTCTGAGCCATGTGGCCAAATAGCAAACACATCATCCACATAATGAAGCCAAATAGTGGGTTTTTGTGGGGCGGAGTTTAAGGCTTTCTCTTCAAATGTCTCCATAAAGAAATTGGCCAAGGGCGGGGAAAGTGGTGAACCCATGGCTGTCCCCTCTATCTGTTTGTAGAAAAGAATCTCCTGCTGAACAGCAGCAACCTTAATATTTGGCCACATGGCTCAGACACACTCCACTCCTTCCTAACACACTTAAACAACGAACATCCCAGAATTCAGTTCACCTTAGAAAAAGAGGAAAACAACACCCTCCCCTTCCTAGACACTTTAATCACCCTCCAGCTTGATGGATCTTTGGTTTTCTCTGTTTACAGAAAACCCACCCACACTGGCAGATACATTCACCAGCAATCCCACCACCCCCCTCACAACAATATGGGGTGATAAAAACACTATATAACAGGGCAAAATTAATCTGCTCAGATGACAAGGTCCTGACTATGGAACTAAACCACATCCTCAACACTTTCTTAGCCAATGGCTATAACCCCAAAAAAATCCAAAAAATACTAAAACCTGTAAACCACAACCCCCCTCTCCCCCCTCCACAATAAAGACTACACCAAGTCTATCACTATCCCCTAAATCCAAGGCACCTCTGAAAAAAAATAACTAATATCCTCAAAAAATATGACCTTACTTCCTGTTACAGACCATATAAAAAGTTGGCATCCCTTATCCGCTCTACCAAAGACCAACCACTTCCCCTAGACCTACCTGGTGTATACCAGGTCCCTTGCAGCTGCAAATTGTCCTACTTTGGCCAAACAGGCAGAACAACAAATATCAGGATTTCAGAACACCAAGACTACATCCGGTTTCACCAGTACAGCCGCTCTGGGTTGGCAGACCATGCCTTAGATACCCACCATAAAATTCGTTGGAAGAAAACAAAAATAATCAATCGCAGCAAGTTTAAATACGAAAGATTATTCAAAGAATCTTCAGCAGCTCTAAAAAACGTTCCTAACCTCAACAAATTTGGGTGCATGAAACTGCCTCAAATTTGGGAGACTTTCATTATGAGAACTTCAGCCCAACTGCCAAGACTACCAAATTAGCCCGCAAGAGGGCACCATTAGGACTTTAGGAACAAAATTAGTTTCTTACATTCTTCCTCATTTGCTTTGTTAGTTCCTTAGTGCACGTACCATATCTTTATGTTCCTGAAGATGGCAATGTGACATTGCCGAAATATAGAAGTGATTCATTAAAGTTATCTTTAATTAAATACTTCATATGCGTTGTTAATTCCGTAAATTAATTACCAGTTAAGCATACTCGGCTGTCGAAAAGCAGAGTGCCAGTGCAGAGGTGCACAGTACTTGTGGATTTGCACCCCACTGAGATTATGTTATGTTAGTCGGCACAGAATATTATTTCGTGTTTGAGTTTTAGCTGCTGTGTTCTCTGTGTGTCGCTTATAATTTAGGGTCCTATCTAGTGTAACACCTAGGTAAGTTGGATTTGGATGATTGACCAGTTTCACACCATTCCATTCTATATTCAACTCTCTCCTTGCCTCTCTATTATTGAGATGGAAAAGACACATTTAGTTTTACTGGGATTTGGTTTCAGTTGGTTTTCTTTATAGTAAACTATAAGGGTTTATAGCTCTTGTGTGAGCTGCTTCTCATTATCATCAAAGGATTTTGGTTTGATAAGCAGTCATCTGCATATAAGAAGGTTCTTGACCGTGGGTTTATAGGTTGATCATTAGTATATATATTGAAGAGCAGGGGAGATAGCACACTTACCTGAGGTAGACCATTTTTCTGGATATGCCATCTGCTCTTTTTTCCTTGAAAATCACCAAAGAATCTCCTGCTGAACAGCAGCAACCTTAATATCTCCACTAACCGATAGCTGTTTGTCATGCTGTAAATTTTGACTAAAAGCTTTCTAAGATTTAGTATGTCATATGCTGCTGTCAAATCTATAAATACAACTCCTGTTGCTAATCCCCTTTCAAAGCCATCCTCAATTAACTGTGTTAAATTTAATACTTGTCCAGTGCTTGATCTTCCTGGTCTAAATCCTGCCTGTTCTTTTAACAGCACTTTCTCTATTTCTGGACTTAGTCTGTTTAAGATTAACCTCTCATACAGCTTCAGTGTTGTGCATAGGAGAGCTATAGGCCTTGTAGCTCTTTGGATCCTCAGCAGTTTTACCCAGTTTCAGGATAGGTATTACTTTCGTTTGCCTCCATATGCTGGGTATGTTAGCAAATTTCCAACAAAAGTTGAAAAATTCTAACAATCACTCTGTTACCTTTTCTCCCAGATTCCTTAGTATCTCATTTCTGATATCATCTATACTAGCAGCTTTTCCTGGTTTTAAGGATTTTTGGGCATTTTCTAGTTCCTCTTTAGTAAATGGTGCTTCGAAGAGATTATTTTCTAACTTTTTTAATATAATCTTTAGGTATTTTTCCTTTGGTATTTAGTTTACCATTCAGAGATAGCTGAGTTGCAATTTGGTTTGCATTTGTATTAACTTCAGTTGCTGCTGTTGTAGGGTCATCTGATAATTTTTTGAGTAAGAGCCAGGCTTTCCTGCTATTATGCTTCATATATAAGCTTTTAATTCCACAATTCCACTGATGACAGTATACTCTACTCCTCCTTCTCATTTGATGAACGTTTCACCTCACATGAACAGTGTTAGATTATTAACTTGGTACAGCATCCTAAATTCTTTTTCTCAGGTGGGGGAGGAGAACATGCTTTTCTTGCCATGGTACTTTTTGACAATACTCAAATCTCTGAACATGATAAGATTTCTCTTCTAGGAATAACTCTGACCTTTATTTTTCTTGGCATAAACATATTCCAAATTTATAACTTATTTTTAACAATATTACAACACCAAACAAAACTAAATTATAAAAGGATGTTTATTAATTGGATTATATTTTACTGAATTTCAAAGAGAATATTCATAGCAAAACTTGTTACAGTTTACATGCAACAATTAGTGCAACAATTCAAATTGTAATGGACAAAAAGATCTTAACTTCTAATTTGGCACCCTCTCATGTTGAATAAAAGAACTATTATAGTTGAGTAGGAGTTGATCTTAAAATGACTGACTCACAAATTTTTTGGCCAAATAATGTAGCCATACTTGTTAAGGCTCGGAGAATGTCTCATAGCTATTGCTGACTCTAAAAATAGTCTTTCTGATCTGCAATGACTTCTGTATAGCCAATGTGTTTCTTATTCTCCAAAGTGGAAGTAAACAGATCATGTCTTTCCACAGCAGGTTAAATCACAGTCACAGGGAACTTTGCACACTCTAGAATATGCTAGGTGTGGATGGATTTTGTTCTTAGGAGAGCAAATCAAAGTTGCTAATCTGACATGTGATGTGAAGGTTATATTTTATTAGTAATTTGGCCATCTTTTCAATTGTACCTTGGATACATGGACAGGAATAGTGGTGTTTGGTTCTTGTGTGTTGGAGGGGAGGGGGCTTATAGTATTTTAATTTTTTTTGTAGGAGTTATAACCACTGGCCAACAAAGTATGGCAAAGATAGATGAGCTCTGTGGAAAGAACTACATTATTAGAACAAATAACCTTGGCTCTGTGTATAAGTGTTTTTTTTTTTCAAATTCCATATTGTTGGGCTAGACGAGGATGATGATGTAATTGTTTATGTAGATCTCTCTCTCTCTCTGTGTGTGTGTGTGTGTGTGTGACTTTCTATAAAAAGATTTCTTAACACATTAGTCACTTATCCAGAGTGTTTTGCCCATGGGGCTAGATGACAAATACATCATCAATGAGAAGAAAGAGAACACATGGAGAACAAAGTACTTACCATGGCTACTTTCAAACCCTTTGTATAACCACATTAAGGGTTTGAAAGTAGCTGTTATAAGTACTTTTCTCAATGTGTTCCAAGTAAAAGTTAGCTAAAGGGAAGGAAACCGATTCCATTGCCATTAATCTGTTTGTAGATTTTTTTTCCTTGCCAAGTAAAGTAACTTGCATATATAATAAATTTGAATAATTCAAAGGTATCGGAGTGGTTGCATGACTTTATTAAAGCAAGAATGTCTGCTAGTAGTACAGTAGTAAATAAGGAAAGTGACAAACTAACAATTATTTTTGAGTTTGTAAAGATGTAATTTTTTACTAGTGATTAAATTGACAGAATTTTTTTTATAAAAGTAGAATAAACCTTTTGTAATCTAGTTTTGTTTGATGTTGTAATACCATTAAAAGTAATATGCATCCAACGCCTAAGCCTGTTAACTAGATATTCCAAATTTTCCCTTTTTTCTCTTGCTCAAGGCATTATTTTATCTCCAGACAGCTTTTTTACATTATTCTCACCAATGAAATGATGTCAACTATAGTATACTAGTACTGTGGGCCTAAGGATTTTATCTCTTTTTAGTAATTTTATGGATACCAAACATGGATCTTTACAAGCCAAGCTACTCCAGATCTCCAGTAAGTGGAGCAGTGGTTCCTAAAAACAATCACACATATCTGTGCCCATGGCACAGTTTGAACCCACAGTCTGTTAGTTGGAGAGTGAATATGCTAACCACTCGGCCAACAAGCTCAGCATTTATCTCTGTACAAATCACAATCATTCCAACATTAAAATGCTTTAATGGTTGGAATAATTTGTAAATGCTTTAAAATGCATGATTAAATACAGAAGAGAACAGTTAATTAATTATCCATCACTTATAATTTCTTGACCAACTTCTCCCTCTCCATTCACCATACTTTTACTTCATGTTCGCTCTTTGCTGCTTTCATTTTGAACAATTATTTCCACAATCACCATTCATCAGAATTATCATCAGTAATTTCCCCACACTATGAATCTAAAATAAAACATGTGCAGTTTCTTTCAACACTTCTTTACAGTTAAAAGTGACAGAACCCCCCCCCCCCCCCCCATTCATTCTACTTCAACTGATGTCTTGGAACAAGCTCCCCTTTTATGTGTTTCCTAAAGAGTATGATCTGCAGGTCTTCCAATTGATGATAAGTAGCTTATTTCTGCTCAGCTTTCTGCCCCTTCACAGTATTAATATATATATATATATATATATATATATATATATATATATATATATATATATATATATATATATATATATTGAACTAGCCTCTTATATATGAAATAACCATAAATAAATTAAAAAAAATAAGTAATAAGGTGTTATTACTTATTTTTACTTTATAAAGGAACTTTATTTTTCTTCATTGTAATAGTAACACCAATTAGGTCAACTTAATATTTTTACAATTCCTTGCTAGCCCTACTTCTTTTTAGTGATGCTTTATGTATTGGTAAGATATAATATACCTCCTGTATCCTTTATTAGGATATCTGTTGTAGCAACAGTTATATCATGAAGATGTAGAGCTATTTGTTCCATAAATTTATTGGCTTGTTCTAAAGAAATTTAAAAAAAAAAAAAAAAAAAAAAAATCTCAGAAAGTAAGGAAGGCAGCAGGTTTAGGCATTACATATTCAGAATGGTAATTTAGTGTAGGAGTTTTGATTCCTTTGCATAAATTAAGTAGAAGATATTAGTACAACAGCTTGTTATGCTGCATTATAAATGTTTCATGGAATTGAATGCTGAAATATTAAGACATTGAAGACAGAGCCTGCAAAATGAACAGTTCTGGAGAGAACTTGGAATTTTACATGTGTTCTGGAATTCTTATCTTTGCAAATCTGCTAGTTTGGTTGCAAGAAGTAAGTCTACATGACCATATGACCTGGTATACACAGTGTAACAAAGTAGTCAAAATGTTAAAAGAACAATTTATAAAGTGAAGCGAATTTAACTTGAGAGAGTATGTAGAAGGCTCTTAAAAATGGCATTTAATTAAACAATAAATTTATTTGATTACAATCATGTAACTCCATATAATTTTTAGGGTTTGCTGTTTTGGCAAAGTTTGCTATAGCACTCATATATCAATGATGAGTGATATTTTCTTGTTGCACCCGAATTATTGGTAATGATTATTTTGGTGATAATTATTCACATTATATGCCCCAAAAAGGAATGGCTTGTGGATTGAAACCAAAGAATTAGGAGACCTTCACATATTGTGGAATATTGAGAACTGAATAAAGCTTCTCACTTAATGATTGGTCCTTACCTTTTCACTGTTCATTTCTTGAATAAGTATCCAGTTGTTTACTAGCCATAACTAGATTGGCTGACAATGTGGGATATAACTGACTAAATGACATTTTGTATGATGAAAAAATTCACTGTGCAAATATACTTGACAGAACCTTAGTATTATTTAAAACAAACAACAACAACAACAAAAAAAGATTATGAAATTTTCCATTTTATACAGTCACAAATACCAACAATGCAGTGGTCAGTAAGGTACCCAAGAGGTTGATTAGGACCTTTATAGTGAACCATATCGGGTTTGTTAAATATCACTCTTACTTTAGTAAAATCTTCTGCTCACATTTTTTAGTAGAATGACAGCAGAGTTGGATAAGTAAAATGGATATACTATGATACTGTAGGACTTTTTCATGGCATTTGATGAGCTTCCATGAGAGGTTATTATACAGACTGAAGATGATATATAAAAATATGCTTTCCATGGGAATAAAAGAGTGGTGATTGACTGGCAGGAAATATACCACTGGCAGGTATATGGAAATACTGAGTTAAGAAAAGCAGCGTGACCATAAGCGCCATTGGAGACTTGTGCCTTGATCATTCCTGTTTAACTTATGTATTAATGATATTTGAGAAGGTTGTGGAGGGAGAATATCCAATTATACATTTATGAGATGTATATCTTTATTACTTGACCTGTAGCCCAACTAGGCAGTTGATCAGGGTAAAATGAATCTATTCACGTGTTTCTTGAAGAACCGAGAGTTGTGTGCATTAGGAAAACTATTTATTCAGAAGGTTGTTCCAAAGAATAGAGGTAGTCCAATGAAAGAAGCAGATAAGATGAATGTTGAGAACTAACTCTATTCTTTGGAACAACGTAGAGCTAGATACTCGAATTGGTTTAGCAAGCTCAATATTGTGGGAGCTTGGCTGTTCGGTAGCATTGAAGTGGGAGTTAAGCCAGAAGGCAAAGCTGGCTGTCTTCAATACAATGTTCCCATCCTCACCTATGGTCATGAGAGTTGGATAATGACCGAAACAATGCGGACACAAATCCAAGCGGCTGAAATGAGGTTCCTTCGTTGCTGGGTTGACAAGACTGAACAGAGTCAGAAGCTCTGCAATGAGGGAGGCCTCAATGCCAGACCAATCAAATGCCTTGGAAATATCAAGATCAACCACATGAGTGGTCTGTAAACATTTCCATGGATTGGTAAAGCTAGCTAGAATGACTGCTGTGGAACGAGAGTGATGGAATCCATACTAGAACCATAATATTAGTGTATCTCCCCCCCCCCCCCCCCAGGTAGTGAATAAATTGGCTATTAATGGCTTATATATACTTATGAGAGTAGCAATGGGATGATAGTTTGATGGCTGAGTAGTACTCACGAAAATGCCTATTTAAAAAAGAGAGAACAAGACATAATGTAGAAACATGAGTGTCTATGACAGCGCTTCCCAAACTGTGGGCTGCAGCCCTCTTGGGGGGCCGTGAAATAATGAAAACAAATTGAAAATGTTTTAAGACCAAGTAGATTTTTTTTATCTTAAAAGAAATGTATTTATACATAACATACATCTTCAAGGCCCACCTTTCCTAATTGGGTTGTGGGGGCAACAGCTGCAAGAGGAACTTCCAATGGTCATGATCCTCTGCCACCAAGCTCAGGTGTTCTGATGGGATTCCCAAACATGTCCACCCAAGGTTTTGGATATAATCTATCCAGTGAGTCCTTGACCTTCCATGTGGCCTCCCATTCTCTGACTTGGCAAAGAGGGCCTGCTGAGGGAGCCTCTCTTGTGGCATTCTGATCAGGTGCCCGTACCAACGTAACTGTGATCTCTCATCACGGAGAAGCAGCGGTTGAGTATTGAGGGTTTCCCAAATTGCAGAGCTTCTGTCTCTATCGAGTCTTGTCAGCCCAGCAACTTCTCGAAGGAACCTCATTTCAGCTGCTTGGATTTGTGTCCACATTGTTTCGGTCATTACCCAACTCTCATGACCATAGGTGAGGATGGGGACACAGACTGTATTGAAGACAGCCAGCTTTGCCTTCTGGCTTAACTCCCGCTTCTATGCTACCGAACGGCCAAGCTCCCGCAATATTGAGCTTGCTAAGCCAATTCGAGTATCTAGCTCTATGTCCCATTTTCCATCATTAGTGAATATGGACCCAAGGTATTTAAACTTCTCCACCTGCCTCATTATGATTCCACTTACATGTAGAGTGTACTGAGATGGTTGTCTTGAGACCACAAATGTTTCAGTTTTGGCCACACTCATCTTCATTCCGGCATCTGCACAAACAGCTACAAACCTATCCAGGGTACGCTGGAGGTCATCTGTGGAAGAGTTAAGCAGAACTAGGTCATCTGCAAAAAGCAGACGTCCAATGCTACATCTTCCAATTCTGACACACTCACTGCCTCGGCTGTGCCTATCAATCCAGTCCATAAATATTATGAAAAGGAGGGGGTGACAGAACACACCCTTGGTGGAAGCCAGCGGAGACTGTGAAAGGTTCAGACTTCGTGCTGTTTACCCTGACACAAAACTCTGGGCATTCATACAGGGACTTGATGGCAGCTAATAGTTGGCCATCCACTCCATACTCCTGTACTACTTGCCAAAGCTTATCCTGAGGAACCTGGTCATATGCCTTCTCCAAGTCCACAAAACATGTGTAGACATTCTTGACATATTCCCAAAGATTTCTCAAGGACTTGCCTTAAAGTGAAGATTTGGTCAGTTGTGCTTCTATCAGGATGAAAGCCACATTGTTCTTCCTGGAACTTTGACTCAACTATGTTCCTGCACCGTCTTTCCAAGCACTTAGCATACACTTTCCCAGGCAGGCTGAGCAGAGAGATGCCACGATAGTTACTGCAATTCTTCTGGTCTCCCTTCGCTAAAATCCGGCAAGGCTGCTGGCAATGAGAAATTCGGCCCAATATGCTAAAAGCCTTAAATCGAGACGGTGTACTCTGGCTGACTCGAGCGTGTCAGGCTGCTTGGATATCTGGGCAAGCACCAAAGCAATGGCAGATATCCAAGCAGCCTGACACGCTCGAGTCAGCCAGAGAACACCGTCTCGATTTAAGGTTTTAGCATTTTGGGCAGAATTTCTCATCGCCAGCAGCCTTGCCTGATTTTAGCGATTTTATTGCTAAATGGACCTCTTCTGCTGTGAGATTAGTCATTGCCTCGATCTGCACCTCTTGGATGTCCACGACTGCTGGGCCACCCGGGTTAAGAAGGCTCTCAAAGTATTCCCTCCATCTGTGGAGGATATCCTTCTCGGTTGTTAATAGTGCACCATCAGAGGCCTTAATTTCCCTTGCTGTGCACGATTTCCTCCCTCGAAGGCAGTAGATGGTCTGCCAGAATACTTTGTTTGCATTTGCATAGGATGAGTCTAATCTTTCTCCAAAGGATTCCCAAGCCTTCTGCTTTGCTGTCTTTACTGCCTCAGCAGCAGCTTTTCGTGCCTCAGCATACTGCAAACGCATCTCAGGTGACCTGACCCTAAGCCATGTAGGATTCCTTTTTTTATCCGGACAGTTTTTTGGACTTCTTGGTTCCACCAAGGTGTCCTGAAAACGCTGCCCGTTGCCATGCCGAGCCGCTTTTTGCCACAGCACGAGAGTGCAGAGGCAGTGGAGGCTGTTCTGAACAGCTTCCACTCCTCCTCAACATCTGCAGTATGCTTGGGAATCTCTTTGAACCTGGAGGAAATGTCATCTGCAAAATTCTTTCTCACAGCCTCATTTTCCAATGTCTCCCATTTCATGTGGTATAGCTGCTTAGGCCTACCAGCATTGATGGTAGCATCTGGTTTCTGAAGCCGTAGAGTGCACACAACAAGGTGGTGGTCAGTTGACAGTTCTGCCCCTCTTCTCACACGAACGCCCAACACTGAGGAAAATAGGTCTGCTAAGACTCTAAAGAAGTCAATCAGAGACCTTTGTTCTAGCGTATCCCTGTACCAGGTATACTTATGGACTTCTCCGTGCTGGAAGAAGGTATTCATTATGGACAAGCTGTTAGTACAGCAGAAGTCCAATAATTTCAACTCATTCGCATTAAGGTCAAGAGTGCCGTTCCTCCCAACCACACACCTCCATGTCTGGTCATCTGTTCCAACATGTGCATTGAAGTCACCCATTAGCAGGACTGATTCCATGTCTGCCACCCTGTCAAAAGCAGCATCCACTTCCTCTAGGAAGGCAGAGTATTCTGACTCCAGATTAGGTGCATAGGCTTGCACCACAGCCAAATCATGGTTTTTCATATGAAGCCTTAACACACACACACACACCCCCGTCCCCCCAATGGGACCTACTCAGCAACACAGTCTGACAGCTGGGGTCTTGTGAGTATCCCCACACCTGCCTGAGCAGACATTGTCGGGCTCACACCAGAGTAGTAGAGCTTCCACCCCTTATCCAGGTCGACAGTTCCAGAGCCTCTCCTCTTGGTCAAAGAAAGCCCGACTAAGTCTAGCTGTTAGCGCTTGGCTTTCTCGACCATTTCCAACTCCTTCCCTGTCAGAGAGAAGATGTTCCAGTTGCCTAAGGCTATAGTCTGGTGCCGTTGTCGTTGCCATTTCCGTTCTTTTGCAGAACCATTTCTTTGTACTGCCCCTAAACACCTCCACCCAAACGGGTAGTGGGCCCATTGATGGAGTTTTCTCTAGCAGAGTGGTGTCTAAGGGAGACTGTATTTAATTTTTATTATTTATTATTTTTGTTTTGCTATTTTTTATATTTTAATGAAAAAAAAAATCGTACATTGGTTCTGGTTCACAAATTTTGCTTCCTGTGTATTTCGGCACTTAATGAATATTAGTAAATACAGTGGTATCTCACTAATCCGAACCTCTTTAGTCTGAACCCTCCAGTAATCCGAAGTGCGGCTTGAAAGAAAAAAAAAATTATTTATTACATATTATTATTTTGTGTACTATTATTTTTATGTAATAATTATTTTAATTATTATTATTTCTTTTATTATTATTATTACATATTATTAGTATAAAATTATTATAAATGTAATTTCCTGCAATTATGACGTTACCACATCAATAAAAATATAAATTTGAAGGATGTAACATTCTCAGTTGCTGCTGCTGCTTGGGAAGCCATCAAACCTGAAGCAATTCAAGCGTAATGAAAAGAACTGTGGCCTTCTAGAATTTACCAAGATAACTACGGTGACACACAAAAGGAGGAAATTCAAAACGTGCATAATATAATTTGGTTAAAAATATAAATCCAAATGTTGAAATTTCACAAACGGATGTTACGGAATGGATCACAGGTAGAACCGAAAGTGAATTCGAAATTAAATCAGATGCTGAAATTATGAATATGACGCTACAGAATGAATTAGAAGACGATGATTGATGATAAATAACTCGAAGAAAAAAAAGTGAAACATGAAGAGGCAGTTGACAGTTTTAATATGTGTATAGAATGTGCTAAGCAGAATGATATGCCATTCCACAAAATTTTGTTGCTAATGCAGCTCCGAGTAGAAGCATTCGAAAAAAAAGTTTAGCTTCCAAGAAGCAAAAGGAAATCAGCAGTGACTTTTTTGCAAAGAAATACCAACCACCAACTGCCCGCCAGTGGGGGCGGTTGGTGGATTGAGTGGTGGAGACAGAGAGATGTAGAGTATGTGTCCTTCATGAGTCTCTGGACTCCCTGGAGGTGCCACGTAATAATAATAATTTTTTTTTGTGTGTGTGTGTTAATTTTTTTGTGTTGTGTACAAGAAAGTGATATTTTTTTATGCAAATTGAGTTATGTAGTGAAGTATGCAATTTTATTAAATCAGAATCCTCAACAATACAGGTACATAAAAACTAAATTTTTTACTAAAATAAACTTGTGTAATCTATTATTTTTTTTGTTTTACATTACAGTACAGTAGCTTTTTTCTATCAGTTACTTCATTTATTTACAGAATTAAATTGATGTACCATTAGAACCTGATTATTTTTGTCTTAAACGCTGGCTATTGTTGTCTCTTAGAGGAAAATTTGCTAACCCGAACTTTTCGTTAATCCGAACGAGCACATTTTTTATTAGTAGGGATTAGTGAGATACCACTGTATATACTTATTCATATAAGTTTCATTTCAAAGCAGAAATCTAGGAATTGCAGTTCAAATATTTCACTTGATATTGACTTTTTGTGTAGCAGTATTGAAACACATCCATCACATTAAATGGTTATTAAACTTCTTTTATATTTTTAATTCTTTCTTTATTACCAATCGTTTTACATTTCATGTGCTTGTACTGCAAATGTACAATAACAATGTATCTATCTATATAAAAATATGAGATAATGTGCCATGTCAAATGTATATGTAAAATGCTAAAAATGTAATATTTGAATTTTGCAATATTTGTTGCGTATGTTTTGTATTGAATATAAATACTATAAATATTATAATAATATATGTCTATATTATAATTTTTTTAGAGGGGGGGGGGCTGTGAAATATTTAAATTTTTCCAAAAGGGGCCCTGACATCCAGAAGTTTGGGGAAGCACTGGTCTATGAGAAAGTGATCAGAGGGAGTCTGTGAAAGAGGAATCGTCTGTTGTACCCTGTTACACTGGATACAGTCAAGAATTTAAGGAGGAAAGTTTTTGGTGCACCACCCCAAATGTGAAAATAACATTTTATGGTTGTATGTATTTTGGATTTATAGTGTTAGCAGTTGTGCAGGAAAAGAAGCATTTTGCATGAAAAGAGAATGCTAAGTTTTTGGAAACTGAGTAAGTTATGGATGTGCCAGCATAGGCGAAATATGGTAGTCAACTCAAGAAGAGAAACTGATCTTGATTGGTGAGCAGAATGTTATCAAGAGTATTGGAGAGTGATGCAAGGTCTTTCTTCTTGGAAATAAGACACAACTCTGTTTTGATAGCATTGAAATTCTCAAGATATCTACATTACCACTTAAGAATGGTAAGGAGATCATTGTTTAAGAATTTTTTAGAAGGCCTAGTTGCTCAATTCATTTATGCACCATAAGGTTTTATTAATGAAGAAGAGGAACAGAGTGTATTGTCATCAGCAAAACTATGGATAGGATTTGAGGCTAGTGAGAGAAGTCTTTGGTGTATATGAGAAAGAATGAATGAAAGTACAGGACTCCTGGGATACCTCAGCATTGACAGAGAAATCTGATGAGAGGAAGCTTGTAGTCCAATCACAAGGACAGGAGGGAGACCATAAGATAGTAGCGTCGTGAGAGGGCCTCAATGCCAGACTAATCAAATGCCTTGGAAATATCAAGGTCAGTCACATGAGTGGTCTGTAAACATTTCCATGGCTTGTGTCCATGGGTTGGTAAAGTTAACTAGAATGACTGGCTGTGAAACGAGAGTGATGGAATCCATACTGGAACCATAATATTAGTGTACCTCCCCAGGTAATAAGGTGAGAGCAATGGGATGATAGTTTGATGGCTGACTTTTTAGGACAGGCTCATAAAGGCTTGCTTCCATGCTTTTGAGTAGGGAGGGACATATCTGATGACATAACAAATGTTTGGATTGGGAGAGCAGAAACCATAATCAAGCCATGAAAAACAGGTGTGGAAATTTGGGAACTCTGAAGTGGTTAGATTATCACATTTGATAATTTCAATGTTGAGAACAAACTAGGAATAAAAAACTTATTCTCTCACTTCACAAAGGTTTTGATAAAACCACATCTCTATAAATTTTTTTCAGATATGGTTGCCTGAGTTCCATGGAAATGAGAATACATTAAAAACGTCCATACAGGTCACCAAGATGATATTGTGCTTTTGAAATTTTGCATATGAAGACTGGAAAGAATGCAGGCTACAAATTTTGAGACACAGGAGAAGAAAAGATATGATAAAACATACAGATCAATAAGGGGATTTTACAATATAGATACAAGGGAAAATTCTCATAGCATGTGTGTGTGTGTGGAGGGGGGGGGGGGTTGACGAGTCTCTGACTCCCCAAAGATGTTTGTATATAATAATAAGAAAAATAATTAAGCCTTGACATGTTAATTATGATGCTATTGCCAAATCTAGCTGTGCTGTGTATAATAAAATAGATGAAATATGAACTATTTGCTGTAAGATATATTTTGTTTACAGTGGTGCTGGTATGTAAAACTTATGTCAATATGCAGTATAAACTTTGAATTATTTGATCTTTTTATAATGATTTTAAAATTTCTTAATTTAATGTCTTTTGTCTTATTCATAATCCCACTCCACTGATGAAAGGCTGTTAGTTCATATAACAGTATTGTGGGTGAACTAAAGGTTAGATAATTCAGTAACCTCAGAAACAACAAAGCATGGAACTTTTTCAAGCCACTTCAGGCTACTTGATAATGCATTTCATTTACTACATAAAGGCATTCACAAGACATTCATCACCAGATTCAAACTCACAGCCTGTTGGTTGGAAATCTGATGTGCTAACCACTCACCCTACAAAACTAGAAAATTCTTTTGAGCATTATGATATATATATTTTTAAATATATTTTGTCAATTAGTATTAGTCTTAAGCCTTCAGACATACTTTTCGTTTTTTTTTTATTTACACTATGCCTGGTTCTAAAAGCACTGAACAAAAAATAAACAAGAAATGAACTGTACTTTTCATTACAGAGTCCAGTATAACAGTAACAGCATACAAATACAAATGTTCATACATATATATATATATATATATATATATATATATATATAAAAATATAAAGGATTATTATTATATAAAATGTTAATTATATCTCATTAAACTCATATTATAGAAAATTTGGACATGAATTAATTTGTTTGTATTATTTTTAGATTCCTTTTTTGTGATTATACCAAACCACTAAGAAATTAACAAAATTTATTACAGGCAGTTTTAATAAATTCTTAAGATTTTTGGTATATGATGCTTCTTTTGAAATGAGCTGTTCCAGAAAGGAAGAATGAAATGGGGAGGAAAAATGCTTTCTCTCTCTCTCTCTCTCTCTCTCTCTCTCTTGATTTAGATGTAGGTTAAACAATATATGTTCATGTGTTTATTTTATTTATTTTTTTGCTAGATTCTCAAGACTTGGCCTCTTACTACAGTTCGACGATGGGCTGCCTCTCCAAACAGCTTTACACTAGTAAGATGATTTTTATCTTTTGATATATCAAAATAAAATTACAATGCACAAAAATTTGTGTAGTATAAAGTTTTTTGTATACCATTAGTATGCTGATTATTTAATAATAAAATATTTCATAATTTATTTCTTCCGTTTCTAGGATTTCTAATGTAGTAATGAAGTTTAATTTCTGGTTTTCAATAGTAATACATGGTGTAATCATACCTCTGATTATGATATTACAAAGTTTTTCTCCTTAAATAATGAATATCCATTTATAAAGAGTTCAGAGAACATTTTGCATTGCCACAAATATCTGAATTTGAATGTTCATTACTCATTCAAGAAGTTTTTATGGATTGATGTCGCAGCATTTCCGGAATGTGGCACTTCTCCTCGAACAATTAGTTGTTATATGAGTTATTTTTTAAATATCTCTGTTGATGGCAAGATATCAATTTGGAAATATTTATGCTTTTATTTAGTTAATAATAAGCTGTTTCTTTCCTTGTAATGTGAATATATGTTGGTATAGATGAAGTCCTCTTAATAACATTGTGCAAACAAACAGCATTTAATTAAACTGTAGGTAATAGGTATTCATTTTCAGTGCCTGCCATTTAAAACCAGTAAGCTGCCTCTGGGAGATTTGATATTTTACTGTGATTTGATAAATTTCGTTTTAATGCAGTTTATTCTCTGAAGGACTGAAGCTTTTTGTTGTGAACAAATTTAATTTGTTTCACTGAATGAAACTGAAGAATCTTAAGCATAAGAGGTATTAATAAATGTAATGATAGGCTTGGGTATTGATGCTTATATATAGGCAGATATAAACAACACCAAAAGAACAAAATAAATAAATAATATATTTAATTATAATATTTTGCTGAATTTCAAACTAGCATCTTTAGAGCACAAATTACATTTCTATTAAAATACACAACACACAATTGGATATATAAGCGAAGGTTTCTGTGGGTAAGCAGTTCTGGAAATAGTTTTTGGTACTGAGACCACATGTTTATTAAAAATTAAAAGAATAAAACCCCCGACAAGTTTCGTTCATCGTAAGACTTACATCATCATGTATAAAAGTTTAACACAACAACCAAAGATTATAAATAATTAATAGTCAATTAGATGCTTTTTTGACTTCGTAACTGTTTGTTAATTGAGAATCCGAATACAAAATGATACGTTCCTTACTGTAGCTTGTTGGAACCATGCTATTTGTTGCTATGTTCTGTGGCTCACTTGTGTTATATCCGAGGTAGTTAAATTTTTGATTAATGCAGACCAGGCTGGATATAAAATCAAGCCTTGATTTTTATTGCATTGTGTAGGGATTCTAAGCATTTTTGCAGCTTCTTTAAATTTTCTTGAGAAACAGTTGTTATCAACATATAACATGTTTGTCTGTTGCTAGAGTACTTGATGGCCAGTAGTAGTTGTGCAGAATGCTAAGCCTGATTTGTGTTCCCTTCTTTCTTCGACGTCTTTTATATGTTCAGCCATGTGGATCTGTCCTGACCTTCCCATCTGGCCTATGTAACAGATGCCACAAGAACAGTGAATCTGATAGATGCCTGGTTTATCAGATTCACTGATAGACCAGGCGTCTATATATCAGATTTCAAGAATGCAATCACGCTGCTATACATAAAGAATGTCAATAACAAATTGGCTACATTGCTCCCCAAGTACGACATAAAAGTGGCTTTTCTTTCTTTACCAAGAGTATCAAGATTCCTACATCCACCAAAACCTCTGTATCATCCAGTGGAAAAAACCAGGCGTCTATCAGATTCACTGTTCTTGTGGCATCTGTTATGTAGGCCAGACGGGAAGGTCAGTAGAGATCTGCATAGCTGAACATATAAAAGACGTCGATAAAAGAAGGGAACACAAATCAGACTTAGCATTCTACACAACTACTACTGGCCATCATGTACTCTGGCAACAGATAAACATGTCATATGTTGATAACAACTGTTTCACAAGAAAATTTAAAGAAACTGCAAAAAATGCTTAGAATCCCTATATAATGGAATAAATGTCAAGACTTGATTTTACATCCAGTCTAGTCTGCCTTTATCAAAAATTTAACTGCCTTGGACATTGGGTATAACATGCATGAGCCACAGAACGTGGCAACAAATAGCATGGTTCCAACAAACATACAGTAACGAATGTATCATTTTGTATTCGGGTTCTCAATTAATGAACAGTTATGAAGTCATTAATAAATTTAGTTTAATCCTTTATTCAAGTGTGAACAAACAAAGTTTGCACCTAAAAATATCTTCAGGACTGGGGTAGGGTAGTACAACACCAGAGTAATTTAATAAAAAGGTGGCACATCTTTTGGCAACTCCTATAGGTAAAGATGACCTCGCTAATGCTTCTGCCTGGTATCTCCACTTCTTGGCCTGGCTCCCACTGAAGAGAGTTCAATAAAGGTCGAAACTAGTCTGGGTAGTGACCCTTCCTTTAATGCATAACATTATACATATCCACAAGGAAATGTGTTTTGCATTATGGGAAATACTGAGATAGGAGTGATGTTGGCTTGATCCACCTTTGCTACGAGTTGCTCGGTGTTGTACTACCTTACCCCAGTCCTGAAGATATTTTCAGGTGCAAACTTTGTTTGTTCACACTTGGATAAAGGATTAAACTAAATTTATTATAGTCTAACCAAGTAAAAAATAAACTTTTAAGTTATGAAGTCAAAAAAACATCTAATTGACTATTAGTTATCTATAATCTTTGGTTGTTGTGTTAAACTTTTATACACCATTATCCCTGTAATAAATTTAGTTTAATCCTTTATCCAAGTGTAAGCAAACAAAGTTTGCACCTGAAAATATCTTCAGGACTGAGGTAAGGTGGTACATTCCCTGGCAACTCGCAGCAAAGGTGGACCAAGTTCTCACATCACTCCTTGTCTCAGTATCTCTCACAATGCAAAGCACATCTCCTTGCAGACATGTATACTGCTATGCATTAAGAGAAGGGCCACTACCCAGACTGGTTTCGACCTTTATTGAGGTCTCGTCAGTGGGAGCCAGACCAAGAGTGGTGATACTAAGGGAGGAGCAATGGGGAGGTCATATTTACCTATATGAGTTGCCAACCGGTGTATCACCTTATTATTAAATTACTCTGAATTTAGAAAAAGATGCTGGAAGTTTATTTTGCACTTAGTTAGACTATAACAAATTTAGTTTAATCATTTATCCGTGTGTATTTTCAGGTGCAAACTTTGTTTGCTTACACTTGAATAAAGGATTAAACTGAATTCATTACAGTCTAACTAAGTGCAAAATAAACTTCCAGCATCTTTCTCTAAATTCAGAGTAATTTAATAATAAGGTGATACATCGGTTGCCAACTCGTATATGTAAATATGACTTCTCCATTGCTTCTCCCTTAGTATCACCACTCTTGGTCTGGCTCCCACTGACGAGACCTCAATAAAGGTCGAAACCGGTCTGGGTAGTGGCCCTTCCCTTAATGCATAGCAGTATACATATCCGCAAGGAGATATGCTTTGCATTGTGGGAAATACTGAAACAAGGAGTGATGAGAGCTTGGTCCACCTTTGCTGCGAGTTGCCAGGGAATGTACCACCTTACCTCAGTCCTGAAGATATTTTCAGGTGCAAACTTTGTTTGCTCACACTTGGATAAAGCATTGAACTAAATTTATTATAGTCTAACCAAGTGCAAAATAAACTTCCACCATTATCCCTGATGATGTAAGTCTTACAATGAACGAAACTTGTCGAGTTTTTTATTCTTTTATTTTTTATTGTTTAATAAATATGTGGTCTCAATACTGAAAACTATCTCCAGAACACAATTGGATTGTTCAGAAACATTTCAAATTGTGATCGAAAATAAACTAATGTCCTGTCTAGGTGTTTTCTGAGAAGGTGGAATAAAAGATAAAAAGCAACTAAAGAATCTGGAAAATTCAGAGACCACATGAAAAATTTCAGAACTGCTCCAGCAGTAAAAAACATTACCAGTTGCTTCTTCAGTGGGATTGCATAGCAATGAATTTATCATCACAGCCGCTTACAGAAGGCATAGTCAGTACTCTCAGTTGATGTCATAATTTTGCCATTGATGCTAGATAACACTGAACTTGGTATCTGTGATTTATCTTCCGAGTGGCTAAAAATCTTGTTAAGATATGAATACCGTTCTGATCAAATTCAAACCTCTCAAGAGCCACATTTCACTAAATGAAATAGCAGTAGCCTTAAAAAACTACACAGCACAAAAATATTATTATAACCTATAACTGGTGCAGATAACGGTAATGCAACTGTCACAATGGATCAAACCTAATGTAATAATAAACAATCCTCTAAAACTTCTGAACAGTCTTCTAAAAGACTCCTCTACTTACCACGTTATAGATCAAAATCGCTAAATCTGAAAGGGAGAAAGTGCATTATTGAACTAAAACCATAACATGTTAAACCACCCTGGATATGCAGGGTCCCAATGATTCACAAACTCAATGCTACCGTTTGAACTAGCATAGACAGTCCTACCTACAAATTTTAATTATGAAGTATGTGAAAAGTCTCATTGACTGTGTAGCTAATATTTTCATGCTGGTTCAGGAGACAGCAATGTACATAAGATTTGAAATTGGAAGTGACCATCACTTAGTTGTAAGTAGGATAAAAATCAATATCACATTGAAAAGAACAGTATGTAAGAAAGTTTTAAAAATAATTATTAAAGTTGAGTGCAAGTAAACTTTAGACTGACAAAAAAAAATTGAAGCAAATTTATTTTGAAGAAAAAATGAAACAGTTTGAAAACAAGAACCAAACTTAGATTCTTGGTGGCAAAATCTGAAGAAAACATTGATTGATTCATCTAGGGAGGTATTTTGTCTGCAAGGATAGACAAATAAAAACACCATGTTTGACAGAAGATCAAAAAAGGCAGTCATGGACAAGTAGAAAACATACTCAGTGTTACTAGTAAATAAGTGACAGATGTCCTAAAACAATACAGATAAAAATGTAAGAGCACTAAGCTTGTATGAAAGTAGCTAAACAAAAGTCATGGGAAGACTTCATTAAGGATATAATAAATAAATATCAGGAAGGTGGCGAAATGTTCTGAAGGCTGTTAATGAAAAACTTAAAGAAAAAGAAATGGAGGAAAGAGTACTGTTAAAGGAATCAGTGATGGTAACAGTGACACTAAAACCGAAGATAAGGATATTATTCTAGATCTCTGGAGTGATTCCTTTGAAAGACTGTTAAATGAAACAAACAGTGACAGAATAGTAGGTAGAAGTATCTCCAGTACTAGTCATTCATTGCATTCTATGAAAATTGTATTGTATTTTTAGTTGGTGACAGAAGATTCATCTACTAGTGATCCGGAAACAGTTACTGCATAGTTATATGTAGCTTAGAGCATTGTGAAATATTAAGTAAGCTAATTTCAGCATTAATTTTAGCATGCCTAAATTTATATTTATATTTGACCTTCTCCATTAATCACGGCTGATCAAATATTTTATCTCAAAATTATATATTGCATTGTTGAAAAATTGACTTTAATTATATTATGAATTTAGCCATGTCAATATCATAAAGAAAGGATAAAAATAAAGTACGGCACATGACCTGCAAGATATGAAACTTAAATTTTGTTACATTTAACCTTGTAGCATTGTGAAATACTTTTATTTTATTTTATTTTATTTTTTTTTATGTAGATTGTACCATTATATTACAGTATTCTTATTTACTGCATTTATTTGTTGCATATTTTTATATTCAGCATTTTTTATATTACAGTGAGGGCATCAAGATCATCCTGAATATGATCTTGATGCCCTTAAGATCATCTTCAGTAACAGTGCATACTTCTGAAGATGATATTGAATAAGCAGTTGCCCTGCTGTTAAAATTTCCCTTACAGAATTTCAGTTTTTGTTAATGGAAAGATATTGGTTAGCTACTACAGGGATTTTCTAACTTATAATATTTTAACGTTATTAGAGCTTTCCATTAAAGTTACGGATCCATCAATCAGAATTCAGAAATGTATTGGAAAGTTGTTTGGCATAAATTGATTATAAGGGAATGGTACTATCTTTGCTGTTATCTATTAAGTGTGTGGATCATATTATGAAGAAAAGAAACATTAAATCAGATATCAAAATTGGAGATATTAAATTCATATCTTTACTTCATGCAGATGATATTACAATTCTAAAAAAATCCACCACTTATAAAAATAAGCAGAAACAATAAAAAAAATTTTTTTAGCATTCACCATGAATAACTTAAATAATAGATAAACTATTTCAGCTTATTTAGACACAGTTTTTATGAAGAAGACATTTGAATTATATAAATGAATAAACAAAAATGATATGACAGAAGTCAGTTAAATAAATTTATGTGGAATAATTTAAGAATTTATGTAGAAATCTTCTGATATTGAGACTACATTAGATACATAAAAAATTAATAAAATACATAAATATAACCCAACAAGTTTCATGTCTTCAGACTTGCGGAAAAAGTTATACAACACACACACACACACAGACTAGAAACAATTAATTACACAACATATTAGATGTTATGAGAACTTTACAATTCTACTTAAAAAAAATAAGTAACCAGAATTTAAAAAAAAAAAAAAAAAAACTGCTAAATTAATCACTGTATATGTGTTGGCACAATGCTAGTTGTTGCTGTCATGTTCTGTAGCTTGCTGCATGTCATATCCTTGGTTCACAGTAATTAAGTTTTTAATGAAAACAGACCAAACTTGGTGTAGGATTAAGCCTTGATTTTTGTTATATTGTGTGGTGATCCACAGCATTTCAGAGGCTTCTTTGAACTATCTTGTAAAAAATTATGATCAATATAAGGCATTTTGATCCTTATACATGATGACCTGTGTTAGTTGTATGGGTTGCCAAACCCATACAACTAACACAGGTTTTATATGCTGCCTTTTTTCAAAATTCTCTAAGTGTTCAGACATGTAGATCTTCCCAATAATTACACATTCATCAATTAAGAAATTAACCAAATTGCTAAGTTATATGAAACACGGTGTTTAAACTGATTTTTAACTTATAGATGATTATAAAGTTGTTTTAGAAATAATGCTTTAGATTGAAGATCACAAGACACAAATGTTAGAATTCTGATGAAAGGATTCGAAAATGCATCGCTGGAAGAATCATTAAAAATGAAGGTATTAGGAAGGAACTTGATATTGTTAGCATTCAGTTAATGTGAGAGCACAGTTTTCTGAGGTGGTATGGCCACTTAAACAGAATGGAATAAGAAAGGTTAAGCAGAGCATGTGTTTGCTACCAGGATAACCAATGGGGAAAAGCCAGCAATGATTTTTGAGGATGAAAGATATTATGATGCTTCCCTAGTTGGTTGGGTGGTTAGTCTATCTGCTCTCCAACGAACAGGCTGTGGGTTTGAATCCTGTCGTGGGCATGGATGTTTGTGAATGTCTTTAGGTGAGAGATGAAATTCATTGCCCAACATGAGACCGCCACCCCCACTTACTGAAGGCCATGAAGTGGCTTGAAAAAGTTCCATGTTTGGTCTTTAGAGCAAAGTTTCTCATGTTAAAAAAGTAAATAAAAAATACCAAAAAAATAGATTAAAAGCATTAAAAAAAAATCATTCACCCACACACCCACAGTACAAATGTACCATAGGTTTATTAGAAGCTTTTATGTGGTTGGGAGCCATAAATATATATATATATATATATATAGTTTACATCCATATATATAAGGATAGGGGTTTAAGTCAATAAGAGAAAGTTATTTATGAAGGTTTCCTAACAACAAATTTCTCCCAAATTAATATTATTTGTTAAGTACTGACAAATCTTAGTGTCTTTACTGCTTATTACATCGAATTTTTTTGCTTAAATCTGTTATTTGTCATGGCACTAAGATATGGTAGTAATGGAGACTTGACAAATAACAGAAAATTTGTTGATAGTGAAACTACATAAATAACCTTTTCTTGCTGACTTAAAATCCTATCCATAGATATGTGGATGTACACTTAATGATGTAGCCGCATCGTAATATCTTCCACACTCAGACATCCCAGAGAAATACTTCGGCAACCTTAATCACATGGAGGCCCACTAGTTAAGTTAATTAATGACCAACAGTATGGATTGTATCACTGTTATTCCATAGCAAGTTTCCAATGGAAATTGTCTATGGAATAACAGTGCTGCAGAAAACAATACATCCCATGCTGGAGTAGGGATACCGAGGAACTTTTATCCAAATATGAAAAAAACTGAAGATCCAATTATTGTTAAGGAACTCATAGCAACTTTTGACAAAAACAGAAAGGAGAGATGGATCTCAACCATGAACTTGATTTCACCAAATCTAGCCAGAAAAGCTGGTCACTTCTGAGAAAATTAAGGGGTGCAGAACCGACAATATACACACCACCAGAGATAATTCCTGATCAAATGGCTAATCATTTACTGAAAACCTCTAAGATAAGTCCTAGCCTCTACCAGGAAAATAACTGTGCAATCTTCCATCAGAAAAAATCTGAAGATGGTCTCTGAGCTTCCTGAACTTGTACAGCCAGTTTCTCTTGAAGAGGTGCAGGAAGCCTTGAAACTCACCAAGAATGGCAAGACTGCAGAAGTGGATGGTAGTTCCTCCTCTAGTTTCTAAAACATTTTGGCCAATGAGGTCAAACATGGCTGGCCACCCTTTTCTCAAATATTATAACAACTGGAAAACTACCAAAACTGTGGCAGGAAGCCAAAATAATTGCTGTGCCCAAACCAGGGAAAGATCCAAATAATGTCAAAAACCTATGGCCTATTTCCTTGCTTTGCTCCACCTTTAAGCTCTTTGAACAAATTCTCCTTAAAAGAATTTCACCACTCATCAAAAGAGCACTCCCGATTGAACAAGCTGGCTTCAGGCTGGGAAGAAGTTGCTGTGACCAGGTCCTGGCCCTGACAACACAGATTAAAGCAGGCTTCCAGAAGAAACTCCTGCTCTACCAGACTCATAAATCCACCTAGTATTCGCCTAAAATCACGAAACCTTTCTGGTCCATGGATGAACTCTCTTCAGCTACCTTACCATCAACACCTGACGTGTGGAGAGAACACTGGTCCAACAATCTTTCAACAGATGGTTTCCTGGTTGAAGACCCCTGTGCTCCGTAGCCTGGTTTTGCCCTTCCTTGGAAGATTTGGTGATCTATCAACAGGATCAGAACTAACCAGGACAGATGTGTCTACCTACTGCATAAATGGAGACTATCAGACCACCTTTCTTGTGACCGTTCTGCTGTGGCCCAGATGATCACTCATATTATGAATGACTGTCCAAGGCACCAATTTCATGGTGGTGGCCTCCAGGACATCCACGAGGTGACAGATGAGGCCCTAGATTGGCTTTCTAGTCTGGACATTGACCTGTAGCTGCTTTTGCCATAAGAATAAATAAATAAATAGGAAATTGGCTATTCCTCTGGACACAAGCCATAGAAAGTTGGTGAAACTCCTGTGGCCACTATTCACATTTTTAAGGCATTTGATTAGATCTTGCACAAAAAGCTATTCAGTAAGTGATTGTTTTATGGTCTGCATTCTGCCCTTTGAAATTGGTTTCCTGGCTTCCACACTGATCATTCGCTATGTGTCATGACAGATGACTTCCTCCTCTAATAATTTCACACCAGTACTTTACTACCCAGGGCCTTGTGCTTTTCTCTACTCACTTTCTTCCAATTAAATAATGATTCTTCTCTCACAGATTCACTTGAACCACTCTTTTGAAGATATTCTCTGTGTATATTTTCTTAGACGCCGTTCTGCTGAACTGTCCACCATCATTCCTTTCTTTCTCCTTTGAGTGTAAGAATACAAGCAGCTATGGTCAACATCCATTTACTGTCAAGCTTCAACCTACTGAACTGATTTCTCTTCTCTTCCATCACTCATTGAATCTACTTGTGTGCTTTGGAACAGCTTCATTCAAGCTTTTTTTCCTAGTGACTGCACCTTCAGCATGTTCAAGAAACATGCCAAGCAGATTCCTTTTATTTTCTTAAACTGTCACTCACACACAGTACAGATGTGTTAGGATTTGCATTGTTTTGTGCGTGGGGTCTGATTTTAAAAAAAAATAAAATAAATAATTAGAGGTATTTATCAAGTAATTACGATATCAGTACTTATGGTATGAAATGAAATTATCCAATTTTTCTTCATGTCGTTAGTTGTTCCATTCATAATTCCAACCAATCCCATAATGGATGATAAAATAATTTTTTAAAATAATTTTTGGTTGCCATAAAATGCAGCATCATTAAGTAGATCTGATGCAATAAAACCTTTTAATTTTGTTGTAAGCACCTCCTATGTGGTACTCATTCATAACAGTGTTTTGTGGTCTAAACAACAGAAGAAAATAAGTACAGGCAGCCCTCGGTTTACTCCTCACTTCCATTCCTGAAAAAATGGGCGTAAACCGAATTGGCATAAAATGAACCCAATTTTATTGGGAGGTACAAAGTTATGTTCCACGCAGTCAAAAATATGCACATGAAGTATGTGTAACATTATTATATTTAAAGCTTTGATAATACATACATATATATTTGTTAAAATAAAATTATTAATTACGAAAACAAAACAAAATTATATCCAAAAAATATGAAACTTCGAAAAGATATTACATATTTCTATGTTGAAGTTCCTAGTTTCGGATCACCTCCATTTTTTTTGAAAAAAGTATCCAGTGTTAACTGCCTAGATTTTCTTTTTCTTTCTTTAAGGAGTTCAGTGTAAGGTCGAATAGATGCGATTACACTCCTTTTTACATTTGCACTCCGTTTTGAGGATGGTTTTGAGGATGTCCAGGGGTATTATCCAAGAGAAGCAATGCTTTGGCTGGCAAATCATTTTCTTCACAGAAGCAAAGCATGGCAGGACAAAAATAATTTGAGTACCAATCTATAAAAACATCTTGTGTAACCCAAGCTTTCTTGTTCCATTTCCAATAGACTGACAGCATGACTTTTAGATCCTTGAAGGCACGTGGTGTCTGTGATTAAGCATCAAAGTTACGGAGACATTTGCACCCAACAAAAGCATAAGTCTATCTTTTGCAGCTTTAAAACCTGGAGCGGAACGTTCTTCACAGGAAATGAAGGTGTGTGATGGCAATTTTTTCCAGTAGAGCCCAGTCTCATCAACATTAAAAATGTGATCAGGAGGATAATTTCCTTGTACACAGTCTTGAAATTCTTTAGGAAAAGCAGCCTCTGCTGCAACATCTGCACTTGCCGCCTCACCACATAATTTGACACTGTCACTTACTTTGAGACTTAAATATCATGAACCAACCTTTGCTTCCTAAAAGGTTTTTTCACCTCCATCTGTCTTTTTAAGATCCTCAAAAATTGTATTTGCTTGCTCAGTTATAACAGCTTGCATCAGAGGAATGTTTTCTTAATTCAAGTCATCCACCCATAATGATGATAATTTTTTCATGAAGCTTACCCCTGCCATAACTTACATGTTTTGCATTTAGTACTGCCATAGATTGTTGTGCAGACTGTTTTATTCTATCTGCATTTTTTATAATTGTAGTAACAGTCGATGGAGATAAGTTCATACTTCTACAGACATTAGCACATGTCTGCCCATCTTCCATTCTTCGAATCACCTCCATCTTCTTTTCAAGTGTGATTGATTTTTGCTCCTTCTTAACACCAAGTTCTGCTAATTTTTCTGCACTTCTATTATCAGACATGGTATAATTATATACAATTACAAGCTATAATTACATACTTTATCAATTTAAATACGTATGCATATAAAAAAAAATTAAATAGAACAATTAGGTAGATTCAACAGTAAAATTAGGTTGGATACATATGTCATAGTAGCTCGGTAAACACTCAAACACTAGAGTACCTGAGAAACTACGCTAGCAGTCGTTTCTCAGTCAGACCACACTACAATAAGAAAGCACATGCAGGCATCCGGTGTTATTGTGAATCGCCCTAAATTGAACTGTTGTAAATCGAGGGCTGCCTGTAATTATTGAACTAAGTAATGTTTCACTAGATTTCTAACTGGCATCTTCAGAGTATAAATTACAACTGTGTTAAACATACACACACACACAACACTTTAAAAGATTGTTGTAGAAACAGTTCAGATAAATAAAAGGAACTAATGTCCTAGCAAGTTGTCTTCTAGGAACAAGATAAATGAAATTAATTCAGAGAAATCAGGATTAATGTGATCTTTGAATGACTGTCTCCCAGATCTTTGGCCAATTAATGCATCTGTACTTGTTGAAATTAGGGGAATACTTCATAGTTGATGTTGATTCTAAAAATAGTCTCTCAGACATATAGTAACCTCTTTGCAGCACAGTCGTTTTTTTTTTTTTTTTTTTTTTTTTCATTGAATCCTGAAGGAATATCCAGAGCATGATTTGCTCTGATATGGCAAATCATACACATGATTTTGAGATGCTGAATTTTACTTTCTTCTGGATGGCTGTTAACAGACATACAGTTGCTGGTTCAAGGAATTTATACATTTCAAGATATACAAAAAGATGAAGCATCCTTATGAAAATGGAATAAAGTTGCTAGCCAAATTTGTGGTTTGAACGTAGCATGGAGATTATATTTGCATAGAACTTTAGCTATCGTTACAAATGTACCCTGGATTGGATAGGTTTTTTTTTGTATGTTTCGAGAATGTTATATTGTTAGGATGGATGATGGTGTAATTCAGGGGTAGGGAACCTTTTTGAACCAAAGAGCCATTCCACCAAAAAAATTAATTAAAACAAAATTTTGGGAGCCGCAACTTCAATTCGATTTTTACTGGTGACTCAAAGTTGCAGTTAGTTCAAACTTAGGTAAATTTGTTTTTAATTGAGTACGTCCAGATATAAAATACCACTTTTATGTTTGCATATAAATTTTTTATATGTTCGATAAATAAAACAACATTAAGTTTGAATAAGTTTTTAATCACAAAACATGTTTAAGTAAGTATAATATTGCAAAAAAGTCAGAATTTGTATTGCAAAAAGAATTAGTTCGAACAAAAATACAATATTATGTATTTTAATAGATATCTGATTGTTTTAATTTAAAATTCACTAATGAGACTTTTGATTTTGCATCTTCTCAGCCAATTTACTTAAATCTGGATTGTATGTCATGCACTTTAATAGTAATTCGGCTTTCAAACTTTCATCAGTCAATTTGTTCCTATACTTATTTTTAACGTAATTCATTGAAGAGAAAAATTGTTCTCAATTGTACGTTGAACCGAAAAGAGTCAAAACCCCAGAAGCAAGTCGCCTGGCATTTGAATAATTAGTTGGGAAAGAATTCCAACATTTAAATCTAATTTCCTGTGGTGTTTCTTCCATAGTTAACTCATTTTCTTCAATTTGTGCTACCATTTCCTGAAGTTTTTTTCCAGAAGCTCCATTTGTAGTTCTGCAATTGATATTCTGAGAAAAACTTAAATATCTATTAATTTCAAATTGCAATTTAACGGATGTAATATAAATTTCATCATCTCCTGATGTTTTTTTTTTTTTTAAATCCTGAAATTACAGTAATCATTTCAGCGAATATTTTGCTATCAACTTTTTCTTGATTTAAATTAAATCTATAATTTTTTAGATTTTCAAAATATATAAATTTTTCTTCAGTAACATCTTTGAAAAACATTCAGTTTCTGTTCAAAGGTGACTTCCTTCAGTAATTGTAAGACTGTGTTTCCCTTCCCTTGCAACTTCGAATTTAGCTTAATAAATGTTCTGTCATATCGATCAAAAAACAAAATTTTTTTTTCCATTCTGGATTACTAAGAAGTTCCACATGATTTACGTTATAATTTTTTGTAGTTAAGAAAATTGCTACTTCTTTTAAGCACTGAAAAAAACGTTTTAATGCTTTTCCTCTTGATAACCATCGTACAGATGTAAATGTCACTAAATCTTTATGTTGACTACCTAGTTCCTCTAAAAATATGTCAAAAAGTGTGTGATTCAACGCCTGAAATCAGATGAAATTGATCATTGGCACAACAACATCCATCACTAATTTAATAAGCCAAAGGGCTATTTTACCAGCGAAATTGTTAATAGAAAGGGGGATAGTAAATCCCTTTATGCTTTTATATAAGGACTTCCTTCAGTAATTGTAAGACTGTGTTTCCCTTCCCTTGCAACTTCAAATTTAGCTTAATAAATGTTCTGTCATATCATATCATATCGATCAAAAAACAAAAATTTTTTTTCCATTCTGAATTACTAAGAAGTTCCACATGATTTACGTTATAATTTTTTATAGTTAAGAAAATTGCTACTTCTTTTAAGCACTGAAAAAAACGTTTTAATGCTTTTCCTCTTGATAACCATCGTACAGATGTAAATGTCACTAAATCTTTATGTTGACTACCTAGTTCCTCTAAAAATAAAAATCCCTATATGTAAGTTCGTGTTCACTTAAAACCTTGATATTCCAGGTCTACCTACTCACTGATGAGACCTCAAAAAAAGTTGAAACCGGTCTGGGTAGTGACCTCTTCTCATAATGTAAAACAATATATACATCTCTTAGGAGCTGGGTTTTACATTATGAGAGAATATTAAAGTTAGTGACGGAGCTTGCTCCGCCTTTGCATGGAGTTGCCCTGGTGTTGTACTACCCAAGTGATCATTTACACTTGGGTTTCGCCGATAGTTTTTTCGGCATGAAACTCTATGGATTTCGATGGATATCGATCCGAGTTTCATACCCGGCTATAAAAACATAAAGGGATTTACTATCCCCCTTTCTATTAACATCCATCACTCTTTTTAGTTGTGGTAATAATCCCAAAGAATTTGCAACTAAAGCTTCTTGATGCAAAATGCAATGAAATGAAATAATTCCATGTGGAGAATAATTTAACAAACCCTTTATTTTTCGCAATCATAGAAGGTACGCCATTCGTCACAATGCATACTATATTATTAATATTATATTTTTATTCTGTAAACTTGTTAGAAGGTTTTCTGAAATATCTTGACCTGTAGTGTGTCCTTTAAGTGTTAGCAGATCAAGAAGTTCTTCTCAAATACTGGAAGATGTGATATATTTAACCATCGCGCAGCATTGTGTGCCATATCGGAAATATCTGATTCATCAACCGCAATAGATATAAAATCGGCAGAAATATCCATAATTTGCATATTTGAAACTTTTGCAGAAATTGTTACAATCCGTTCCTTGACAGTTCTAGCCGAAAGAAGTAAATCTTTAATTTTTTTACATATCTCGTCCTTATTTTTCATATCCTTAAATAGAATTTCAGAGACATTATACATGCAATTTTTAAAAAATTCACCATCGGTAAAAGGTTTTCCCGCTTTTTGCTATTTCAAGGGATAACAAAAAACTTGCTTCAGTAGTATTCGATGAAGATTTCGTCCATGTTGGCAAATTTCTTTGTTGAAGCAATGTTTTCTTTTGTAATTCTTCAATAGCTTTTTTTTCTATTATCACCCTCAGGATATTTTTTACTGAAGTCTAAATGTTTACCTCAAAAATGTTGTTCGACATTACTTGATTTGTTAATTTGAAGTCATAGATGGCAAATTAAACATTACGGATTTCCATATACTTCTATAAATGCAAATTTCTCTATCCACATTTTATTGAATCCTCTGTTTTCTTCGATTATTTTTTTTTTCTTGAACTCATTGCAATCATATTAGGAGGGTTACTATCACAAATTTATCTGCAAGTAAAAACAAAATTCAACATAATAAAAATTAATTTGTGCATAACATTACCTGACACTAAATTAAACACCAGTTTAGTACCACAATAAATAAGTTAACTAACAGAATATTTATTTTGACAGTTAAAATCCATATGTATCTAAAAACTGTGGTGTTTGACAGGACAGCTGGTCAATTAATTCAAATTTTTGCCATGGCGCTAGTTACCTTAGGCAGGGTTAACATTTAGCGGTATTTCAAATGTAACTCAGTTGTCAGTTGTTCATGTCATAAAATTTCATGCCTAACACACGTCACATGCATAGTATCTAGCACCAAGAACAGACCGTGTCAAAAAACAATATTTAGTTGTTTGTATTAATTATGTATCTTTTAATTCAATATAAAAGAGCCACACTTTGTTTAGCCAAGAGCTTCCAGTTCCCGACCCCTGGTGTAATTGCTTAACTAAGTACCTTCCAGTATTTCATATAAACTGAAAAGGATAATGAACCATTTGATAACCTAACTATAGTATATCTTGGAAAGAGAAACAAATGTTAGTTTCTTTTTCTATAGCAAAGTGTATTTTAGCTGTTTAAATGCACTAAAAATGTATCTTAATGTTTCTAGACCATGTGACAAAATAGCAAACTTATTATCTTCATAGTATATTCAGAACATTGATTTATGTGTAGTTATGTTCAGTGCTTGATTTTCTAGAAATTTCACATAGAAATTGACTGAAGGGCAGGGAAAAAGGGTAACCCATTGCAATCCTATTTAGCTCTTTATATATTTTTCATTCCTTGTAAAATAACCTAAATATATGGTCAATTGAATAACTTAAATATGTCAGGAGAGAAATTTTGCTTTTGACTTTAGAAAAGGATGGTGGTGGTGTCACTGACAGACCCTTGACGTTATTAATAAAGTCAAGGGCCTCTGTCAATGGCATATCTTCAACAGTGAAGTAATAATAAAACTGACCATGATATCTGAAGATTTTAGGCTAAGATTTTTTTTTATTAAGATTTTTAAGTGAATAGAATTTCTAATAAAGGAGGGAGAGTTGACCATTTGGGAGGGCAGGTATTTTGCAAATTGTTTGGCAGGTTTGGAGGAGTGGTCTGTTTATGCCATCAACTATTGGACTAATTACTATTCACGTAGGAACAGCAGCTCTCATGAGTTAGAAAACAGTGGTTTAATACTTGCCCCCCCCCCCCCCACCCCCCCCCCACACGCGCGCGCGCGTGCACACACACACACACCTGTTGTGATAGCATCCTCTGAGCTTTGGCTTACCTGTATTAACTACTAGTATGGGTGATGCCAAAAGCCATATTACTGAGTTGGCACAAGACAGTAGTCTGTTTGTCTTAATTTAGAAATCATTCAAATGAATTATTAATGGATAAACTCCATTTACAAAATTCTGAAGTAATGTCATTCTTTTATTTATGCTCTCCTTCATTTTTTTCTTTGAATTTTTTGTGAATCTTGTATCACATACTTAAATGGTGTGGATTTATAGAGTTCTTGAAAGATGGCAACAACACTAATTTTGAAGGAAATGGTAAGATAAGTATAAAACTGTGGGTATGTAATTAAAGGTTTAATAGTTTATTCTTGCAAATAAGAAAAAAACTTTATTTTTTTAAAATAACAAATCAAATGATCTTGTGCATGATTTTAGTTTAATAGATGATTGGGTGTGATAATAAAACAACTATATATGTTTATTTGTGTCTTTTAGGATTTTGGAGATTATTCAGATTCATATTACTCTGTTCAGACTACTGAAGGCGAGCAAATTTCACAGCTTATTGCTGGCTATATTGACATAATTTTAAAAAAGGTAGGAAAGCACTATAATTGTTTTTATATGTTTAACATGTATACACACATACTCATGTTCATAGAACCACATCACCTTACATAAATATAGTTTTTAGTAGTTAAATGGTCATTTTCGTTGGTTTATCATTAGATATTTCATTGTATTGCATCATCTACCATTCCCATGGAATTCTGTATAATGTAATAGTTGCTGCTATTGTATCAGCATTTTTTATGCTATTAATAGACAGCAAGAGCTATTTTTTGCATTTTTGTGCTAAGATCCCTATGACTAATTATGTGCAGTTAACACTTCACAGAAAAAAAAGTGAAATTCAAGCTTTAAATAGAGAAGGCTGTTTCTCTCGTGAAATAGCTAAAAGAGTGTCCTGTAGTCAATCTACAGTGGTATGGCTGCTGTTGAAGGTGAATGAAATTGGATCTACTGAAAGGAAGAATGCTACTGTCTACACCATGCCAAAATCGAGTTCTAAAGCCATAAAAATCGGTATAGGTTATCCAGAGATGGATGACACACACACTGTGTTCTTCCCAGTCCCACTGACATGGAATTGGAAAGAACAAATGGGAGTTGTGACATCCTCTGCGACTGTCAGGAGAAGACTCATTCAACAGGGACTGATAACCAGGTGGCCTAAAAAGAAGTCCTTGTTAACTGTTAACCAAAAATATGAGATTGGCTTGGTTGAATTGGTGCAGAGAATATGCCAAATGGATCCCTGATCAGTGGAAAAGAGTCACTTTTTCTGATAAGGAAAAAGTTTAACCTGTTGGGTGCAGATGGCAGACAGATAATTCAAACACGATCAGCAAATAAATTCAACCCTGATTGTGTGGTTTCAGCAGTCAAATTGTCAGCCAGTCAGATGATCTGGAGCTGCATGTCATACCATGGTGTTAGTTGCTTGCATTTCACAAAAGGTTCAGTGAATGTACAAGTGTACCAGAAAATTTTAGAGAATTGCTGCCTACTACCAGTTTACCATAACAACATACTGCATTTTTCAGGATGACTCTGTCCCTTGTCATAGGGAAAAAAGTGTATGTATTGCTATTATACTGAAATGTACAATACGAATTGAGTTAGTACTTAAAAAAAAAAAAAAAAAAAAAAAAAAAGCTTTAGTTTTTGTTGCAGGTTTATAAGTGACTCAATGAGCACTTGATTCAGTGACTACTGCAGCCATGACTCAGCCAAGATCTCAACCACATTGAGAATTTGAGGTACCAATTAGAGACTGAAATACACAAGAAGGAGAAGCTGAAAACACTTCAGGAGCTCAAAAAAAGCCATTATAATGGTATGGAACCATGAATTTGACAGTTGCATCTATCAGGAAATTTATTTTGCCAATGCCAAGATGTAATAAAGGCAAGAGGAGGACCCACAAAGTACTAAACAGCAAAAATTGAATACTTAGTTTAATGTTAGTAAAACTATGTAGTTGAACTAAATTTTGATACCGGTATTTATTTTTCCAGTGAAAATATCACTGTCCACTCCATTTTAAAATATTTGCAAGTTTGTCAAGTTTGTTGTCGTTTCCTGAATATGTCACATCTTGTACTAAAAAGAGACAAATATTAATCAAAAATAAAAATGTTATATTACCTTCTTCATTATTTGTGACAATTATGTTATTAACCCTTTTTTTTGGAGTGCTTAAGGGTCAAAGCTGTATAACTTAGAGGAGACCTCCACATAGCCTTTAAAGGAATGTGGAGAACCACTCAGGGCTTCTGATCTAATGTCCAATCCTCACCTTCTCATGGTGCACCCTGTTGGGTATCTACCTGTATACTGAATGAACGAGGATGGGCTGGCAATCTGGGATTTAGCCGACCAAATTGTATTCTTATTGGTTTAAATCAAAATACAAAATGATAGTACAACATGACAAAATTTCATGCTGACTGGAACGTCGCCTGGTTAAACAAGCCCCCCCCCCCTGTTCTTTTTGCCAGGGAACCAGGGCGAACAGCAAAAAGTCAGCTACTGGAACAAATCTGAAAACACACCCCAACTCAACATCACCAGAGTTCAAGATTGGTACTATCAACATAAGAAGCCTCATTGGCAAAGAAATGGAGCTAGCTGAGGAATTGGATAGGTACCAGATTGACATAATAGGGGTGACTGAAACAAAAAAGACAAAAACTGGTGAGATCTATCTGAGCAATATATACAAAATATTATATTCAGGCAATGACAATCAAGGAAAAGAAGGACTAGCCATAGTATTCAACACTAAATATGAGGCTAATCTTCTTGAACAGCAGGCAATCTCAAGTAGAGTGATGTGGGCAAATATGAGAATGGGGAACTGGACAATGAGACTTATTTGTGCCTATGGTCTCACAGAAAGTTCCACTAAGGTAGAAGTGGAGGAATTTTTGAGGCTTTAGAGAAAGCTACTGACACAATGAAAATGGAAAGTTGGTCCTTGTTAGGGATCTAAATAGTAGAGCAGGAAATAATTGTCAGACATACAAAAATATTTTGGAAAAATTTGGAGAAAAGAGCAAAACTAATAATAATGGCAAATACCTGTTGGATTTCTGCTCAGGACATGGACTGGTTATTACTAACACCATGTTCCAACATAAAAATGTGCAAAATTCACATGGAGAGAAGAGGCAAGGAATAAGAAAAGTCTCATTGACTATGTTATTGTTGATAGTGATGTTTTCTCCCTGGTGCAGGGCACTAGAGTGTACAGATTTGAAATTGGAAGTGATCACTATTTAATCTTGAGCAGTATAAAATTGAATTTCATATTGAAAAGAATAACATGTAAGAAAGTTTTAAAGCGAATAAAAGTTGAGCAGCTCTCAAATGTGAATAGAGTAAAATATACAAAGATTATTGAAGAAAAAATGAGAGTTTGAGAACAGTAACCAAATCTTGGAGATTCAATGGCAAGCTTTGAAGAAAATCCTGATTGATTCAGCCAGAGAGGAATGTGGTGAGGTTGTCTGCAAGGATAGAAAAATCATGACTCCATGGTGGACACAGGAAGTTAAAGAGGCAGTGAAGGAAAAGAAGAAATCATATTAAAAGTTTCTGGCAAATAAGTCAGCTTGTGCTCTTAAAGAATACAGAGACAAATATAAGAAAGCTAAACACTGTGTAAAACTAGCTAAACAAAAGTCATGGGAAGATTTTGGTAAGAATATAGAAAATAAATATGAGAAAGGTGGCAAAATATTCTGGAGGCTGTTGAAAAAGCTCGGAAATGGAGGAAAGAGTGCTGTAAAAGGTATTAGAGATGATAAAGTTGACATGAAAACTAGAGACAAAGTTATCCTTGAAGTATGGAGTCCTGTCAGGTGTCTTCTCCCTCCAGGAGATTGACTACCATGTGTCTCCACCATGTCCTATTCTGCGCCTTTGTGCTGCATTCCTCATATGAGAGATAGGTCCAGTCTTCTATATTTTTCATCCACTCCAGTCTTTGTCTTCCTCTCTTTCCCTCAACAGTTCCTACGAGAAGTGTCCTTTGTAGGCAATTTATGTCTCAGAATATATCCAAAATTGCTGACTTTTCTCTTTTTAATTTCTTTCATCAGGCTCCTGTTTACGCCTACCATCTCTAGTACCTCTTCATTTGTCTTTCCACGATATCCTCACAATTCTTCGCCACATTTCAAAGGCCTCCAGTTTTTTCACACTCAGATTAGAGAATGTCCATGTCTCTACTCCATATAATAATGTAGACCATATGTAGCATTTGGAGATTCTTAGTCTTGTTTTCAGATTTAATTCTCTAGATGTTAGTAGATTTTTCATACTGTTGAAAGTTGACCTTGCAATTTCAGTCCTTTTTCTAATTTCATCTTCTGTCCTGCCATTCTCTGTGATCAAGTGTTCGAGGTATATGTATGTTTACACCTGTTCTAATTTATTTCCTTTTATATTGATGCATATTTTTGGTATTTCCTTTTCTCTTGAAAATATCATGATTTTTGTCTTTTTAAAGTTGAAACTGAGGCCATACTGTTCGCTGTACTTGAGGGTTTCATCTATAAGAGTTTTGAGGTCATATTTGTTTTCAGCTAGAAGAACCGTGTCATCTGCATATCTTAGGTTATTAATATTTCTGCCCCCTACAGTGATTCCTTTGAGGTTACTAATTTTATTAAATATTTCTTCTGTGTACAGGTTAAAGAGAATCGAAGAAAAGACACAGCCTTGCCTCACACCTTTCTGAACTGGGAATTCTTCTGAGGTCTCTCTATTTATTCTCAAAGATGCAGTCTGTTTCCAGTAATGATTAGTTATTAGATAAAGATTAGTTTTTGGATAGTTTGGTGGACTGGGCTAAGGAAAATGAATGTCAATTTAATGTGGCAAAGTGTATGGTTATGCATTTTGGGGTGAAAAGATTAGCAGCAGTATATCATATTGGTGGAACTGTACTCCAGGAGATTGATGATGAGGCCAGGGATTTGGGAGTGTTGGTGGATAGGGAGTTGAAGTTTAGGTGGCACATCGCAAAAGTGGCTAAATCAGCTCATCAAATCACTTGGCTTCTGAAAAATACTTTAACAAGCAGAGACAAACAAGTTATTGTTCCTCTGTATTGAGCCTTGATAAGACCCCATCTAGACTACTGTGCCCAGATATGGGCACCAGGGTTTCTTCTGGATGGGGAGGAGGTTGAGAGGATCCAGAGATGAATGACCAAGATGATAGCAGGTCTGTGGAATGAACCTTATGAGAACAGGTTGAAGATTTGTGGGTTGCAAAAATTGGTTGATAGGCAGAAAAGGGGTGATATGATTGAGACATTTAAATTACTGAAGGGTTTCTATAAGATTAATCCAGAAGATATTTTTGAGAATAGGACTGGTGATGGGAGGACTAGGGGCCATACATAGAAGCTGGGCAAGAGAGTGGTTGACAAGGGTGTTAGAGCTAGGTTTTTTACTTGGAGAGTGGTGAATGAGTGGAATAAGCTGCCAGTCTGTTGTGAATGCTATGACTGTGAATGAGTTCAAGACGAGGTATGATAGATACTGTGTGAATGTCGAACAGTTGTTCTTGACATGATGTTAGGGCTTTCCTCGATGAGTCTGTCGGCTCCTTGGAGTTTGCCCGAAATAATAATAATGATAATAATTAGCCTAATGTCTTTTCCAACCATGCCTATTTTTGGAAAGATTTCAATTAATTGTTCATGTTAAACGTTGTCGAATGCCTTTTTGTAATCTATTAAGCAGAGATACACATCTTTTTGTTTTTCTAGATATCTTTCTATCATGGTTCTGACATTGAAAATACCTTCTCTTTTACCTACATTTTCCTTGAAGCCACTTTGTGTATCCTTTATTTCTATGTTTATTTTTCTTTTATTTCTTTCAAGAATAACGTATAGAAGGACTTTTGATACTTGACTGATGAGAAGATGTCTTGAACTCTTCACATCTTGTAGCTTTTGTTTTTTTGGAAATTGGAACAAAAATTGAGTGATTAATATCTTTAGGTAGAAATCCAGTTCCATATATTTTATTGCATAATTTTGTTAGAAATTTCAGTCCTCCTTCATCGAGCCCTCAACTATTCTTCCGAGATATTATCTATACCTGCAGCTTTATGTGGTTTTAGTTTTCTGACAGCATTTTCAACTTTACAGAGTAAAATGGATGGTCCTTCTAAATCAGTCTGTTCAGGACTATCATTTCTTTGTTGTTCGTACACTCAACTGCTTACAGTCAGGAATACATATCCATACTTGAAGTAGAAAAAGCCATCAAAGGCTTGAAATGTGGAAAAGCAGGAGTAGATGATATTTGACCAGAAATGCTGAAGTATGATGATATAAAAGTCTTACAGTGGCTGCACTGCATAATTCAGACGGCCTAGACAGATGGATGAATTCCCGATGATTGGGAATTCATCCCAATTCAAGTACTTCATAAAATTAATGCCAGTAGAAATCTAATGGAATAAGGTTATCTATTTTTATTTTAACTCAAAATTGTTGTGCGATTAAAACAAAAATGCAAGTTGCCTGTTCTGTTGTTTCATTTATTTTGTTTTATGACACATTTTCAGACACCAGAGTCTTCCAAGATTTGTATTGAAAATAAGATGTCACATATCAAATAAATTTATACAAAATTTGCAGAGCTTTTTGTGTATATTTGATACATATTCTTATATATCACATTTCTTGATGAAAAATGAACTGTCATCATTGTCATGACATTTCTGATATGTACCATTGTGGGGGTTGGACAGTACCGGATATTATGATAGTACAGGGAAACCTCGCTTAATGCAGTTTTTTTTTTTTTTTTTTTTTTTAATGTTTTGCCCATATATAGGAGATTGACTGGTCAACCTATAGTACATTAGTACCGTATATGGGTGGTGGGTTGTGAAAGGAGAAACTTGTTTATGTTTGATTTGAACACCTGTATGTTGTATTTCTTGAGTAATATGTCAGGGGGAAGATTGTTCCACAGTGCTGCAGTAGCAGGGATGAATGAGGAGGAAAAGAAACTTGTTCTGTGGGTTTTGAGGTGTACTGTGAAAGGATGTTGGGCAGCTGCTGTATGTGTTCCAATGGGCTTAGTACAGGGTGGGGGAATTATTGATGCTGTTTCAGATGAACATTTCCCATTGAAATTTTTCTAGAATATACAGATTGCAAAGACCAAGCGTGTATATGAAAGTGGGGGGAGTGAGTTGGTGAGAGATGTGTCATTTATTAGTCTAATTGCTCTCACCAACTCATGATTGTACAAATGATTTTTCATTTGTACAGCCTTGGCACATTTTTTGGAAAACCAGGGTTTAGTTAGGAGACGGCAGGTCTGAGTAGTGTGGGGAATATGTTTTCATGCCAGTGAGGATCACTTTGGTGATGCGTTCAGTGCATACGTTTGGACTGGAAGACCGGAAACAATAGTCTAAACATGGGAATGAAGCATAGTAGTCTCACTGTCCCATTTGGCACCCTTATAATGCTAAACTACTCTTGTGTGGGAGTGACTGTGCAAACGTTGTTACATGAGGGAGAAGCACTATGTTGTGGTCAGAATTGCCCAGGGGGCTCACTACATTCATCAATTCATTAATGCAATTAATTAATCCATCGATTAATATGCCCTAAGCGAAGTCGCATTAAGCAAATACAATAAACAATAGGAATAATTATAATTCATCCATCAGTTTGTATAAATTTAGGGAAAAAAAATTACAGTATAAGCTATGTTAGAGGGTAGAATCCTCAAAGTTAATAAAAATCAATTGCTTAAATTTTTATTTAATGTTTAAACATTTGATTAAGCTACTTTTTTACAAAAAAATTAAGTAAAGATATTTGAATCGTGCTTGACTTTTTCATCTTGTCATGCCATTTGCGATAGCTGGTGATCGCTTTATCAAGAATTCGGCAGACTTCAAAGCTTTGTTCCATATCAGGATCAGCATCAAACAAAATTTCATTAACATACTCAATGTGATTTGAAAACCACCCTAAGTTCTTTTGCAGTTAGCTTGTTAGTTGTAACATTCTCTTCTTGTTCGCACTCCTTATCATCTTCTTCTTATGCATGCTGTTCTTCTTGTTGAAGAAGATCATACTCGCTTAGCTGTTCTAAATGGGAATCGAGCAAGTTTCTCGCATCTTTTTGCCTGAATATTCCTTGTACTAAGAGGTATGCTTTTTTTGGTTATAATGCTCAATCCAGAGTGATAGAAGACGCTCCATCTTGATCATTAAATAAATGGTTTCTATTTTGAGTGAGCCGCATGCTTAAAGAAGCAGTAGCAACTTTTCCTTGTTCTTCATATTCTTTGCTCTTATTTAATATAGTCCAAACTGTAGCCTTGATGTATCCCAGGTCTCACATAATTATTGTATTACTAGAGCCATTTTGATGTCTCTTAATGTTAGCTTTTCTACTCGCTGTAGATTGGTAACATAAAATTTTGCATAACGCAGTAAATCACGTTAACTGATTAATCACTCACAAAACTCACGTGATTGAGTGAAATGACACTATTTCCTGCTTAAAGCGGGAAATAGTGTCATTTCACTCAATCACGCTAACTGATTATCATGCATATCGAATTTGTGTTAAGCGAGGTTTTCCTGTACAACATGAAAAAGGTACATCCTTACTAAAACTTCCTTATTAACAGTATTCCTGTAAATTAATCTTTTATCTATCAAGACTCCAATATTATCAGATCGTATATTTCTGTCTTCTAAAACACCTCTTACTGTGTCAATCCATCTAGATCTTGGTCTTCTTCTTGGTTTTTTTTTGCCATCCTGGCAAAAACACAGTTGTTTTGCTAACTTTTCCTCTCCCATTGTGTTATAAGTGATGATCTGTACACCTGAGATCAGCTCTGCTAACAATGTTAAGTTTTTCCCTAATATATTCATTTTAGTATGATACTGCCATTGATGCCATCACTCTCCTTATCTCTCTTGTAACTCTCATATCTGTGGTCTTTAAGCTTTGATCAAGTTTTATTTCTAGCCTAGCTCTTTTATCCATATGTTAAAATTGTCCATTTGCATATTTAATTTGCCAGCTGCTCTAAAAATTGTGCCTAAATAGCTGAATGTTTTATTTGTTCTCCAGTTTCTCCATTCAGGATGCACTTGATGTTTTCATTGTGTTTTTATTACTGATTTTCATACCAAATTTATTACAACAGGTATTCAATTCAGTCAAAGAGTCCTTCACACTTGTACTGGATTTATTTAGGAATCAACATCATCTCCATAAACCAAAGAGCTGAGATTAACATTTACTTTGATATCAGGTTTAATGCCACATTTGTTCATAATGTAATCCAGATAAATGATGAATAAGAGTGGAGATAACATGCATCCTTGTTTTGTACCTGATTTTACATCAAACCACCTTCCAATGCCTCCTTCAATTCTAACTGCTGACTTTCAACTCAAAGACTATATATATTGCTCTGTATAAAATGTCCCATTTATGCATTCATTTATAGTGCTATGAACAGCTGTTCTCCTTTCCCCTTGTCACATATCTTTACCAGATCTACAAAACGTAAATGCAGATCCTTGTTACATTCCCATTATTTCTCAGCCTTTAGAAATGATATCAAATATTAGATATCACGATATTGGACTGCTTGCAAGTAATAGATTAGTTTGGAGGAAAATTGTTATAGGAGATTAATGATAATGTAAACTTAATCATGTAGTGCTGTCATAGTAGCCTGAACATCCCTTGAGAGTACATATAGGTAAATTGATGACTATTACTATTTTGATTATTATTACTATCTCAGGACCTTCATAGAGTTATAAGATATGTTGCAGGAGATAAAAATTTGCAGAGTTTAGATATTTCATAGTACCTAGACTAGTGGTGGGGAACCTCTATGCATTAGAAGGTCACATATCACTTAACAGATTCCTCATAAAGCCACACACTTCATATATAATAAATTTTGCTACAATTATAAGATCATATCAGAGGTCATATGCACGCAGTATGAATATCGATATTACAACATTAAAAATCTGTCAAAACTCCCAGAAGTGTTTTATTTATTTACAAAAAAAAAAAAATAATAATTCAGGAATGGAGTTCTACAAACTAAACACCTCAACAGTTAATAAAACACTTTATTATATTCTAGGAATGCAAGCCTTTTGTTAATTTATTTAACTAAGTAATACATAACTTAAAGACTTATTTGAGATTCCTTACTACTGGATAAGAGTGGATGTTTGGTTTCAGCATTGTTGTACTTCAGCTTCAGTTGGTCTTCCAGGTGAGTGTTCTTCATTTATGATTTCAAACCCATCTTAATTTGAACAATGTGTGAAAACGTTGATTCACAACAGTAGATTGTGCCAAAACAAGACAGCACAATTGAGCATGTTGATGCATTTTTGGATACTCGACAGCATTCATCTATATTTCAGTGCAATCTCTCTTACTGTCAAATAGAGATTTCAGAATATTGTCTTCTGAGAGCTCAATCAGCTCCATTTGTAAATTTTCAGGTGCACTAGAGACATCAACCAGATGTGGTTGGAAAGCCAGTTGTAGTGTGAGATCATGTTTTTCAAAATCTTTTAACCTGTCGTATTCTTCAAACAATGAGTCTGTGACTCCTCTATATTCGTTAATATCACAGTTTCTTAAGATTTTATTAGTGCACTATTCTTCATCTGCCTTTGCCAGTTCAGGAAAATGTTCAGCTGAAATTGCAGGTTTTGAAAGAAGAATTTCGAAAAATAATTAACTTCTTCCTAAATGCTTGAGTATTCTGCCACATTTCATATGTTAATTTGGTTTTGCCTTTTAGACAAACATTTAGCTGGTTTTGTTTTGATATTAAGTCACATTAATGCAGCCTTTTTCCAGAAATCCTCTATAGAAAATTCAAAAGGTTTATTTTTTTTTTTTTCATCTAAAAGTTTGTAATTTGTTTTTGTAGTGCTGAAACTTTTTTTCCTAGTACTTTTCCCTGTGATAACCAGTGTACTTAAGAGTAATAGGGAAGATTCACACTTTATGTTTCCTCATCAATTTGAAGCACATTGTGAAACTGGTGATGGCTTGAAGCATTTATTTGAGTATAGTTAGCAATATGAATAACTTTCCCTAATGTGTCTTTTAAAAGAGTACATCGTTTTATTAACTGATTTTGTTAATTGTAATATACAATGAAATGAAATCATGTTATCAGAATTTTGTATTTCATTTTGTAGCAATGAAACAAATCCTTCATTTTTTCCTCTCATGGAAGGAGCACCACCTGTGCATATGCTTACTAAATTACACAAGTTAAGCTTTGCTTCCAGATATTTATCTTTAAAAATATTAACAACATGAATTCCACAAGTTCTCCCCATGAGAATAGCTCCTCACTACACTGAAATCTGCAGTTATAACGTGGATATAAAATAAAACTTGTGCCTCAGTAATATCAATGAACTCATCAAAAAATAAGCATCTTCATTTTGGCAAATTTTTTGAAGCTGTTCAGTAATATTGACAGCTAATTCATATTGTAGCTCAGTTATAGTTCTTCATGAAAGAGGAAGTGGCTTGTATTTATTAACTTTATCTGAATCAAGACATGCTACAACTTTGAGCGTGCACTGTTTTATCATTTCCACATCACTATATTGCTTGCCTCTTCTCTTGAGTATATACACTGCTTGGAAAGAAGTCAATAGACACGTCCATGGGGAAGGTGCATTGTGCCATGTAATGAGTCATATGTTTTTATGGCTCATTTTTGACTGTGTCCAGGTGAAATGGATGAATGTCACCACACTTCACTGGCATCCAGAGCCCTGATCTTAATCCTCTTGAACATCTATGGGATGAACTGCCCCACAACAGTCCAGGACCTCATTACATGTCTACAGTTAGAATGGTCCAGAATTCCCATCAGTCACTATCATACACTTGTGTGCTCCATAGGATTTGACTTAGTCTCTCATTCCTCCTTATCTCTTCCACCTTCTTTTGCAATAATTTTTCCTTTCTGCATAATGGAGGAATACTTTCAAATTTTTCTTAACCTTGGTGCTGGTCTTTTCTTCTTGTATTCTAATTTCCTCCTCCTTTCTATACTGATCACTTTCTTGTCTTGCAATTCGTTGTTTACACAACTGATTCCTTCTCTCCCCCTTTCTTTATATCCTTTCTGACCACATCTTTTTATATGCAGTTCCTGTTTTCTGGTGTGTTTTCTAATCATCCATTTCACCCAAATCTATCTATCCTTGGTGCAAAAATTGCAAAAACTAATTTGCCTTGTTCTGCCTTGCACTATACACTCTCTCAAAGCCATTGGTGCCATTTATCTCCTAAACACTATTCCGAGAGGACACACCTCATCTGCTACCATATGTACCCCCCCCCATTTGTCCCATCCTTCTAAAAAATGCTATATTAATCAGCATATACTCTGTCAGGACATGTGTAGTAGACAAATTTCACTGACATCAGTAAACTTCAGATAGACTGAGTCTGTTAGGAAGACCACACCTTTATTCCCCTTATTCTTAATACTCCTAGCATTTGTATAGAAAAAGAAAGCCGCACATTGCCAGTATTCCTATTAGTCCCATATCTGTTATTACTTTCTTAGTCTATTCTTTTCTGTGATATACCATACAACCTCCTATCACTCAAGTCATGAAGCTACCTCTGCTGTGTTATTCCCTGTCAAATCTAATTTCCTTGCCTTGAACATCCTTGAATTGCTCAATGAATTACAGCTTCTCCAATTGTCTGCATCCTTCTCTCTGTTCATTTGCAACCTATCTCTTACATATGCATTTTTTTCTCTCATCGAACATACTTCATATACCCACATATGTCAAACTTCTCTTCTTGCAGATTATCGTGTCATTTATTATCATTGCTCATCTCCTCTACTCTGAAATAACATTTGAAGCAACACATTTACTATCCTTTCTCACACATTTCTACTGCACATTCTCATACTGCTGTCAAATTTTGCTACTCCATTCACAAATTTTGTCATGTTATTCATATCAACTTACCTCATCTCCGTAGTTCACTGTCTTTTTCCAAGGCAAGCACTTGTGCACACTGTGAATCATCACATCTCCATACATTGCTCTTCTCACAACCTCACTTGTTTCTTTTACACTGATATTCCTCACTTTCTTTCCCACTTGCTCTGCTCTCATTTCATCTTCCCTTTCTTTTTCCTGTGTTGCCTTCCTTTCATCTATGTTCCCACTCTCATCTTTATTTGGTTTCCTTTCTGTTATCTTTACTCTTTATTTTACTCCCACTTTCACTCTTAATATCTACTATAAACTTTTATAGTGGATATTATGGGATAATGGGATAAAGACAGTGTGATTCCGGATGAGCCAAACATATCTCTCATTGACAAAGAAATATATGATTCCACAATAGACCAGTGACATTTATAGATGTTATAATAAAATTTGAAGACATGTTTTTGTGGTGTCATGTCAGTTGTATTTGAAAGCTTTGTCTCAGAATGTCATTCATATAAAATTTAAAAAGAAAACAGATTCCATTGTATTATCTTTGATTTTGTGTATAGTGTTATCTTATACCACATGTGGTTTAGCTGATTTTTTTTCCCCTTTCTTTTAAAAGAAAAAGGCAAAGGATCACTTTGGTATTGAAGGTGATGAAGGCTCCACCATGGTAGAAGTCAGTGTATCTCCAGCTAAGTGAGTTTTAACTTTTCAAGCATATTTTGCAGAATGTATATCACTTTTTCCTGTCAATACATTATTAAAGCAGAGTTGTTGCTGTGTGTGTGTGTGTGTGTGTGTGTGTGTGTGTGTGTGTGCGTGCACCCACACACACACACACACACATGCATATATATATGTTTAAATAAGGGACGAATATTCCTAGTGTGCAGTGCTCAACCATGAAATATCAGTATCACCAATATTATTGTATATTTTTGCATTTATTCCTGTTAAAGACTCCCCCAGTTGTTTGCAGACTTTGGGTGATTCCTTAAATTCAACACAATATACTAATCTTCGTTATCCTCTTGACAAGGATAATAAAGCATTAGTGCTTCATGAAGAGAGTACTTTTTGACGCGTAAACATTGCGTCACATTTGCATTAATAGTCCTGGTGTGCTTTCAAACTGCATATACCTTTGAGTCCTTCGAAAAGATGTAAAGAGGGCACAGCAGGTCAAATTCTTAGCGTTTTAGCATTTTTATACCACGGAGAAGGCGAGACTCGTTGAGCTAACATTTTGAGTACATCCAGCACCTAGCGGCTGTGATTGGTTATGTGTCAACCAATCCAATTGAATGTTGTCATTGGCATGAGTTGAGCGCTTGTTGTATCTAATGGCTGTATTACAAACAGCTGTTACACATGTTTTCTAGAACTGAAAATTTGAAAAGTGGATGTTAGGAGAAAAAACCAAAATGTTTCTCTTGCTATGCAGTATAGCATCTGTTGAGGTTGCAAAGTTTTTTAACAGTATAGACACATTTTTATTCTAGTCTTCGGAAACAACAGGCAGTAAAAAAATCTGTTCCTGAATAAAAATGAATATTCTGTGTATTATAAGACGTTGTTGATCTACAACAAAATACCAGAATATGTGAGATTAATAAGACAGAAGAACTGCTGATACAAAAAAAAAAACCTGATGAATGTAGGATTCTTGAAAGTGTGGATAATGATCGGATGTTATTTATACTGAGTCTCCGTAAACAAAAGAAATTTCTTGGAAAACGGAGTGAAATATACACAAACCAGAGCAAAAAATTCACATAACATGGGCAACAAATTTTACGAGATGATTTGCTGCTCCATCAAACGATATTTATTCCTGCCATTCTCTGTCTCCTCGCGTAAGTTTTTTTTTTTAATTATGTCATCATAAATTCACTTATTCATACCCAGACTTTATAGGATCGTGTTATTTGCTCTACCCAGCAACTTATAGGACACACATATCACAAATGTTAACGATTAATAATTCGTTTACCATTAATGAAAGTATTTCTACTCACACTTATTCTTTCTTTTCATTTCCTATTCTAAACATGTCTTATAAATGATGGTTCACATATTTTCATCTTTGAGTATTTCAAATATACCAACCAACTATAGCATTCTCCTTCATTGTTGTTTTCTAATAAATCTTAAAACAAACAGATTGTTCCTCCACTCTACAGAAGTATTCAAAGTTATCCTGCAATTAATTGCATTGAACCAATTAAGATGAGCTCTGATGCGCTATGCATTCTCAAAACGTTCATACATCAATAAAAATACTATCATGTGGTCATGGGTGTCTGCAGAGGGAGGGAGTTCCCTCCCTCTACAGACAAATGATAAACTCCCCCCCCCCCCCCCCGGCTCGAGTAAAAAATTCCAGAAATTTTTAAAATCGTAAAAGTGATTGAGATATAACATTAAACCCTTGACCATGGAAAACTTTGTCTATCTTAAAATTTTATTATGAGTTGGTCTGTTTCAGCTCATGGCAGGGTAGCCATAGAATATGTATTTTATTGCAGCGATAAACACGTGTTCCTGTTTTTGGTTCATCTTTTTCTGATTTGTGAACAGCGAGACCAGTTCATTTTCCCTCTGTGTGTCTAGTGAGTTACCGAGTGAAGTGTAAATTGTAAATTTATAGTGAAACTAATTTGAACAGAAAAATACATTTTAAAAGGTAAGTGTATGTAATTTAATATTATTTTACTTGTTAGTTTTATGATTTTTTTTGCTTTGAAACTGAAATAATTTAATTTAGAATTTTGGGATTAATTAATTAGTTGATTTTTAATAAAATATGCTGGTCAATTTTTTTATATATGAAATTGTGCTGAAAACTGCATTAATTCTGAATTTTTTTTTTCCAAGAATTAAAGATGACTGAAATTGATGTAAAATGAAAGTAATGTACTGTATTTATAGTTCACATTGATAAATAATTACATCAAAAAATGCTAAAAGACGTTTATTGATGTAATTATTTAATTAAATCAATAATTATAAAAATTTATTGATGTATTTATTTGTCTCCAAACTTCACCCCCCCGGGACGCACGCCCATGCATACGGTCAAATTAACATGAAATTTTATATATATGAATAAAATTTTCATAAAATTAAAAAAAATGATAACATTTTTATTAAAATTTATCAGTACATTTTGCATCATCATTTTCTCCTTAATTTGTTAGGTTTGTTGGCCAATCATAGCCAACTTGACTTCAAATTAACCTAATCATTAATTAGGTTAATTAACGATTAGGCTAATTTGCCTAATTCTATATATATCTTGCTATGATTGTCAATGAATGTATTCTCTTGGCTAGTTTGTTGTTTTCAGAATGAATAACCAGAGCTTTTTGCTCAGTAATCCTGACATTACTATGATACTAACTAATTCACTTTTAGTTAAAAAGGCCTTGCAAAGGTTCGTTACATTCCTGATGGTATTGGGCTTTAGGTCTTCCCAGCCAGAGGCACATTTTGATATTGGTTGTACCACTAAAGATTGACAAGACATTCAGTTTAACACACTCATACTGGCATGTTTCATGGGTGTTGATGCACAATATATGAATGACATGGCTCAGTGAGAAAGTGTTAAATTTGGTAACTTTTATCAAGGTGATTTACATTTTCATCTATAGTTTTTGAATAATTTCTATACTGATTGTTAAGTTCCATTGAAATAGTATAACTCTGTTTTTGATTGAGTCAACAAAAAATAAATACATTTGAATCACATAGTTGACTTTGTGTAATGTCATTATGAATCCATTCAAATTCAAAAACTTGAGAAACTGTACCTGATTGTTCATGTGTTCATGGTTATTTCTTTACTCACACTTGTTTTTCAAGTTTTGAATCTGAATGGATTCATAATGACATTACACAAAGACTAAATACAGTCCATTAGTTTCACTCCATACATTTATAAACTTCACAATCTTTTTGATGACTTATGGAATATCATGACCCTTCTTCACAATTCAGTTCTGTCTTACCAAGACAGCAGACTCCCAGTGTTTTTCAGCAAAGATGCTGAATAAGCACCTGCTGTTACTCTTTTCACTTCTATCTTTCTATCTCATCATTCATGTTACTTTCAACCACTTTTTTCATACTCTCATTCATATTTCATTCACCATTGCTCAACTTCCACTATGTTCTCTACAATACTTTCACTATCTGCCTTATATTGCTAGTATTATCACTTCATTCTCCTGTCAGTCTGTTAGAAATCAATAATATCTTTCCTAGACTTATTTACTTACCCTAAAATAGCTGGATAGGAGTTTTCATTATAAAGAAAGAATTGCAGAACAGGAAAATAGATCTATGAAAGTCCCATCATCACTTGTCAAAAGTCAGGCATTCTTAAACCCTTGGTGTATCATGCATATAATATTTCACAAGCTCTTTTGCATGAGGAACTTTAGGAATTTCATTTCTGATTAATAAAATAATTTCTCAAATGAAATATAAGTTAGCTGATTAGTAAGATAAGTTACAAGTGCAATAGATGAGCCAATGGGGGAGGTGGGGAAGGATCATTAGAGGGGGTTGAATGTGTTTTTTTTTTAGTTTTATAAATAGTTTAAAAGTAGCATTAAGATTATAATGGTGTAGAATTCTATTAATTTTTTTCTGATAACTCTTTAATTATGAGATAGCTATGCTTTTACTGTAATCTATATTATTTTTTGATGAAATTTTATGAAGAATTTTATTAATAGTATTTTTGCTATAGCCATTATTTATAAATGTATAGCTAATAGTTTGTAATTCTTGTGTAAGAGCTTGTTCGTTAGAGCAAATTGTTATAGCTCTGTTTTTGAGAGTGTTAATGACTCCAAGTCATTAAATGATATGAGTTAGCATGTATATATTGGCCAGTATGTGTAGGCTTGCAGTAAACGGTGATGGAAAGACTGCCTTGAGGAAAGATGTGTGACCAGTTTATCCAGGAAAGGAAGCGATTTCTGATTTTCAATTTCAATAGTAAATTGTATGTGCTCATGTTACAAATTATTAGCAATACATTTATAAGTAGTGACTACAGCAAAAATACTATTAAATTCTTCATCTAACTTCATCAAAAAATAATATAGATTACAGTAAAACCATAGTTATTCCATATATTAAAGGGTTATCAGAAAAAATTAATAGAATTCTACACCATTATAATCTTAATGCCACTTTTAAACCACCCTATAAAACTGAAAAAACTCATTCAACTCCTCTAAGGATCCCCCCCCCCCCAAATAATAATAATAAAAAAAACGACACATTAAATTTAACACTTTTGGCGAAGCAGGCCTCTCAGATCATTCTCTTAACACCTTACATCAAATTCATTGGAGAAGTACTTGTTTCCTTACATCATACAAAAACCTGGTATGAACGGAAATTTAAAGATGCCTGTGAAATCTTGATTAAACGACCCAATCTTAATAATGGTGGCATAAAAATCCCAAGAATTCAGATGGTACACATTCGGCTCACTGAATTCAAGTTTTCCAGCAAACCCTGACTCTAAGCAATTTTTCAGCTTTTATTAGCCACCATCCATACTGGTTTTTTCCAATTTATATGTATAGTTATATAAGTAAAAATTTTTGTATGAACATGTTGCTCTCTAGCTTAATTTAATTTAATTTTGTAACCTAATTGATGATAACAGAACTTTAGCTTTGATGTAGTAAGGTTGTTTTTTTCCCCCCATCAGAGGTCTGGCTAGTAGTTTTAATGGTTGATTAAATCAATGTAACTTCAGCATAACGTATAAATTGTAGTGCAGCTTGTTTCGTTCTATATATGTGTATATTCCAGATGATAACCTTACTGTGAAGGTCGAAATATCAAGTGATTATTTTGGTTTATATTAAACTGAAGTTTTACTCAAGTGTGGTAGTTGTTTCCATAATTTTTGAAGATGTATTATGATCACCATGTAAGCATAAAGGAAAGTAAAGAAAAAATTGTGAAAATGAAAAATCAAAGATGCTAAGAAAAAGAATTTCTCTGCATATAAAATTGTATGTGTTGAGTCATTTAGAAACATGAATGTCAAATTAATATAGGTGCTTTTTTAAATATAGCAATGTTTACTATAAGAACAGTTATGAAAAATGCAAACAAAATAAGATATTTTGTAACTGCAGCATTAAAACTTTCAACAACAAAGGTAACCTGTTGTTAAACATAAAAGCATACTTAAAAATTTTCAGCAAAGAGGTAATCCGTTCTTAGTAAAAGTATCGCACTAATTATGGCCCATTTCTTAAAAAATGACTCATGTCATGAGCAGATGATATAAAGCAAATGAGGTATTATTATTAAGAGAGACACCTTCAGGTAGTCAGGAGCTCATCGAGGGAGGCCATACTATTCGCACCAGCTGTCATACCTGTTCTTGAATTCATTCATGCTGCTTGCACATGCAACATCCAACTGCAATCCATCCCAATTACACACTACTCTATGAGAGAAAAATCTTGCCATAACCCCCTCCTTGACAGTGTTCTCAACTTCTATGGATGCCCTTTCCCCACTCTCCATAAAATGAAAAATTTCATCTATTGAAATCCTGTAATACCCTTTCAGAAGTTTGTACGTCTCAATCATATCACTCCCCTTTCTCCTGTTTGCTAGTGTCTGCAGCCTACAAATTCTCAGTTGGTCCTCATAATCCATATTACACAATTCTGATATCATTTTTGACACTCTATGTGCACTCTCTCCACTGTATCAAAATCACCATGGAGACCAGACCTGCGTGCAATAATCCAAGTGAGGTCTTACAAGGCCTTGCAAAGAAGCAAAGTGACTTCGTTATCTTTACATGTCAAGGTTTGTTTGAGCATTGCCATTATTCTCTGAGTTGTATTTACAGTTTTTGCTATATGACACTTGTAGTAAACCATGCTGTTCGTTGCAAAGTAGAGATTCTCTGTCAACCCATTTCTGAATGCTTTCTGTACAACTTGACTCTTTTGGCCTGCTGCTTATAATTATCGTAACTGACATCCTTATGCACATGATATTCCTTCCATATCATCTTTTTCTTATGAATCTCTTTCTTAATTAGATTATACATCCATTTCACTCACACTATTCATTCTTTGAACTCTAGGACACATTTTGATTACCTGATTATCCTACCTATCTTTGCATCATTTACAAATAGCTGTATGTCATATGTCAAATCATTCCCAATGTCATTAGTGTGTGGATTGAATAACAATGGACCAATGACTATGATCCTTGAGGCATACCACTGGTTTTCTTGAATCTTGCAGATTCACACCCTCCATATACCGCTTTTTGATATCTGTCAGTCAGCCACTTTCTTATCTATGACAATAGTTTATAATCCAATTCCATATTCTCCAATTTATGGAATAGGATTCCATACTGTATTCTGCCAAAAGCCTTAGCAAAATCTAAAAGTATAATGGTATACCCATTCCCTTGTCTAACTTAGAGGTAACATTATTATAGAATGTGATCAAGTTGCTAAAACATTACCTTCCCTTAGTAAACCCATGCTGTTCATTGCAAAGTAGAGATTCTCTGTCAATCCAGTTCTGAATGCAAGTTGCAAGTCCTAACCAACTTTTCTAAAATCTTCACCACCACCACTCCTGGGATACTGATTGGTTGATAGTTGGATACATCGGTCTTTGCACCACCCTTGTGCAATGGAATTACCATACATTCTTTCCACTCGTGTGAAATCTTCCGTGTTTTGAGACTCAAATTATATAGCCAGTTCAGTTGAACACCCTTTAAGCATCCGTGCTGATATCCCATCAGTTCTTATTGCATAATTCTTATTCAATTTGTGCAACAGCTCTAGTACTGCCTACTTATCCACATGAGTTTCTTTATACAGTGAAGAGGTAGTGGTGAGTTGAATGTTGCATATACCAGGTTGATAGCTTCCAGCAAAATGGCTGCTCATTAGTTGAACAATCACTTCTGCATCAGCCGCCTTCATACCATCTGCATTCAATAGAGCTATTTCTGGAAATTCATTCTTTCTTTACTTGCAGCATTATGATAGAATTCTTTTGGGTTGTCTTTAACTTGCAGAGCCAGTTTCTTTTCATGCTCAGACTTAGCTTTCCATGCAACACTTGTGACTTTTCTGGCCTGCTGCTTATAATTATCGTAATTGATATCATCTGTATGTATATGATATTCCTTCCATGTCATCTTTTTCTTATGAATCTCTTGGAGAGAGCTTGTGACTGACACATGGTGAAAAGTGAGTAAGCAAGTGTTAACTACTTTCTTGTTGTGTTCATAAATCGTATTATTTGTCTTGATTATTTGTCCTGTTGAATGATTATTGTTTATGATTATATTATATAAATTCACTCTTCATTATGAACAGTAAATGAAAGGAAACACAAACTATGCTTTTAAGTGCAAAACTGCAGGAACTGTAAGTGTTAGTGTTATACATCTTAAACTCCTGCAAAGGAAAGGATATTTCTGTATAATTATGTATAATGTGTAGTGAGAAGTAAAGAATGTAATACTTTCTTTTTATTTACAAAGAAATTAATTAAACAAAGAAATCGCATTTTAGAGGTATCTCTGAAGGAAGATGCCATTCCTGCTCACACACATATATGTGTGTGTGTGTGTAATATATATGTACACACACACACACACACACACACACACACACACATATATATATATATATATATATATATATATATATAATAAATTTTTTAACTTGGGGATATTGTATATTAGGATAATCAAGTAATTTTATAAACTTGGTTATTTTAACTCCTAATCCCAAGTATGCAAACAATTAAGTTTGTGCCTGAAACAAAGTTCAAGTCTAAAGATGTTACAACTATAATAATATATAATATACAATAATATATACAAATATAATATATATACTAATATACAATATCCCCAAGTTAAAAAAATTTATTACATCTATATCTCCTCCAGAGATTTTTATTAAAAATAAAAACACCTTGTTGCAACTTCTATAGATAAAGGTGATAAGGCTCCGTATTACTAAAACGGGCTACTCACCGAGGAGACCTCAAAAAAGGTTGAAACCGGTCTGGGTAGTGACCTGACCCATAATGCATTGCAGTATACATCTTCTAGTGAGATGTGCTTTACATTATGGGAAAATACTAAGAATAGTGATCAGAGCTTTATCCACCTTTACAATGAGTTGCCCTGGTGTTGTAACATCTTTAGACTTGAACTTTGTTTCAGGCGCAAACTTAATTGTTTGCATACTTGGGATTAGGAGTTAAAATAACCAAGTTTATAAAATTACTTGGTTATCCTAATACACACACGCACGCACGCATATATAATGCACTCAGCATATTTATTAAGTTTTTGGACTTCCAGTTGACTAAAACATAACTTCACCCACATAGAATCGCAATTTCTGTCTTTTTCCCTTCCCATTGGGATTTCTTGTTATGGTAGATATTATTATTATTATTACGGGCAACTCCAAGGAGTCCATAGACTCATCGAGGGAGGCCCTAACATCATATATTAATGGTGTCCTGTACTGGTAACAAACGTTCCATATGAAAATTATTTCATTTTCTTCATATGTAATACATTTTAATAATTTACTATTGAATATCAGCTAGAAAAATCTGTCATCTTTTTTATATTTGACTTAATCAAATCATTATAACAGTACAAAAGTATAATCACAAACTCACAAATGAAATTAGTTGCACTTTTCATCCTGTGACCCCTAGTGTGTAAAAACGATTGGTCATATTAACAGTTTATTAATCCTTACAAATACTCATCAACAACCACTTCCCTTAAACAAAGAAATAACATTTTAGAGGTATCTTCCTGAAGGAAGATGCCATACCTGCTTACAGACTATGCTATCCATTCAATCCAATATCTTGGTAATGTTTAATTAAACATTACCATGATTTCAGTTTCCTTATAACAACCACTTACATCCATACCATAAAGAAAAAGTACAAACATTTGATGCTAGCAGCATCAAAAATATACTACTGAAATGTTATTGAATGTCATATTATTAAATCGAGAAGGTTGTCATTATTACTTTTTAGGATAACAAAAGCAATCAGAATTCCTAGCTTTGGCATGTTTGCTTACCAGGTGCCTTGTAAAAGAAGGACTTAAACCCAAGAAAGGTAAAATTATTCCACTTCCTCAAAGGAGTGTGAGTGCAAAACTTCATTTATAGGCTGGTCTATGTATCTGCAGTTGTTAAAATATTAGAGAGTTTGAAGACTAAGACTGCTTGCATGGATATTAGCAGAACAATTTTGAGGGCCATCATGTGATTGCAAGAATAGGTCATGTTTCAGACTTTACTTACATATTATTATTATTACATTACACTTCTAAGGAGTCCAAGAACTCATTGTAGGAGGGCACACTACTCACATCTCATCGTCTCTCTTGCTTAATCCTCCTACTACAAAACAGGGCAATAGGCAGGGTTTACAAAAATTTCTGATGGCTTACTAGTCCTCCAGTAATATTTCTCTCTCATCTTTCCAAGTTTTAATATCCACTATAACGGTTCAAATTTTGCATATTCAGTTACTGGGAAAATTTGTCACTAGTCAAGTGTCAATGCAGGTCACTATCATAGTCATGTATTCAATCATGGACCTGGTCAAAAAGATTTTGTTAATGCTGTGGGTAATTTTCATCTTGTGAAACTACCAGTGTTGAAGCAAATATGTTTGATAATAAGGTTTTTAACTCATACACAGTTGAGTTAAAACTCATACATTTATACTAGATGTATTTCCTCTACATGTTTTGCTGTCTGTATGACACAGCATCATCGGGAGGTTACTTAACATAAATAAAAAATAGTAGAAAATTAAACGTTTTCCAACAGCAGTTATTAATATCTATATTTGAAAAAACTGAATTATAGTCTAATCATGAGTATCATTAGGCATCTTATGTGCAATCTCTCCATTGTTATGTAAAGTCTGTGTGCGAATGCTGCCATAGGACACATCTTTAATTTTACACATGTTAATTAATGATTTCCAGATGTGAAGGATCATTCCTTAATTTTTATTTAGTGTGCCTTTTGAGTGAATGACCTTGGAGGACTCCTTGAACAACCTCTTGAAGTAATTCTCTTTTTAGTATGGCATGAACGATGCTTGCCAATCTATTGTGTGCTACGAGTTCCCTTTTTTAATTCCTGTTTGTTTTCAATATCACCTATATGTTCTTTGTTGCAGATTTCAAAACCTCTCACAGTCTGACCTATGTATATCTTCCCACAAGAGCACGGAATCTTGTATACATCTGGAGTTTATAAAATGAAACTTTGTCTTTAGGGGAGCATAAAAAACTTCATAATGTGCTGACTGGTTTGAATGTTGTTCTGATGTTGACTGCCTTTAATATTTTGGCTATTTTTCTTGATGCATAGTAGGGAACTGATACCGTGCCTTTGTAATTAATTTCTTTGTTATCATGGGATGGTTCATCATTTTGCTGAGGGATTCTCAGCAAATTGCTATTTTTTTGGTTTGCTTTTTTATCTTTGTAATTGGACTGCCAGTTTTCTCTTGGGTCATTCAAAACAAGAAATGGTAGAGGGTGTTTTCTCTTCAAATTTTCCAGCTAACTAATACAAGTGTTAATCAGGACTCTTATATCACACATTTTTGGAATTGGCTGTATATGGACTTGCTTTCTGTAGAGTGCTTCAGTTATGATTTTTCTTTTGTGTATATCACTTGAAGTTTCTTGAAATTGAGAAAAAATACAGGAATAAATAGATTTTGTTAGCTTACACACACACACACACACACACACACACACACACACACACACACACACACACACACACACACACACACACAGGAAAAGAAATAAGAAAGAAATTTATGACTGCTAGAAGGAAGTAACAAGAGAATACGCTGGCATGTATATTTATATAAACGTGGAATAGTTTTATGCTTATTACAGATGACTTCCTCAGAAAATTACATGAGAAACTGTAAATAGAAAACAGTACATAAACATTAATGTTGTTAATAAATATGGTATTAGACAGGATTCTGCTTATTAATAATCACTTTATGCTTGTGACTTTTGTTGTGAACAAGTGCTGTTGTTGACTGCTTTTAATATTTAGCTGTATTTCTTGATTTAGTGTAGCAAAATGATCACAACTTGGATTTATGTGTGGATGAATGGGATTTAAGATGGTCTTCTTATGTTTCTCATAGCAGCAAGGAAGTATTTCAAAACCATTCCAGAAAATGTGGTGTGTCTGTGCTTGTCATTATCTGGGTTGTCTAAAGAAAGTGCATTTCTTAAAAGAGCTATAGTCTCTGATGTTAAATCTGTAATTCGTCGGCTGTGTTATTGTTATATCCTTACTTTCATATAATGTTATTTCATAAGTCGTAAGTGCAAATCTTATTATACATTAATTTACTGTCTCTAGAATCTATCCTTTTGCTTACTCGAAACCTTATACAATCTAAGTCCTACCGGCTACTCTATTGTTATTCGCTATCTCTCTATATTATATCTTATTCTACCTCTATAATAACTCTCCTTCTTATCTATTGTCGTGCTCCTAAAAGACTAATTCAGATTTATTTCCTCTTCGGATATTGGCAAAATTTATATTTTGTTGCGCCAGCCAATATCCTATAACAGAAGAAACTCTTGTTCAGGGAAATAATTCAAAACTTAAAAGGATACACACAATAATTTATCTCGCGCTAGCGCTGTGCAGATTCAGTTAGCAGTCATAGACCGAATCTCACTTAAACAATTATATCTAAATTCCTTCCCGCCAAAAAGGTTCAATTTTATAAGTGTGGTTTGAATTCGTAATCAGGTATAAGGTACAAAACATGTTTATTGGAAAACACAAAACATTTACAGTTATGTAAGCTTAAATACTCAATGGATCAAAATTCACTCTAAGTTAAGGGTAATACTAAAGCACAATGAATCAGAGCAAGTTAAATTCTTCGATTATGAAAGGATAAGATTAGCTTTAAGCAAAGTACTACTACTATATAATTCCCTTCACAAGTTACTCACAGAATACTTATTTAACACTTTCATTAATACTCTTATCAATGATTACCTTAATTCTAAATTTTATCTAAGCAAGTCTAGCCATTCACAAATCACTGCCTATTTAAACAATTCTTCTTTGCTCCACAAGGGCTTAATTAATACAGTCAAATTCTCACTAAAAATTCTCTACTAGTGTCCTTTAGTTACAACACACACAAATTTCTTGTTCTCCTAAACAAATTTTTAACATAGAATGAAAACTCTTACATTACCGGATCCTTTCAGATTTCATGCCGCCATCTCACGTAGGTCTGGATTACCGTACTGCATATTCTTCGGCTGTCTTTGCGCCTGGCGATGTACTACGCTTTTTCTTCTAATCTTTTCCGACTGTTGCGTGCTGTCTACCGCTCTGCAGGAAACTTTCTCCAATGGGACATTCTGCTAAGGCTCGATTCCACATAGGCCGTCATATTGCGATCAGCTCCACTTGAAAATCTTCAAGCATTCTCAAGAAAAGAACCTGCCATCCGTCATTCCCGTAGTCAACTCGCTGCTCTCTCACGAATCCTCCGACAAACTCCCCTTAAAACTCGAATCTGGCACTCGAAGATCAAAAGGTCAAAAAAGCCCCTTAAAACGGCGTGCTTCGTTCGGGCACCCTCTATTCAATGCAGTTTTCACCCATGAACCCCATCGTTCATGCCCCTTGGGTGATCCTACACTCTCACTAACCTGTCCGGTTACATTATTCTAGGTAGGCGCTCTGACGTCATTTTTCCGTGTAGATATAGCCTCTGTCGCTATGCTCGACTCGCACCGATTATACGCGATTAATCCGGATTACTATTATAAACTTTTCTCGGAATTTCGCAAGTACTAGACAGCTTACTTGGGAATTACAAATAACCTAACAATAACTATGACTATATCGCACACATGGACTATACACTTTATAATTATTAGCTGATGTGCAGATATCTCCTTAATTAGTAGTAGTTTATTATGTTAAATCCTGAATGAAGAATTTGCTTGTAAAGCTCTGCATTCAGGATCTAACACTGACAATCTCTTGGATATATTATTCAATAACCCCCCCCCCCTCCTTTTGATGTCTTCCCATTGTTTTGGGGTATTAAGTAGTAAACCTCAGAATATCTAGTGGACTGCATTTAGGCTTAACAGGGAATTAAAGATCATTTGTTAAGAAGTGAAACAGTGTTTTAATTTTATACTATCTGAGAATTTTGGCCAGCTTGGTGAAGTCATTTTAGTAAAGAGAAATATTATCTTGTAATTTCTTCATTGTTAGTCTTGCAATGAGTTTCTTGATCAGAGAGAGAGAGAGAGAGAGAATGTTTAAGATGGCACATTTGTCATAACCATTTTGTAGGAAGATATTACTAAGTATTTGTCAAGCAGATCTCCACTTAATTAATAACATGGCAAACTCTGGTTCCAAGATCTGTTGCCCTTTCTGCTGTCATAAGGGCTGGAGCAAATGGTAAGTTCATTGGAAATAATTATATCAAATGAATGCACGTCCTCGGGGTTTCTTTCTGATCAACAAACTTTTTATACAACCAATGAAGACAAAATTAGTGGATATATTTCTCTTCCTTATATTGGCCCCACTACTACCCAGAATTCTCAGAATAAACTTTCAAAACATTGTTTACTCCTTACTTTATCAAATTGGAATCATTACTTCACTATGCTAAATCTGAACATAGCATACTCTAATAGTCCATAATATGGGCAGACCTAATGTTCTATTGATCAGTGTGTCTCAATGTGAATGTCAGAGAACACTTGAGCCCATAATTCTGTGAAAATATACCCTGCACAGGTGGTGATAAAGTGAAAATGCTTCAGAAACCATTGCTGCTATGAGCTAGTAAGAAAACTAATGTTTTAAATATGGACTTAGGGATGTTAAAGCTTTACACCATATTTTAGAATTTGTTTATTGCTAATGTATGCAATGATTTAACCACTTTTCACTTGAGAGCATACTCTTGCATAACAAAATGCATGTTCACATAGTTGTTTTAAATTACCAGAATCCCATCTAATATTGTATTTGTTAGCATTAGTGATGTTTATACACTTTTTTTATTTATACATTATTTAATTTTCTACATCTGAAGAGTCAGTTGTAATACAAATGGAACTAATTGTGTTTGTGTGTGTATACACACACACACACACACACACACACACACACACACACACACACACACACACACACACACACACACACACACACACACACACACACACACTAATATGTTCTATTATTGCTTCCTTGCAGCATTAGACACATAAAGTGTTCTTGATATCTATATGTGGACGAAGTCTACATTTAGTATATATGTATGTATTTTTTTTAAATTTTCATCTTTTATATATTTTTTAAAAATAAATTTTATGATTATATGTTGATGTTGTGAAATCATGTAGAATTTTCTTATATAATAGGGCCACAATACTTCAGCATAATCCAGCAGCTAAACTATCTCATGCTAGTTCAGGATCTGTTGCCCTTCCTGCTGTCATAAGGGCTGGAGCAAATGGTAAGTTCATTTATAATTCTTTACTAATTTAAGAAAAACTATTTTCATAACACATTCATGCTGGGCAGTGTATGCATGTGTATAAACCACAGGTGTGGAAACTAGGTTTAGCTATGTATGCCACTTCTGTATCAGACAGTCACATTTTCACAAAGCTTATATGCCATGTTATTTGCAACTTTTTCAGTAGACTTTTATTTCTAATATTAGCATTTGTGAAGTGTCCTGATGATATTGTATATCTCAAATATAGTTTAAACTGATTTCTAGTTATATATTTACATAACTATAAAAAAGCATCTTTTTGCTTTACATAAATTGCATGCTCTCTGTACCCAATGACTGCATAATAAACGACTATTATGCATTTTTTCTGGAACTGAAAATTTGAAAGAGGATGCTAGGCCAAATGTGTTTAGTTAACCACTATGTTTACTGCTACAATAAATCAATTTTGATTTATTGTAGCACTAAACATTGCATGTATACAGAATAGAGTGTGGGAGGGGACTGTTTTTCATTATTAGACAATGAATTTCTTGAGTTTTTCAAGTAACCACCTTAAGCAGTATGTAACAGACGCCACAAGTGGATCGAGGGTCTTGGATTTGATTATCTCATCAGAAGATATGGTTGTAAATTAAGTGGTATATCATGCTCCAGTTGGTGAAAGTGAACATGAAGTGATCACTTGGGTGGTGGCCAGCCATATCAGGACTTTTGTGAGAAAGAGTTATATGTGGAATTATAAGGCAGGTAATTATGACAAACTCAGGAGACAGCTTGCAATGATATCCTAGAATGAGGAATTACATGGGAAGGAAATCAATGCTGCATGGTCTTTACAGAATTATCTGGCAGAGGCAACGATTGAGTGTATTCCAAAGGTCAGAAGATTAAATAAGGTAGGTGTAAAATGGGTGACTGAAGAGGTGAAGTGTGCGATCTGGAAGAAAAAAGGCATTTTGAAGGCAGCACGAGATGAGTGAAGATAATCATTTACATGAGGAGTACAAAGAGCAAGCAAGGACGTTGACTCACTTTAGTAAGGGTAGTAGAAGTGCTCCTAGAGAGATTTTTTGATATGTGGCCAGTAGAAGGAAGGACGATTATGGGAGGATGATATTGGTCAGTGATAATGGGAGAATGATAAACACTGAGGAGAATATAGTAGCAGTGTTAAATGAGCAGTTCATTAAAGTATCCATCCTTATGATTGTAATATAATGCAGAACTTGAGAGAGCAGTGGGAATAGGAGAGAATCCACTGATGTTGAGTGAACAGGAGGTATATGAGGAGTTGAGTAAACTTGATGGAAACAAGGCAGACAAAATGGTTGCATTAATTGAGTCTGTTCACCCAAAAATTGTTGGAATAAGTGAGACATGGTTGGATGAGGACGACATCCTGAGAGGAATAGAAATGGACAAGTATGATGTGTTTTGTGAGGATAGAAAGGGTAAAAAAAAAGGGGGAGGGCGCTATTGATGATAGAAAAAGAGTTATGTCCATACAAAGTAGAGATGCAAGATGGAAATAGTGACAGTGGTTTTTGAGGCAGTATGGTGTGAGATAGAGGCAAATAGAATGAAATACTTGGTTGGATGTTGTTATAGATTTGATTATACATTTCATAGTCACTACCATCCACATTAAAGGTCTATAACAACATCCAACCAAGCAAGGGTGATCATTATGGGCAATTTTAATTATGTCAGTATAGATTGGGATGATGAGATAGAAACTGGAAGTAAAGAAAATGATTTTATTTAAGTTAAGGGATATTACATCCCATATTGTTTCATAGCCGAATAAGAAACTCAAAGAGTTTCATGCCGAATATAATAAATATATAAAGTTCGGCGAGTCCAAGCGTAAGCAAATACCTGGATAGTGTTACAACTGACCCTTTAGGGAGTGCAACACTGAGGCAACTCATGGTACGGGTGGAGCAAGCTCCGATCACTATTCTTGATATTTCCCCATAATGTGAAACCCAGCTCCTAGGAGTTGTATTACTGTTCTACGTTATGAGTGAGAGAAGGTCACTACCCAGACCAGTTTCAACCTTTATTGAGGTCTCATCAGTGAGTAGGTAGACCTAGAAATACCTTTCTAGGTATTTCTAGGTCTACCTACTCACTGATATACTGATATCACTGATTTAGGTTGCACTCCCTAAAGGATCATTTGTAACACTATCCAGGTATTTGCTTACGCTTGGAATTGCCGAACTTTATATATTTACTATATTTGGCATGAAAGTCTTTGAGTTTCTTATTCGGCTATGAAACAATATGGGATGTAATATCCCTTAACTTAAATAAGTTTATATGTTTGAATTGAAGCCTTTGGCTCTTTATATAATTAATAAAGAAAATGAGTTTTTGAGGGACAACTACCTCAGACAGTATGTAACAGAGACCATGAAATGATTACCTGTGGTTGCCAGCAGTGTGAGGACCTCTGTGAGAAAAGGGTATATGTACTATGGGAGGAGGGATTATGAAGAGTTCAGCAGACAGCTTGCAGGTGTAGCACAGAATGAGGAGTTAGCTGGAAAAGAAATCAATGCAGGTTGAGGGATTTTCAAGAACTATCTAGTAGAAGCAATGTCTAAATGTATTCCAAGGGTTAGAAAGTTAAATAAAGTAGGTCTGAACCAATTCCATGAGGATTACAAAGACCAGGCAAGGCAGGTGACTTGGTTGGTAAGGGTAGCAAAATTGAGGTATGAGCAGTGGTTAACTAATGAAGCCAAAAAGAATCCTAGGGAGTTTTTTCAATATGTAGCCAGCAAAAAAAAAAAAAAAAAAAAAAAAAAGATTATGGAAGGATAACACTGAAGAAAATGGTATAAAGACAACTGTTGCAGAAGATATAGTGGAGATACTTCATAAAGGTCTTTCAATCTTGTGAATGTGACTTCATTGAGAGATTGAGAGTAGTTGATGATGGGGAGGAGAGACTGACTGTAAGTGAGCAAGAAGTGTATGGGGAGTTGAGCAAACTTGATGTTAATAAGGCTGTGGGACTTGATAATATATCACCCCATATTCTAAAGGAATGTGCCAGGGAGTTGACATCTGCCTTGGCATATTTTTATAATATGAGTCTTACACTGAGTCAAGTTCCTAAGGAGTGGAAGGAGGGCAAGATTGTGCCGCTTCATAAGGGAGATGATAGAACTCAAGCATCAAATTATAGGCTTATCTGTGTGTCAGGTGTTGTGGTTGAGTTATTGGAGAAGCTTGTGAGAACTAGGATCCAGAATTAGGTTGACAACAATTGTGTTATCTTTGATGGACAGCATTGCACAATTGCCAAAATTGGGAAGACAAATCAAAGACTTCTGGATTTGCTAAAGAGAGGTCATGTTTTAGTAATCTACTTACTTATTACAATAAGGTGACTGCTTCCTTTGGACAATGGAGAGGGATACACAGTAATATACTTAGTTTCACAAAGGCTTTTGATAGATTACCACATGATAAATTGATAGTCGAACTAGAATGGATGGGGTTGGATACTAGATTAGCGCATTGGATCGAAGACTGGCTATCTAATAGGTATCAGCAAGTTGTGTATGGTGGAGCAATAGCCTGGAAAAGGAAGGTCACTAGTGGTGTGCCCCACCAGTCTGTTTTAGGGCCACTACTGTTTAACTTGTATATTAATGATATTGGCGAAGATTTGGATGGAGATATTCAGTTGCTTGCAGATGATGCAAAATTGGGACGAGCCATGAAGAGTAGAGAAGATGTAGCCTTACAAGAAGACTTGAGTAAATTGAGTGATTGGGCACAGGAATGGAGATGCAAGTTCAATGTTGAAAAATATAAGGTTTTAAAATTTGGGAAACAAAGATGGGATGCAGAATTTATGCTTGGTGGGGATATATTGTCAGAGGTGGAGGAAATAAGAAATCTTGGGAGTGATAATGGATAAGGATCTGAAATTTAGGGGACACATTGCCAAAATTGTGAAGACGACACAGACTTCTGGGAATGATGTGGAGGATGCTGACTTGTAGAAGTAGGGAGATTCTTGTTCTATTGTATAAGGCTTTGATTAGGCCACACATGGACTACTGTGCCCAGATTTGGTCAAAAGGACAAAGATATGTTGTAAAGGGTCCAAAGGCGACTGACTAAGGTGGTTTCTGACCTCTCGAATGTCAAATATGAGGAAAGATCGAGAAGATGCAATTTACAGAGTCTAGTGGATAGGATGAAGAGGGGAGATATCATAGAGACCTACAAGTTAATAAAGGGTTGTTAAGGATCGATGTTAAAGAGGTTCTACAGAAAACAGTGGGAGATCAGGGGAGAACCAGAGGTCATCTCTGGAAACTGTATAAAGAGGATGTGAGCAGGGGAGTGAGAAGCATATTTTTTTTGCATGCAGATTTGTGAATGATTGGAATGCCTTGCCTGAGAGTGTGGTGTCAGCAGAGAATTTGAGTGTGTGTAAAGGGTAGTATGATGAGCTGAGTGTATGATAAAAGGACCTCCTAGATGAGGCTTGGGTAATAATAATATCACCACATTATTATTAGGGAATGTGTGATCCCACATCTTGAGGGAATGTTCCAGGCAGTTAACATCATCATCATCATCATCATCAAATTCCTGTCATGTACCCTCAAGGGGTGTACAGGATATGACAGTACCACATGAAAAAATTACATCATTACTAACTTCCTATCTACAATTTTCCTCCAAATCAGTCTGTTACTTGTCAAGACTCCAACATTATCAGATCTTATATTTCTATTGTCTAAGGCACTTTGTACCGTATCAATCCACCTATATCTTGGTATTCCTCTGGGTCGTTTTCCTGCCAACCTGGCAGAGAACACTTGTTTTGCTAATCTTTCCTCTCCCATTCTATTTAAGTGACCATACCACCAGAGATTAGCTCTGCTAAAGCATTCCTGGATGCGGACAATGTCAAGTTCTTTCCTAATATCCTCATTTTTAATATGATATTGCCATTGATGCCATCTGTTCACGCCTCTAATCTTTCTCAGGACTCTCATATCTGCAGTCTCTAGTCTTTGGTCAAGTGTTTTACTTCTGACCCAGCTCTCAGATCCATAAGTTAAAACTGGTTTGAACACTGTCTTGTATACAGCTAATTTAGTGTTCCAACTAATTTCTCTCTTATTCCATATGAATTTATTCAATTGACTTCCCACCATACCAGCTTTGCTGATTCTATTGTCTATTTCTATATTTAATTTACCATCTTCAGTAAAAATTGTGCCTAAATAGCTGAAATGTTTTACTTGTTCCACAGGTTCTCCATTCACAACACAGTTGACATTTTCAATGATTCTGCCTATTTTCATTGTCTTTTGTCTTTTTATTGCTGACCTTCATACCATATCTATTACACAGCTATTCAATTTAGTCAGGGAATCTTGCAAACTTGTAGCAGATTTATTTAGAAGTATAACATCATCCACATAAAGCAAAGAGCTGACATTAACATCTCCAGTTCTGATATGTTTAATACCACTTTCCTTCATAATGTGATCCATATAGATAATGAATAACAGAGGGGATAATGTACATCCTTGTCTCACACCAGATTTAACATTAAACCATCTTCCTGTACTTCCTTCAATTCTAACTGCTGACTTACAACTCAAATAAAGACTAAGTATTGCTTGATATAATGCCCCATTGACATCATATAACTGCAGCGTATTGAATAGCTTCTCTCTTGGCACCTTGTCATATGCCTTTCCCAAATCGACAAAACTTAAATACAGATCTTTGTTATATTCCCATGCTTTCCCGACTATTTGTCGTAAAGTGAAAATCTGATCCTGACAGCCTTTATTTGGCCTGAATCCAGCTTGTTCTTCACCAAGCTTTTCTTCCATAATTCTTCTCAACCGTTTCTCAAGTATACTTGCATAGATCTTGCCAGGAACACTCAGTAGGGAAATACCTCTGTAATTCTCACATTTTATTTCCCTTTTTATATATGGGTACCATGAGAGCTCTACTCCAGTCATCGGGAATTCGTCTCTCTGTCCAGGCTTTCTGAACTACAGTGCAGCCACTGTAAGACTCTTATACCACCATATTTCAGCATTGCTGGTCGAATATCATCTACTCCTGCTGCCTTTCCACATTTCAAGCCTTTGATGGCTTTTTCTACTTCAAGTATGGATATGTATTCCTGACTGCATGCCTGGTCAGTGTTTTTTATCACTGTGCTGTCATCACTGCTTGTTTCATTTAGCAGTTTTTCAAAGTAATTACTCCATACTTCAAGAATATCTTTTTCTCCCATTTTCATGTCACCTTTATCATCTCTAATTCCTTTTACAGCACTCTTTCCTCCATTTTTAAGCTTCTTCAACAACCTCCAGAATATTTTGCCACCTTCTTGATATTTATGTTCTATATTCTTGCCAAAGTCCTCCCATGACTTTTGTTTAGCTAGTTTTACACAGTGTTTAGCATTCTTGCATTTGTCTCTATATTCTCTAAGAGCACAAGCTGACTTATTTGACAGGAACTTTTGGTATGCTTTCTTCTTTTCCTTCACTGCCTCTTTAACTTCCTGTGTCCACCAGGGAGTTCTGATTTTTTTATCCTTGCACACAACCTCACCACATGTCTCTCTGGCAGAATCAATCAATGTTTTCTTCAGAGTTTGCCACTGAATCTTCAAGGTTTGATTCCTGTTCTCAAACTCTTTCATTTTTTCTTCAATAATCTTTGTGTATTTTGGTCTACAGTTCACATCTGAGAGCTGCTCAACTTTTATTCACTTTAAAACTTTCTTACATGTCATTCTTTTCAATATGAAATTCAATTTTATCCTGCTCAAGACTAAATAGTGATCACTTCCAATTTCAAATCCTCTGTACACTCTAGTGTCCTGCACAGGGAGAAAACATCACTATCAACAATAACATAGTCAATGAGACTTTTCTTATTCCTAGCCTCTTCTCTCCATGTGAATTTGTGCACATTTTTATATTGGAACATGGTGCTAGTAATAACCAGTCCATGTCCTGAGCAGAAATCCAACAGGTATTTGCCATTATTATTAGCTTTGCTCTTTTCTCCAAATTTTCCCAAAACATTTTTGTATGTCTGACAATCATTTCCTACTCTGCTATTTAGATCCCCAACAAGGACCAACTTTTCCTTTTTCATTGTGTCAGTTGCTTTTTCTAGAGCGTCAAAAAATTCCTCTACTTCTACCTTAGTAGAACCTTCTGTGGGACCATAGGCACAAATAAGTCTCATTGTCTTTTCCCCATTCTCATATTTGCCCATATTACTCTACTTGAGACTGACTGCCATTCAAGAAGATTAGCCTCGTATTTTGTATTGAATACTATGGCTACTCCTTCTTTTCCTTGATTGTCATTGCCTGAATATAACATTTTGTATTTATTGCTCAGAAAGATCTCACCAGTTTTGGTCTTTTTTGTTTCAGTCACCCCTATTATGTCGATCTGGTACTTATCTAATTCCTCAGCTAGCTCCATTTCTTTGCCATTCAGGCTTCTTACATTGATAGTACCGATCTTTAACTCTGGTGATGTTGAGTTTGTTTTCAGATTTGTTCCAGTAGCTGACTTTTCGCTGTTCGCCCTGGTTCCCTGGCGAAAACAATGGGGGCCTTGTTTAACCGGGCAACGCCCCAGCCGGCATGAAATTTTGTCATGTTGTACCATCATTTTTTATTTTGGTTTAACCAATAAGAATACAATTTGGTCAGCTAAATCCCAAATTGCCAGCCCATCCTCGTTCGTTCAGTATCAAAGTAGATACCCAACAGGGTGCACCACGAGAAGGTGAGGATTGGACATTAGGTCAGAAGCCCTGGTCGGTTCTTCGCATTCCTTTAAAGGCTATGTGGAGGTCTCCTCTCAGTTATACAGCTTTGACCCTTAAGCACCCCCCTATGAGCCACAATTTTATTTTTCGATAATTCTTTTATTTATGTTAACTTAGTAATTTTTATTACTTAATTAATAATTAAAATAAATAAAATATAACAAAACTGTTACATTTCCCTATCATACTATAATTCAAATTCTTAAAAATAAAACAATAAAATGCATAGCACGGCAATTGCTTTATTGCTTACACTGTGGCAATAAAGCAATTGCTTTATTGCTTACACTTTTTTCTTCTAATTTTGTGTATAACTAAGGCCATCGACAGGATTTTAGGGCCCGGTAGGAACAATTGGAATAACTGATAAAAAGGAACAAGAACAAGTTGAGAACGAAATGAGAAGTGTAGAGAGATACATCCAAGATTGTTGGATATCATTAGATTCCTAGCTAAGCAAAATTCGGCTTTATGAGACTGATAATGAACCTGAATAAACGGGAAATAGAGGAAATTTTTTAGAATTAGTTCATTTGTTGGCAAAATACGATCCAGTGCTATGTGAACATATTCTAAGAATTAAACTGGGAAAAAAGTTAAATCCATGCTAAATCCTATATGTCACATACTATTCAGAACGAGTTTCTAGAAATTTTGAAAGAAAACATAAGAAACAAAGTTATGGAGCAAGTAAAAGAAGCAAAGTATTTTTCTATGATATTTGGCAGCACCCCTGATATTTCTCATAAAGGATCAAAAGATCCAAGTTTTATGCTCCTTATGATCGATAGAAATAAAGTGAAGGTTGCATAATCATTTGTTGATTTCATTGAAACAAAAGGTAAAACTGCCAAGAATATTTCAACTATTTGTGATGATGTGGGGATAGTCGTGGATCGTCGGTGTAGTAAGAAGAAACTGATAGCAGGTGAAGAATCACAAGATGCTGAACTGTCATGCGAAACTGAGTTGAGAAGGGAAATGCTTTTTTTTTTTCCACTGGACAGAGTGATCCAAGAAGTCACCAAGTCATTTCGACAGCATCATGTTCTTGCTGAAAGATATGCCTTCCTTACTCCATCGAATCTTTTGAATGATAAATATGAATGTCAACTAAATTATGATCATGATGACATTAATAAGGAAGAGGTCCTTCGTTGAGAGAAAAGACTTCAGTTTTATTTCTGTTGCTGCTACTCAAGATGAAACAGAGACGTGGAAGGACAGCCCCATTAAACTTTTGCAGTTTATTCTAAAATACAGTCTCGAGAACTCAGTTCCAAACATTCTAATACTACTGCAAATTTTACTCACAATTGCTGTAAGTGTTGCTAGTCATGAGAGGAGTTTTTCTAAATCAAAATTGATTAAGAATTACCTAAGATCTACGAGTACCTTGCATTTAAGAAATCTTGCCACAGAACAGCAAATGAGTGATGAAATAGACTTTGCCAATGTCATCGACGATTTTGCTAACAGAAAAGCAAGAAAAATAACATTTTAGAATGTTGGAATAAAGTTTTACTTCAAAAATAAACACAGTGTTTTAATTTATTTCCCTATACATTGTTTTGACTTTTTGTAGTATTTATGGTGTGTATTGAAAGGGTAGCAAACTTAGGGACCACCCTGGGTGGAAAAAGCTCCAGCTACGCCACTTCTACTACTAAGAGTATTTCATGTGGCAGTGAGTTTGAAGCCATCCGGTGTGAGATAGAATCTAATAAAATCAATTACATAGTGGGATGTTGTTACAGACCTGGTGGATCGATTGCTAGCGATGAAGAAATGCATCACCAAATAGAAAAGATGAGAGTGAAAAGAGTAATCATAATGGGAGACTTTAATTATCCAAATACTGATTGGGCAGTAAAATCTGATGAGAAGAATGAAACAATTTATTGAGTTGTTGCAAGACAATTAGCACATGCAGCATGTGACAGAAAGAACTCGAGGTCAAAGAGTGCTAGATTTGATTAGTGTCGAAGGGTATTTCATTTAAAGATGTAACTATTCTTCGTATGGTTGGTGACAGTGATCATGCAGTACTCACTTGGGAAGTGACTAAGTTTATGAATGTTCCATTCAGAAAAGGTTACATGCTGAACTTTGGAATGAAAATATTACAAGGGGTTTCTGGAAAGTAAGGCAACACATTTTTTTTTTCTTCTTAATAATGATGAAAGGGAACGAGATAAAACATGGTGGACAGAGAGACCAATTAATAACATTCAAAAAGACGGGAATTGCAGTGTGGTGCTATTGTGTGAGTGTGGTCCAACAACAGATGTCCGTAAAGTTATTCATTTTTTTGCAAGCAAAACGGACTTAACCAAGTAATACAATGACATTCACTGCAAACTGGTTGCTGTGTATGGCAAAAAGGTGATGTCAAAGAAGCAGGTGTGTTTTTGACACAATAAATTTAAAAGCAAGCTGTGGTGACATTGAAGATCGGCATCAGGCATTCATGGAGCAACACAGAAGACAACATTTCACGCATTGACATCATTTTTGAAGACTGGTAAGTGAAACTGCACAAGTGGTGAATTTAAGTCCACTATTTACAAAATTGTTCACAATGTCCTTGGTGTTTTCAAAAGGTGTGCTCCAACAATTGTCAGAGGAGCACAAAGCAACATGCATGGAGATGTGTCTACAGAATCTGTTGCAATACAGTGACAAAGGTAAGGATTTACTCACTCGCCTAATCACAGGAGACAAAACGTGGGTTTTCATCACTTTGCTTGGAAAGCAAACAAGATTCCATGACCTGGAAACATCCACAAAAAATTCAAAACTCTTCTCACTGTCCAAAGTCATGGCCACAAATTGCCAAGGCATTCTGTTGGTGGATTTCTTGCCAAAGGGATGAAAAATCAATGCCAACAGGCAGTTAACAACAGCTTTAATATGCATTTTTAATATAAGTCTTAGTAGCCCAGGTTCCAAAGGAATGGAAAGATGGCAAAATTGCTCCACTTCGTAAAAGAGGTGATAAGACTAAGGCTTCCAAATTATAGGCCAATCTGCTTGTCTGGAGTTGTGGTCAAAGTGTTTGAGAAACACTTTGTCCTCACCTAGTGAGGACAAGGATTCAGAACTGGATTGACAGCACTAAAATTTTCTTTAATGGACAACGTGGGTTTGCTAAAGGAAGTTCAAAATTTAGCAATGTGCTTCCTTATTATAACAAGGTGTTGAATACATTGGACAAGGGGGGAATCATATACAGTACTATATTTAGATTTTGTAAAGGCTTTTGGTGGCTTACCACATGACAAACTAGTAGTAAACTGGAACAAATGGGGTTGGATAGTAGATTAGTGCATTGGATTGGAGTTTGGCTTTATGTATGTGGGGAAGTGATATCCCAGAAGAGGAAAGTCACTAGTGGCATGTCCTAGGGATCTGTTGTTTCATTTGTATATCATTGGAAAGGGCTTATAAATGGTGATATACAGCTGTTTTCAGATGATGCAAAGTTGGGGAGAGTTATGAGAAGTAGAGCAGATATTGTAGCTTTGCAAGAGGACCTAAATTGACAGTGTGAATGGGTGAATGTGTGGAGATATCAGTTTAATGTTACAAAGTGTAAGGTTTTAAAATATGGGAAGCAAAGATGGGATGCAGAGTATAGGATTGGTGGGGGATATTTAAGAGGTGATGTGATGAGTGATTTGGGAGTTGTGGTGGAATGTTTTTCACACAGTATAGGAACATTTTTATTCTAGTTTTGGAACCAACAGATGTAATAAACTATATCTATTCCTGAATAAAAATGAATACTTCTATGTATTACAAGAAGTGGTTGATTACAGAATACAGTTGACCCTTGAAGAATGCGGGTTTGAACTGCACGGGCCCACTTATACGCATAGTTTTTTGACTAAATATATTGGAAACATTTTTGGAGATTTGCGACAATTTGAAAAAACCCACAGATCAACTGTGTACCTTGGAAAAATTAAGAAAAAGTTAGGTATGTCATGAATGCATAAAATATATGTAGATACTAATCTATTTTATCATTTACTACCATAAAATATACACAAATTTATTATAAAAAAGTTAAAATTTATCAAAACGTATGAACTCAAACATTTACAGACCGTACATGGCACAATTTGCAGTTGAGCACTGTAAAGAAACATAAAAATGCAGCATTAAATCATAACTGCATAAAATTAACTGATATTAATTAGTTCATACCTGTAAATAAATATAAATAATTTCTTTTTTATATTATCTTTTATTTTTGATGTCTAGTGCGAGTAATATGTATAACATCTGCAGTGTTTATATCATATAAGGCAATATTGATGTTGCTGTTGATGTTTCTGTTTTCATGTCTTGTAAACAGACATGTAAACTTATGGTTATTATTTAAATGTATTTTCTCTTTCTTATGATTTTCTTAATAACATTTTCTCTATTTTACTTTATTGTAAAAATATAGTATATAATACATGTATAAAAATTTGTTAATCGACTGCTGATGTTATCTGTAAGGCTTCTGGTCAACAGTAGGCTCTTAGTGGTTAAGTTTTTGTAAGCAAAAGTCATATTTGGATTTTCAAATATACAAAGGGATTGGCACCCCTAACCCGCACCTTGTTCAAGGGTCAACTGTACTGGCATATATGCAGTATTTATTATTGATGAGACAGGGGAGCTTCTGTAGATGAGAGAGGGGGCAAAGCTAATAATAATGGCAAATATCTGTTGGATTTCTGCTCAGGACATGGACTGGTTATTACTAACACCATGTTCCAACATAAAAATGGGATTTTTGGTGTTTTTTGTGTGGGTTTTTCCTTAGAAAATTGGTTTTATAGTATGTTAGAATGATTTTCGTGTTTTTAGAGTATTTTGTGTGTCTTTATAACATATTTTATTGGGGCTGTCGCTGCTAGAGGGATTCTTAGTGTGTATGTTCGTGAAAGCTCCGGATAAGATAAGCATTATGTTCAGTTATCGTTGATAAATTTATTTAATATTGCGTAGTTTTGTTTGCCTTGCGTCTCTTAGTGCATCTTTTTGTGTGTTTTTGGTGTGTTATAATTTGATAAAATACGCTGCAAGTAAATATGGCTCCAGTAAGAAGGAAAATGGCAGCCAGTAATGATGGTTCGCCATCTTTATCAAAGAACGGTAGTATAAAAGAGATGATTCAGTGTACTAGCTGCGAAATGTACGCTTTGCGGAGTGTGGTTAGATTATAATAAAGGAGTGAATGTGTGTAGAAAATGTAGGGAGAATGAGAAATTGAAGAGTATTTCGGATCGTGAGTGTGATATTTTTGTCAAACTTCAGAATTAAGAAAATAGGGATATGACAAGAAACGGCGAGGTTGTACCAGAGAATTGTGAGAGTGTGAATGTAGAAAGTGTGAATGATAGTTTTAATAGTTTTACTGAGAATAAAAAAGATGAGATAGACGCAATGAGTGAGATCGTGTGAATGGTGCGATACAAAGGGCAAAACAGCAGCTAGAGCGTATGAGCAAAAGTCGACTGAATGAACCAGCCAATAATAAAAAGTATGACAGGAAAAATAGACATATGAGCGTGAACATGAACAAAATGAAGGATAGAGTGCTGTATGGAGACTCGTTAGTACGAGGTGTGATAGTAGAGGATTTGACAAAATCGTACCAACCTGGTGCGACCATAAAGGACGTAACTGAGTCTATTAGAGAGCAAAAGGAAAGGGTGAAAGAAATGATTGTTGTGGCAGGTACAAATGATTTGAAAGGAGACAAAATGGAAATGATAGAAGACCTGAATGAATTGTTTGAGGTAGCAAAAGAAAAGAGTGAGAGAGTTAGAATGATTAGTCTTTTGCAACGGTATATGACAGTGAAATGTTTAAAAGGAGGGCCATAATTGCGAATGACTTTATGCGTGGATTATGTATGATGAGTGGTGTGGAATTTGTGGACGTGTGGAGTGAGTTCGATGGGCGAAAGAATCTATATAAAATGAATGGCTTGCATTTGAATGGTTACGGTGTAAGAAGACTTGAGAAAGTTTGCTGAATGTGGTGGATGTGCAAATTTAGGGAAACTAGATTTATTAAGGGGGGGGAGTAGATATACAGTCCTTAGGGAGGCAGTTGAATGTAAGAATGAATATAATATGCCCAAGCAAATAAGGACAACAAATCAGAGTGGAATAGTTAATATAAGGCATCAAGGTAGGGTTGGGGTTAATGGGGTCTTAAATTCATGTACACTAATGCTAGGAGTATTAGGAACAAGAAGGAAGAGTTTTTGGCCATGGTTGGCACTTCCAGACCACAGGTTATTGGTATTAGTGAAACATGGCTGACTGTAGATGATATAGCTAGTGGGATTGAATGATTGAATTGAATGTTCAGGAATGACAGGGAGAATAAAATGGGGGGGGGGGTATTGTTGATGATAGCTGATGAGCTGCAGCCAAGGAGAATAGAAGTTGAATTGCAGGATAGAGAAAAGAGCACATTTGAGGCCATTTGGTGTGAGATTGTGGCTAGCAGAACTAAATATACAATTGGGTGCTGCTATAGACCAGGTGATGGAAAAGATGGTGGTGACAGTATGCACAAGCAAATAGAAGAAATGAGTGGAAGGAGGGTGATTATTATGGGAGATTTCAACTATGGTCGCATTGATTGGAGTGAGGAGAGGACACATGGCAGGAAGGAATTGGATTTTATGCTGTTATTAAGGGATAACTATCTGCAACAGCATGTAATGGAAAATACTAGGGGTCAGAGAGGCTTGACCTAGTAATTACATCTGAGGATTTGGCTGTAACAAATATGACCACATTGCCACCAATTGGTGAGAGTGATCATAGGGTCTTGACTTGGGAGGTGGCTAAAGGTGTAAAATTTTCAATTAAGATAGGGTACATGCGGAATTATCGGGCTAGAAAGTATGACAAGCTTAGGAGTTTGATTGGTTCAGTGCCATGGCATGTACAACTGCAAGGACTAGAAGTCGATAGTGCATGGGAGGTAGTTAAGAAGTGTTTGCATGAAGCAATGGCTGACTGTATACCTAGAGTCTGAATAATAAATCAACTAGGGGTTAAATAGATGAATAACACCATTAAGCTTGAGCTGCAAAAAAAGAAACAACTATGGAGGGAATTTAAGGAGAAACGTGACCGGCAGGCACACGAACGGTATAAAGCGTAGGCCAGAAGGGTAACAAGTGTGGTAAGAAAAGCAAAAAAGGATTACGAAAGAACATTGGCCATGCAGGCTAAAGAGAATCCTAAACAGTTTTTTAGATATGTAGGAAGTAAAAGGAAAAATGTACATGGCAGAATGATTTTAAAGAATGCCGATGGTAGGGAGGTAACTGAATCAGTTGATATAGTTGAGTTACTGAGTGAGCACTTTGTAAGAATATATCATCCAGGTGGTGACATTGCAGAAACGAATGTACCAGTAGATTATACGGGAATTGTGGTGAATGAAGTGGAGGTGAGTAGTCTATTGCATAACCTCAATGTCAATACATCTGTGGGATTGGATGGTATACCAGCTCGTGTTGTACGAGAAGTAGCTAAAGAATTGTCAGTACCCTTGACCATTTTGTTTAATTTGAGTCTCGGGTCTGAGTTAGTCCCGAGGGGGTGGAAAGAGGGGAAAATAGTTCCACTGCATAAAGGTGGTTCCAAGACTGCTGTTGTAAATTACCGATAGATTAGTATATCAGGAATCATTGTCAAGGTCTTAGAGAAATTAGTCAAGAAAAGAATACAGGATTGGATAGATGAAAATGGGATATTGTATGGGGGACAACATGGTTTTGTGAAGGGTAGATCATGCCTCAGTAACTTGCTCACGTATTATAACATAGTGACGGCTGAACTGGATAGTGGTAATGGGTTTACAGTAATACTACTGGACCTTGCCAAGGCTTTTGATAGGATACCACATAGAACCCTAATCAGTAAACTGGAGTAGATGGGGATAGATATAGGGTTGGTGAGATGGATAGGACGATGGTTGAAGGATAGATACCAGAGAGTGGTTTATTCAGGAGTGGAGTCTAAAAGACAGCTTGTGACTAGTGGAGTGCCACAGGACTCTGTTCTTGGACCACTGCTTTTCAATTAGTTCATCAATGATATAGGAAAGGATTTGAGGTTCACTTGTTTGCTGATGATGCAAAGTTGGGTAGAGCAATTATGAGTGCGCAGGATGTCAAAATTTTACAGGATGATTTGGATAGTTTGGAGGACTGGGCTAGGAAAACTGAATGTCAATTTAATGTGTCAAAGTGTAAGGTTATGCACTTTGGGGTGAAAAGAATAGCAGCAGTATATCGCATTGGTAGAACCGTACTCCAGGAGATTGATGAGGCCAGGGATTTGGGAATGTTGGTGGATAGGGAATTGAAGTTTAGGGGCACATTGCAAAAGTTACTAAAACAGCTCACCAAATCGCTTGGCTTCTGAAAAATAATTTAACATGCAGAGACAAACAAGTTGTTGTTCCTCTGTATCGAGCCTTGATAAGACCCCCACCTGGACTACTGTGCCCAGTTATGGGCACCAGGGTTTCTTCGTGATGGGGAGGGTGGAGAGTGTCCAGAGATGAGTGACCAATATGATAGCAAGTCTGTGGAATGAACCTTATGAGAACAGGTTGAAGATTTGTGGGTTGCAAAAATTGGTCGATAGGCGAAGGAGGGGTGATATGATTGAGACATTCAAATTACTGAAGGGTTTCTATAAGATTGATCCAGAAGATATTTTTGAAAATATGACTGGTGGTGGGAGGACTAGGGGCCATGAATGGAAGCTGGGCAAGAGCGTGGTTGACAAGGGTGTTAGAGCTAGGTTTTTTACTTGGAGAGTAGTGAATGAGTGGAATAAGCTTCCAGAGTTTGTTGTGGGTGCTACGACCGTGAATGAGTTCAAGGCAAGGTATGATAGATACTGTGTGAATGTCGAATAGTTGTTCTTGACATGATGTTAGGGCCTCCCTCGATGAGTCTGTAGACTCCTTGGAGTTGCCCGGAACAATAATAATAATAATAAAAATGTGCTCAAATTCACATGGAGAGAAGAGGCAAGTAATAAGAAAAGTCTCGTTGACTATGTTATTGTAGATAGTGATGTTTTCTCCCTGGTGCAGGACACCAAAGTGTACAGAGGATTTGAAATGGGAAGTGATCACTATTTAGTCTTGAGCAGGATAAAATTGGATTTCATATTGAAAAGAATGGCATGTAAGAAAGTTTTAAAGTGAATAAAAGTTGAGCAGCTTTCAGATGTGAACTGTATACTAAAATACACAAAGATTATTGAAGGAAAAATGAAAGAGTTTGAGAACAGGAACCAAACCTTGGAGATTCAGTGACAAGCCTTGGAAAAAACCCTGATTGATTCAGCTAGAGAGGCATGTGGTGAAGTTGTCTGCAAGGATAGAAAAATCATGACTCCATGGTGGACACAGGAAGTTAAAGAGGCTGTGAAGAAAAAAGAAAGCATATCAAAAGTTCCTGGCAAATAAGTCAGCTTGTGCTCTTAGAGAATACAGAGACAAATGTAAGAAAGCTAAACACTGTGTAAAACTAGCTAAACAAAAGTCATGGGAGAACTTTGGCAAGAACATAGAAAATGAATATCAAGAAGGTGGCAAAATATTCTGGAGGTTGTTGAAGAAGCTTAGGAATGGAGGAAAGAGTGCTGTGAAAGGAGTTCGAGATGATAAATGTGAAATGAAAACGGGAGAAAAAGATATCCTTGAAGTATGGAGTAATTACTTTGAAAATTTGCTAAATGAAACAAGCAGTGATGACAGCACAGTGATAAAAAAAACACTGACCAGTCATGCGGTCAGGAATACATATCCATACTTGAAGTAGAAAAAGCCATCAAAGGCTTGAAATGTGGAAAGGATAGCAGGAGTAGATGATATTCGACCCGAAATGCTGAAGTATGGTAGTATAAAAGTCTTACAGTGGCTGCACTGCATAGTTTAAAATACCTGGACAGAGGGATGAATTCCCAATGATTGGAGTAAAGCTCTCATAGTACCTATATATAAAAAGAGAAATAAAACTGAATGTGAGAATTACAGAGGTATATCCCTATTAAGTGTTCCTGGTAAGATATATGCAAGTATACTTGAGAAACGGTTGAGAAGAATTGTGGAAGAACAAGCTTGATTCAGGTCAAATAGAAGCTGTCAGGATCAGATCTTCACTTTACGAGAAATAGTGGAGAAATCACGGGAATATAACAAAGATTTCTATTTGAGTTTTGTTGATCTGGAAAAGGCATATGACAAGGTGCCAAGAGAGAAGCTATTCAACACGCTACAGTTATATGGTGCCAATGGGGCATTATATCAAGCAATACTTAGTCTTTATTTGAGTTGTAAGTCAGCAGTTAGCATTGAAGGAAGTACAGGAAGATGGTTTAATGTTAAATCTGGTGAGACAAGGATGTACATTATCCCCTCTGTTATTCATTATTTATATGGATCACATTATGAAGGAAAGTGGTATTAAACATGATATCAAATTGGAGATGTTAATGTCAGCTCTTTGCTTTATGCGGACGATGTTATACTTCTAAATAAATCCGCTACAAGTCTGCAAGATTCTCTGACTAAAATGAATAACTGTTGTAATAGATATGGTATGAAGGTCAGCATTACAAAGACAAAGACAATGAAAATAGGCAGAATCATTGAAAATGTCAACTGTGTTGTGAATGGAGAACCTGTGGAACAAGTAAAACCTTTCAGCTACTTTGGCACGATTTTTAGTGAAGATGGTAAATTAAATATAGAAGTAGACAACAGAATCAACAAAGCTGGTATGGTAGGAAGTCAATTGAATAAATTTAAATGGAATTAGAGAGAAATTAGTCAAAATACTAAATTAGCGGTATACAAGACAGTGTTCAAACCACTTTTATCTTATGGATCTGAGAGCTGGGTCAAAAGTAAAACACTTGACCAAAGACTAGAGACTGCAGATATGAGAGGCCTGAGAAAGATTAGAGGCGTGAACAGATGGCATCAATGGCAATATCATATTAAAAACGAGAATATTAGGAAAGAACTTGACATTGTCAGCATCCAGGAATGTGTTAGCAGAGCTAATCTCGAGGAAAGATTAGCAAAACAAGTGTTATCTGCCAAGTTGGCAGGAAAACGACCCAGAGGAAGACCAAGATATAGGTTGATTGATACGTACAAAGTGCATTAGACGATAGAAATATAAAATCTGGTAATGTTGGAGTCTTGACAAGTAATAGACTGATTTGGAGGAAAATTGTAGATAGGAAGTTAGTAATGATGTAAATTTTTCATGTGGTACTATGATATCATGTACACCCCTTGAGGGTACATGACAGGAATTTGATGATGATGATGTTAACTGCCTGGAACATTCCCTCAAGATGGCAGGAATTTGATGATGATGGATTAGCCCTTCCCTGTAGTACTTTATTGAGCTACCAAATGTATACAGTGGCTGTTTATTATTGTGTAGTTATTTATATTTTGCAAACAAATCTCTTTCCCTCTCCTCATAATTTTTATTTTATTTATTTATTTTTGTGGCATTTGCACACCAAGGAGCTTGGCTGCATGAAGGAAGACTTGATTTTGAAGCTGATGACTAGAGGAAATTTTTCTAATCTTTTTTCGATTGGTTCCTGAGTTAGTCGATCTCTGGCATGGGTAAGCGGGTTTTTTCTCCCAGAAACTCAAGAAAATAGACTGTAGAACCCACACTATTTCAGACATTAAATATGTTGTGTTAGGGTTAGTGATCACGAGATGGTGGCAATTGTTGAGCCATTCTTTTCACTCTGTGCCACTTAATTAGTGATAGCCTTGTTTCAACTATCTCTGATTGGGTACTAGTGGAGATTGAACTGCTCACTCAGTCTCCTAAAGTTAGGAAAACAGCCTCACCTACTCCCTATATGGGAATAAAGAGGTGTTAGCGGATTTTTTATTTATTTTTAATTATGCCATCATAAATGATAGGATCATAAGTTAGAGAATGAGAGCCAATTTGAATTCAGGAAATCTCTAAGAGAGGTATCCCACTATTTGGGTAATTAGACAATGATCAAATTGTTGCAAAAAAAAGTGGAGCAAGGAATTCTTGAGCCAGAGTCACATCGATTGTCAGAACTGACAAAATCACACATTCTGCCCTTCTTGCCAGAGCTATTCTATTCTGCAAATCATGTCATTTGCACTATAAGATTGGTGAAACAATGTTATAGTGCAACTGCAAATTTCTGTGACTGGTCTGATAGCTCTTTCAAATCTTTCTTTCTTCTTTCACACATCCAGAGGCAGTAAGAAATAACAGATTGTGCTTATATACCTGTAAGTGGTGGGACGTGTGATTATTGTTTGCATTTAGGCTCTGAATTTTGATAGTCATTTTGGAAGTTTTTTTTTTTTTTTTTTACATGGACTTTTCTTATTTTATTTACCATATATTATAAGTTAGTCACCAAAACTACCATCCAGTTGCTGAAATGTTTTAATCATGACACTAAAGTGAAGGGAAGTAAAAAAAGGAATTGGAACGAGTGCTTTTGTGAGCTTGATGCTTTTAGACTTGGACTCCATGCTTGATTATAGTGTAAGTAAAGGCTTTGCCAAATTGCACATACAATCTTTATATATTTTCTTTTTATTCTTTAGGAGCTAGACCTTATAGTACAGGTCAGATGCAAGGTGCCCAATATGGAGAAATAAAGGGCCAAGCTCATAATGCTTATTCTCCTGTAACGGTAAGTTTATACTCATATGTATGTGTTTAGATAATTATGTTATTACCTCAGAAAATAACATTGTTGCATAAAATGTTTAGCATTCACAAACGTAATATTTATCAAAAAAAAAAAAAATTGGTAATTTGTTATATTGCATCTATGATGGATGTAGAGTTAGATGACTGGAGAGCATAGATGCAAAGAAACTAGTTCTGTTTAGACAAAGATTATATGTAAATTAAAGATGCTAGGAAATTATATTCTTGGTCTCATCCTTTATCCAAGTGTAAGCAAACAAAGTTTGTGCATGAAGTAACTTCATGACTGGGCTTCTTGTATATAGAGGCTAATGCCTTCACATCATGCCTTAGTATACCATAATGCAATGCACATATCTTTATGGACATGTATAATGCTATGCATTATGGCAGGGTTTCCCAAACTGTGTTCTTCCATAGAACACTGGTGCTCCACAGAAAGTGAATAAGTGTTTAGTGAAAAATTATCCAAGTTAATATAAGCCTGGAATGGTTTTAAATGCTGCAATAAGTTCAAACATGTTTGAAAATCAGGTGCTCCCTCCTCATGTTGCATGTGGATTGTGCTAGTTAGGCCAACGCACTGGCCTTGACTCAGCTGCCCACAGTTTTCGACACCTCTGAGCGCAAGGAGCTTGGCTGCATGAAGGAAGACTTGATTTTGAAGTTGATGACTAGAGGAAATTTTTCTAATCTTTTTTCGATTGGTTCCTGAGTTAGTCGATCTCTGGCATGGGTAAGCGGGTTTTTTCTCCCAGAAACTCAAGTGGTATATAGAGGTATATATTCTAGGAAACGTGCGGTCACAAGCAAGGTCAATGTGATGCGGCCCGGCACGCCTGTAGTGTGTGTGTGTGCTGTTTCATTTTTGCAATGAGATTCAGCCTGCTTCGGCGATAATGTGCGTTTAGCTTTACATTGAATATAAGACCGATGATACTTAACTCTAACCAAGGTGTTCCATTAAAATTTCAGGATTTGCGAAGTTTTCCGTCATAGGAAAAATTTGAGAAACATTGCATTATGGGAAGGACCACTACCAAGACCAGTTTCGACCTTTATTGAGGTCTCATCAGTGAGAGCCAGACCCAGAAGTGATACCAATGCTGAAGTAATGCAGGAGTCATATTTCAAGTAGTCAAAAGGTGTCATACCTTATTACTAAAATACTCTGGATTAGAGATAGATGTTGAAAGATTTTTTCACTTGGTTATACTATAAATTAAAGGTGCCAAGAAATTATGTTCTTGGTTTCATCCTTTATCTAAGTGTAAGCAAACAAAGTTTGTGCATGAAGTAACTTCACGACTGAGCTACTTGTATATAGAGGCTAATGACTTTACATCATTTGCCTTAGTATACCATAATACAATGCACATATCCTTATGGACATGTACAGTTCTATATATTATGGGAAAGGACACCACCTAGACTGGTTTCAACCTTTATTGAGGTCTCATCAGTGGGAGCCAGACTCAAAAGTGATACCAACGTTGAAGTAATGCAGAAGTCATATTTCTGTTTAGTATGACTTCTGCATTACTTTAACCTTGGTATCATTTCTGGGTTTGGCTCCCACTGATTAAAACTCAAAAAATGTGGAAACCGGTCTGGGTAGTGGCCCTTCTCATAAAGTTTTTATTTTGGTTATAAGGTGTTTGAAGATTCAATCTCTTAATGAGCAAACAACGTTGAAGTAATGCAGAAGTCATATTTCTGTTTAGTATGACTTCTGCATTACTTTAACCTTGGTATCATTTCTGGGTTTGGCTCCCACTGATTAAAACTCAAAAAATGTGGAAACCGGTCTGGGTAGTGGCCCTTCTCATAAAGTTTTTATTTTGGTTATAAGGTGTTTGAAGATTCAATCTCTTAATGAGCAAACAACAATTTATCTCTTAATGGGTTTAATGAGTTAATTGGTTCATTTATATGATAAGATATTTATGGGATATCCTGGGATAGAATCTGTGTGCAAGTTGAATTTGTAGTTTAGTTTAGGTGATTGTTTTTTTTATTTTGAAATTAAGAGTTTAAACTATTTGCTGTGGAGAGAGTAATTTACTAAGGGTGTACATTGACAGGATTACATTCACAAAAAGAAAGAAAAAATACTAAGAAAAATGCTACTATTTTTTATTTATTTATTTGATTTTTTGTAGTTGTTAAAGGCTGCAGCATAAGTTGAGTGAGAAGCTAGAGTTTTTAGCTTAAACCATTATTGAATGTTTTTAAAAATGTTTTGGCATTGTCGGAAAAGCAAGGCTTGGATAAGGGTCAAGGATTTTCAGTAAAATGTGGAATAAAAGCACTCAACAGCACAAGCTTGGGTCAAGAGAGCAGAAGCAATAATCAGAACATGGTGGGGGGGGGGGAACAACAAACAGAAATCCTGAAAATCATCCCAGTTGGCATCATTATAGTGCCATAAGCAGAGAAAGGATAGTCTGGAGAAAAAGAAGCAGACAAGTTTGAGGTCACAGTTGCTAAGAGGAGAGCTAACTGAATGTGAGAATGACATATCTGGCCGAAAATAATATTGATGATGAGATGACAATGAGGAGAGAAATAGCATGCTTACTCATGCAACTCTGTTGCTTGAGTATGCATACCAAACACTTCTCCTGCATTCACAAACACAGGAGAAGTGTTTGGCACAGCAGGAGGGAAACTGAAAGCAAATGTGAATAGGAAAAGTATGAAAGAAGGAAAAAACAGGTGGTAGTAAAAAAAAAAAAACAAAAAAAAAAACAGATGTTGTATGGAGATAAGAGATGTACTAATGAGAATGTGACAAAAGCATGGTTTTCCAAGTGTAAAGATCAAGGATGTTTATGAAGCTGTTAGAAGAGAAAAGTGAAAAAGTTCTGTAAAAATATTTATGTAGCTATAAGAAGTCTAAATATTTTTACATAAAGTTTACCAAGGTCAAGCCCAGTAAGAATTGTGACTTGTAAATAGATGTATGTTATATGTAAATAATCCCAATGGGAATTTGTATATTACTCTATGCTTTTAAGAGAACACTTATTAATGGACTGTAAGTAGATGCTGATCTAAATAAGCATATTTAACAGTTAGAGTTTATAAAGTAATTAAGTGTCAGGAATTTGTAGGTTGAAATAAGTCAGAGCGTAACTGTTGGCTGATTTGGTGAAACTTGCCTATAGAATATTCCCAGTATAGAAAGGAAAGAGCAATTGAGTGTAAAAGATATTGTTTATGTGTTCAATGAGTAAGATTTAATAATTTAGTAACAAGTACCATTCCTCAGTATAAATGACTTATGTTGCATTAAGAAAATTAGTTAAATATGTGACATGATTTGCATGAGATAATGCAGGAACTTAATTAGTGTATTTATGCAGATTTAAATTGTGATGTTCCCTTTTATTATTGAAAATGCAGTGTAAAATTGTGTCTTATGTGAATTAAATTTTTGTTGTTTAAATATTAATAGAGTGTTGCCTGATATTTTAATTTACTTACTGTACTTAGTAACTTACTTACTTACTTAGTAACTATACTTAGTAGAAATATACTTAGTAACACAACATACCATAGAATGTGAGAATTGGACATTTCCCCAAGAACTGTCTTTTCTCTTTGTTTAGACTGTTAGATCTCCCAGATTTTGAAGATTAAATTGAATTGAATGTTAATCTTAAAATGCTGAACTGTAATACTTTGGTACTATTTGTGAATTAAAATTTTTCTTATTTATGTATGTTTTAATTATGTGTATGTCTGTATATACATATATATGTATTATTTCTCCAGCCACAACATCCAAAACTTCATAGCACTCTTACAGAACCACAAAAAGCATTACTTAGTACAATAGATGCTGGACGTGATGCAGTAGATGCTGCACAGAAGGAACTTCAGATTAAAGTACAACTTCCAGAACTGGGAACTGATCCAGCATCTTTACAATGGAAGCAAAGCACTATGGATGTCAAAAAGCAGAATGTATCATCTCAGTTAGCAGCTATGAATGCAGCAACTGCCCAAGTTATTACATTGACATCAGGTAAGTTAATATTGTAAATTTTTCCACTGAGACAAATAAATAGTACCCTAAAAAATAGACCTTTAATTAAGCTTGTTCTGCAGAAAAGTTTGTAAATATAAATAAACTGTCATTATTTTGGCATAATTTTGTAATTAATTAAGCTCATATTATGATTTTATGTGTGTGTGTGTGTATTTATTGTTTAATTTATTCTTTATTATTACTACTTTAAATTTATTCCTATATTTATTTATTTGGAATTAGAGAAAATGGGGGAAGCACAAATGGCTGTAAATTGCCTTGTTTGTTGAAATGGCTAATTGTTCTTTGATTAGTGCTTCTCAAACATTTTTTTTTCAAACTAACACTGCCATATGTAGAACTTTTGTATGCTACTTACCCTTGTTTTGTTATGTTGATTAATATTTACTTTTCGAAATTAATACATTTTATTTCATTATCCAGAATTTCTTGAAATATGTTTCCCACTTGGTACATGATTTTATATTTTATTTTCTAGTTGGCCAAGTAAAGAGCATATTTGCACTGCATTTTAATTCTTCACAATGTCTTTGTTTTTATATAGTCCAGTAATTTGATTAGAAAATGGTCCAAAAATCTTTCATGATACTTTTCTTTCAAAAGTAATGCTTACTTTTATATCTTTCATTTTGTTGATCATACTTTGTAATCATATGAAGTGTAAATAACTTAGTTTTTCTTTTAATTTTCTTTTTAATCTGGATTGAACAGCTTTTACAGGTAAACTGTAGACTCAACTATACAAACATTATTGAAGAAAGAAAGAATGAAACAGTGAAAAAACAAGAACCAAACCTTGGAGGCTCATTGGCAAACTTTGAAGAAAACATTGATTGATTTTGCTAGGGAGGCATTTGGTGAAGTTGTCTCCAAGGAGAGAAAAATAAGAATGCCATGGTGGACACAAGAATTTAAAGGTCCTCGAAAAGAAGAAGGCATACCAAAAGTTCCTCGCAAATAAGTCAGTAGATGTTCTTAAAGAATACAGAGATAAATGTAAGAGAGCTAAGCTATGTGTAAAAGTAGCTATACCAAAGTCATGGGAAGACTTGAGTAAGAATATATAAGATAAAAATATATAATGTAAAAAAAAAGGTGGCAAAATGTTCTGGATACTTGAAAGAGCTTAAAAATGAAGAAAAGAGGACTGCAAAAGGAATCAAAGATAATAAAGGTAGCATGAAAACTAAAGATAAGGATATCCTAGGTCTGGAGTAATTACTTCAAAAGACTGTTAAATGAAACAAGCAGTGACAGAACTGCTTCTGTCATTATTTGTTTTTCAACAAGTCACAGAAGAAATTCTCAAGAGCAAACAGAAATACATATCAATACTTGAGGTAGAAAAGACAGTCAAAAACTTGATATGTGGAAAGATAACTGGAGTAGATTGATATCTGACCAGAAATGCACAAATATGGAGGTATAAAAGTTTTTCACTGCATAATTCTGAGGGTCTGGTCAGAAGGTCGAATTCCAGATGTTTGGAGCAGAGCTTTAATAGTTCCCATTTATAAAAAAGGAAATAAAGCTGAATGTGAGAATTACAGAAGATTTTCTCTACTTAATGTTCCGAGTATGAGTTATCCAAGCATTCTTGAAAAGAGGTTGAGAAAGATTGTGGAAGAGAAACCTGGAGAAAAACAAGCTGGGTTCAGGCCAAATGGTGCCAGGATCAGATTTTCACTTTATGACCAATAGTTGAGAAATCACGAGAATATGACAATGATCTATACTTAAGTTTTGTAGATCTTGTAAACAAATACGACAAGGTGCCTAAGGAAAGCTTTTCATAATGCTACATTTATATGGGATAAATGGAATATTATACAGGGCAATACATAGTCTATATTAAAGTTGCTTAGAATTGAAGGAAATACAGGAAGATAGCTTGATGTCAAATCAGGTGTAAAACAAGGATGCATATTATCTCAACTCTTATTCATTATATCAGTGATGCCGAACCTACGACATGCATGTCAACACTGACACACTTGAGGGTTTCAGGTGACACACCTTGGTTGTTGAAAGATATTGGTATTCTGATGAAAAAACTGGGATAAATGGTGTAAGATCGCTCTCAGTTAAGGCGAAGGTAGGTTTCGGTTCATTGAATGAATTATATTTTATAGTTATCCTATTTCTATTTTATATTGTAGTTAGCATATTTCTATTTTATTTTGTAACTAGCCTATAAACAACGAGCGTTTTAATTTTATGTTTTCTTTCTTAATCATTATAATTTATGCATAGTCATATCATATTATAAAAACTTATAAAAATTATTATCAATATTATACTTATAAAAATATATTATCAATATCAATTGTATTATCAATATAATACAATTGCAAGGTTTTGGAAATTCTGTGGATGTTATGTTTGGCATGAGCAAGAGCTTTGAGAATAAACTCAAAATATTTCAACGTGATTTAGAAAGTAACAATTTTAAGTATTTTCCAAGAGTGAAAATTTTTTTTAACGAAACCAGTCCCAAAAATCGTGAACAACATATCAACCAATCTATCGAAGTTCTAGTCAGTAACTGAGCAGTTTTCTTCTAAATTTGAGCAGTTTCGAATGTTGGAACAAACAATCCAATTCCTAAAGTATCCTGATGAAACAGAATTCGTGGATCTTAAATTAGATGGCTTTGAGTGGTTGGATTTAAAAGATCTAGAAATGCAACTAGCCGACTTCCAGTGTAATCCTATCTGGAAAAGAAAGTTTATTGCTCTTAGAAATGAATTAGAAAAACTTAGTGGGAACGTCTGCATGATACCACGTGTAAAGACCATGAAATTCTAAGCAGGTGGAATAGCCTTCCCGAAAACTTTCATGCTCTTAAAATCTTTGCTAAAGCTCTTCTAACAATTTTTATAACCGATTACAGACTAGGTTATAACCTAGTCTGTAACCTTCATTTTTGCTTACTGATTTGTATTACCTGAGGATGCCAATAGAAACGGATTGGCGAAACATGTAGGAAGATAAAAAATAAAGCTACTTGATAAAGATTTTATAAAAAGAGTGTAATAGTCTTACATAGTCATTTCTTTTTTAGAATGATTTAAATACAGACATTCATTCATTTATTGTTCATATCATTACAGGTCCACCTGAAGATGTTGATCATCCAGCAGTTGGAGCTGCCATTAGTACAATGTAAGATTTTTAATTACTATTAATATTATTATTGTTTACATTTAATATTTTGCCTAAGTTTTGTTTTATTCAAAAATTTTTTTTTTTAAATCTGATCCTATCACCACAGGAGATGATCTCTACAAACATCTACTGTTATCAGAAATCATCTAGCATACAGGGAATGTGACATAGTAAGGTATTAAAAATGAACACTATGCTTTAGAATTGATGATGGTTTAATAGGAAATTAGCTTATATTTTGTCCTCAGGAACTACTAGAGCAACCTTAAATTCAATGGCAAAGAGATAGAGCAACTGCAGAGGAATTAACATTTTATGCTGACATAACTGGTGGTACTGAAATAAAGAATACAAAAGAAGTAAGGTACTTTTAAATAATAACTATAAGATTGTTTATTTAGAGAATAGTGATCGGAGAAAGAAAAGAGTAACTATGGTACTCAGTACTGAACATATAGATTGTTGAACAGGAGGCAATTTTATATTAGAATGATATCAATAAGTTAGTATAATTATAGTTTATGCCAACTTTACATTTCCTAATTTTAAAAGTGGGAATTGGAAAATACAACTTGTGTTTGTAGGTCTATGACAGGTACCAGAAGTGGGAAAAGTAGAGAAATTCTTTGAGCCTTTATAGAAGCCAGGTGACATAGAGAAAAAGGAACAGCTGGTTCTCATTGGAGACCTAAACAGAATAGAAGAAAATGACACACAAACCTGCAGAAATGTTCTGGACAAATTTGGATTAAAAAGACAGGGCTAATAATAATACTACTAAATCACTTCTGTCTTACGTTCAGTACAACAATTGTCCATTACTAACTTGAAAATGTGCATATATTCACATGGAGAGAGAACACAAGAAATAAGAAAACTGAAATAACAGTGGCTGACATAAAGAAATTAAAAAGACGAGTAGGAATATGTTTGGAAATTATGGAGAAAAAGAGCACAACTAATAAAAATGGTAAGTGCCCATTGGATTTCTTGACAGACTTAAGCTAGTCATTACTAATAATATTTCATTTTAAAGACATGCACAAATTCACATGGAAAAAAAGACACAAAATAAAAACAACTCTTATTGATTATATTATTATTGATGGTGATATCTTCATGCTGGTTCAGGAAACGCATATATATATATATATATATATATATATATATATATATATAGCTTAGACATAGTATCTTTGTTTACAAATGTTCCTACAGACGAAGTCCTGACACTACTCAAAGATAAGTTATCTAAAAAAATGTTAGCCTTACTTACTAATTCATCAAATCTGGATACTTTAGATTTCGGGACACCATCTACAAACAAAATCATGGTCTAGCAATGGGTAATCCTTTATCTCCTGTACTTGCCAACATTTATCTGGAAGATTTTGAAGTTAAAGCTATCTCTGCCTATTCCTTAGCACCTAGAATTTGAAAATGATATGTGGACGACATTTTCCTCATTTGGAGCCATGGACATGATTCTATTGAATTTTCTTGAACATCTCAATAGTCAACACCCAATATCCAATTCACGGCTGAGTTTGAAACTAATAGTTCCCTGCATTTCCTGGACGTGAAACTGATCTGTTCTTCTGAAAAACTTAAAATTCCGATGTACAGAAAACCTACACACCAATAGATATCTCCATAGTCAGTCCCATCATTTCCCTCCTCAGAAACTTGGAATTATTTCTACTTTGGGACATAGAGCTAGCTCTCTTCTTAACGACCCAGATTAACTTCATAAAGAAATCAATTTTCTTAGATCTGCTTTCAGACTGTATGGTTATTCTCAAAAAATTACTAAATAGAGGATTAAGTACCTTTTTAATCCTCCTAGTCGCCATACTGAAGAAATGAATAATGTTAAAGGCAATATATCTATACCATACATAAGCTCAACTTTCAACATCTTTCTCTAAATCCAGAGTAATTTATTAAAAAAGGGTGGCACACCATTTGGCAACTCCTATAGGTGGAGATGACCTGCTAATGCTTCTGCCTGGTATCTCAACTTGGGCCTGGCTCTCACTGACGAGACTTCAATAAAGGTCGAAACTAGTCTGGGTAGTGGCCCTTCCCTTAATGCATAACATTAGACATATCCGCAAGGAGATGTGTTTTGCATTATAGGAGATGCTGAGACAGGAGTGTTGGTAGCTTGCTCCACCTTTGCAATGAGTTGCCCTGGTGTTGTACCACCTTACTCCAGTCCTGAAGATACTTTCAGGCACAAACTTTGTTTGCTCACACTTGGATAAAGGATTAAACTAAATTTATTATACGTCTATTGAATTGCATATGGAGGAGCACAGGAGGGACTTCACTTACAAGAGAACACATTCCAGTGCTTTATCCAGCCATATCCTTTTTTCTGCTGATTCTGATGATCAAAACCATAGTCATACAATCTTTTGGGATAGATCTAACACCATGTTCCGTTGCCATGACAAATTGGAGAGAAATTTATCTTCTATCAACAGACTCAACTCGTTATTACCATCCACCAGGAATAAACTTTCATTCTGTCTCTTCCATCTCATCTATATGAGCATTATGAAGGAAAGTGGCATTAAAGCTGAGATAAAAATTGGAGATATTCAATTCAGTACTTAATGCAAATGATATTGTACTTCGAAATAAATCCCTATGGGAAATGAGACGGTTTAACTGAACTAAATAAATGATGTAGCAAAATTAGTATAAAAGATCAATATAACAAAACCAATTATTAAATTGGCTGGAAAAACATGGAAAAAGGTAACATCACGCTCAGTAGAGAATCTATAGAACAACATAGAACATTTTAACTATTCAGGCACAATTTTAGTGAAAATGCAAATTAGATATGAGAATAAACATGGTCATTCTGGTTGGAAACTGATTGCATAAATTTACATTGAATAAGAAAGAAATTTAGACCTCATATTTCCTAAACAAATACTTAGCTTCCATGACCTTCATTTCACCTGCCACCAGCTGCAAAATCATGTGTATATAATATATATACTGTAAGATCCTTCTGCAAGCTTCTATGTTTCTATCATATCTCCTCTCCTCTATCTTTTTCCCAAATTTTGAAAACGTCATCCCCCCCCCCAAGCCTGTCTTCATATGCATAATTCCATATACCAGATATTATCTTATTTCACTGGAACCCAGGTGACCATATCTGAGTACAAAAGTCCAGATATCATCTTATCAAAACCTTGCATTGTGTGATGAGGATAACTTCCTTATTCTTACAAGTTACAGCTGTAGTGTTAAAGAGATCCAGTGTGTATTTCATGAGCTTCAACTCTATCCATCATCAGCACTAGGTTTCTGGCTTATTTGCCTGCTTCTGTTAACTTCTCATTAATATAATACTTTGCAATGTCTTCAGTCCAAAATGCATCTTTCTGTTAGCAACATTGAAATATATATTCATTTCAAACTAGCTTTTAAGTATTCTGTATCAGCTATAGAGATAAGCAACAGTAGTTAAATTATGGAACTCTGTGGTTAATCTCCCCCCCCCTTTAGACTCAGCATTTCCATACAACACTTTCTTATCCATGTCAAAATCCTATTTGCATGCTTATCCCATTTGAGTTTGTACAACAACCACCATGTGGTCCTGTCAGATGCATTGGCAAAATCTAGAAGTATTCTGATATATCCATTCCTCCTCCCCCTCCTTCCTTCTCCAATCCACTTTTGCTGCCACTCTTTATAGAATGTGAACAGATTGTTAATGCAAAACCTACCATTAATAGCCACATGATCCTGTACAGTGAATCAGAGTGCTATCTACTGCCTTCTGGATTATGAAGGTGTAAACCACCTCTTCTGTACTTTAGTGACCATTCTAGAAGCACTACTGGTCTATTATTATTTGTATCTGCCCTAATCCTTGCCCTTGTATAATGGAATTATCTTGCTCTCCTTCCATCCCTTGGAAATATTGCTGGTGTTGAGACATACCTAAGATTTATGACCTTTCTCTAGAGAAATGTACAAAACATGCACATTTCTCAGGAATAAGGTTTCCTTATTCCTGAGAAATGTGCCTAAATAAGTGATAAATATTAGTTAGGGTTAATATGACATCACTGCTGATAACTTTGCAGTTAGCAGTGGTGTCATCAACACTCATTTCTCTAGGTGGGATGAGAACTATTTTATAATATATATGTTTCTCATCATAATAAATATTATGAAGCCAGCATTAAGATCCTGGAGAAAAGTTGTGTGTCAAGAGGCATGTGTTATACTTTCCCCATTACACACAATATTAGCATTGATGACACCACTGCTAACTGCAGTTATCAGCAGTGATGTCATATGAACCCTAACTAATATTTATCACTCACAGCTGATGAGAGGGGACCTGAAAATGCTTTATTATGAATTAAAATTATTTAGAACAAAGTATTAACATGAAATTTTGTTAAGTTTACAAATCTGCAAGTGAGAAATCAAAGTAAAATAAGCCTGCATAATTTGTAAGAAAGAATTTGACTAGTACAAAGTTTTTAAAGAACTCCAAAGATCAGTGATTCTTTCCTCTCAAGTCAGCTTAAAATTCACAGGTTCAATTAAAATAATGGCCAGAAATGGTATGTTTAGCTAGACTTTGGAGTATATGGTTATTAGTCATGAGAGTAAATAAGAAACAATGAAATTCATTTTGGTATATAATTTGAATACATGTAGAATTTGAGGTGTGAACTAAGAAAAGTGATCTCTTTTCTAGTGGTAAGACTTATACGTTGGTTAGACATAACTGGTAATTAATTTACGGAATTAACAACGCATATAAAGTAAATTAATTAAAGATAACTTTAATGAATCACTTCTATATTTCGACAATGTCACATTGTCATCTTCAGGAACATAAAGATATGGTATGTGCACTAAAGGAACTAACAAAGCAAATGAGGAAGAAATTAAGACACTAATTTTGTTCCTAAAGTCCTAATGGTGCCCTCTTGCGGGCTAATTTGGTAGTCTTGGCCGTTGGGCTGAAGTTCTCATAATGAAAGTCTCCCAAATTTGGGGCAGTTTCATGCACCCAAATTTGTTGAGGTTAGGAACGTTTTTTAGAGCTGCTGAAGATTCTTTGAATAATCTTTCGTATTTAAACTTGCTGTGATGGATTATTTTTGTCTTCTTCCAACGAATTTTATGGTGGGTATCTAAGGCATGGTCTGCCAGCCCAGAGCGGCTGTACTGGTGAAACCGGATGTAGTCTTGGTGTTCTGAAATCCTGATATTTGTTGTTCTGCCTGTTTGGCCAAAGTAGGACAATTTGCAGCTGCAAGGGACCTGGTATACACCAGGTAGGTCTAGGGGAAGTGGTTGGTCTTTGGTAGAGCGGATAAGGGATGCCAACTTTTTATATGGTCTGTAACAGGAAGTAAGGTCATATTTCTTGAGGATATTAGTTATTTTTTCAGAGGTGCCCTGGATGTAGGGGATAGTGATAGACTTGGTGTAGTCTTTATTGTTGAGGGGGGGGAAAGGGGGTTGTGGTTTTCAGGTTTTAGTATTTTTTGGATTTTTTTGGGGTTATAGCCATTGGCTAAGAAAGTGTTGAGGATGTGGTTTAGTTCCATAGTCAGGGCCTTGTCATCTGAGCAGATTAATTTTGCCCTGTTATATAGTGTTTTTATCACCCCATATTGTTGTGAGGGAGGGTGGTGGGCTTGCTGGTGAATGTATCTGCCAGTGTGGGTGGGTTTTCTGTAAACAGAGAAAACCAAAGATCCATCAAGCTGGCGGGTGATTAAAGTGTCTAGGAAGGGGAGGGTGTTGTTTTCCTCTTTTTCTAAGGTGAACTGGACTCTGGGATGTTGGTTGTTTAAGTGTGTTAGGAAGGAGTGGAGTGAGTCTGAGCCATGTGGCCAAATAGCAAACACATCATCCACATAACGAAGCCAAATAGTGGGTTTTTGTGGGGCGGAGTTTAAGGCTTTTTCTTCAAATGTCTCCATAAAGAAATTGGCCAAGGGTGGGGAAAGTGGTGAACCCATGGCTGTCCCCTCTATCTGTTTGTAGAACTAATATCCTCAAGAAATATGACCTTACTTCCTGTTACAGACCATATAAAAAGTTGGCATCCCTTATCCGCTCTACCAAAGACCAACCACTTCCCCTAGACCTACCTGGTGTATACCAGGTCCCTTGCAGCTGCAAATTGTCCTACTTTGGCCAAACAGGCAGAACAACAAATATCAGGATTTCAGAACACCAAGACTACATCCGGTTTCACCAGTACAGCCGCTCTGGGCTGGCAGACCATGCCTTAGATACCCACCATAAAATTCGTTGGAAGAAGACAAAAATAATCCATCACAGCAAGTTTAAATACGAAAGATTATTCAAAGAATCTTCAGCAGCTCTAAAAAACGTTCCTAACCTCAACAAATTTGGGTGCATGAAACTGCCCCAAATTTGGGAGACTTTCATTATGAGAACTTCAGCCCAACGGCCAAGACTACCAAATTAGCCCGCAAGAGGGCACCATTAGGACTTTAGGAACAAAATTAGTGTCTTAATTTCTTCCTCATTTGCTTTGTTAGTTCCTTTAGTGCACATACCATATCTTTATGTTCCTGAAGATGACAATGTGACATTGTCGAAATATAGAAGTGATTCGTTAAAGTTATCTTTAATTAATTTACTTTATATGCGTTGTTAATTCCGTAAATTAATTACCAGTTATATATAAAAGTGATCTCTGTATAGCTTTATATTTAAGTTTGGTATTTGTATGTTTTTATCAAGTAGTTTGCCTAATTTGAAGTGTGAAAAGAAAGTTACTAGGAGAGAGGAGAAGCTTAGAATATTCTTCTCGAATTCTTATCTCTTTTTTAATCAAGTGATGATTGGAAAGGTTATAATCTTTACCTGTGAACATTAGTACTGTGAAAAGGCTAAGGGTTAGAATCTAGAAAGATTGCTCTAGAAACAAGTTGAACTTGTTTTCAAGCCACTTCTAGCCTCTAACAAACAGGGTGGTCTCACACTGGGTATTGAAATTCATCTGCCACATAAATACATGTATGATCCAAAAAATTGTAATATTCTGTGTCTTTTACTGTTTCTTGAAATTTTCTTCAGAACAACAAATCTGTCAGAGATGTCAAAAGATGTGAAGATGATTGCAGCATTAATGGATGATGATGACCAAGGAGGGAAGCTGTTGGATGCTGCTCGTAATCTCTGTGTTGCTTTTTATGATTTATTGAAAGCTGCAGAACCAGAAACTAAAGAGGTGAGCATTATTACACCTAATTATTGCTTTGTGCCATGTCTTTCTTCCTTTCCTTGATTACAGCCTGGTTGTTAGGAGACATATACCCCATGTTGTTTGATATGTACTGCAGTTCAGAAGAGGTCACATTCTCATAATTAACTTATATCAACTTGTAAAGTCAGTATGTTTCTTATTCCACCATAATATTTTGAAGTCCTATAAAACTAACATTAATATTCTGAAGGAGCCTATCATTGTCTGTGTATGGTTTAATATCTATTTGTAAACAACACAGCATCTCTCATTGTTTATTCTTAATTTAGTTTTTACATTTAGTGAATAATATTACTGCTAAATGTAGGGAATATTGTAACAGCAGAAACCCACTTTAATCCCTTGATTATCTTTGTTCCTTCCATTTCATTTTGGCATATAGAATTACTTGATAAGCCAATACATTTGAGTATTAATTATTACTAGCTTTCTGTCAAACTTTATGGTTAGGCTTCCATTATTGTCAGATGTTGTGTTTCAGTTTTTACTCACAAGGTATTGCTTGTGAGTAAAAACTTTTGCTCTCTATATGCAGTCTGTGTAGAGCGTGATTTTCCTCCGAGTTTTTCCCTTGTCCTTTACATTAAAACATCTGTTCTGCTAACCTTTCCTCTCTCTTGTTTTCTTAACCCTTCGTAGTTTGCAGTCGAAAAAATTGCAACTTAGGCCATGTGTATCTGAGAGATACATTCATTACTAGTATGTGTTGAAATGTGATAAAACTTAAAAAAAAAATTGCAAATATAATACATGATGGTTTATTTATTTTCAGTTACAGTCTAGAAATTATTGAACAAAGAAATATAAAGAATAACAATTTTTGTTACAAAATAATGCAAACATGGATAATGGAAGACTAAACAAATGCATTTAATATTAATTAATCAGAATCTTCAATAGCTGGATTTACAAAATGGTCATAACAGTCATCACAAACAATATTGCTATGCCCAAGGCATAAATACTTTTTACAACACTTGCAAAAATATTTTGATAAGCGAATCGTTTTGGATGCATAGCACATAAAACATCTTTTTCTTTTTCTGTTTGTTGAGAGAGTAGTATATATGTCATTAGAATTTCCTTCAAATTGTGTCTGAAATTGATGAAGTTTCAGGTGTAAAGGCTTATGCACACCTGTAGAGATTTCTGAATGTTTTTTTATTTGTTCTGACACTAACTTCGTTATGAGATTTCTAATAAATATTTGCACCATATTTTCATATTGTTGTTCAGTATATGAATAGTCTCAGCATTTATTCCTGCAATATTCTACATTATATGTACCAATCATTTGGCTGCATTATATGTACTACATCTGGCTACATTATATGTACCAATCATTTGGTCCACAGTGTCAACTCCTGACTTAGTTTGATTGTAATATTCTATTATATTAGGCTTTTGGCAATCTAAATTCACGGTGTTATCAAAGTGCATACTTGAAACTAAAATTACTACGTTTTTTCCTTTTTTTGGTATATGAGATACAAGTGTATAATCTGCACCAAAAACAAATATGTTGGATTTTTTGGACCTCTTTTTAGGAGACACTAATTCAGGTGGTAGTTGGGATTTATTCTTATGAACAATACCTACATATGAACATTACTTCTTTTTCAAGTCGGCGATAAGATTTATATCAGTGAACCAATTATTGGCCTGTAACATTATATCCTGAAGAGTAAATGGGTTCTGCAAGTCTCTTGATTATATCTACTGGTTTATTACTAATCAAGTAAGGTCCTTCGGGCTGTTTACCTGCATATATTTCAAGATTTCCTGTGCAAAATACTTTCGAATTGACCATAGCAAAAATTTTTATTCCATATTTAGTGGGCTTTGTTGTCTAAACCCACATTTGCCTCTAAACCAGGTAACGTTTTGTCTGTTGTTACATTCTGTCCCATAAAGTAGCATAATTTACAATTTTCTACAAATGGTGAGAAAATGTCTCTCACAGCTGTTAATTTGTCAACTTGTAGACGTTCTAAGCGGGTAAGTTTGTCATCAAACCTGGTACAATTGTGAATAAATCCAAATCTCCGTAAAGACAGCGTAAGCTAGATAATCCTGTCTTATAAAATTTTCATATGTAAAAAAGAATGTTTGCATGAGCTTACCTTAGACAATATTCAGGTTTTGAACAAGAGGGGTCAAATTTTATCTTTATAAAATAATTTGAATCAGTAACATTTTTACTTATCATAAACATGTCACACCTATAATAACAATTTATTCTGTGGCTGTTGCATGCCATAACTGTTCTAATAAGACCAGATCACTCTTTTCATTTTCAGTATTAGCTCTTTAAAAATCTAACATATGATTTTTATAATGAAATACACTAAGTCCTCAACTTAGGTAGTTAATTTGTTCTCAAAGTTTCTGCATAAGTTAAATGGTAGTTAAATTCGATAAATTTTTGATTAATATGTTTGTTTCAAAGGATAATTAAAAGAACTTTGAGAAATGAAAATTTACTCATTTAATCATTTACTCATTTAATCAGTGTGCTATCAAGTGTTTGAATATAAAAACATATTTAATTGTCATGAATATGTAATGTATTATATATAAGTGGTCTATGCTAATGCATATTTACTGTCCACACTACCACAGCTGTCTCTCCTTCTCTTTCTTATTATCCCCCCCCCCCTTTGTAAATGATTTTATAGTGTGCAATAACATCTTGGGTTTTCTCATGAGCATAAGACTTATTGGCATTCATTATTGCATGACTGAAATCCACCAGTAATTTTTCCTTTTCTATTAATATGCTTATTTTCTGAAATATGATTGTGTATTGCATTGGTGAACTTTTCATGTGCTGCATAATGCAAACTTTATCGTTTATAAAATTTGTAATAGTTGATTCAGTCATTTAGTAAGCTTGCGCAATGTCTATGAACTTATTACCTTTTTTGTGTTATTTAATAATGTCGACTTTAGTTATGATGCTTCTTCTTGCCACTGTGAATACATGTGTTTATTCTCACCACTTTTATGGTTCTCAGACATTTTTAGGGTTTATATTTTGTTGTCAGTAAGTATTATGTAAGTTCACTAACAAGACAGAACTTGCTCTCCAAACAGTGTTATAAGCTGTACATCAGTTTACTAGTAAAGTCATCTATTATGTTCGAAGTGGCATTTGATAGAAGACATTGTTAGTCTGTCTGATTACAGCAACTGTGTATATGTATGAATCTGCATAGGTTGGGAAGTTACTGTCCTATTCAAGCATTTGAAGTAGTGCTCCTAAAGTAATGTCCTGAAAAATTTCCATGTTTGGTCTCTGGAACGTGTTTCTACATTATTTAATCCTCAGCCTATCTATAGTACCAATGCTAGTATAGTTTACTCCGTTTTGTGGATGGGATTTACATATAAAAATAAAAACGCACTAATAAGGTAAGTTATTGAAAATTATTACTAGAAAATGAAACTCGGTTATAATTCTTATTCCTTATAAATATTTCTCTCATGAAATCTATCCCAGAACATGCACGCTTCAAAGAAGAATATTTTTCGAAATAAGACTATTGGTACCCACTTGAATAAAAAAAATATGAATAATAGTTTAAAACATATATAGAAAGCAAGAATAATAATGTGTTACATCAAAGTCATGTGTTTTTTTTTTTTTTTTTAAAAGGAATGATTATATAAAGACATCATCTGTGAAGTTCTTATTCAGCAACCAAATTGAAATAGCAGTGGCTGTCTGAAGTTTTGGGAAATTGATTAATTAATACTCTCAGCTTCAAGTTAACTAATCTTTTTATTATTATTATTATAGCTTATTTACTTTTTTTTTTTTTTTTGCTTTGGAGTCTAACAGTCAAGTTGTTCTTGCTTTTGCAACATCTCGTAAATCTAAAAATGCACTTATTTTATAATTGTTGTTTTATTCTCTTTAGCTACTCATGTAATGAAAATGTTTGAGAACCTTGACTGAAGATTTCTCTGTAGTCATTAAAAGATATTATTTCCTAAATGAATACTGTTTCTGTTATTATCGTAAGGTCTACCACTAAAATTTCAATTTTTTTCATATTCTATAATCATCATCATTATTATTATTATAAGAATTATTAGTTCTTATATTTTAGTTGTTGTGACAGAGACTTGAGTTGTAAACACATGATGCATTATATATGTCACCTTTTAAATATTGTTTTACTGTACTTTAGTCTCTCTCTCTCTCTCTCTCTCTCTCTCGCTTTCTCTGCCCTCCCAAAAGATGGTCAATTAAACAAGCAATGAAAAATGAGCATATAAGTATTGTTTATTATATGTTAAACTGTTACATTTTTTTAATGTGCTTGACATTCATATTTCTCTAAAAAGTTTAGATTAGACATGGTGCAGTTTGGCTTTAGTTGCCATTTACTAATTAAAACCCAAACCAACCAACCAGCTCACATAAAGTAATGTTTGTGGACATAATGTAATTGATTTAGGACATTATTATTACCACTAAAAATGTACTTATATGTCATCATCATCATCATCATCAAATCCCTGCCATGTACCCTCAAGGGGTGTACAGGATATGATAGTACTACATGTAAAAAATTACATCATTATTAATTTCCTATCTACAATTTTCCTCCAAATCAGTCTGTTGCTTGTCAAGACTCCAACATTATCAGATCTTATATTTCTATCGTCTAAGGCACTTTGTACCGTATCAATCCACCTATATCTTGGTCTTCCTCTGGGTCGTTTTGCTGCCAACCTGGCAGAGAACACTTTTTTGCTAATCTTTCCTCGCCCATTCTGTTTAAGTGACCATACCACCTGAGATTAGCTCGGCTAACGCATTCCTGGGTGCTGACAATGTCAAGTTCTTTCCTAATATCATCGTTTTTAATATGATATTGCCATTGATGCCATCTGTTCATGCCTATAATCTTTCTCAGAAATCTCATATCTGTGGTCTCTAGTCTTTGGTCAAGTGTTTTACTTCTGACCCAGCTCCCAGATCCATAAGTTAAAACTGGTTTGAACACTGTCTTGTATACAGCTAATTTAGTGTTCCGACTAATTTCTCTCTTATTCCATATGAATTTATTCAGTTGACTTCCCACCATACCAGCTTTGCTGATTCTGTTGTCTATTTCTATATTTAATTTACCATCTTCAGTAAAAATTGTGCCTAAATAGCTGAAATGTTTTACTTGTTCCACAGGTTCTCCTTTCACAACACAGTTGACATTTTCAATGATTCTGCCTATTTTCATTGTCTTTGTCTTTTTATTGCTGACCTTCATACCATATCTATTACAACAGCTATTCAATTTAGTCAGAGAATCTTGCAGACTTGTAGCGGATTTATTTAGAAGTATAACATCATCCGCATAAAGCAAAGAGCTGACATTAACATCTCCAATTTTGATATCATGTTTAATACCACTTTCTTTCATAATGTGATCCATATAGATAATGAATAACAGAGGGGATAATGTACATCCTTGTCTCACACCAGATTTAACATTAAACCATCTTCCTGTACTTCCTTCAATTCTAACTGCTGACTTACAACTCAAATAAAGACTAAGTATTGCTTGATATAATGCCCCATTGACACCATATAACTGCAGCGTATCAAATAGCTTCTCTCTTGGCACCTTGTCATATGCCTTTTCCAGATCAGCAAAACTTAAATACAGATCTCTGTTATATTCCCATGCTTTCTCGACTATTTGCCATAAAGTGAAGATCTGATCTTGACAGCCTCTATTTGGCCTGAATCCAGCTTGTTCTTAACCAAGCTTTTCTTCCATAATTCTTCTCAACCGTTTCTCAAGTATACTTGCATAGATCTTGCCAGGAACACTCAGTAGGGAAATACCTCTGTAATTCTCACAAGCAGTTTTATTTCCGTTTTTATATATGGGTACTATGAGAGCTCGTCTCCAATCATCGGGAATTCGTCCCTCTGTCCAGGCTTTCTGAACTATGCAGTGCAGCCACTGTAAGACTCATATACCACCATACTTCAGCATTTCTGGTCGATTATCATCTACTCCTGCTGCCTTTCCACATTTCAAGCCATTGATGGCTTTTTCTACTTCAAGTATGGATATGTATTCCTTACTGCATGCCTGGTCAGTGTTTTTTACCACTGTGCTGTCATCACTGCTTGTTTCATTTAGCAGTTTTTCAAAGTAATTACTCCATACTTCAAGGATATCTTTTTCTCCCGTTTTCATGTCACCTTTATCATCTCTGACTCCTTTTACAGCACTCTTTCCTCCATTCGTAAGCTTCTTCAACAACCTCCAGAATATTTTGCCACCTTCTTGATATTTATTTTCTATATTCTTGCCAAAGTCCTCCCATGACTTTTGTTTAGCTAGTTTTACACAGTGTTTAGCATTCTTGCATTTGTCTCTATATTCTCTAAGAGCACAAGCTGACTTATTTGACAGGAACTTTTGGTATGCTTTCTTCTTTTCCCCTCACTGCCTCTTTAACTTCCTGTGTCCACCAGGGAGTTCTGATTTTTTTATCCTTACAGACAACCTCACCACATGCCTCTCTGGCAGAATCAGTCAATGTTTTCTTCAGAGTTTGCCACTGAATCTCCAAGGTTTGATTCCTGTTCTCAAACTCTTTCATTTTTTCTTCAATAATCTTTGTGTATTTTAGTCTACAGTTCACATCTGAGAGCTGCTCAACTTTTATTCGCTTTAAAACTTTCTTACATGTCATTCTTTTCAATATGAAATTCAACTTTATCCTGCTCAAGACTAAATAGTGATCACTTCCAATTTCAAATCCTCTGTACACTCTGGTGTCCTGCACAGGGAGAAAACATCACTATCAACAATAACATAGTCAATGAGACTTATCTTATTCCTAGCCTCTTCTTGTCATTCTTTTCAATATGAAATTCAACTTTATCCTGCTCAAGACTAAATAGTGATCACTTCCAATTTCAAATCCTCTGTACACTCTGGTGTCCTGCACAGGGAGAAAACATCACTATCAACAATAACATAGTCAATGAGACTTATCTTATTCCTAGCCTCTTCTCTCCATGTGAATTTGTGCACATTTTTATGTTAGAACATGGTGTTAGTAATAACCAGTCCATGTCCTGAGCAGAAATCCAACAGATATTTGCCATTATTATTAGCTTTGCTCTTCTCACCAAATTTTCCCAAAATATTTTTGTATGTCTCACAATCATTTCCTACTCTGCTATTTAGATCCCCAACAAGACCAACCTTTCCTTTTTCATTGTGTCAGTTGCTTTTTCTAATGCCTCAAAAAATTCCTCCACTTCTACCTTAGTAGAACCTTCTGTGGGACCATAGGCACAAATAAGTCTCATTGTCCTGTTCCCCATTCTCATATTTGCCCACATTACTCTACTTGAGACTGACTGCCATTCAAGAAGATTAGCCTCATATTTTGTGTTGAATGCTATGGCTACTCCTTCTTTTCCTTGATTGTAATCGCCTGAATATAACATTTTGTATTTATTGCTCAGAACGATCTCACCAGTTTTGGTCTTTTTTGTTTCAGTCACTCCTATTATGTTGATCTGGTACTTATCTAATTCCTCAGCTAGCTCCATTTCTTTGCCATTCAGGCTTCTTACATTGATAGTACCGATCTTTAACTCTGGTGATGTTGAGTTGGGGTTTATTTTCAGATTTGTTCCAGTAGCTGACTTTTTGCTGTTTGCCCTGGTTCCCTGGCAAAAACAACGGGGGCCTTGTTTAACCAGGTGACGCTCCAGCCGGCATGAAATTTTGTCATGTTGTACCTTCATTCTATATTTTGGTTTAACCAATAAGAATACAATTTGGTCGGCTAAATCTCAAATTGCCAGCTCATCCTCATCCGTTCAGTATCCAAGTAGATACCCAACAGGGTGCACCACGAGAAGGTGAGGATTGGATTTTAAGTCAGAAGCCCTGGTCGGTTCTCCGCATTCCTTTAACGGCCATGTGGAGGTCTCCTCTCAGTTATACGGCTTTGACCCTTAAGCACCCCATCCTTATATGTAATTTCTAATAATACAATCCAACCTTTTATTGAATTAATAGTGATTAAAAGCAAACTAGAATATCTAATGTGCTTGAAATATACAACTGAGATTTTTTATGGATTATTTCATAAAATTTGTTTTGGCAGCTTATTCATCTTGGTATCACAATTATTCTTTTATAGCCACGACAGAACCTTTTGAATGCTGCTAGTCGAGTTGGAGAAGCAAGTCATGCAGTATTACGAACTATTGGAGAAGAGGATGCTATTGATAAGGAAATTCAGGTAAAAGTTAATTAAGATTCTCTGAATTTTTAAATCATTAATATGCAATACATTCTTGATATTATTAAACATAGAGGCAGAGATATTTCCTGTAACTAATGAAAATAAATCATTCATCTCCCAACTAGGATCCCCCTGCAATCCTCTTCACATACCCAACACTCCAGATTTTTTTCTTAACCAAATTGCCTTCCAGGTACAATGTTGAAGTAACTGCTCCTCTTGGTAATTCAGATCACAAACTGATCCAAGTTTCATCTTTTGTGAAGAAAATGATTATAAAAATGGAATGAAAACTCACGTGAAAAACTTTATTAATGTAGAATTTTTGTCTGAACATCATAGGCATTGTCAGTACAAGATCACAGAATGGCAGTTAATTGTCATTCTGTGATTTTGTATTAATGATGTCATTCTTCAGCTTTCATTCTTCAAATGTAGGTATTTCTTGTGATCAGGTTACAAAAATTATCCATATTGAAATGGAGGTTTTCATTCCTGACTGTGTTCAAAATTCTCACCCTATATCCAACCATAATTTTCTATAAAAAAAAAAAAAAAAAAAAAAAAAAAAAAAAAAAAAAAAAAGTGTGCCAAAACAGTCCAAGACAAGAAAACAGCTTATTAGGGGTGGCTTGGAACAAACATCCTAGTCTCATTGATAGCCTGTGCTGAAGCCTGCAATACTTGTAAAACCATCATTAAAAACAACCTAAGTCAAACTTTGTTTAACTAGTTTAACTACCTGTCATCATTCTTCTCATCAAACTCCTAAATAAGTGATGAAGACAAATTACCCCCCCCCCCCCCTTCTTTACTTGGAATATTGCATCCCATATCTCCTGTAGACCTCTGATAGAAAGATATCAGACAAATTTTGAACAACCTGGCTACTTAAAAGGCCTCCAATACTGATAGAATATGGAATCCCAATAGCTGTGCTTGAGATTTGCTTCTGAGCTAACACATTTTTTTTTATCATCTCCAGTATATACTATATTATATTCAGTGTAATCTACCTTACAGCATGAGGCAAGCTTGCATACACCAATTCCAGAAAAAGGTGAAAAATGTTTGCCATTCAACTATTGACCAATTGCTCTCACCACCTCGCCATTGTCCAAAGTAAAGGAGAAGGTCATCAGCAGCCAACTTCTTTGATATCTGGAGAACTATCAACTAATCAATGATCACTAATGCAAATCCAGATTTAGCAGATATCCTAACCTATATTAATCATCTCTGAACACAAGCAATAGAAAAGTTTGGAGAAACCTGTTCTGTTGTGCTGGACATTTCCAAGGCATTTGATAGGTTCTGGCATCGAGGAGCTTCTTAGTAAATTGCTATTTTATTGTCTATATTCCTCCTTTTGTAATTTTTTAAAATACCAATTTTTTTCTCAGGTCATTCATTATGTGTGAGGGTGGAAAGTCTTCTCTTCAGATTTTCCTGTCAATACAGATGTTTCTTGGGGCTCTGTAATTTTACCAACCTTCTTCCTTATTTATATAAATAATCTGCTTACACTGACCTCAAACCCTATTTTCAGCTTTGCTGATGCTCAGCCTTATGCTCAGACATCATAAGCTTCAAAGATTAGCTTTGTTAAGTACCCTAAAAACTGATCTTCAGACTGTCCTGCAATGGGACAACAACAAACTAGTCACTTTAATATTTCCAAAACACCATTTTGCTCTTTTTATTTCATGAAAAATAACTAATTTTTTTTCTTCTTTTTCTCCACTTACTTCTGATAATGCTATTCAGAATATCTCTCTCTCTCTTCTTGGATTAACATAACATTTTTATTTCTCTAAAAATTATAGAAGAATAAGTATTATGTGTTTGATTAGTAGGATGTTTAGTTAAATCATGAGAGATAGAATTGAATTTTAGATATCCCAATATCAGAGGAACAATATAGTTTTACAGAAGGAAGATCTTGCTTGCAACATATTCTTTAGAACAAATATCCCCCAAAATGGAAAAAGAACTCCATTTGATTTTTGTAGATCTGGAGAAAGCTTATGATACAATGTGGCAGTTATTTAAGAGAGTAAGAATAGATGAAGGAACAATAGAAATGGTGCAGAGAATGTACCAGGGATCTAGGTCCTCTGTAAAGTTTGTTAACAAACTTTCAGAGGAATGTGTTTACTAGCAAGGGACTGAAGCAGGAATGTTCTATGTCATGAACATTCACCTAGATTTGAGATCCACCTAGATACAGCCTTGGAAAATTGGAACATGCAATGCCTTGGAATGGGTGCACCCATAGAAGAACAAGTCCTACATTCCCATCCTTTTGCTGATGATCAGGTGATCCATGATTCTCTAACATTGTCACTATTCAGAAGGGGGATGTAGAATATCAGATGAGAAAAACTGTTGGTTACATATAAATATAGATGTTCGCAAGAACATCTATTTAGAAAATCTGAAAGTTAAAGCCATCTCTTCTTATCCTTTAAAACCAAGAATTTGGAAAAGATATATTGATGACGTTTTCCTGATTTGGAGCTATGGCTGTGAATCTCTCCTGAACTTCCTAGAACATCTAAATAATCAACATCCGAACATAAAATTTATGGTTGAGTTTGAAGCTAATGGTTCTCTTCCTTTTTTGGACATCAAACTGACCTGTTCCTCAGAGAAATTAAAAATCTCAATTTACAGAAAAGCTACCTACACCAACAGATATCGCCATGGTCAGTCCCATCATTATCCTCCTCAAAAGTTTAGAATCATTTCTACACTAGGATATCATGTTCGCTGTCTTCTTGATGATGAGATAGAACTTAATAAACAACTCCATTTTCTCAGGTTTACTTTTCAACTAAATGGTTATTCTCAAAAAACAATTGACAAATTCCTATTAAATCCACCTGCTTGCCATAATGAAGAGACCAATAGTGTGAAAGGTAATATTTCTATATCATACATAATCTCTGTCTCACTCAAATTGGCCAAGATTCTTAGGAAATACAACATAAGAACTTTATTTACTCCTCTTTAGTGAGCCGTCCAAAACCTAGACATCACAACCTTAAATATCCTGGTGTTTACCAGATTTGGTGTAACTGTGATATACCTTACTTTGGCCAAACAAAGAAATCGATCGAGTTACGCACTGAAGAACATAAGAGAGATGTCAGTTACAGGAGAACGTGAGCCAGTGCTTTGTCTAGTCATGTTCTGTTCTCGGCCCATTCTAATGAAGAAAACCTTAGCCATACAGCCCTATGGGACAAGTCTAATAACATTTTCCGTTGCCACGATGAATTAGAAAGGAAGATAATAGAATCAAAAGAAATCATTCTCAATCCCCTACATCTCAACAACAATGAGTTACAACCTTTCAGACTATCTTTGTACTACGATCAAATACTGATGTTCACGAGATGCTATATGCATGCATACGCCCAACAATGAAGCCAATGAGAGAAGAACAGTCTTGAATATGCAGACTTTCTGTGATGTTTACAGTTATTTCCTCTATGTTTTACTACTTATTTCTTTTTTAATATGCACCTGAAGAAGGCTGAAACTAGTTGTGCTAATAAACTTTGTTTTCATTTTTCTCAGTTTCTAGTCATTCAATTTTTAAAAAATATATATATATCAACCAAATAAATCAATCTTCCTATATATATTATAATAAATTCAATATATAATATATTCAATCTAACATTTAAAATTCCATGCATATTAAATAGTGTTAAATTTTACGATGTCTTGGAAAACATGGGCACATTATCCAAGAGAAGCCAGACAAAACACATGATGCCACTGATGTTTTGGTAGAATTGTGGATTCCACCAAAACATCAAGATTCTGTTGATGATTCATAGTCCTGTGTACTTTTTCCAGCAGGAGAATTATTTGAAACCTGGTGATGCTCCTATGGTATGGTATGCCCTTGTCATCCATAAAGACAGGACATTGAATGGACCTGCCATCATTCTGAGCAACCACATCTCATTCCAGCAAGTCCCAATCAACACCAACTTAAGAGACAACTGCCATATGTCCTTTAGTAGGTCATTTTATTACATTTTACTCTATTTATTCTACCTGTTGAAGATATATTTAATCTCATCTTACAGTAACCTTGTTCATTCTCAACTTGCAGTTACCACTTCCCATTACCCTTATGGGAGATATAGACTGCTAACCTGCCTGGCCAAATGATTTGCATATCCACTCACCAACTAACAGCTGTGAGTTCAGATCCCACTGTGTGCATGGAGGTTTTTGTGAGTGTCTTTAGGTAGTAGATGAGTTTCAGTGGTGGTCTCACAAGACAGTGAAAGTGAAGTTACTTTAGAAAAGTTCCATGTCTGAGAGAAGAGTTTATGTATTATATGAACCTTAGCCTATCCGTGTTTTACTAAGATCCCCCCCCCCCAAGATATTATTACAGCTTTACTGCATTTTATGGGTCAAAATCACATAAAAAAAACCACAGCACTCTGTGGGATATATGCTACATACATATATTCATACTAACAGCAGAGCTGAGTATTATCAAGCAAACACTTTTATCAAAAAAAAAAATCTATACACAACATTTTCTCATGATGTCACCAATTTACATGGGCTTCCATTTATTCCATCACAGACATCACAGTTAAGAAGGATCAAATTGGAACAAGATGGAACACATTTTCGTTCTTAACAGAATTTGATTTTACATCAGCTCCTTTGATGCCAGTGAAAACATATCTCATTACCATCACCATCACATTTCTTCTGTATGCATTCACAGAGTGTATACAGAATTCTCTGGTAGTACTACATAATTTTATATCATTACTAACTTCCGTTTTGTATTGTAACAAGAGATCTCAAGAGACTTATAACACAACACCACCATGTATAGACAAGCAGATAGAAGGAATCTAATAACAAGTTTCTTGAAAAGCTGGGGGAGGGGGTTTGTATACTCATTGGAAAAATGGTATGGGGAAGATCATTCCAAATAACAGTGTTATGCAGAATGAAGTTAAAAGATAAGATGTTGGTTCGGCATGTATAGAGTTGAACTGTGCATGGATGTTGACTGGTGGTTATTCTAGTTCTTATGTGATTAGAGGAAGCAGAGGAATATTGGTGTCTGCCATTAGCACCATGAAAGTACTTATTTAAAAAATAAAACAAAAAAGCATAATGCAGAAACAGTCACTTATGGGAAAGTGACTGGAAATCAGTCTGGAGATGGGTCACCTATAAGGAAGATTGCCTTCTTCTTCTTTATACAGTCAAGAATTCTTAGGGAGTTTTGGATTCACCCTAAATATGAACACAGTACTCTAGGATTTATTGGACTTGGGATTTATAAAGTGTTAATAGCTGAGTACGAGAAAATTAAATAAAATAAAACTTACTCTATTACTTAATGAAAACAGAGACCTTGATACAGAAAATATTTAATAATTATCATCCCTCTTACAGATTTCATTCTGAATGTTAAAATGATCAGCATACCCTACCTTAAAGGACCTTCAAATCAGCCTGGAAGTTGTCATCTTTCTTACCACCTATCAAAGATATGTTATCACCATTATTCTTGTCTGGCGTTTATCAAATACCCTGTTCTTGTCATCTTTGTTACTTTGTACAAACTGGCCATTGTGCTACTATTAGAATCAAAGATCATCAAAATTATATAAGATTTTTGGATTCTGAAGGCTCAGGCCTTGCTTCTCATGTCATCAACACTAGACACAAAGTTCACTGGAAGCATACCAAAATCATCTATTGAATCACGTGATGCCATATTATGCCACCATCCTAAACTTAATCAGACAAACTGTATGCCTATTTCTAAGTTTTGGGAATTGAATAAAATTTATAATTTTTTATGTTTCTATTTATTTATTATTTTTAGATTAATTAATTAATTATGCATATATTTTCACATCTCTGAACTCTGATAGGGTTTCCTCCCAATGGACAGCTGCAACCAAGACACATGATATTATATTCATGCTGTATGACTTGTTCTTGTATTCAGAATTTAAATGTTGTTACTAGTTCTTCTGTCTTCTCCTTGAAAGCTCGTGAATATATAAGAGTGATAAATTATATTTAGTTTTCTCTTACTTGTGTGAATCTGTTATTCAAAAAATATGTACATGTCTCTATTAAACAACTAGTAACTTTATTGCTTTTTTGTTTGTGTGTTTATATATATATATTTGTGTTTTTCTCTCCCCCCCCCCCAGGATATTCTTTTAGGGTTAGCCAAACGGGTTGCTAATGCAACAGCAAATCTTGTGTTAAAGGCCAAAAATGTTGCTAGTAAATGTGATGATCAGGCTGTCCAGAACAAAGTTATTACTGCTGCCACCCAGTGTGCATTGACAACTTCACAGCTTGTTGCTTGTGCAAAGGTAATATTCAGACTATATAAAGTAAATATTAAAATGTTCATAAAATGTTAAAATTATTTAACCTCTCTTCTGGCTGTGGTGGATGAAATAGTGACACCAAATTGCACTTCTTAACCATGTTATTCAATAGATGTTACAGAATCGTATCCACATTTTGCTGGACATCTATAGATGTCATGATTGGTTGGGATGTTAATTTTTGTGAATTGTTTTAAGGTATTTTAAATATTTGTGTAAGGTAAAGAGCCTCTGCAGCTTAATCAGCAGATTTAACAGCCTTTAGTTGTAATACCTTGATAAGAATACTATTCTATATGAATTGATTTGAACTGAAAGTAACTGTGCCACACTGATGAGAAGGTGTGAAGTGTGTCCACCCCCCCCACCCCCCCAAAAAAAAGTTTTACATCCCATAGAGCAGATAAATTTGGTCTAAGAATACAGAACTTAACAAGATACAGTGGTTATCCAGATAGAATTAAACTACTCTATCATGACATTAATTAGATTTTTACGAATCCAAGTTACTTAGCCTGGTAAAAACCTGTGATAGAAATTGAGCCAATATTAAGGGGAAAGTAAAATTATATATACATAAACCTACAAAAAACAAAAACAATGATAACCTCAAAATCAGACATTGAATTCTTAAAAATACAAATTGGCAATAAACAATTGAGAATAAACAAGTTCACTTATCTAGGAAGCACGTCGAGTCAAGATGGTCGTTCAAAAACAGGCATTAAATACCGAATTGCTAAGGCAACCGTGGCCCTGCAGAAGTTAAACCCATTGTGGGGAGATAATAGAATAGCAATCACAACCAGACTAATTGACACCTTGGTGAATTCTATCCTCTTGTATGGTTGTGAGGCCTGGACTTTATTGAGCGAAGATGAGAGGAGACTCCTGTCTTTTGAAATGAAAACTTACAGAAGACTTTTGAGAATTCCCTATACCGCTCACGAAAGCAATGAAAATGTCTGAAAACTGATTGATTCAATAGATGGGAGAAAAAGGGGAAATATTCTGACAGTCATCAGAAGAAGACAGATGAAATGGTTCGGACATGTGGAGAGGGCTAATGGCATTCCAAAGCAAGCACTAGAAGGAATTGTTCCAGGACTAAGGGTTAGGGACCGACCTCGATTAAAATGGACTGATAACATAAAAAAAAAAATGGACAAATTCTTCCCTTTCTCAACTGATATCAAGAACAAGAGACCAAGATGATTAGAGGAGACTAACAAAGAATATCCCTACCAGCCATGAATGACCCAGTGGTCCATTTAGGACTACGGGAGAGAAGAAGAATCATTACCATCAGCATTGCATTAAAGAAAGTTGGTAATTCTCTCTTTTCATGTTGTTCTATTATGGCATGATTCCATCACATAATTTGGAATTTTCTTGGCTTTATAAATATAAGCATCTTTCATTCGTATTTGGTAATAACTTCTGCAAATGATAGCCATTTATTGCTCTATTGTAAATACTTACTTGAACTATGGAATCAGACCAAGGTCTGATTCCATTCATTTAGTAAAGCAATAAGTTCCACTGTTTGGGAATGGGAGGGAGGTCTACTCTAATGACTGTTTTTAGTTCTGTAAACAAAGGAATGCCAATTGATTAGGCATTTTTTTCTCACTTTTCATTCAGTTTTTGCTCTTGATATACAGCATGAAAACAGCTTATACATCAGTACTGTTTACCTTCACGAACTCTAATTTTTCTGCAGAGATAACTTAATTTTGTAATTTTTGAATTAGACATTGTAACTTGCTTCAAAGTGCTCAGATATGCATGTGAGATGTTTATACTGCTTCTAGCTTGTTTGTGATCACATATTATTACTACTATTATTAATATTTTTAAATTCTGGATTTACGTTTATAGTAACTAAATCTAAAACAAGATATTCTATCATCAAGACTTGAATAATGGAGTATTAGCATGTGCACACACATTTTTATGTAAAATTTTTCATATATATCTGTTCAAATTTAATATGGAATGTTCAATACTTTAAACAGTAGTTTGTGAATTACTAGATTTAGTAATTTTTTGAAATCTTTAAATATTTTGTTATTTTTTATTTAATATTTTATTTTATGATTATTTCTGATATATATATATATATATATATATATATATATATATAAATAATAAAGATATGCTGTGTGTGTGTGTGCACATGCATGCATGTGTACACACAGTACATTTTTATTTGAAACAATTGTTTTCAGGTAGTGGCACCAACCATCAGCAATCCAACTTGTCAACAACAACTAATTGAAGCTGCTAAAGAAGTCTCTCGAGCAGTAGAAAGTATTGCAGCAATTTGCCAGGTATGTCTAACTTTTTCTTTTTTTTTTTTTCAGTTATCCATTTTACTTTAAATAAAAGTAAAGTTTCTCATAGTAACTATGATTATTGATTTCCAACTAGGAAGCAACCCAAGATGAAAATTTACTAAAAGACATGGGGACTGCAGCTCTACAGGTTGATGATGCTTTGAATGACTTGCTCAATCACATTCGTACTTTATCCAAACAACGTGATCAAGCATCTATCCATGATGGAGCTGTGGATACTATTCTTGATGCTACAGATAAACTTTTCAGCAGTACTGGTGATGCTGCAGAAATGGTTCGACAAGCTAAAATCTTAGCTAAGGTAAGGGGGAAAAAATCATGCTTTTCCAAAACAGGTTAGTTATTCAGAACCACTATTTGTTTTATTCTGTTTTTCAATAGATATGTCTCCTCTTGTAATCACTGTTTAAAAATGATTGTCGATATGTAATTTGCAAAATACTAGGATGTCAATAAGTGTGTTAAAATATGTGAAATTGTATATGATGCTTATAATTGGTTTCTGCTGGTTTAGGTTTGATAATGGTCATTCTTTAATTTGATACACAAAGATAAATAATTTTTCAGAAGTAATTAATAACATTAAGCTTATCTGTATTAGTGCTTTGTTTTTATGAGTGTATGATTGATTGTGGTTTTTTAAAAAATTAGTTGAAAGGCAGAAAGAAGGGGATATTATAGAAACATAAATTCACTATTGACAGTTCTTATACATATGAAAGTTCTTATTGATACTTAAATTCACTAAATGATTTATTCAGTAAAAAATGTGTTAATATAGTGTTTATTAGTGTAAATGTTACTGACAAAAGGCTCAAAAATGTGACTGTTGGAGAGAGAGAGAGAGAGAGAGAGAGAGAGAATGTCAATGAAGGTGCAGTAGTGGAAGTGAGCAAAGATGAATAATGTAGGAATCATGGCATGAAAGAAGTGGTAGAAGATGGAGTCATTCACTGAACAATGCCTAAGTTGAAGGGATTGGCTGGTGAGTGGAATAGCAGAGAAAAAAAGAGACGGCTGAGTATGAAAGAGCAAACAAGTATGTAGAGGGTTTTGCATGGTGAATCTATGATAAAGAATGCTTGTTGAGAACATGATGAAATTGTGTTTTCCAGATGTGAAGATTAAGGATGTTAGTGATGCTATTAGAATACAAAGAATGAAAGTGAAAAAGTTGATTGTTTTGGTAGGTAAGAATCATTTGAAAGGTGACCAGTATGGTATAGGAGAATATATAAAAGTGTTTTTAATATCAGTCTTGCACAAGTAGATAGTAAAACCCTCAGCACATTAGTGCCATGTTTGGGTGTAAATAGCCAAGAAGAAAGAGATAAAGAAGGAACCTTTTGTTTTTTGACCAGCTGGACGTTGTATTCCTTGGGACAGACTCTTCCAAAGCATAGAGGTCGATGGAATGAAAGAGATGACAAGAAGTTAGTTTATTATGTTTGGAATTGCACTGTAAATGGATGTTGGCTATCATTCGTATGTGTTTACAGGTTTAAGGGAAAGTGGAGAAATAGCAGCAGCCAGTTCAGTGGAACAGCATTCATGAAAGTACCTGTGAAAAAGGCATAAGTAAAAAAAAGAGTGCCTATGAAAAAATGACTGAAGTGAGTCTGTGAAAGAGAGGGTTTACCATTTAACTGAATAACATCAAGAATTTTTAGATAGGTTTTTAGTGCACTATCCCATATGTGAGAATGATATTCTAGGATAAGGAGGAGTTCGGATTTATACAGTTAAGAGGTGTATACAAGAAGTAAGAAACAAATGTATAGAGTAGAAACGGACACTGAGAGGATATTTGGAGGGTGGCGGGGGGTGAGGAAAGCTATGGATGTTTTGCGTTTATGTGAAGGCTAAAGTTGTAAGTCAATCCAAGAAGTGATATATAATCCCATGGGATATATCAATATTATGCCTTTAATGAACTGCTATCTGCATTATCCTTGTCAGTATGACCTCCTTAATGATATTATTCATCCATCTACCTTCTGCTTGATTCTACATATTCTTTTTGGCTGTAGTTCATCTTCTATCATCAGCATTAACCCTTCTCTTTGTTTTCTTTTCTCTGTTGTCCCTGAAAATACTATATGCCTCACTTTCTAACCCTGTGACTTCATCATCTTCTGTCAGCCAGTTTTCACTGCTGCTTATAACTTTGGCGAGGCTGCACCAACCAGTGCAATAGTACTCTTCCTACTTATTCTTCTAGCAGTACTATACATAAACTAATATCCCCCTTTGGCACCCTATCACCTTTACACCTTATATTGACTACCATGTTTTATTTTGTCACTCGAGAGACTAGATTCTGCTTTCCTCCCCCCTCCTAATTGGTGCCTTCTCATACATTCACTCTAATAACTTCACTTTTCTTTACTTTGTGCTTCCACGCTCTCTGTGAGCAAGACTTTTTTAAGACACCTAACTCTAAATCTAATCCATTTAGATGTAGTCCATCAGCATTATAAAAGTCCTATTGTCTGTCAAATTCAGTCCATAGATTACAAACTTTACCTGTGCATTGATTCATTTGCCTATCCCTACCTATCTACAACCTATGCATTGATTCATTTACAATCACTGCCCTTCACTTCAAATTGCCTCTGTTACAGTATGGCAGCACATGTATTTACTTTGTCACTTCTTCCAATAATTTTTCATATCTTCTCTCATATATATTTTTTGGCTTTGAAGTCATTAGTGCAGCCTAAACAATCATTTCTGTCACTTTAAATTTTTGCATACTTACAATCTAACTGATATTACTAATTTTCACACTGGTGAAACAAAATTTAGTTCACACTTTTATTAAGTATTCCTTGGGAATACTTAATAAAAGTATTCCCAAGTAAAATAGTAAAAAAGTATTCAGTAAACTTCCTCTTATGAAAGAATCAACATCAAACTTTTGATTTAAATAAAATGGTTTATAGTCTTCATTTTATTTTTTACAAATTGCAGGCTACAGCACAGCTTATACAAGCTATTAAGGGAGAAGCCGAAGCCCAGCCGGATTCTGATGTGCAGAAACGTTTATTGGCTGCAGCAAAAATGTTAGCTGATGCTACTGCTCGCATGGTGGAAGCAGCAAAGGTACCCCCCCCCCCCCCCCCCATTTTTCCCAAAAATTGTTGATCAAAAATCTCAAAAAATACATTAATTGGGATATTATTCTATGTAGATTTTGATTATTTTATATAATAGGAAAATGTAGTTTAAATAATGTACCATATATGTAGTAATTCATAAAACAATGCAAAAGATATTTGGTCAAGAGATATAAAAGGGGAAAAAATTAATTTTATTAATTTTATTAATATTTTTTAAAATTATATTAATGTTAAAATTAATATTTTTTAAAATTAATAAAATTTTTATTAATTAATTTAAGAGCCACAAATTTTATTTTACTTTTTTTAATATGAGGAAATCATAATGCATTTCATTAAAAAAAAATATTATGTTTAATGATAATTTTGCACACTAGTTTCTTCACCTTGCAGTATAGTCTGAATGGATACTAATTCATTAGAAAGAAGAAACTTGCTAGCATTGAATTTGAAGGCTCTAGATTTTTGTTCTTTAGGAAATGGTAAAAGGAGGCTTTCCAAAGAATAGAGTGAAGAGAACTTAACACGGGGGGGGGGGGATGAATTGTTTTATATGTTTAAATGGATGGTGGCCAACAACTTCACATAAAGCTTAACAGATTTAGAGGAGAGTGGAGCAATTACAGTTCTGTAAACACAACTTATGGAAATATATGTAGAAAATATATGCAGCAGAAACTGGATGCCTGTCTGAAAAAACTGAGTGAATTGGTTTGAGATGAGTTATTAGCTAACCTAATTGCTCTCTTCTGTAAACAATTTTGTGCCTATTGGATTGGCAACCCAAGTGTGGGTTGCCAATCCTAAAGCATAATTCTAAAGATACATGAAACACAATCTAGAAAAAAACAGAAAATTCCAGTTATTCAAATTTGAGTAGATGATATTATCATTATACATATATCTCCATGGAGTCAGAAGACTCATCTTGGGAGATCCATTTTTTCCCACACTAGTCATCATTCACATAATACCTATCATACTTCTTAAACTCATTCACTAATGAAGCACCCACAACTACTAGCAATCCATTCCACTCATTCACCACCTTCTAAGCAATAAACTTAGTCATAACACCTTTGCTAACCACACTCTTCTACAACTTCTCCCTTGTTTCACCCCCCCCCCTTACCATGTACTGAACATTTTTTTACAGTCAGTCTTATAAAACCCCCTTTGATAACTTAAATGCTTCTATCATGTTTCCTCTTTTTCATCTGTCAGCTAATTTTTGAAGCTTACAGACTGTCAATCTGCTCTCATGGGGATCACTGAACAAACATACCACAGTCTTTGTCACTTGCCTCTGGATCCTCTCCACAACTTTTTCATCACCACAGAATCTGGGAGTCTAGATGTGTTTGTGTGTGCAGTAGTCCACATGTGGCCTTATTAAAGTCTCATATAGCGAAACAATAACCTTTCTGCTTGCTAAAGTATTCTTCAACAACCACATAATCTGATTTGCTGTTTTGGTTACCTTTCCAATATGCAATAACTTCAACTCCCTGTGCATAATCATAACCCAAGTCCTTGGCCTCATCAGTTTCCAGCAGTTCATTTCCATCAGTATAGTACATAGCTTCTGATCTCTCCCCAAAAGTACACCACCTTACACTTGGCTGCATTAAACTGGCAGCCATTTACCCTAGTCCATACTTCTAGTCTGTTTCCTATAGGATCTCTGCATCATCAGCAAACAACTGAATATTTCCATCATTTCCAATATCATTGATATACAAATGAAACTGAGCCCTGTGGTACACAACTGGTCACGTGCCTTCTCCTGGTCTCAACTACTCCATAGACCACTCTTTGATAGCTGCCCGTCAACTGTTCTCTAATCCACACACCAGATTCATATTCATCCCCATTTGCTCCAATTTATGCAGTAGAGTTCTATGTGGAATCTTGTCAAATGTTTTGCGAAGTATATCAATATCAGTAAGTAGCCATTTCTCTTATCCATCTCCATTCTTACTTGATATATAAAGTAAGCAAGACCCTTCACAAAACCATTTTGTCCCTTATAGAATATCATATTCCTTTCCACCCAGTCCTGAATTCTGTCTTTCACCAATTTCTCCAATACCTTAACCCCTCCTGAGATGCTGATTGACTTATAATTTGCTACTTCTATCTTGTAGCTTCCTTTATGCATTGGGGCTATTTTGCATTCTTTCCACTTCAGTTGTGGGAAAGTGCCAACTTTCCCACAACTGAGGCTTAAATCAGACAGATTGGTCAGAGTAGCTGATAATACACACACACACACACACACACACACACACACACACACACACACACACACACACACACACACACACACACACACACAGGCCACTTTCAACCTTTATTGAAGTCTTCTCAGTGGGAGATCAACCTAGGTTGACCTCCCACTGAGGTTAAATCAATGTAGAAGTCATGTTATCCATACACAAGTAGAGAAATGATGAATCATCATATTTTTTTAAAAGATTCTGTATACTAGGAGCCTAATCATGAATATTCTTTGCATGCAAACTTTAGTTATTTATGCATGGGTATCTGATTAGAACAAAAATATAATTTCCTCTTTGTTATAATTTTCTTGATAATTTACGAAGTGAAAAAACTTTTGTAGAAATACTCTCTGATCCAGAGTATTTTAAAAATATGGTTATACAGTTATACACTATTTCTTTACTTGTATATGGATATGTGTTGACAAAAGTATTTAGACACCTGGTTATGGTAAAAAAAAAAAAAAAGTGTTTTAATTACATTTCTAGTACTGAGCAGGACCATTTTTGGCTCTATATGACAGCAACTACCCTTTGGAGCATATTTCAACAGTATTTTTTGATACTTCGTAACAGGAAATTTTTTCATTCCTTGTGCAAAGCTATCCCCATTACTGATACTGATGAGGGCTGCTTTGATCTGGAATAAATTTGGCATTTTAATTCATCCCAAAGATGTTTGATGGGATTGAGGTCTGGATTCTGAGCCCAGCTAGTCCAACACTTCAACATTGTTTTGTGGAAACCAGTCTTGGACATGCAATGCAGTATGACATAGAGTATTGCCATGCTCAAGCATACAAGAGTCAATGCTAAAGTACTTCTGCAGCTTCAGAAGCATGAAGTTGTCCAGGATATCCAGGTAGCCATCAGACACCATGGTTTAGGGTACGTCTGCTAATGGATGAATTCCCATTCAACTGAAACACCCCCATACCATTACTGAGCCTACACCAAACTTGACATTTGGAATGATGTAGCCCTGTTGGAACTATTCCCTGGGTAATCTCCAGATTCAAACACAACATTCCAAGTGAAACATTCGAAAGCAAAATTCATTGTTCCACAGAACCATTTTCCAGTCATCTACCTATTTTCATTCCAGGAATGGTATGAAAGACACTAGTCCAAACGTCATTTTGGAGGAAATGTGTGGCTTGTTCACAGCAGCTCTGCTGGTAACCTAAGGCATGCATCTCTCTGTGAATAGTTCTAGTGCTGACAGATGTCCCTGCAACATTTTCCAGGTTTACTGCGAGGTCTGCTGCTGATAATGTGCAGGATGCTCAAAGATTTTGAGACAGGTCTTGTTGATCTCAATCAATGACTGTTGGTGGCCTCACATTTTTCTACTATGGTAGTACCATCAGCTTTCCATCTACAAATGACATAAGCAATGGTGAATTTCAGTATGCCAAGATGGGTAGTAGTATGACAGACAGAAAAACACTGATGTGACACCCAACTACCATCCCCATATTAAAAGTTTATCAGGGCAGCTGAATGTGGCATCTTGACACGCAGTACATTCCACCTTTTATTACCAGACTTATGCAGACATTCCGTGAATATTTGCATGTGGTAGGTTCCATAATTTGCATGGCACGTAAGGCATCCAAATACTTCTGTCAACATAATGTATATGATTTATACATTGATTGTTCTTTCTTTTAAGGTTATATGGTGATCAGCATTCATATTTATAAATTTAGGGACACAAAAAAATTAGAGACACTCCTTCTCAGTCTTCCCCGCAAACCTACACACACAGGCCAATACATACACAAAAATTCTTACCACCACCCAACACGAAAACTAGGTGTCATAAGCACCCGTAAACACAGAGCTCAAACTATTTGTTCTAATGAACATGCTCTAAACTGGGAATACAAGATAATCAACCAAACATTTATAAAAAAATGGATACAGTAAAAAAACTATTCACGAGATCCTTCACAAAGATACCAGTAAGAACAAAAAAGAATTCTGGAATGCTATTGCTATTCCTTATGTTAGAGGCATTTCTGAAAAAATAGACAGAACACTACACAAATACAACATTAAAACCACCTTTAAACCCCGAATAAGTTAAGACACCTACTCAGTTCCTATAATGATCCTCTTCCACACCTAGCCCACCCAGGGGTATACAAAATACAATGCACATGTAACATACCATACATAGGGGAAACGGGGCAAATTATCCCAATTAGACAAGACGAACACAAACGACACATTAAATACTTCCATTTTGGAACAACCAGCCTTTCTGACCACGCACTCCAAACATACCATAGAATTGATTGGAAAAATACCAAGTCCCTACACCGCACCAAAACCTGGTTTGAGAGGAAATTTAGAGAGTCATGTGAAATGCTCAGACATAACCCAAATCTCAACAAAAATGATGACCTAACCATTCCAAGAATGTGGAGGACCCATCTACAACCTGTATAGCAACCTAAACAAGCTGAAGAAAAATCCCACTACAAGAAGACAACCTAGTGAAGTGTTTGTAACATTCAACAGCAACTGAAGGAAATCATATTATATCTCATATTATACTTCAAATCCAGAAGAATATTAATACATGAGGACTTTAGCAGTTTATTGTAGTTGTATTTTTATTATTATTATTATTTTTTTATATTTTTTAATTTAAGTTATATTTTTTATTTATTTATTTTTATTTTATTTTATTTATTTATTTTTTTTATCGCTAGAGGTCAGGCTAGGAAAAAGATTCATTAACTACGTAGATTTAGTTTACTGGTTTACAGGCATGTATCCTTCTTATGATGACCTCGATAGAGGGGTAGAAACGTCAAGTGTAATTTTATTAATAATTAGTAAAATAATCTTTTCAACACGTGTGTTTTTGTGTCCCTAAATTTATAAATATGTATACATTGATTGTGTTGTTAATGCAAGGAGTGTTCAGGACTTTAAGATTCTATATAATAAATATGTTGTCAGTTGAATGAACCTTCCACGATGAGTCTGTCTACTCCACGGAAGATCTAGTAATAATAATAATAATAATAATAATTTCTTGTCTAACATAATTTACTTCGTTACCAATTAGGGTAGGGGAAAACCCCACTAAACTATTAGGGACATTATAGCAGATCAGATGTACATCAATATGAAGTTGGAAACCCTCATGAGGCAAAGATTTAATTAGGCAATAATTGGATGGGAATCAACTTCAGAATAAATAGTACTATTTCAGAAGTTTATAGGCTTTCACCATACTATCATTCTTTCTCCTGTTCACCAGTGTCTGCATATACTCTCAATCTATCCTCATAGCTCACATTTCTTAATCCTGATACCATCTTTGTAACTCTTCTTTGCAGTGTTTCTACAGCTTCTTCATCCACTTGGAAACCCATGAAATCATATCTGTGCACTGTGGGTTAGGTGCTATCACATCAAGGCCTTGTAAAGAGCAGAAGTGACTTTGTTATCCTTATACATCACTATTCATTTCAGCATCACAATTATCCTCTGAGCTGTATTTGCAATTTTGTTATATGTCCTTTGAACTTCTATTACCTATCCACCAAGACTCCCAGCCTCATCTGTTTCTCCAAACATAATTCCACCAATATAATATATTCTTACAAATGTGTTTCATATTGAAACCAAATATTTTTTACAGATCTAGTTCCATATTGAAACCAGACCTGTACCAATCTATTATATTGGTGGAATTATGTGTGGAGAAATGTGAGGCTTTGGAAGTCTTGGTGGATAGGAAATGGAAGTTCGAAGGACATATAGCCAAAATTGCAAATACAGCTCGGAGGATAATGTGATGCTGAAATTGAACACTGATGCGTAAGGATAAGAAAGTAGTTTTTCACTCTTTAAATATGCCTTTGGAAGTGTGACACAAAAGGTGCATAGCTTTGTACTTATTAATATTGAATATTAATAATAATATTATTGAATGCTTTATTATTTGCTCACAGTTCTATCTTATGCAATTCATTCAGTGTGTGTGTTTCATGTCATTAGTATCCCTGATTTCCCTGCTCTCTTTGCATCATCAAAAATACCTGAACATTTCAAATCTCCTGTATACCACTTTCCATCAGCCACCTGCTTATATTAGTCACCAGTGTCTGCATATACTCTCAATCTGTCCTAAAAGCCCACATTTCGTAATCAAGTTTCCCAAAATTTATATATTGAATTTCAAGTCAAATGCAGAAATCATATGGATATACACCTAAATCTCTTTTTACGCAATAGATACGTTCCTAAAAATTATGCGTAAATAGAATTTGCATAAAAAGAACTACTGACTCCATAGAAAAAGTGAAGATTGGTTCCAAACCTGAAATATAAGCAAAATAATGAAAAAACAACAACAACGTTAAATTCATTAGGATCATAAGATTTTTATTTACATTTCATGGAGAACACACATGCATATAATGAACTTTAAAAAAAAACATATTCATTTCAGTTGTTTGCTAAGGAGTCTATAAAAAAATTATGTTATTCGCTATCAGTTTCTGACAATAAACGCAAAAGCTTTCGTTTTCACGAGACTGTAATATCACTGGAACAACTAGATATGGTATTATTGTCATCGATTTCCGCCTCAACTTGTGGAATTCTTGTCATATCTTGAACAAAAGTACCACTGGTTGTTTCAGTAGTTTTAGGCATGAACTCAGTTATTAATTGCTGTGTTGATGCTTTAGATAAGTCGCGATATAATGTCTTCTCTGTATGAAGACATTAACAACTTAAGCTCATGTGAAAACTTCCCAGCACGTTCTTCATTTGGATCTTGTTTGGCAAAATAATTGCCTAAATTACTGGCCAGTTTAAGACCTTTAATTATATCAGCAATGAAAGTAGGATTATCTTGATCATTATCATTAACTTCTTCGCTTTCAGGAGTCTCAGAAACAATCTCCACTATTTCGTCTTCACTAAGAGGTTTATCAATTAACAATTCTTCGATATCTGCTGACGTAAGATCATCGAATCCTTCTCCACCAATTTTACATGCCAAACTTATTATTCTGCAGTATGATTGAAGGGAACAGGAGCATTCTCTTTAATACGTTCGGGCCAAATAACTTTCCAGCATGCATTCATAGTTTCTGGTCTCAATTCAGATAATGATAATCAAACCTGATCAATACAATCCATAATTGAAAATTTTTTCCACACATCCATAACTGTTGATTCTCTTAGATCACCATTCCCTACATCCGAGGCACCTCAGAAAAAATTACCAAAATTCTAAAAAAACATGACCTCACCTCCTGTTACAGGCCTTACAGAAAATTGGCATCCCTTATCCGCTCTACCAAAGACCAACCACTTCCCCTAGACCTACCTGGTGTATACCAGGTCCCTTGCAGTTGTAAACTGTCGTACTTTGGCCAAACAGGCAGGACAGTGAATATCAGAATTTCTGAACACAAGGACTACATCCAGTTTTACAAGTATAGCCATTCTGGTCTTCCAGACCATGCTCTGGATACTCGCCACAGAATACGGTGGAAGAAAGCAACAATAATACACCGGAGCAAATATAAATTCGAAAGATTATTTATGGAATCAGCCTCTGCCCTAAGAAACTCTCCAAACCTCAACAAATTTGGTTGTATGCGACTGCCCCAAATTTGGGAGGCATACATCAGCAGACCTTCAGCCCAACGGCCAAGAACGCCTACTTAGCCCGCCAGAGGGCACCATCAGGACTTCTAGGAGAACGATAGCTTCATATCTTCATTCTCAGTTACTGTATTGTTAGTGCCTGTGTGCACCTGCCTTTTTTGTAAGTTCCTTTAGAAAATGGCAATGTGACATTGCCGAAATATCGGAAATATCTATTAAAGTATAATTTAATTTATATTCGGATCTACGTTGTTTCAATTCCCTAATTGATTTAGAAAAACATCCATAACTGACAGTGTTTCATCATCATTTAGCTTGTTCAAAACATACTGAAATGTTAATCTGATATAATATTGTAATCTGGTGATGCATTTCATTGTTCCCAGCAGCTGAACTGTCAGGTCTGTAAACACATCATCATCATCAAATTCCTGCCATGTACCCAGAAGGGGTGTACAGGATATGATAGTACTACATGAAAAAATTATATCATTACTAACTTCCTATCTACGATTTTCCTACAAATCAGTCTGTTACTCGTCAAGACTCCAACATTATCAGATCTTATATTTCTATCTTCTAAGGCGCTTTGTACCGTATCAATCCACCTATATCTTGGTCTTCCACTGGGTCGTTTTGCTGCCAACATAGCAGAGAACACTTTTTTGCTAATCTTTCCTCGCCCATTCTGTTTAAGTGACCATACCACCTGAGATTAGCTCGGCTAACGCATTCCTGGGTGCTGACAATGTCAAGTTCTTTCCTAATATCCTTGTTTTTAATATGATATTGCCATTGATGCCATCTGTTCACGCCTATAATCTTTCTCAGGACTCTCATATCTGCTGCCTCTAGTCTTTGGTCAAGTGTTTTACTTCTGACCCAGCTCTCACATCCATAAGTTAAAACTGGTTTGACACTGTCTTGTATACAGCTAATTTAGTATTCCGACTAATTTTTCTCTTATTCCATATGAATTTATTCAATTGACTTCCCACCATACCAGCTTTGCTGATTCTGTTGTCTATTTCTATATTTAATTTACCATCTTCAGTAAAAATCATGCCTAAGTAGCTAAAATGTTTCACTTGTTCCACAGGTTCTCCATTCACAACACAGTTGACATTTTCAATGATTCTGCCTATTTTCATTGTCTTTGTCTTTTTATTGCCGACCTTCATACCATATCTATTACAACAGCTATTCAATTTAGTCAGAGAATCTTGCAGACTTGTAGCGGATTTATTTAGAAGTATAACATCATCCACATAAAGCAAAGAGCTGACATTAACATCTCCAATTTTGATATCATGTTTAATACCACTTTCTTTATAATGTGATCCATATAGATAATGTATAACAGAGGGGATAATGTACATCCTTGTCTCACACCAGATTTAACATTAAACCATCTTCCTTTACTTCCTTCAATTCTAACTGCTGACTTACAACTCAAATAAAGACTAAGTATTGCTTGATATAATGCCTCATTGACACCATATAACTGTAGCCTATTGAATAGCTTCTCTCTTGGCACCTTGTCATATGCCTTTTCCAAATCGACAAAACTTAAATACAGATCTTTGTTATATTCCCATGCTTTCTCGACTATTTGTTGTAAAGTGAAGATCTGATCCTGACAGCCTCTATTTGGCCTGAATCCAGCTTGTTCTTCACCAAGCTTCTCTTCCACAATTCTTCTCAGCCGTTTCTCAAGTATACTTGCATAGATCTTGCCAGGAACACTCAGTAGGGAAATACCTCTGTAATTCTCACATTCAGTTTTATTTCCCTTTTTATATATGGGTACTATGAGAGCTCTACTCCAATCATCAGGAATTCGTCCCTCTGTCCTGGCTTTCTGAACTATGCAGTGCAGCCACTGTAAGACTCTTATACCATTCTGGTCGAATATCATCTACTCCAGCTGCCTTTCTACATTTCAAGCCTTTGATGGCTTTTTCTACTTCAAGTATGGATATGTATTCCTGACTGCATGCCTGGTCAGTGTGTTTTACCACTGTGCTGTCATCACTGCTTGTTTCATTTAGCAGTTTTTCAAAGTAATTACTCCATACTTCAAGGATATCTTTTTCTCCAGTTTTCATATCACCTTTATCATCTCTAACTCCTTTTACAGCACTCTTTCCTCCATTCCTAAGCTTCTTCAACAACCTCCAGAATATTTTGCCACCTTCTTGATATTCATTTTCTATATTCTTGCCAAAGTCCTCCCATGACTTTTGTTTAGCTTGTTTTACACAGTGTTTAGCATTCTTGCATTTGTCTCTATATTCTCTAAGAGCACAAGCTGACTTATTTGCCAGGAACTTTTGATATGCTTTCTTCTTTTCCATCACTGCCTCTTTAACTTCCTGTGTCCACCAGGGAGTTCTGATTTTTTTATTCTTGCAGACAACCTCACCACATGTCTCTCTGGCAGAATCAATCAATGTTTTCTTCAGAGTTTGCCACTGAATCTCCAAGTAATCAATGAAACTTTTCTTATTCCTTGCCTCTTCTCTCCATGTGAATTTGTGCACATTTTTATGTTGGAACATGGTGTTAGTAATTACCGGTCCATGTCCTGAGCAGAAATCCAACAGATATTTGCCATTGTTATTAGCTTTGCTCTTTTCTCCAAATTTTCCCAAAATATTTTTGTATGTCTCACAATCATTTCCTACTCTACTATTTAGATCCCCAACAAGGACCAACTTTTCCTTTTTCATTGTGTCAGTTGCTTTTTCTAAAGCCTCAAAAAATTCTTCCACTTCTGCCTTAGTAGAACCTTCTGTGGGACCATAGGCACAAATAAGTCTCATTGTCCAGTTCCCCATTCTCATATTTGCCCACATTACTCTACTTGAGACTGACTGCCATTCAAGAAGATTAGCCTCGTATTTTGTGTTGAATACTATGGCTACTCCTTCTTTTCCTTGATTGTCATTGCCTGAATATAACATTTTGTATTTATTGCTCAGAAAGATCTCACGAGTTTTGGTCTTTTTTGTTTCAGTCACTCCTATTATGTCGATCTGGTACTTATCTAATTCCTCAGCTAGCTCCATTTCTTTGCCATTCAGGCTTCTTACGTTGATAGTACCAATCTTTAACTCTGTTGATGTTGAGTTGGGGTTTGTTTTCAGATTTGTTCCAGTAGCTGACTTTTCGCTGTTCGCCCTGGTTCCCTGGCGAAAACAACGGGAGCCTTGTTTAACTGGGTGACGCCCCAGCCGGCATGAAATTTTGTCATGTTGTACCATCATTTTTTATTTTGGTTTAACCAATAAGAATACAATTTGGTCGGCTAAATCCCAAATTGCCAGCCCATCCTCGTTCGTTCAGTATCCAAGTAGATACACAACAGGGTGCAATACGAGAAGGTGAAGATTGAACATTAGGTCAGAAGCCCTGGTCAGTTCTCCGCAATCCTTTTAAAGGCTATGTGGAGATCTCCTCTCAGTTATACAGCTTTGACCCTTAAGCGCCCCATCTGTAAACACACCACCATAAATTTCATTCTTCTAGCCTCCATTCCATATCAAATTTTCCTGCTTGATAGTGCTTTACTCTTCTAACTGATTCACCTTTAGTCATCATCAAGGAATCCATATGATTTCTACATTTGACTTGAAATTCAATATATTGGAGTGGGAGAGGATGTATACTATGAATAGAACGACTACAATACAAAGACATAGTATCATTGCCATTCCTTCATACATAATCACCACCCATCAGAGTTCATTGTTACTTACGAGAATGCACAATGGATCAACTAGCTATATTGCTTTATTATATATTTATATGTTTCACCCTTAATTTTTCAATATATATATATATATATATATATATGTAAAATGTGTTGTTCATTTATTGTCATATTGAATAAAATTATGTATATGTGTACATACACAGGGATGTGCAAGTAATCCACATGACTCAGAATCCCAGGCTGCTCTTCGAAGAGCTGCTGAAGAATTAAGAAATGCAACCAATGCTGCAGCAAGTAATGCCCTGAAACGTAAGCTTATTAGAAGACTAGAGGTACGTAAATATTATTTAACTTTTATGATAGCAGGTGTTTCTTATATACAGCCAATCTTCCAAGGGGGGGGGGGGGGATGGACTAATGATGACATGCACATCAGTGATGATTTATCATCACTGAATACACATGAAAAAATAGATAAGGTTTATAACTACAGTAGAATCTTAATATCAGTGTCCTTACTTACACTGATTTCCATATTCACCAGTAATTTTTTTGTCTCTGATTTGCACATCTCCAAAACTATTTCTGGTTGTTGACAAGCATAATCTGAGCTGATGTTGAGTTATATATAGGAGCATGGCACTATTTTCTTTCTTTCTTATATACGACCTTCTTAGCCTGCATGTGCAGTGGTCTTGCTAAAATGAGGAAGTTCAGCTAATTTTACTTAACATTTATTTGTATCCCACTAGTAATATTTAAACATCTAGTTTAAAAAAAATTTACTTGTGAGGCTAATAAAGCAAAAGTTTGCTGAGACTTTCATATAGGAAGTGAATTCAGTTACTAAAATGTTTTGGATGATATGTAATGTTCTATAATAAATTTAGTTTAATCCTTTATCCAAGTGTAAGCAAAGTTTGCGCGTGAAGTATCTTCAGGACTGAGGCAACTCGTGGTAAAGGTGGACCACGCTCTTATCACCACTTGTCTTAGTATCTCCCATAATGCAAAGCACATCTCCTTGCAGACATGTATAATGCTATGCATTAAGGGAAGGGCCACTACCCAGACCAGTTTTGACCTTTATTGAGGTTTCGTCAGTTGGAGCCAGACCCAGAGATGGTGATACTAAGGTGGAAGCAATGGAGAAGTCATATTTACTTATACGAGCTGCCAAAAGGTGTCTCACCTTATTATTAAATTACTCTGGATTTAGAGAAAGATGTTAGAGAAACATCTTTCTCTGGTGAATTGCTGGTGAATGTATCTGCTTGTATTTCTGTTTACAGAAAACACTGTATAGGTTTTCTGTAAACAGAGAAAACCATACAGGCAGATACATTCACCAGCAATCTCCCCATCTCACAACAATATGGGGTTATAAAACACTATATAACAGGGCAAAATTAATCTGTTCAGATGACAATGCCCTAACCACTGAACTAAACCACATCCTTAACACTTTCTTAGCCAATGGCTACAACCATCAAAAAAGTCAAAAAATATTAAAGCCAGTTAATCCCCTGCCCTCTTCATAACAGATTATACTAAATCCATCACCATTCCCTATATCCAGGGCACCTCTGAAAAGTTAACCAAAATCTTAAAAAAATATGACCTGACTTCTTGTTACAAACCATATAATATATTGGCATCCCTTATCTGCTCCAACAAAGACCAGCTAGACCCACCTGGAGTATACCAGGTCCCTTGCAGCTGTAAACTGTCCTGCTTTGGCCAAACAGGCAGGACAGCAAATGTCAGGATTTCAGAACACAAAGACTACATCCGGTCACTCTGGACTTGCAGATCATGCTCTAGATACCCTCCGCAGAACATGTTGGAAGAAAGCCACGTTAATACACCACAGTAAATTTAAATGTGAAAGATTGTTCATGGAATCAGCAATCAGTCTCAGCTCTAAAAAACATTCCAAAGCTCAACAAATTTGGGTGCATGAAACTCCCAAATTTGGGAAGCTTGCATCTTGAGAACTTCAGCCCAACAGCCAAGACAACCTAATATAGCCCACTGCGGGACATCTTTAGGACTCTAAGAACAACAGTAGTTTTCTCTCTTCTGCCTCATTTGCTTTTTGTAGTGCCTGCATGCATGTGTCATATTTGTATGTTCCCATGAAGATGGCAATGTGACACTGCCGAAATATAGGAGGTATTTATTAAAGTTTCTTTTAATTAATATCCCAGTATACGTTGTAATTTCCTTAAATAATTTAATAGTCATGTGTTACCAACGTATAAGCCTTTCTACAAGAATCAGATGGTTCACTATCTTTTTCCAGTTACAGCAAACCAACACATACAGGAAGATATCTACATAAACAATCACATTATCATCCAGCCCAACAGTATGGCATTTTAAAAATCCTTATACACAGAGCCAGAGCTATTTGTTTGAATGATACAGCTCTGTCCACAGAACTCAAATATCTGCACCATACATCCTTGGCTAACGGCTACAATTCCTACAAAATAGATAAAATACTACATAGCCCCATTATCCCTCTCTCTCTCTCCCCAATACACAGTAACACAACATTACCATTTCTATTTCCTATGTCAGAGGTACATCAGAAAAGAAAACCAATGAACTGACGAAACATGGCCTTTGCACCACATTCAAACCGCATGCTAAATTCGCAAGTATGATCCACTCGCCTAAGAATAAACTTCACCTTCTAGCATGCCCTGGAGTGTATGAGGTTCCCTGTGACTTGGCCTACTGTGAGCAAACAGGAAGATTGGTTAACATCCACTTGGAAGAACATTAAAAATATTCGCTACTATTATTATGGCAAGTCAGGACTGGCAGACCATGCTTTGCACACCCTTTCACCCAGAATTAGAGGGAAGAAAATGAATGTGCTATTTCAAAGTCATTACAGATCCGAAAGATTATTTTTTGAGTCAGCCATGGCTACGAAAAATTCTCCTAACCCCTGAACAAATATGGTTGCATTAATTTTTCCAAAAATTTATGAAACTCTTATTTTAAGAGAGATTCCCGCTTAGCTGTAATTTTTTTTTTTTTACATTAATGGGTGTCAAAATATGACTTTAAATCTAGAAATTATATTCTTGGTTTAATCTTTATCCAAGCACAAGCAAACAAAGTTTGTGCCTGAAATATTTTCAGGACTGGACAACTCGTATATATAGAAGCTAATGTTTTCACATCACTTGCCTTAGCATCCCATAATGCAAAGCACATCTCTTTACGGACATGTATAATGCTATGCATTATGTGAAGGGTCACTATCCAGACCAATTTTGACCTTTATTAATGTTCTCATCAGTCAGAGTTAGATTCTTGGACCAAGAGGTGATACCAAGGTTGAAGTAATGCAGAAGTCTTATTTCCATATATGAGTAGCCAAAAGGTGTCACCTTATTATTAAAATACTCTGGATTAGAGATAGTTGTTGGAATTTTTCACTTGGTTATACTATAAATTAAAGATGCCTAAAGGATTAAAACGAGAATATAATTTCTTGGCATCTTTAATTTATAGTATAACCAACTGGAAAAACTTCCAAGGACTTGAGATCTTTTGTCCGTTACAATTGTATTGTTTCACTTACTCACTGTCTCATATACAAGTTGTGTTGTTCTCTGATGATGCTGATTTGAAATTCAGCAAAATATAAGCAGCTAATAAAACATCTTTTGAAAAATATTAATAGTTTGTTTGGTGTTATTAATACTATTAAAAATAAGTTACGAATAACCATCAACACTTAAGCTTATCTGTTACATCTCATCTCGTCTCATCTTCCTTTTGCCCTCTTTTACCTTGCGGTGTCGAAGGTTTATTAATCATCTGACCTCAAACCATTCACAGGATAAGGTGGTCAGCCCTACTCCCTGGTGTATCCTATGTCCTGCAGTGTTGAGTTCTCAAGGCAAGTTTGCCTGCTTTGCGGGATGAAAAACCCCCAGGATAAACTGGGGAATAAACCCTATTGTCCATGCCCAAGACCAGCTAACTTGACTGTGGCCGAGGAAGGATCTTCCTCAGCCATAGCCATTCTAATATCTGTTAGATATTAGAAAAAGTGATTAATGACATACTTCTCCGGTATTTAAAAAGCAATGATCTTCTCTTCAATACACAGTGTAGCTTCCATAAACATTGTTCAACTTTGAACCGTTTGGTTCATTTAGAAACTTGTATAAGAGAAGAACATTGGTTTCAGTTTTCTCTGACATGGAAGATGCTGAAGATGCTGATGACACAGTTTGGAGATATGGCTTATTAAAAGAACACTCTAACCTAGGTCTCAGAGGAGACTTCCCTGCATTTATTAAAAACTTTAACTGAGTCATCTATCTCTGAGTGGGAAGTATGTGTCTTTGCCATATTATCAAAGACAGGGTGTGCCCCAGAGCTCTCTCTCTCTTAGGTATGACAGTTTTTGCTTAATTACTGAACAGCTTCCTCTCACTGTAGGCATATGTTGATGATTTCACAATTTACTGTTATAACATGAGGGTAATTGAAAGACAACTTTAGCAAGCAATTGATCATTTCCCTTCATGGGCTCTTTGTAATGGGTTCAGTTTTCTGCAGAAAAAAAGTCTGTATACACTTCTTTTGAAAGCACAGTCTTCACTCAGGTCCTGAATTGAGAATGAGGCAAATTGTTATTCCAGTACTAACAGAAACCAAGTTCTTGCAGCTCATCTTTGATAGAAAATTTACAGTCCTTGCACACATTCGTCAACCAAAAGAAAAGTGCAAAAGAGCATCGAATCTCCTTCACACTCTGTCTTTTATTGGATGGGGTGCAGATCAGTCTGCATTGTTTCATCATTATTGTGTACTTATACATTCAAAGCTAGATTATGGATCTTGAATCTGTTGTTTTACAAGGCAGAATAACTTGTGATGTTTGGATCCCATCCATTATCATTACTACTGGGGCCTTTTGCATCGCCCACTCAAAGTCTTTATTTTGAAGCAAATAAACTTGCTCTGTCATTTAGATGGAAATAGTTGTGTCTTAACTGTGCTGTAAAAATAAAGTTTCTTCCACAGCATCTTACGTGGACTGGTATCTTTTCTCTGCATTGGTAAGCTCAATATCGCATGCATGAGCCTTCCATACTTTCTTTTGGTATGCATGTTAAAGAGATTATACCAGCTTTGGCATGAATGTTGACAACATTACCTGCACCAAACATAGCAGCATTCCTCCATGGCAGGTTTGTACTCTATCCAGAAACCTCTCATTTTGTTAACTACTACAGAAGTCTCATACTCCATTATCTGTGTTGTTGCAATTGTATTAATGCACACAGAGTAGTCTACTCTTATTTCTTGTGCATTTTCTTGGATTTAGCGAAGGCATTTGACAGGGTGCGACATGATAAGCTGATATTTAAGTTGCAGTACATGGGTTTGGATGTTAGGTTGGTCAACTGGATTCAGGATTGGCTGTTCGATAGGTATCAGAGAGTTGTGTATGGTGGGGAAGTTTCAAGGAGGCAGAAGGTTACAAGTGGGGTCCTACAAGGCTCAGTACTGGGAATTATATTTTTTAACCTTTATATCAATGACATTGTCAGTGGATTGCAGGGGGATATTCAGTTGTTTGCGAATGATGTGAAGCTGGGAAAGGTTATTAGTAATAGTGCAGATGTGGTAGCCCTGCAAGAGGATTTGAATAAACTAGACAGATGGGCAAATGAATGTGGGGTATTGGTTTAATGCAGCAAAATGTAAGATCTTGAGGTTTGGGACACTTCATACTCTCTTGGAGGAGTTGCACTGGAGGAGTAGGGACAACAGATCAAGAGCCCCTGAATTTCAGGATAGAAACCTGAAATTCGGGGGCCATATTGCAAAGATGGTGAAGGTAACATTGAGGATTGCTGCAATACTGAGAAGGACGCTGACCTGCTGCGATAAGTTATCATTCTGTTGTATAAGACCCTTATCAGACCCTTAGACTATTGTCAAATTTGGTCCCCAGGATTTAAAGGGGATAAATTAACTGTGGAAAGGGTACAGAGGTAGATAACAAAGATGGTTTCAGGACTGTACAATGTTAGTTATGAGGATCTGCTGAAGGAATGTGGACTGCAGAATTTGGTAGATAGAAGAAGGAGAGGTGATATGATTGAGACTTTTAAACTGTTGAGAGGTGGTTACAGGATTGACACTGGGGAGTTCTTTCTCTTGTTGAACAGCAAGAAGGAGTGATGACAAGGCACCATCCCTGGAAGTTACGAAAGGAAGCTGTGAGCAAGAGGATGAGGAGTGGTTTCTTTACATGGAGGGTGGTTGAACCGTGGAATGCATTGCCTGATAGAGTGGTGAGCATGAGAATGGTCAGTGAGTTCAAGGAGTGGTATGGTAGACTTTGTGTTTCCTAGGAGGAATCTCCTGCGATGAATCTTGATAGACTTTCTGTTTCCTAGGAAGGATCCCCCACAATGAATCTTTTTACTCCATGGAGGCCTGAATAATAATAATAATAATTTATACTGATGGTTCAAAATCAGAGATCTTTATTGGCTGTGCTTCTTGAAATTACTATTTCCAACAAGATCCCACTTGATTGTAGCAATTATACAGAAGAATCGCATGCCATTTAGCTTGCACTTGCGCATATAAAAGAAATCCACTACCAAAGTCTGTAATTTATATGAACTCACCGAGTTCTTTACAGGCTATCTTCTCTTCTATGTACAATCCACATCTAATGCTGTGAAGGTGTTACATCTGTTATACAACATAGACTCTTAATTTGGATGTTCAGTTGTGCTTGATTCCCAGCCACATTGGAATTAACAGAAATGAGATTGCAGCTGCAAGATCAGTGCATACTTTTTTGACGTGCTGTTTGACATTACCATATACTGACTACACATGGTTTATAAGATCGAAGCTAATTGCTGAATGGTAATCATCATGGAGGGAAGCAATGGCAAAAAAATTGTATGAGATTAAGCTTGAAATTAAGCATTGGTAGCCTCGTTAACATAGAAACATGAGAGAGAGAGGAAGTTATTCCTGCTAGGCTCTGCATGGGTCACAATCATCTTAAATTTTCTTATTTACTGAGGGCTAATGACCCATGCATTTGTGAAAAATGCAATACTCATTTTACTATTTGTCATATTCTAGTGGAGTGCCAGCAGTTCAAATGAGACATGAATGGAATATTTACCTATGTAGCTGAGCCATATACAGTCATACCCCGAAGTTGTGCGGTAGGTGGGACCAACAAAAAGCGCGAAGTCGAACTCGTGTAACTTGGGTATAATTTTGCATACAAGCATACAAGATATTAGTTAATTGGGACCAAAGGTTTACAAAAACACATATATTTTTTAAGAACTATAATCATAATTGTAGTTTTTCATACATAAAAAAAAAGAAAGTTATTTCCATGTCAATGGTTTCATAAAATCTAATAGATTCTTCTGACGGCATAATGCCTTTTTCTTGTCACGCAAAATTTCTTCATAGCAAGCTAATGATTTTTTTATTCCTTACCTTGTGGCTACAATTCGTTCCTCATTAGAATCTATGTCCTCTAAAATCTGTAAACCTTTCTTTTATGATTGTTCTTACTGTGGATTCCTGTAGATCGAACTTCTTTGCTAGCTCACAAATTTTCATTCTGCCTTCAAAATCCTTAATAATGTTGAGTTTTGTTTCCAAAGTCAATGTTTTTCTTTTCTTGCTAAATGTAGAAGAATCGGACTTGCTTCTTTTGGACGACATTATTATTTTTTATGTGATAAAATTTTTATCAAGAACATAACATTAAACAATCGCAAGGTTTGTAGACTATAAAAATGTTGTATGAATGGAGACTGTGTGAAACACGTCAGTGCTTGTTCACAGCATGTGCGACACTGGTGAATGCAGCCGGCGCCTGAAAGATACGACTAATGGTGAAGCGGGATGGGAATACGTACATATATGAAACCACGTAACTCCGGATTCGCATAAGTCAGGGTATGACCATGTAGTCATTAAGATATTATTAGACTCAGAGAAATTGCATGACATTTTTAATTTATCACACACAATTCATTTATACCAACAGATTTGATTATAAATTTTATTGATATGTAGATTCTGCATTGCTCAACTTAATTTTTGTACATACGTATTATTTACTATTTTTTTTTTGTTTTGATTGTTGATATTTGGTCCTTTTTTATACTAAATGAGACGTTTTCTTTGGAATTTTTTGGACCATGATTCTTTATAAATATGTGTATACAGTCGTCAACCAGTTTCGCCAGCTTTGGTCTGTCTGGCTTCTTTAGGATGAGAATGGTTATATTAACATTAAATGCTACAACAGAAGAATGCAGTAACGACCTTAAAATCAGTTAAAAAAGAACGTGCAACATTAAGAGCATAAAGCGTGGAGAAATATTTGAATTAGGTAGGCCAAACATCACAAAGCCTAGAAATCCAAAAAAAGAACATATCGGAGATGTCAACAACAGAAGAGACACCTCAGGATTAGCACTTCCATTGATTGGGACAACAGTTCCATGCCGTACATTGAAGAAGATTTCAAATGTAGAAACTTTAAAGAAGCGGCTATGGTACTCCGTACAGGAGACAATCTCAATAGAAATCAAGGCATGATATTAAAAGACATTTGGAAAAGATTTATAAATTCACCATGTTAGCATTATAAATTCACCATCTTAGCAGAACTGAATTACACAAAAAACTATAAAACACTATCTACTAACAACGATTAATTCTCCACGCTTTATGCTCTTAATGTCATGCATCCTTTTCAATTTTTTTAACAAATTTTAAGGTCGTTACTGCATTCTTCTGTTGTAGCATTTAATGTTAATGTAACCATTCTCATCCTGAAGAAACCAGATAAACCAAAATTGACAATTGTATACATATATTCATAAAGAATCATGGTTCAAAAAAATCCAAAGAAAACGTCTCATTAAATATTATTTACTAATTTATCTCTTTCTGACTACTTTTATTAATACCTTCTGTACCACTGTAACTTTTGCTATAGTGCAGTAGGACCTTTGTTTTCCTTGCGCCAATAAGCCATGAATGCACCAACACATATATTTAAATAGAATCATTGTTTATTTAAACATATATTAAAAAAACAAGTATAAGTGAAAAACCTTGCACTACTATCCTTGATGCTTGTTTCAACTGATATTTTATAATATGTATGTATTTCCTGAATTGACTATGAGTTGATTTCATAAGATTGAAATCAACAAATATTTAATTTTTTTTCTTTTTTTTCCCTAAGTGTTTTCATAATTTGTAAATGTACTGTGGATTTCTTTTTTGAAATTCTCTCTCTTTTTTTAATAAATAGTTTTTAAAAGTAAAAACAGAATTAAGAATATCACACTTTTTTTTATAAGCCATTTTATTCTTCAAGTATTTTATCCTCTATAATTATTTTTCAGTTTCGTTTCATCTTCCTGCATATATTATATTTGAAATTGTTGTTAATGATAGCACATCATAGAGAATGGAAGTAAACATTATTTTTCACAGAACCACAGACAGCCAACTTGTGTAACTTTATTCAAAGCAAAGTTTCTGGCCTGGCCTGGTGTTTGAGTTATGTTTTGTGCTAAGAGATTACATGATCTGAAATAAACAAAGTAGGATGAATATTTAAATTTAGTGTGTGTGTGTGTGTGTGTGTGTGATGGGAGAGGATAAATAAATATAAATAACAGTGATGATGGTGTTTACAAAACACTTTCCAAAATTGGGAAAGCCCGAAGTTATCATTCTTATTTAAATTTGTTTATGGAACAGTTTGACAGCTTTCTTTGTAATCCTTCTATTAAGAAATAACTTCTGTGGAGAACCTCAGTTTTTCATTGAATTCTGTATCTAGTAGAGATAGCATGCTAACCAAAACCAAAATTGTTTTGGTTAGCTAAAAACCAATATTAACCTTACACAAGATATCTAAGGTAAACAGATACTGACCTTCATGCTTAGCTAAAGTAAGATAGGCCACAAAAGATAAGTGCCTGTAATGGTTCCAACTTGTGTTTTTTGGAATTGCTGGAAGGAAGATAACTTGTGCACAGTCCAAATAAGGGATCTAGCGATTTTCATAGAGGGCTTATTTTCTCATAAGTATCTTGGACACAAGAACTAGAAACTTTGTGAACATTTTCTTGGGAATGTAGCAAACAGGTTCTACAGCTTATAATTTTTTTTCTGTGAAATTGATGTCATATCTATTAGCATGAAATGTGATTTAAGGAAATGCAGATTCTGTGAAACAAATAGGTGAGTATGATTGTTAAGGGGTACCTGACTTGTAAGAATGGTAATGAGAGGTGAAATCAAAGTATCTTCCTGTATTAGTTTTTTAAAAGGGTGACAGTTGTTTTTTTATTCCATTTTTAGTAAACTGAATTCTGTAAATGATCAAAGTTTGTTATGAAGGAATTTCAGCTATCAAAAAATCATCAAAATAATGTAACCAGCCATACCAAATATAGCATCAATGGCTTCTTGTAATACTCATCTGCAAATCTTTGAGCATATTGTTCAAAAGATTTGCAGATATTGTTCACACATGTTGTTCAAATTTATTCAGTCTGTTTGTATGATTTATCTTGACCTTCAAAATACTGAGCACTGTTAGCAAATTTAGAAAGTTTGAGCATGGCAGAAGAAAAATTTTGTCCTCGGCAATTCTAAAGTATCATCCAATAGAATATTTATTAAGACAAAAACGGTATTGAAACTGATAAGAATGTCAGAAGGTAAAGATTGGATATTATTGTGTTGTTGAAGTCTGTGGCATTTTTCAATAAAACACAAAAGAACTACTGATATATTTTTTTTTCTTAGCTAGTTTATTCCACTACTAGTTTCAGTGAATTATTATTATCAAGCATTTTCAATAAGCAAATACATCTGAGAAATTCTGAAAAAGTGAGTTCTCGTTTTTTTTCGTTCTCGTTTTGACCCTTAAGTAACATGACCTCTTGGTCATGTTGCTTAAGGGTCAAAGCTAAATAACCAAGAGGAGACGTCCATGTAGCCTTTTAAGGAATGCATAGTACTTACTGGGGCTTCTGACTTAATGTCCAGTCCTCACCTGCTTATGGTGTACCTTACTAGTAGGCATCCATCTGGATATTGAGAGACAAGGATGAGCTGGCAATTTAGGTTTAGTGAAATAATTTGTCTTCTATATTGGCTTGAACTAAAAACACAGTGATGGTACAACAAGGCAAAAAATCATGCTGGCAAGTGTGTTGCCCAGTAAAACAAGTCTCTGCTGTTTTTGTCAGGGAACCAGGATGAACAACAAAATGTCAGCAACTGGAACAAACTCCAGCTCACCATCTTGACTTCTTTTTATAAAAAATATCACTGGACAGCAAGTGCAAAGTTGTAGAGGAATAAAAGGAGTATCTCTTTGAGATATTGGTATTACTGAAACAAAGAAGATAATAAACAGGTTTCTTCTGAATAGCAACTACAAGATATTATATTCAGGTAGTGAAGATCAGGGGAAAGAGAAGTATCTATAATTATCAACACCAAACATGAAGACATTCTAGAATGGCAGGCAGTATCAAGTAGAGTATAGTTGGCAAACATCAAAATGGAGATTTGAACAATGAGACTCATTTATGCCTGTGATCCAACAAAAGGTTATGCTAAAGAAGTAGAGGAATTGAGCCATCAGAGAAGGTAACTGATCTAAAGGGGCAGAGTTGGGGGGGGGGGAGTTGGTACTTGTTGGAGATCTGAACAGCAGAGCAGGACATGGATACCATACATATAGAAATGTGTTGAGAAAATTTGTAGAAAAGAACAAAGCTAATAATAATGGTAATTACCTACTAGATTTCTGTTTAGGGAACTGACTAGTCATTATTAACATTACTGTGTTCCAGCATAACTGTTTCAGACAATTTACATGGAAAGAAGATACTGGGAATAAGATATCATTGACATTGTTATTAGTGATATTTTCTCTCCATGTACATACATGTGTCATCATCATCATCAAATTCCTGATATGTACCCATTCTGTTTAAATAACCATACCACCTGAAATTAGCTCTGCTAATGCATTGATGGATGCTGAGAATGTCAAGTTCTTTCCTAATATCCTCATTTTTAATATGATATTGTCATTGATGCCATCTGTTCATGCCTCTAATCTTTCTCAGGACTCTCATATCTGCAGTCTCTAGTCGTTGGTCAAGTGTTTTACTTCTGACCAAGCTCTCAGATCCATAAGTTAAAACTGGTTTGAATACTGTCTTGTATACAGCTAATTTAGTATTTTGGCTAATTTCTGTCTTATTCCATATGAATTTATTCAATTGACTTCCTACTATACCAACTTTATTGATTCTGTTGTCTATTTCCATATTTAATTTACCATCATCACTAAAAATTGTGCCTAAGTAGGTGAAATGTTTTACTTGTTCCACAGGTTCTCCGTTCACAATGCAGTTGACATTTTCACTGATTCTGCCTATTTTCATTGTCTTTGTCTTTTTTTTGCTGACCTTCTTACCATATCTATTACAACAGTTATTCAATTTAGTCAAGGAATCTTGCAGACTCGTAATGGATTTATTGATAAGTATAACATTGTCCGTATAAAGCAAAGAGCTGACATTAACATCTCCAGTAGTGATATCATGTTTAATACCACTTTCCTTCATAATGTGATCCATATAGATAATGAATAACAGAGGGGATAACGTACATCCTTGTCTCACACCAGATTTAACATTAAACTATCTTCCTGTACTTCCTTCAATTCTAACTGCTGACCTACAACTCAAATAAAGACTAAGTATTGCTTGATATAATGCTCCATTGACACCATTTAACTGTAGCGTATTGAATAGCTTCTCTCTTGGCACCTTATCATATGCCTTTTCCAGATCTACAAAATGCAAATAGAGATCTTTGTTATATTCCCATGATTTCTCCACTATTTATCATAAAGTGAAGATCTGATCCTGACAGCCTCTATTTGGCCGGAATCCAGCTTGGTCTTCACCAAGCTTTTCTTCCACAATTCTTCTCAACTGTTTCTCAAGTATACTGGGATGAATCTTGCCAGGAACACTCAGTAGGGAAATACCTCTGTAATTCTCACATTCAGTTTTATTTCCTCTGTCCAGGCCTTCTGAACTATGCAGTGCAGCTACTGCGAGACTTCTATACCACCATACTTCAGCATTTCTGGTTGAATATCATCTACTCCTGCTGCCTTTCCACATTTTAAGCCTTTGATGGCTTTTTCTACTTCAAGTATGGATATGTATTCCTGACTGTATGCCTGTTGAGTGTTTTCTACCACTGTGCTATCGCTGCTTGTTTCATTTAGCAATTTCAAGAAGTAATTACTCCTTACTTCAAGGATATGTTTTTCTCCCATTTTCATGTCACCTTTGTCATCTCTAACTCCTTTTAGTACTCTTTCCTCCATTTCTAAGCTTCTTCAATAACCTCCAAAATATTTTGCCACCTTCTTGATATTTATTTTCTATGTTTTTGCCAAAGTCCTCCCATGACTTTTGTTTAGCTAGTTTTACAGAGTGTTTAGCTTTCTTACATTTGTCTCTGTATTCTCTAAGAGCACAAGCTGACTTATTTGCCAAGAACTTTATTGTTTGTAATAACCACTTAGTTGGGAGCAAAAGAAAATTGAATATCATATTAAAAAGAAAAATATGTGAGAACATTTTAAAAAGAAATAAAGCTCAGCAGCTTGTACAGGTGAACTGTATTCTTAAGTATACAAATATTATTGGAAAGAGAATGACAGAGTTATAAAACAGTAATCAAACCTTGGAAACTTGTTGGTAAACTTTGAAGAGAAACTTTTATTGATTCTGCCAGAGGCATGTCGTAAGTTGTGTGTAACGATAGAAAAATCAGAAAAATGGTGAATGCAAGAGGTGTCTACCATTTAAGCCCTCCAAAATTTAAGAGCAAAGTAGTATGTAAAAGTAGCTGAACAAAAGTCTTGGGAAGATTTTTGTGTTTAGTAAAGATGTGTAGTAATTACCATTATTACACAAACATTATTCAAGAAAAAATGAAAGAATTTGAGAACAGGAACCAAACCTTGGAGATTCGGTGGCAAACCCTGAAGAAAACATTGGTTGATTCAGCCAGAGAGGCATGCGGTGAGGTTGTGTGCAAGGATAGAAAATCAGAACTCTATGGTGGACACAGGAAGTAAAAGAGGCAGTGAAGGAAAAGAAGAAAGGATGTCAAAAGTTACTAGCAAATGCTCTTAGAGAATACAGAGACAAATGTAAGAAAGCTAAACACTGTGTAAAACTGACTAAGTAAAAGTCATGGGAAGACTTTGGCAAGAACATAGAAAATAAACACAGCTTCAATCACCTCTTGATTCGAAAAAAAAAATGCTGACTAGCGAGGAAGAGTTTTAGCTTTGGGAAGAGATAGAAGTCAGAGGGAGATAAATCTGGGGAATAAGGTGGCTATTCCAACAATTCATAGTGCAGATCCCTTAATTTTCCCATTGCCAAAACACTATCGTGGGCTGGTGCATTGTCCTGATGAAAGATGATTTTTTTCTTCTGCAAACCATGTCCTTTCTCACGAATTTTTTTTTTGTCTTTGATTATCGTTTATTATTTTACTGGTTATTGTTTTACTCTTTTCAAGATAATTAATAAACAAAATGCCTTTAGCATCCCAAAACACTGATGTCATGACCTTTCCTTCTGATGGAACCGACTTTGTCTTCTTTGGCACTGAACATCCGGCTTCTGTCCACTGTTTTGACTGCTGTTTGGATACTAGTATGTAATGGTGAATCCAAGTCTCATCCATAGTAATAAATTGAAGCACAAAATCAGTTTCTTGTTAAAACGCTCCAAGCACTGTTCAGAGATTTTCATAGGAGTGCATTTTTGATAAGTTTTGAACAAGTGCCACACCCATCTTCCACAAAACTTTTTCATATGCAATTCTTCATGAAAAATATATCCTACATGTTCTTTTGAAATGAGTATAATCTCAGCAATTTCACGCCTTTTGACTCGCCGGTCATCCAATACAATATCGTGCACTTGATCAATGATTTATGGTGTTTGTTACACTTTGGACGTCCTTCACCTGGATCATCTTCAAGGCTGGTACGGCCACATTTAAACTCGCCAGCCCATTTCTTAAAATTGTTGAAAACGAAGGAGAAGAGCGCCCATAAACTTTTATAAATTTCTTTTGGCGTTAAACCTTCTTTTACATAGACTTTTATAACTGCACGATATTCAATTTTATCCATTTCAAGGGATACAGACAACACTTTTGCTACAGACAGCTGTATCAAACAAACTACTTGATAGAATGACTTTCAATTTCACATGGATGCTTATGACAGATGTACGAACTTAGAAAAAAAAAATCTTGCCAATAGTGTTGCCATCTATGGTCGAGGCCGAGAACTTCTCAGACCATCCTCGTACTTGATGTATGGAGTAATTACTTCGAAGAATTGCTAAATGAAACAAGCAGTGACAGCACAATGGTAAAAGCATTCAACAGGCATTCAATCAGGAATACTTATCCATACTTGAAGTAGGAAAAAACCTGAAATGTGGAAAGGCAGCAGGAGTAGATGACCTTCGACCAGAAATGTTCAAGTATGGAGTTATAAAAGTCTTGCAGTGGCTGCACTACATAGTTCAGAAGGTCTGGACAGAGGGACAAATTCCAGATGATTGGAGTAGAGCTCTCATGTGAGAATTACAGAGTATTTCCCTGCACTGAATAAAAATATTCAGAAACATTGAAAATTTCAACTGTACCGTGAATGGAGAATCTGTAGAACATATAAAACGTTTCAGCTACTTAGGCACGCTTTTTAGTGAAGATGGTAAGATTATACAAGTATACTTGAGAAACAGTTGGGAAGGATTGTGGAAGGAAAGTCTGAAGAACAAGCTGGATTCAGACCAAATAAAGGCTGTCATGATCAGATTTTCTCTTTACAACAATCGTGAGAATAAACAAAGATCTCTATTCAAGTTTTGTAGACCTGTAAAAGGCATATGACAAAGTGCCAAGAGAAAAGCTATTCAAAACTCTACATTTATATGGTGTCAATGGGACATTATATCAAGCAATATGATGTCCAATTAATATATATATTTTTATATATATTAATCATAATATATTTGAGATATAAGGCAGCAATTGGAATTGAAGGAAGTACAAGAAGATGTTTTGATATTAAATATGGTGTCAGACAAGGATGTACATTATCCCTTCTGTTATTCGTAATCTATATGGATCACATTATGAAGGAATGTGATATTAAACCTGGTATCAAAACTGGAGATGTTAATCTCAACTCTTTACTTTATGCAAATGATGTTATACTTTTAAATAAATCTAGTCCAAGTCTGCAAGATTCCTGTACTAAATTGAATAACTGTAATACATTTGCTATGAAAATCAGCAAAAACAAGACAATAAAAATATTCAGAAACACTGAAAATACCAACTGCACCATGAATGGAGAATCTATAGAACAAGTAAAATATTTCAGCTACTTAGGCACAATTTTTAATGAAGATGGAAATTAAATATGGAAATAGACAAAGTATCAACAAAGCTGGTATGGTAGGAAGTCAATTGAATAAATTCATATGGAATAATAGAGAAATTAGTCGGAACACTAAATTAGCTGTATACAAACAGTATTCAAGCCAGTTTTAACTTATGGATCCGAGAGCTGGATCAGAAGTAAAACACTTGACCAAAGACTAGAGACCGCAGATATAAGAGTCCTGAGTAAGATTAGGGCCATGAACAGATGGCATGAATGGCAATATCATATTAAAAATGAGGATATTAGGAAAGAACTTGACATTGTCAGCATCCAGGAATGTGTTAGCAGAGCTAATCTCAGGTGGTATGGTTACTTAAACAGAATGGGAGAGGAAAGATTAACAAAGCAAGTGTTCTCTACCAGGTTGGCAGGAAAAAGACCCAGAGAAAGACAAAGATATGGGATTGACAGGTGTGGATTGATACAGTAAAAATTGCCTTAGAAGACAGAAATATAAGATCTGATAATATTGAAGTCTTGACTGATAACAGATTGATTTGGAGGAAAATTGTTGATTGAAGTTAGTAATGATATAAGTTCTTCATGTAGTATTATCATAATATCCTCAAGAGAGGGATGAATTCCAGATGATCGGATTGGAGCTTTCATGGTACCACATACAAAAAGGGAAATGAAACCGAATGTGAGAATTGCAGAGATATTTCCCTGCTGAGTTTCCTGGTAAGATTTATACAAGTATACCTGAGAAACATTTGAGAAGGAATGTGAAAGGGAAGCTTGGTGAAGAACAAGCTGGATTCAGACCAGTTAGAGGCTGTCAGGATCAGATTTTAACTTTATGACAAGTAGTTGAGAAACCATGGGAATAAACAAAGATCTATATTAAAGTTTTGTAGACCTTCAAAAGGCATATGACAAGGTGCCAAGAGAAAAACTATTCAAAACTCTACAGTTATATGGTGTCAGTGGGACATTATATCAAGCAATACTTAGTCTTTATTTGAGATGTAAGTATTTGAGGGTATATGTCAGGAATTTATGATGACCTTTTTATTTACACTATAAATACCCCACTCTCTTCTAATATCCTCATTTTTTATATGATCCAATTTTTCATTATTATATTGAATATTTCTTGTCTCTCATCTGTATTTCTTCTGTTTTATTAATAAATCTATCCCCAGAATCTTATTATCTTTCTTTACTATGGTATTTAGCTATATTTTTTATGTTTTCTTTATATGTCAATTGTTTTTGTGTCATGGCATTTTGTATAGGCAAACTTATAGGGTTTAAAATTTTTTAATATTTTCTTTCTAAGTCTTCTTCAGAGGCTGCCTTTATGAATTATTATACATTCAAGTTTCCATTCTTCTTTTTCTACTTTTTGTTGTTTTTATGTGCCATCAAGTTGTTTTTGACTCTTGGTGATCATTTGAATAAAAGTTCTCCATCCTGCTCCACCTCTTGTTTTTCTCTACTTAGTTTGACTTACTTTAGGTATGTTGATAACTGTGACTGATGTAATATTCAGATACTTCAGATATTGCTGTTTTAGATACTACTACTATGTAATGATCTCTGAAAAGATGTCTTCTCTAAGCACATGTGGCGCTAGTTTATGATTAATAATGATACGATTAGTTATTTCTTGATTTCTAATAAAGAAATAATTAAAAATATTAAACTATGACATTTGGGTGTAAGTTATTTCCAACCCTAGCATTTTGTTTCCCCTGCTTTAAATTTATAGGCACAGCATTTATTTAGTTGTTTTTTGTAATTTCTCATAAAATTGTTTGGAATCCCCTTTTCTATCTTCTTTGGGGACATAGACCAGCCTCCTATAATATTTATAACTTCCATTTGTTTTTAATTTTACTATCATAATTTTAAAATTTGCAAAAGCAAACGTGCATTTTTATCACTTATTTTTAATTTATCATTACTGAAAATGGCCACTCAAAGTTCTGATGTGTTGGTCTACTCCACTATATGACATAATATAATAATCTGTATCTTTTGTTTCATTTAGCAATTTTTTAAAATTGTCTGTCTGTTATCACTGTTATGTTAATATTTTTAGTTAAATAATAAAGTACAAGATAACCACAGTAATTAACTTTGATGAAATGAAAGTACAGATATTTTGTACTGAAAATAACACTACATCATCGGTGTGTAGAAACAAGTAATCAAAGGAACCGTATTTTAAAGTACATGCAGCAGTCAGTGGTTTACCAATTAAAAACTGTTGCTTGTGCTAGAAATTAGTATTAATAAATAATATTATTAAAAATATTATTAGAAACTATTTTTGATGGTTACATAAGATAAGGATCTTCTACATAAGATAAGGATAAGCTGCATGATGGATTTCAGCTACCCTGGGATCAGAATACTGTGGACAAGTTGTGCACTCATTTTGGAAGAATTCCTCATTTATATGGCCTGCCAAAAATTCATAAAGAAGGTTATCCAGTAAGACCCCATCGTGAATTGTGTTGACTCTCCCACCTATAGAATTGCTAAATTTCTGTCACATTTATTAACTGCCCACACTGCACAATACAGATCATTCATCAAAAATTCCACACATTTTCTTGAGAAAATCAAGGATATTCAAATACAATAGTCAGATTTATTAGTCAGCTTTGACATTGTTTACCAACATTCCATTATCTGACACTGTTAATTTACTATATGATGATTACCCTCCTGATATTGCAAAGATTTTCGCAATTGTTATACAATCAGGATATTTCAGCTGGAAAAACAAGATCTATAGGCAAGTTGAAGGTTTTTCCAGAGTTTCCCGGTGTTGTACTACCTTACCCCCAGTCCTGAAGATACTTTCAGGCGTAAACTTTGTTTGCTCACACTTGGATAAAGGATTAAACTAAATTTATTATTGCTACTTTGAGTTCACTTTTTTTCTTGTTTTTCTTTTTTTAAAAAATATCTCGTTTTTAAATGCATTTGTTTGAAAAGTAAAAATGTTAGATAAAGAACGTAGCTTTTCTCAAAGAAAAATTTAATGTTGGTTGCTTATTTAATAATTTTGCTTATTATTATTGTAATAATAAGCAAAAAACTTTGAACATCAATAATAACAGCAAATGTAGATTATGCTATCAGAAAGATGAAACTGTAGAACATCTAATCAGTGCCTGCAGAAAGATAGCTTAAACTGATTATAAATACTGCCATGATCAAGTAGCCAAAATAATTCATTGGCATGTATGGAAAATATATAGTTTTCCTACTTCTAATAACTGGTAGCAGCATGAAATAGAGAAGGTATTGTTGTAAAATGAACTAGCAAAAATTCTGTGGATAGAGTACAAACTGATTGGTATTCGGAACACAGTAGACCTGACATCACCATTATTGAACATGAACAAGTTTGGCATTGCAGTACCCACAGATAACAACAGAATTGAAAAACATCACTAAATATCGAGATTGGTTGTGGTTTAAACACACCAAAGTCATCCAAGTAGTTATCGGTGCACTTGGTGAATTTCAAAGAAGCTATCCAACTATTTACAAGCATTAAACATCAGTGAAGTGACCTTATATAATCTACAAAAAAATAGCATTACTTAGTACAGTCTATATTTTATGACACTACCTGACAGACTATTCTTAGATTCTTGAGTAGAATCTAAATTGCTCTGTATTACTCAAACTTTTGTTTGCATGATATCTTGTTTTGACTGTGTTCCAGTTGTGTGAATAATAATAATATTTAGGAATATTGATTGTTTTATTTGATCAAGATTGTCAGCGTTTTTTTTTCTTCTGAAACCTGAAACTTTTTGTTGTGTAATGGCTTTCTTGATATTACTTCACTTTTATACAATTTTGATTTGTTTTTTTCATTTTCATTACTTCTTTATGAACATAGGATATTTTGAAGAAGAATTCTCCTTAAGTAGTTCTGTCTAATAACCTTCAACTGTCCAATTTTGATGACATCACTTTCAGATGTCTTTTAAAAATGTGATGGACGTTTGAAATATATGAAATCTTCATGATGCATTTCTGTAACTCCGTATGGTTTCATGTTTTCTTAGCATTGCAAATTAAAGTTATATATATTAGGTGTATGTGTATATAGATCCAAACACTATGTTTTTGACAGTTTTTTTTTAATAACAGAATGGATATTGTTTTCCTCATTTTCAGTGTGACCTGTGATTAAAAATTTGCCTGCTGTCAACAACTGCTATCAGAATAGAAAGCCATTTCCAGATTATCATTTGTTTACAGTTATAGGTCTCATTTCTAAACTCATACTTCCAGATGTAGGAGCCCATTTCAACTTCTTTGTGAGGAAGACTATCACAACTGCAAATATGTTATTCTTCCAGCACTGCTACAAAGATTTCCCTGTATCATGTTTGAAGTGACATTATTCCTGATATGTCAGGGACAAAATCAGCTGAGAAGAAAAATGACACAACTGTATATCTCTGGAATCCCATTTGACAAGGACATTTATGTTACTATCCAGAGTATAGATCCCTACTTTATGGTTTCAGCTATGGTATTAACTCAAAAATTATTGATTTTAAAGTGCTGTCATACCTCTAGCTGATCATCTACATGCTTTGTCAAGTTATATGTTGGGTAGTAAATTCCTTTGATGGTGGGCGGTGGGTTATAATGGATAGCATAGCTTGTATATAATGCAGTTTATTGCACAAAATACATTGCTATACCAATGTTTTATTAACACCATACATGAGTTTTAAAATAATTCATCCACAAATGATAATCTACTTTCTGCTGCATAAATTTATATAATTTGTTATATTTTTAATAGGATGCAGCTAAACATACAGCTGCAATGGCAACTCAGAACATTGCAGCAGCACAGGGTGCAGGACATCACAACCAAAATCAAACCACACAAGATGAGCTTGTGGAATGTTGTAAGGTAATAAAGCATAAAATCTTGTAAAATTTTATGTTAAGCTTTTGTGTTGCCATAAGTAATTTTCAGTGAATTAAAAACTTGTAGAAACATTTGTAAACTTTATTAATAATTTTAATATATCCATTCCATGACTAAGTCTGTATCCATTTTTATTAGATGGATGTAGAGACTACTCTCTTTTTAATGACCTAAAAATTATAAAACTTGTTACCACTTATTCCCTGTTAGCAATTGTGATCTCCCATTATTAAAAGAGAGTCAAGTTATTGTATATCTGAATAGAAGGTTGGACAGGAAAGAGCAGTGCACAACTGCTCAGATTAGCACAAGACTGCAGTTTGTTCGCCAAGATGGTCGCTGACCTTCGATAAAAGATAGCACAATAAGAAGAAGAATAGAAGGTATAATTATCTCCTCTTTCCTCTGGCGCATAACTGTCAGTCGTCAGTAGCCCACGATGTATTTTTAATCTTAGTTATTTTAGCACCTTCACAGCACAGCAGAAGAATAATAGGATATATGTCCTTGATTGTGAAAAAAGAAAACAGCTTTGATTCTTGTCATGATGAGAGGAATCTTTATGAGCTTCTTCAATCAAAGGTGATTTAGCCAGTCTTATAAGGAAGTAGTATGGTGATTTCTTATAGAAACTTTAGTTGTTGTTTTTTATCCCTCAAAATTGTCAAATTAATCAGAGAACTCTCAATCAAAGGCAATATTATGTTACAGAGAGTAGATTGTGTAGCGTAGACAATCACAAGGAATGTCAGTTGTTGGGGATATCATCTAGATTACTCCCATGTATGTCAGAAGATGAAGATGAAAAAGAAGTACAAAAGATTAAAACAGAACAAAATACCTCATATAAGGATGCAAAAAAGGAAGTTAGCCACCACCTTCGATTCTCTTATGCTGAGATTGTGTCAGCTAAGAGTTAAACACTTCAAACATGTATGTCTTTTCCATCATCTGATAATTTCACCTTAGCTGAACTTTATGATTGCGAGTGCTTTTCTGTTGAGTACATCAATTGATCAGTTGTGTACATCACTCCAGAAACACTCCCAAAAATGATTCCATTCTATGAGAACTCACTTGTCAAAAAAAATTATGGCAAGGATATCACTTAAAGATAAACCACCAGATATCCCTATAGAAAAATGGATACTTCAATACTATTTGAAAGTAAATTAAATTTACAAAATGATCATGATGCATCAAATGATGTATTGAACATTTTTTCAGAAGAGAGAGATACGGTATGTCCATACTTTCCAAAATCAGTCATAAATATGAACCTCATAAAGCTAAGTCCTCAGCCTCTCAGAAAATGGACAATTCTACAAAGCCAAAGCAATAGGAAAAATTTTAGAATGAAACTATGAATTTTGCCAGAATATGAATTATATCAAATATTGCTGCAGAAACCCAAGCATTTCTGTTTCTATCTGCAGGAAACATATTTAAAACCCAGGGAGGACCCTGCCTTAAGGAATTTCAGTGTTGTTCATAGGACAGAACTGTAGATGCTGCTGTTCATGGCAGAGTAGCTATCCTAGTGGGCATTTATATTCCTTTCCATCATATCTGGCTTAATGCTGCTCTGTAAGCCATAGCGATTTGTCTGCCTGTTGGGTTTCTTATGATAGTATGTTCAGTATATTTATCACTGGGTTATGAGCTAAACGAGATAGAGCTTGATAATCTTATATTACAACTGCTTGTGCCCATACTTGTTATGGATGACTTTAATGGAAACACTCTGTGGGGTAGTGCCAACATGAATGGATGAGGTTATATGATTGAGTGAATGCTCGACAATTATGACCCCCCCCCCCCCTTAATAATTGAGTCAATACCTTCTTCATTATACCTACTTGCTCATATTCTGCAATACATTTACAATCTACTCACCTGCCATTTTTTCACTGCTTCTGTAGGATGTTGAAGAGAACATCTATGAAAGCAATAATTTTCTCGTATTTGCACTGTGTTCATGGGAACCACGTTCTCTTATACCAATGCCCATATGGATAATGGATCACTGATTGGAACACTTTTTTCCTGTCTTGAAATATTTAATGCTGAATCATTCAGTCAAACACTTAACACAGTGAAGTACAGTTTGTTACAGATTGAATTGTCCATTCAGCAACAGACAATTCCAGAAATATCATCTTGATTTACACAAAGCCTTGGTGGAATCTAGAATACTAGGCAGTGAAAAGAGATCAAGACAGAGCATTGGGTGTATTTCATAGATACTTCACCACATCAAACTTAATAGCTTTTAAATGTGTTTGAGACAAAGCACGTTATATGAGACATCAGAGTCAAAAACAATCTTGGATCCAATTTGCCTCATTAATTAATCAAACAACCAGTGCAAAAATTGTATGGGTAAAATCCAGAAAATGAAAGGTAGATACAGACCACACTGTTTGTCTACCTTAGACCATAATGAATGTGTTATTGATCCCAAAGCTATTGCTGACACTTTGTATAATCCACATCACATTTATATAATCACATGTACAATCCACATCTGGTGCTTTGTGAGGTTTTACAACTGAAATGAAAACCCTAAATTTTGATGTTCAGTTGTGCTGAACATCAAAATTTAGGGTTTATCGTGAAACCCAACCATATTGCAAATAATGGAAATGAACTGCAGGTGCTAGATTAGCTAATACTTTTTCAATATACTGTTTGACAGTACCATATACAGACTACATACACATAGTTTATAAGATCCAAGCTAATTGATCAATGGCTCAGCGGCAGGAAACACTGCAAAAAAATTGCACGAGATTAAGCATTGGTAGGCTTCTCTTCTGTTTCTAGTCAGCATAGAAACAGAAGAGAAGTTATTCCTGCTAGGCTTTGCATACACCACAGTCATCCTGAACATTCCCATTTACTGAGGGCTGATGACCCATACATGGGTTATCAGCCCTTTGATGACTATTTATTAATACCTTATGTACTGTTATAACCTCTGCAATGAACAGTATGGCCTTTCCTGTCCTTGAACTAATAAACCATAATTCAACCAACCCACTCATCCCAAAATCTTGGAGACTTATCGTGAAACCTCAGCAGAATGAGAATAATCCCACACCACATCCTTAGAGGTCACCACTTAGTACTTTAGAGTCAAACCAGCCTCTGAACAGTCTTTGTTTGCTTTATTGCTATTTGCCTACATGCACATCTCACATCTTGTGCCTGTGAAAATACCTTGGTGACCAAGGTGAAATATGAATTAATAATAACTGAATAAAAAGTCCTTCACTATTCTAGATGTCTATTTCTTTCATTATCCGTCTAATCTAGAGAAAAAAGGGCCACTTAAAATTGGGAAAAATTCATAAGAAATAGCAAAGGAAAAAAAGGTATTTGATTGGGACATTATCTTGAAAAAAGAAATATGAAATTAGGAAAAGAAGTTTATTTTGTCTTATATCAAGTGCTCTTCATTTTACTTTTGAAGCACAATCATAATGAGGGTCATTATTACAAAAATATTTAAAGGCTTAAATTTTCCTAGGTATCTCTAAACTTTTTTGATATTCACATGAATCATTTTTGAAACACTCATCCTGACTAATTATCTTTCTATTATCTCTATATCATTCCTTCTCTGTGTTAATTTAACTTCATCACAGAATATCTCCATAATAGTTTTGCTTTCAATATCAATATCATTACTCATGGCATTTAGGCATGTGAAGAGAACATACAGTGTCATTTATTTTTTGTTTCTGCCCCTCTTCTTTTATGGTGAATAATATGTAACCTAATATCAAAACCAAATACAGGAAAAAGTGTAAGACTGACTGATGATGACTCATGATGTGTGTGTGTGTGTGTGTGTGTGTAAGAGAGAGAGAGAGTTACACATTTGCATTAATGTGTAACTTTTATGTTTTTATTGCATATAGTGAGACATTTATTAGTAGCTGATTGTTTTGCATTCATGATATTAAAAAATGACACAAAGTTTTTGAATTTAAAAAATATATAAAAACAAATTCACTGACAACAATCAGTGTAAGACTGACTGATGAAGACTCATGATGTGTGTGTGTGTGTAAGAGAGAGAGTTACACATTAGCATTAAGTGAAAAGTGATATTTTAATTTTAGAATAATGAATGCTCACAGAACAAGGAATTCCCCTATGTATGTGTGCACATATTGAATTTTATTTCAGTTAATTTTCCTTGTTTTCTCTTGGAGATGCTATTAGTATTTGATCATGAAAATATAGAGATCTGTTCATTTTATAATTATACTAAAAAGTGTAACACGAAAATACAGGAAATAATTTTGAAAAATATAGATAATTTTATTTTAAAAAAATCCATAAAGTATTAGGTGTTTGGTATTTAATGAAGCAAAATGACAAACCATGTTAATACGTTGAAAAGCTTGTGAGATTAAGATTAGAGGGAAAAATAAGGCTATGATACTTAAATTTGCTAATGTAATGGGGAAATATCCACTCACTGTAACTTCTCCTTTTAGGAAGTAGCTGAAGTTATTCCACGTTTGGTTCAAGGAGTTAAAGGTACTATGGCTGATGTTGACAGTCCTTCTGCTCAGCTAGCTCTGGTTAGCGCCTGTGAGCAGATGATTCAGGTTTGTTAAATTTTAACTGATTGAAAAAAAAAAAATTTTTTTTTCCTCTTTGAATATTTGTGCATTGTTGGTTAATTTTAGTTCCATATGCAACTTTAAGCTATAAATATCTTTACTGTATTATACATAACAAGAAATTTATTTCTTGTTAAAACTTGAAACCTATGAACAACTAGAACAGTGATGTTCTAGTTGATCATTGTGTTTAAATCTGGCCCCACCTTTTTTATAGGTGGGACCAGATTTAAAGTATAAAATGTTTAGGGACTGTGCTGTTCTTATCCAAAACTGGAAGGAGGAGTGAAAACAGGTATCTGTACATTGAAGCTTGTACAATAAAATGCATGCCAATATAGGAAGAAAATAGTACATTTTGGGATTTGTTAAAAAAGTTTTAAAAGTTACCAGAATGGAAGTCTGCATTAATTAGGTACTGTTGACACACCCACAACCTGTGATAGTACAGAGAAAAATTCCCATCAGCAATTTTCTTCCAGATTTGGTTATCTAATGCACTTCTAACTACTTAAATCTGCCTACATGGTGTTCCGCTGAGTCTTTTGGCTGCCATCCTGATATCAAATACCTCTTTTGCTAGTGTTTCCTCTCCCATTCTGATTAAGTGACCATAACATCTTAAATTAGCTCTGCTAAAATTCTGAAAGATAACAATATCAGGTTCCATCTCAATATCTTCATTTTTAATGTCATTCTGCCAATGATGCACCTGTTCACTTCTTTTACTTCTAACCCAGCTCTCAGATCCCCAAGTTAAAACTGGTTTGAACACTATTATGTATACAGCTTTAGCATTTTGGCTTATTTTTCTCCTTATTCCATAGAAATTTATTCAGCATAATATCAATTTTGCTTATTCTCTTTGTCCATTCCCAAATTTAATTTAAACAAACTGTGAAACAAGAGCCTCCTTTGCTTATTCAGTATTGATTATGCAATTCTTTGGAAAGAGCTGGCTTTGAATCCAGTACTGTCAGCTCTTCACTTCAGTCTTCAAAGCCATTTCTAACTAAATAAATTCAGCTAGATCTTGGGTTTCCTCTGAGTTTTTTCCCTTGCCATTTATCCTGCCATCAGACTCCTGTTTTGCTAATCTTCCCTCTTCTATTCTGTTTTTAAGCAACCATACAACCTCAGATTAGCTCACAGTTTTTAACAACGTATTTCTTGAATACTAGCAATGTCAGCTTCTTTCCTAGTATATTCATTTTTAATACGATTCTGCCACTGATCTGTTCACACTGACAATTCTGTTGGTAGAGTAACAAGGATTTTACAAGAGCTGTGTCTGCGTTTCCTTACCAAAAATGAAACATTGTCTTAACCATAGTAGTTATAAATAATAGATTGTGTTTGTTTATATCAAATAATTATTCAAATACCTCTTTTATCATTTGTATCAAACAATTATTCAAATACTTCTTTTATCGTTTGTATCAAATGATTACTTCAAACTACAAAGTTCTAACAACTGACTCTGGCAACCCATTCCATTCATTCTCAACTCTCCAAGCAAAAAATTAGTCCTCATGCTCCTACTAACCACACTTTTAGTCAACTTCCAGAGATGACCTCTTATTCTGTCCCTCTAGCCAAGTCATGACATTTCCCTGCATCATTCCTCTAAATCCCTTTAAATAACTGAAATGTTTCTATCATATCCTCCTCATTTTGCCTATCAACCAACATCTGCATACAGCCTCAATCTATCCTCATAGGGAACATTCCACAGACCACTCAGCATCTTGGTTGCTTGCCTCTAAATCCTCTCCACCACTTCCTCATCCCCAGATCTGAGCATAGTAATTCAGATGTGGACATATAAGGGATTTATAAAGAGGAATAACAACTTCCTTATTTCTACTTTTAGTGTGTTCTTCAATATTCAAGTAATTTTATTGGCTACCTTAGCAGTATGTCCTCTAAACTTCAAACTCTCTGTCTACCACTACCCCTAAATACTAAATCCCTAGCTTCATCTATTTCTTGGAGTACAGTTCCATCATTGTGGTACACAGCTTGTAATCTGTTTATCCCAAAAACTTTACATTTCTCTACATTAAACTGAACATTATTTTGCCTATACTGACAGCTTATTTAAATCATTCTGCAAGCTCTCCACGTCGCCCTTGATTCATTATTACTCTACCTAATTTTGCATCACAGTAAACAACTGAATATTTCCTTTCACTTCATTTCCTATATCATTTATGTACAAATTAAACAGGTGGTCCTAGCACTGAACCTTGTGGCATACCACTAGTCACCAGCTTTTGCCTGGATTCTGCTCCTCTGTATACCACTTTCTAACATCTGTTCACCAGCCACTCTTTTATTCACATTACCAATGTCATATCCATCCTCATTTGTTCAAATTTGCATAACAGTGTTCCATGTGGTATTTGTGAAATGCCTTTGCAAAATTTAACTTTATTTAACTATTTACATTTATTTAAATAGTTATTTATTTAACTATAAGCTGTAACCAGTCACTAAATTTGGTTCTGGTTTTCAAATTTCTTTTTTTTTTTTTTTTTCTCCTAATAATATTTTACTCCAATTAAGCATAATTTATTAACCAAAGGAGCATAATTTATTAACCAAATGTTTTATTCTACTTTTCTTAGCTTTATAAGAACAGTGTTTGCTTTTGGAGTTAAAAAATTTTGAAAGTGGTGAGAGTTTACAAAATTCTTAAATTTAGCTGCCTTGGTTTTGTATTAATTTAAAGGCACTAACAGCTGACTGAGGAATACGTTATTTGCTTGCTTAGTTTTACAAAGGCATTGGTTTTTGATGCTAATATAAAACCCTTAAGATTGTTCTTCAGAATATATAGCGTATTTATTTTATATGCAACTCCATAGATATCAACCAAAATACAAATTGGTACTGTGGATGGAGAATGTTCAGCTTTTATTTGTTATGTTGGTGTTGGAGAAACTGCTTGCTTTTCTTTATAGAATGATGCTCAGTATTGATCACCATCTCAATAGTGGACATCTGAAGATGGAAAATATTGATGAAACTCTTCAGGTTTTAAAGTACATTGTAACATTTTGAAGGATATTCATCAAGAAATAAAATAATAGCATAAAAAGACCAATGTCACCATCATACTTAGGTATTGTGTATTAAAATTATTCAGTCTTGCCATAAATACTGTTACAACTTCCACACAGCCCAGCATCACAGAATTGCACAAGCCCAGTTCCATTGATAGCACTGTGTGCAGCCAGCATTCACTTATTTATCAGTAGAGAGAGCAAGTTGTCTGGCTGTACAGGTTAACATCCAGTAATGAGATTATGAGAACCAATACCTCTAATACACTTCACAAGGTTGGAATGCAGCCAACTTTATTTTCAACATGCTAAAAACACTCGGGATCAGTAGGATTTTTGTTTATCGGATTATTAACATTATAATGATACAAAAGACGTATCTTAGAGCAGGTCGACCATGCTACATTAGGATGCAACAGCTTATGAGGACTGTGGAGGCATGCCCTGCCATAATCTTGTGAGAATGTAGAAAATGATGTTGCGAGAGATGAATGCTTTGCAGAGAATGATGCCACATGTACTTATTGATAACTTGGGAGTGAGGACCTATCTACTGGACACTTCCTAATGTCATAGCTTATGAAATAGAGGGTGATAAAATCAAAGGCACTTCTCCAATAGTATGCAAACAATGGATACAGAGTTATCCTCTTCACAGATGAAAAGATTTTCACCATTCAATAGTTGTTTAACTGCCAAAATGATCAGGTATATACACCAGTTGCACAGCATGTGCTTGCCATAGTATCCAGGGATTCAGAGAGGTCATCACCCCTGTGTCCTCGCCCCTGCACACAGGTCAAGAACCACACAACAGTGGTTAGAGGTGAATGTGCCCAACCACATATCACCAGCTGATTGGCCATCTGGAAGTATTGATCTGAATCCATTAGACTTCAAATTGTGGTCAGAGCTTGAGAGACTAACCTGCAAGAAACTTGCACCCTAGCATTGCCAACATGAAGGTGGATTTGGAGGGATGAGTGGCAGCATTTCCATTGGATGTTGTGCATGCTGCAATCGATATGTGGTTTCACAGACTACATGTGTGCATAAAGGCAAAATTGGGACAATTTGAACGTTGAGTGCCACTTATATGCACATTATGTGTTTTATATGTGTGCTGAAAGTTGTAAATGATTTACTGGTAGATTAAAGGTTTATGCACTGTTCAAGTTGTGACAGTAATTACAGCAGAACTAAGTAATTATTACTAAGCTTGAAACCATTTCAGAATCTTATTTTATAATTATTACCAAATTCTTTTACATTATATACATATCTATTAATACATATGTAACTAATAGTATTTTAGCATAATTGACATAATGTTTCTTTCTTTATACTTAGCCTAGTAACAAGATGATCAGTGCCTCTAAAGCAACACTCCCTACTATTGTTGATCAGTCCTCTGCTCTACAATTAAGTAATGCAGCTAAACAGATGGCTACTGCACTTGCAGAACTCAGATCTACTCTTATGAAGGTAACTTGCTTTGTTATATTATTTGAATAATAATTAGGGAACATATTTCTAGAAGGATATGTTCTTAAAATATCATAAATTATGTTTTTCAACTACTCCAATAGAAATGTTAGTTTTTTTCTTTTTTCTGGGACTTGATAAACTGGCATCAGACTGGTCTATATAAAACATATGTGAGCTCAAAATGATAAGTTTATGCTTTTTTTTAATACGGTTTCCTCTTTTACAGGTCGACTTTGACTTTTTGAGTCCACTAAAGTTTTCTGATTTTTTTTTTTTTAATCCATGCTTATATAGATTCTATCATTATTTATATAGATATCTTCTGATGTGCATTGGATTTCTATAAATAGAAAAGATGTTTTCATAAACCATCATATCATCATCATTCTACTCAACAACAGTAGGAAATTAAAACACTAACGTATAGAACCAAGGGTGTTTGTTTTAGTGATGCAGCCCTTTCCACAGAACTCAGCTATTTTCACCACACTTTTTGGCCAATGGTTAAGGCTCTTATAAAACAGAAAAACTACTACATGCCCCACCCACCTCTCCCCCTTCCCAGAATACACAAGAACTAGGCACCACTATTCCTGTTCCACATATCTGAGGTACTTCTGAAAAGACAGCTAATGTACTAATGAAACATAATCTTCACACCATATGTCAAATTAGCAACTATAATCTGCTCTCCTAAGGGCAAACTCCATCCTTTATTGCATCCTTAATATCCATTGTCAAGAACAAAGAAATACATTTGATGCCATTGTTAAATTGTGAATGAAACTATGTTGTGTAATTTATTTTTTTTCATTCACATTTAGCATTGCTTATTATGTATTAATCATAATTTGTATAAAGATTATTTATTGTTCCTTAATTAAGGATTACTATTTAAATATTTATTCTAAACTTAACCTACTATTAATTTATTAAATAATAATATGTGTAGAAATTTATGATAACTAAATATATATGTAAAGTAACGAAAAGCGTATTATAAATAATTGTATACGTAATGAAAGAGCTGATTAAGTAGCTCAAATATTCTGTTTATTCTTATTTGTGAAAATTTAATGTTATGTAATCACTTATGTAAGAGTAGAGCATCGTATTACATTAGCGAAATGTTTACGTTCATGCGTTCTCATGGAGACGCATGAAATAAACAAGCACAAGTCGAAGAGTGCATGACCTGGGAACCAGAAAGGAGAAAGGGGAGGCAATAAGAATTTTATAGAAAGAAAAAAAAAGAGTTTTGCGGAGCCTGAAGGAAGGTACGATACAAGCAAAGAAGTGAAAGAAAGATTATAAATTCTTTAGGGCAGAAATTCAAGAGCATAGTATTTAGAAGTGAGCAAAAAACGCAGTGAATCTTATACTCAGCTGCAAGTGAAATCAGCTGTGGTTAGAGAGGAAAATTGATGTCGTAATCGGATAAATAAAGAACTGGACATTCAATGGGAAATTCTGATTAGTTCCAGTTAATCTTGGATTACGTCTTAATTCTGTGTTGCCCTGAGAAGAATATAATGAACTTAACTTGTTGTAGAAAAGTAAACAAAGAAGGATATCAGTACCTTATTGCTGTTTTTTTAGAGTAGTGAAGCGCGATTAACAGTAGTTCAGTTAAAGCGTTGCAGAATTTTATTTAATGTGTTCCGCTAGCTGAAATAAGTTAATTCATAAGTGTGCTCACAATAAATTGATGTATTGAAGATTGTATCTGGTAAGAGTAGTCATACATGTTTGTTTATTCTAACATTAACTATAGCGTATCTTCGAAGTTCAACGTCCGAAATAAGATTGCTTGGAATAATGTCTACCTTGATTAGTGCCTGCTGTGAATTTAAACATTAAGTACAATTGATAGATGTGTGCAGACTGATCAAATGAGAAGTTTTGTTTTATTAACTTGAATTAAGAAAATTTATAATTTTGAAGCAGTGAATTGTATGTTAAAGTTTAGAACATTGAATTGGAATGAGTGACTTAGCAAGATGTATTAAGTTATTTGTATTGTTTCATTTAAAAGTAGAATTCATGTATTTGCTATATTATATCGTATATTAAATGTTTTATTTTGCTAATCTAAATATTGTGTTTGCCTGAACTCCCTTTTATTGCACCGTTCATAAAAAATTCGAATCTTGCGGGTGCCCCAAGTAGAATAATAATAAACGATTCGGCCTAATGAGAAGACTGCTAACTTAATTAAGAATTGATCCTACTCTTTTATATAGACTAATCTAAAAATAGGGTGGCGCAGTATAATTATAAATTTCCCTACTTTTGGATCGGTGATCAATTCGCAATTAGTTATTTTATTTATAAGAGTGACTTGAAACTAGATGGTAAATTAGAACACAACATGAAAATAGAATGTCACGACACCATCATTATGGCAAGTCAATATTGGCAGACCATACTCAGATCACTTCTTCACACAGGATTGGATGAATGAAAACTATTGTGCTCTATAGAAGTCATTACAAGTCTGAGAGGGCTATGCCTACATTAATCTGCCTAAATTTTTGCAAGATAGTCATCTTAAGATCAGCACACAACTGTAAAAACTTCAGATAGTCAAAATTGTCTTGATAGTAATATCAGCAGCCATGAGAATTTTTGTTTACTAATGAATGAAATTGCTGTGCCTAATCAGTTTTAACACAATCATCATCATCATCATCACGAACCATGGGCTCACTGCCCGTTGATGTCTGATGCCTGCTTCACTATCTTCTTCCACCTTTCTTTGTCCAGTGCACAGCGTCGCAGTTTTTGTATACCTGTTCCACACTAGTCTTTTATATCATCTATCCATTCTCTGTATGGTCTACCTCTTCTGTTTAAACCATCCAAAATACCAAACATAAATGTTTTTATCTTCCGGTCCTCACTCATTCTACAGATGTGTCCAAATAATTGCAGCTTCTGTTTTATAATCTCCTGCATTAGATTTTTTGGTTGTATCTTCTGATAGAGCTCTTCATTGGTGATTTTCTGTACCCATCCTATTCTTAGCATCTTCCTGTAACAAGTTCTTTCAAATGTCAAAATTCTTTTTCTTGATTCCTTATTTATTACCCACGTTTCAGATCCATACAGTACACCGCTGAAGAGGCATGATTCTAGTACTCTTAGTTTTGTTTGCAGACTGATCACTTTACTTTTCCAGATGTTATCCATGGCCTTCAGATTTGTTCTTTCCTTTGCAATCCTGATCTTTATTTCAGTCCAAGTCATATGTCAGTTTATTTCCCAAATATGTAAATTGTTCTACATTTTCTATATCAGTTCCATCCACTTGTATCTTTTGTCTCATGTTCTTCTCACCAAATACCATTGTCTTTGTTTTTTCCAAGTTCATAACAGGTCCAAATCTCTTCCCTTCCTCATTTAACAGTTTCAGTGTTTTTTGTAGTTCTCTTTCGTCTTCTTCAATAATAACAATGTCATCTGCAAATCTCAGATTGTTAATTCTCATTCTGTGTACAGATATTCCTTTGGCATATTCCTTCAGTTTGTCCATTGCTCTTTCTAAATGTGTGATGAAAATGCTTGGTGATATTGGGTCTCCCTGTCTAGTACTTCTGCTTGTTTTAAACCATTTCCCCAAATCATCACTTATTCTAACTGCTACAACTGCATTCTGATAAACATCTTTTAATATATCTATTAGTTTTTTTTATCAATTCCATTGAATTCCAGAACTGCTAATGTCACTTTCTGATCAATACTGTCAAATGCTTTCTGAAAATCAACAAAGCAAGTATATATGATTTTGTTTTTTCTCCTAGCTTTCTCTGCTATTAACCTCATTATCAAAATCAGTTGAATTGTAGTTCTATCCTTCCTAAATCCTGCTTGCTCGTCTGCAAGGTATGCTTCCAATTGTGTTCCTAATCTTTCTGTCAATATGACCATCATCACTTTATCAAGGTAATTGTTCTATAATTTTTACATTCTAGCTTATTTCCTTTCTTGTATAATGTTATTAATATTGATTTCACCCACTCCTCTGGCATTTTCCCTTCTTTCCATACCATATTACATAGTTGGTGCATTTCTGTAACCATACTTTCACCACCATATTCAATCATTTCTCCAGTAATGTTATCATTACTAGGACTCTTGTTGTGTTTTAGCCATCCTATTCCTTTTCTACCTGTCCTCTTAAAATGTCCATATCCTGCTCATTACCTGGTGGTGATATCTGCTTCAATTCTGCAGTCAGTTTCCCAATGCTATCTGAATCTGTTTTTTCTTCATATAACTCACTACAGTATCTTGTCCACCACTGTACAATTTTTTCTTTATTCATCAATACTTTGCCTTTTTCATCATTAATTGTGGTCTGTTTAGTTTGCTACTTTCTATTAATGGTTCTGATCATTTTGTATATGCCCTTGTTTTATGCTCTCCATAGTACTGTTCTATATTGTTGCATTGGGATTTTAACCATTTCATCTTATCCATTCTGACTGCTTTTTTCACCTCATTACACTTTCTTCTATATTACTCTTCTATTTGTTCTGATGTATCCCTTCTTATCTTCAACATTCTTTTCTCCTGTACTAACTTCATTGTTTCTTGTCTAATCCATTTCTTCTTGATCTTCTCTTACTGTTTCTTCAACTGCATCTTCTATCACCTTCATTACTCTTTTCACTCTTAAATTCGAGTTTTTTTCTTTCCCCACACTTTTAAGTTTCTGCTTCACTTATTCGTGCTGTGTCTCTTCTATTCTGATGTTGGGGTTTATATTTCTTTTTTAATTTCAACTTGACGTTTGCCATCACTAAACTATGGTCCGAGTTTATATCCGCTCCTTGAAAAGTTCGACATTGCTGTACTGATGTTATCCATCTTCTTTTAATCATAATCATATCAATCATGTTTTTGGTTTTCCCATCATTTGATCGCCACGTCCATTTTCTACACTCCTTTTGTCGGAATCTTGTGTTACAGATCATCATCTCATGGTCCACAGCAAATTCTAACAATTTTTCACCTCGTTCATTTCTTTCTCCGAAACCATATTTTCCCATGACTCTTTCCTAACCATCTTTATCTATTCCAACTTTGGCGTTCCAGTGTCCTTCAATAATTAGCACATCTTGCTTTGGTATTGTTTCTATTGTCTCTGTCAGATCTTTGTAGAATAAGTCAATATCCTCATCTGTGCTGTCAGATGTGGGTGCATATATCTGGACTGTTGATATGTTGAATGGTTTTGCCTGAAATCTTGTTACTATGATTCATTCATTGACTGGTTTGTAGCCTAACGGTGCCTCTCGAGCTCGTTTGCTAAGAAGTAAGCCAACTCCTGCTTCGTGCATGGTGTCATATCCTGACCATATTACTTCGCATCCATTGATCTCTCCAGATGATGTCCATCTCATCGCTGTCAATCCTAGTATATCCCACCGATATCTCTTCATTTCCCCATGAAGTAGTTCTAATTTTCCTGACATCCAGAGTGTCCGCACATTCCTACTGATAACAGTTCTGTTAGTTTCAATTTCTGTTTCCTTTTGGTATCCCACTTTTCGATCCAACCCTGATCGCTTGATTGGTATCACGGGCCTTGTTTATCTGGGCGATGCCCGAGCTGGCATATTGTAGCTGTTGATTGTATAGGCATCAGATAACAGTCATGTTTTTTCTTTACGGTCAGAGCATCGACACTCTGACTGACCCTCCTCCTTTATCCAGGCTTGGGATTGGCATGAGACCCCTAAGGATCCCATGGCAGAGTTTTTTTTTAACACAATGCCCAACAGTAATAAAGAAGTGGTAGTGACATGTGGGAAGTATATATACATAGATGATAGTATGAAAAACTAAAAGGTGTCGTTTCCATTTATGTAGCTCATATAACATGGCCTTGCCAAGTTGGACATGGTCACTTGTTAGTATTGTACTTCATCCTCCAAAAAATTCATCCTCCAGGATGATTGAGGGAATTAATTATAATTTGAGCAAATGGACTTACTTGCATTCAATTTATTGAAGATATTCAGTTGATATCTCCATTAAATTAAGAGTCCAAAATTTAAAAAAAAAAGGTAAACAATATAAACAAAAAAAGAAAGAAAAGAAATGCTAGACTGTTGTTACTTTCCTTTCTGTAGTAAAATGGATTCATGGATGTTGACTATGGCAGTGAAGGAGGAAAGAGTCTAATGTGGCTGGGCTAGAGGAAAAATAAAGAACATGTCATCAATGTATCCATGAGATGAGTCAGAGCATGCTTTTTGGAATTTGCTATGAAAAAATTTGCAGGGATGTTGAAAGGAGAAGAGGAACCCCTCTATCTGTTGCAGTACTCTGTATTTCTTTGTAGCTTTTGTTCTTCTAAGAGAATTTTCTGGCGTCATGTTACAGACACTATGTTCAGTATGAAGCATCAAGTTTAATACTGGTACTTGTTAAGTTTCTATGGCTAAGTTGGGGCTAAGACTAAGGGTACTGAAGGCTTCATTAAGCCTTACTTGACCAGATATCTGAAAAGCTACATCTTTGATGGGCTTTTGAATTAATAAACATTATAATAATTCATGATATGTCTATTTCTTACTTTTTATACTTTCTTCAATCTGAGGTTTCAGAAATGTGTGAAAAAATGGTCCAGAGTTACGGTTGAGTTCAACTGTAACTTATGTTACGGTTGAACTCAACCATATACACTATACCTTCCTTCCTAAACGCTACAGAATCAACAAAGTACTTAATCCTTGCCCTTCTTTTCATAAAGATTACAGTAATGCTATTACCATTCCCTGTGTTCAAGGTACTTCTGAAAAAATAGCCAGAATTTAAAAAAAATATAATCTGTGCACTGCTTCAAGTCTCCCTTCAGTCTGCCTTTTCTTGTCTATTTCCTTGAGTACTAACTCCTCTCTCAGTTCCTGATGTGAATAGAGCTCCCTGTTCCTGTAAGCTGGACTACTATGGAAGATCAGATCATATAGAAGAACATAAAAATACATCTGTTATCATAGGCTATGGTCAGTTAGGTCTAGCATAACCTGTTTCGATAACACACACACAAACACTGCCACAATCCAGTGCTGCAAGCTTAGAAGGGGAAGACTTTTTTTAATCTGCAGTTGTCCTCAAAAACAAACCTAATCTACATAAATTTCCAAAAATATGGGAAACATTAATTCTCAGAGATCCTGTCACAACAGAGGCTTAAGACTGACACTCACAGAGGGTGCCATATTTGATTATGACTCTAAGCTACTATCTGCTGAGTTTCAGTGTGTTTTGTGTTGCCTATGGGTGTATGTGTTACAGTTCTATACTTCACTTCCTGAAGATGTATCTCTGACTGAGATGAAATATTGAAAGCATTAAACATTGGTTTAATTCTTTCCCATTACTGTTTTCATTCTGTTAAGCTTCTAACTTTAGTTCTATCCAGCATTTATGCCTAAGCATATGGCCTGCAAATGGCAAGAGTTTCTATAGACCGTTCCATGCTGTGTATCCAAAGATGGGTAATGTTGGCTTGAAAATGTTACTGTGAGTCAGGTGTGGCTCTTGTTGAAAAAGGAGACAAGTTATCTGCACTTGGCCTTTTAATTTAGCTATCCTCAATGGCAAGCTGCAGTTTCAGCTGAAATGTTAGCTGGAAGTTTTTGTTTCAAGCCCACTTTATTATTACTGTTATTGTTATTCAGGATCTCATTGTGGAAAGTCCATCTTAAACAATAGAATCTATCATACCATTCCTTAAATTCTGCGCTGTTTGTGCTCTCACTACTCTATCAGGCATTGCACTCTACTGTACAGCCACACTCCGTGCAAAGAAGCCACTCCTCACCCTCTTACCACTTCTAGGGATGGTGAGTAAGGCCTTGCTCCTTCCTCTTGATCCACCATATGAAAGCATTCCTCAGTGCCAGTCCTGTAATTACCCTGTCAACAGTTTAAATGTCTCAGTCATATCATCTCCTATGAGCCAAACTCTGCAGTCTGCATGTCCTCATGTTAACATTATACAGTCCTGATATATTCTTTGTTATCTACCTTTGCATTCTCTTCAATGTTAATTTCTCCCATTCAAATCCTAGAGATCAAACCTGAGCACAATACTCCTGATGTAGTCTGATCAGGGCTTTATACAATGAAACCACAGTTCTATCTCTGCTGGTCAGCATCCTTCTGGGTTACCTTCACCACCTTTGTGATATATCCCCTAAACTTCAAATTTCTATCAGTCATCACTTTGACGTCTCTTACCTCTTCTACTTTAGTATGGTCCCTCCGACAGAGTACAACTTCCCATGAAGTTTGGAATCCATTGATGAATCCCAAACTTCAAGATCTTACATTTAGTAGCATACCAGCTTATTCAAATCCCCCTGAAGGGCTACCAAGTCGGCACTATAGTAATAGTGCCCTTCCTGGCTTCATATTATCTGCAAACAACTGAATATTTCCTTGCAATCCATTGACAATGTCGTTGATGTAAAGGCTAAACATTACAGGTTCCAGTACTGAGCCTTGATGGAGTTTATTTGTAACCTTCTGCTTCCTTGATACTTCTTCCTCATACACAACTCTGATATCTATCAGACTGCCAATCCAATTCGCTAACATGATATTCAAACTCATTTGCTGTAACTTCTTATCATCTTATCATGTGGTATCGTGTCAAATGCTTTTGTAAAAAAAAAAAAAAAAAGCAGTATATGCCTTTCCTTCATCAACTTTTCTTGTTACTTTATTATAAAAGGCAATTAGATTACTAAAACAAGAGAGTGCTCCATAAAAAATCCATGCTGACCCTCACGAATAATATTACCTTCATATGCCCAATGCTGTATACTATTATCTCACTAATATCTCCAATATATTAAAAACTGCAGAAGAAATACAAAGTGGCATATAGTTAGACACTTACATTCTATCACCACTCTTAAGTAGTGGGTCTATCTTGCACTCCTTGGGCACCTTTCCTTAGCTAGACTCTCTCATTGAAAAACCAAGTCAACAGAGATGTCAGTTCTTTAGTATATTCCCTCAAAACTCTTGACAAAATCCTATCCAGTCCCATTGCCTTATAAACATCTAGAGAACTTAGTATTTGTTACGCACTCTCCTCTTGCACTTTCAAACCTTGATCCCTGCATCATTCCTCTATAATATTTTATTATAGCACAAGGTTCGTTATATGAATTTAGGGAGAAAAAAAAAGTCTACATCCATTATTCTATTTCCAGGAGATAAAGGAAACGGTTGGAAATAGAATCATGAAAATGGATGGAAGAACACAAAGGAAATGGCAGGAGATGGGACAAAATAGAAATAGCAAGAAAAAGAATAAAGAAAATGGTGGGAAACAGTACACAGATTATATGGTGATGAATCGTGATTGATGATTTCCCACCATTTAATTTGTTTGGATTATGAGGGGAAAAAAGTAATTGGCATAGCTGTCATGTTCACACTAAATCTGTTAATTTCTACTCTTTTGTTTGACTAATGCAGTTAAATGAAGCACACAGAATAAAAAACATCACCATCTAAAGTACAAATGCAAACAATAATGGAAGAAGAAAGAATAGAATTAGAAGAGTATGAAATTATAAAAATGAAAATTCCTAAATCAATGCTTAAATTATGAAATACTATGTCAGCTTAAATTCATGTCACTTATTGAAATCTTCATAGTGAACTAAATAGATATAGTCTGTACCATTAAAATCAAAAATAATCTGAGAACTTCAGAAGTCATTCAACTGTATAGTTTCTTATTTTATCTTTTTTATCTTATCTTCTTATCACCTGCAATTAGAAAGAGGACACAAATAGTGAACAGATAGCTTGCATTGGTCAGCCTGAAGGGAGGAAAAAAAGTAATTGGCACAGCTGTCATGTTCACACTAACTGTTAATTTCTACTCTTTTGTTCGACTAATTCAATATATATCATCACATAATTTTCCGATATATTGAAGAGAGTACAAAGGAGAGTGATATCAAGATTGTGGAATATTGATTATCAAGAAAGATTGAGAATTTGTAGACTGCAGATGCTAGCAATCAGGAGAAAGAGGGGTGATATGATAAGACTTACAAACTTCTGAAAGGGTCGTACAGGATTTCAATTGATGGAATTTTTCAATTTATGGAGGGTGGGGAAAAGGACGAGAGGGCTTCCTTGGAAGCTGAGAATGAAAGTCACCGAGAAGGGTGTGAGGGCTAGATTTTTCTCTCAGAGGGGTAGTGCATGATTTGAATGGATTGCCATTGGATGTTATGAGTACAAGCAGTGTGAATGAATTCAGAATAAGTATGATAGCTGGTGTGTGTAGTATGTGGCCTCCCTCGATAAGTCTCTGACTCCCTGGAGGTCTCTCTTAATAATAATAATATTTGGATGTGAATTAATATAAAGTTAACTGGCCAGCCACTGAAATTTCAGATTATTTTTGATTTTAATGGTATATAGACTGCACAAATTAGTGAACTATGAAGATTTAAAGTAAGTGACATTAATTTGAACTACTATAACATTTCAGATTAGATGGTGACAGCATTATTTGCTGACTGGTCAGAAAACCTCCTTGTGCATTATTGTATGATTCAATTCATGTATCATCTTGCAGTTGCCCTATAGTATAATCTTGCTATTGTACTCTTGGATCAAAGAGATCCTGTGTTCTTACAATATGTTCAGCACACTGGATGGTGAAATGAACAATGTTGGGTTGGAATTGAGATTGTTTGTCCACATTTGATTTCTTTTCTCTTTCATTGGTATTTGAAATGAGTTGGAGTAACATTTAATATTTTGTGATGAATTATTCTTTGCTAAGTTTATCTGAAGAAAATTCATTTAAACGTCGAAACGTCATTGCTGATGTGTAGTTAATCCAACATTTAACTATTCCAATTGACTGTTTAGATACACTTGGAAGATTCATAAGTTTTAGATTATTCTCTAGCTGATCTGAATTTCTCCTGAGTATTACTGTTAGGTTTGATGTCTGGTAGGTGGTGTGTGTGTTGTGTGTGTGGTACAGCCATATTAAATCTGATGACTGTCATAATCTTAAACGCATCACTCAGGCAATGAGTAATGTCATAAATATAGGGAAATGGAAATATTCGAACTTTGTTGTCTACATTTCAGACATGATTTTGGCTGCTTTAATTCTCTACTAGAAAGGTATTGTGGGTTGTGAAATTCATCTTCCACCTAGTTGTGTATAGAAATACCTGGCCAAAATACCTGTAGGGTGCAAGTCTTGACCACTCCTTAATCCTTTCTTAAGTGATTTCACTCCTGTTGAAGCTCTTCCAGCACATTAATTTAATACTTATTAACTTGAGGTTATATGCTACTGCTAGGCACACAGATATGGAAATGTGAATATTGCTACAAATGAACCTGATATCACCGAAGTTCCCATTTACTCCAATTTGAGTTGTTGATTGTTAATTCTGTTAGCATTTTAGACTTCTGAGGTTTAGATATAAGTCTCAGAAGTTTTGTATTTGGCTCTCCTGAAAATAATAAATAATTCTCCTTTTCCTATATCAATTCAAGATCAATACCTAGATCAATTCAAGAATTAGATCTTTGGTATTTAGACCAAATTTGTTTAGAATGCATGTACTGAAATTCATTAGACTCATCATCCATTTAAGCTGTAAAGTAATTAAATGTTAGCTTTATTTCTGTAGGATACCATCGAATATTTTATGTATTTTTTTATAATCAACTATTGTACATCTTCAGAATCTTGTTGTTAAGAAATGACATTGTATTTGTATGTTAATGCTAAATAAAATAGGAAAAAGTTATTAATTACAGAAACTTTTTTTTTCAGGCTCAGGAAGCTTGTGGTACTTTAGAAATAGATAGTGCTCTTGATCTTATCCATGAATTAGATGGTGAATTGGAAGCATTTAGAAAAGCTGCAGTAAACTATGAACTGAAACCTCTTCCTGGAGAAACGGTATGTATTGAAACCATATAGCTTGATGGAGTATTTACTAATTGCAGAAAATAATATTGATATATGCAATTTTGTGTGTGTGCATGTGTAATATCATTCTCCAAAGGATCTCTACCTCTATACTAAAAGACCTCTTTTAGTAGGGCTTGCCCTTTTAACAAAGGGCTTGCCCGAGCCCTTTGTTAAATTTTTCTCAAATTTGCGAGCCCCTTGTTCTTGTTTAGTTTTTTTTTTTTTTTTTTTTTCAAAAAAAAAATAATAAAATAATTTTTTGAAATATATTAAGCGACAAACTCATACAGTAACCTAACAAAGTGATTTTATTAAAAAAAATATTATATAGTATAGTTACTGTTACTACCATTTTACAAATAAGAATTCACTTTTGGTAATCGCATATAAATAAATAGGACTATAAAATAATGCCTCTTGATTGATACCGTTGATTATCATTTGAAGTATAAAAACAAAGAGAAATATAACGTACTTCAATATTATTGTTTTTAGATAATATTTATTTATTATTTATAGATTGTTTGTCATAAAAACTTCACAAACAAAAGAAATTTATTTTGTTTATAAAAAAATGCGTAATTTACATAAATAAAGTACACAAAAAAAAAAGTTCTAATAATTTTTGCAAATTAAAAGTTATTCTGAATATCTTGACTTAAGGAAACACACCAACTAGTTTGGTCATCAGTCTTCACTGCTTAAAAGATTTTCTGTTTCAGCAGTAAGATTTTCATGTTTACAGATAACTGTAGTATAACTAGTGTAGCACTTTACGCTTAGGTAAGACTTTTATCATTGCTTTTTTTTTTAACAACTGTAACAACAGTAGTGTGATGCAAGTTTAACCAGCAGACTACAGGGTGTTTGGGATAAATTTGACAGTTTCGTAAGGAAAAAGAAAATCTTCTTTGTATCTATTAAATTTAATGAATTGACAAAAAAACATTACAGGCAGAGTTAATTACAATACTATCAACAAGATTTACTCAAAATAACCACCATTAGCATCGATCACAGCTTCAATTCTGCTTCGGAACCTCGAACAAGCTGATGCTACAGTCTCCCTGGGAAGGGCCGCAAAAACTGTTTTAATTTTATCCATTAACTGGGCTTTTGTATTACTGGAAGTGCGATTGGTGTCTTTTTCAACTGCGCCCCATACAAAATAATCCATGGGGTTAAGGTCTGGGGAGTTTGGAGGCCAAACATTTGGACTGGTGAAGTCGTAGAAATTTTCAGACAACCATTTTTGACTTTTCCCAGAGGTGTGGCAAGGGGCCGAATCCTGCTGCCATACATACGGCCTACTATTGGCTACCCTTGTTATCCAGGGCTTGACTACAGTTAGCAACGCCACGAACAAAGCCCGAATTCCAATGCCAGGGTTCTTCAACACCTGTTCCTGCAGATTTGCGAGGAATTCTGCTGTACGAACGCAATCAGATCGTCTGCTAGGGATCTTTCTTCTTGCTACATCCTCGTAGTCACCATTGCAAGTCTCTAGTTCATGCCTGATTGTTTTTACTCTATTCAGGGAGCATTGGGCAGCAGTCGTAATATCCTTATTTTGATGGTGGGCACGAATCATCATGATACAAGTTATTCTCTTCCATGATTCAGGTGGGTTCCAGCTATCCATCCTTTCTGACATCTTGTATATGAATGAAGAAGGGTCCAAACTTTTAAATGAAGAGAAGTGTGTGTTAATACATGTAACTTACGGAAAAATATAATTAATTATAAATATGTCAAATTTATCCCGAACACCCTGTATATCAGTGTTCAATACACCATCATCACTTAATGTGTGAGTGTGTAGCAACTGCATCCTTACTTTGAATTTTACTGTCATTATTAACAACAATAAAATAATAGTTATGAACCATTAAATCACAGCAAAACACCAGAACACAGAGAGGTGTAGCGACATTGACATCATAAAACAAACTGAATTCGCGAATGCTGCACATGTTGATTCATGGTAGGGTGATGTTGCTAAAACCGTCATATGGGAGAATGCAGTGTTGTAGAAATGCACATTGGTCATAAATAAAAAAGCATAGTATAAGTGATCATTGTAAAGTGGGGTATTACTGTATTCAATTTCTATATCTGGCAAGACATCATCTGTCAACAAGTTTCATTAATACCAATAATCAGTCAATGCCACATACTCATTGTCTTTATTTCTAATGCTTTTTGCATTTGTGTATAGAAAAACCAGTGCATTTTTAGTATTTCTATAACTATTATTATTCTCCACAGACTTTACTCAGCTCTGCAATATGGCATACTCTTGTTAATAATTGGTTTTATTTAAATAGGAGATTTTTTATCAATCTCTTTTTCTATAAATTATTTTTTATTTATTTCCGAGTGTATCTATATGTTATTATATGCACAAGGGTTCATTCCAATTGGTGCAATGACCTTAACTCTTTCTTTCAGAATCCAAATAATCACTGACTCAAGATCAAAATACAAAATAAACACATTTAATAAAACAAAAACAATATATATACACTTGAAACAACTTTACATAACTAACTACAAATTAATTGGATCCAAGGCTTTTTAAAAATAAACTTACACTTAAGACTAGACTAAACACTTTGTTTGCACAATCACAAAATGTTCATAGCCAGTTTCTCTCTCTGTCAAGGCCCTTTTCCGAAGATATACAACTCTATTCTTCATTTTCACAAGATCCTTTACCATCACTTATGTAGCACACATTAATTCTTCAATTCTTCCTGACTTAATTCTATCTCTTTTCTTCAATAGTAATAATAGTCAGATCCGGCATCCTTAATACAGATGAAACTTCCTAATCAGAGTTTTCTCGAACATTCCTTTAGAACTGTTGTGTAAATAGTAATTTCTTCTTTTATTCACTAAATGCTTATTGACAGTCTTATTCTTCCAATCAAAAAAACTTACAGTTCTACAATTCCCTTTTCGGAATCTACTATAAATCTTCCAATTTGAGTTTCCTCCAATATTCCGTTTAAAATGCATATAGCAATATTTTCTTTTATTTATCCACATTAAAACTTAATAGTTCCATGATTCCTTTTTCGGAATATACTATTAATTTTCCTCCGACTGTCACATAAAAACTCAAGTTCCTCTGAACCTAAATATCTGCCGGTCTGTGTTCTAAATTCCTTCCGAACGCTATCTTGTTTACTCTCCCGTTGCTTCGATACCGAACTTGTCAGCTGTCAGTCAGACTTCAAACTTCTCGGTGAGCATGCGCACTTCCATGAAACTGGTAAGCAAGAAGTTAGGTATAAATAATGGCTGACATATTAGCAACAAGAGAATGTCTTCATAAAACACAACCTTTGATAATTTTAAATTACAATAAAATTGTTTTAAGTAATACAAATATCAAATCTGTTAAGTACATCAATTTTTCAACTTCTTTACATATCACTGACAAAAAAATTTCCATAATGGGCACATCGCAAGTGCTGACAATGCGTGTTATGAAACTAAAACTATTAAACAATTCGTAAAAATATTGAGAATTTTAAATTATGATTATTTTTACACTCATCTACCAAGCTGCTATGAGCAATCCTGCAACCCCCCCCCCAACATCCTAGTGTTTTCTTGGAATAGTATCCAGTAGTACAGTGTGCTAGCACACTTTAATACACAGTGTGCCTGTTAAGAAACGGGATTGATTTTTTATAGGACAGCCCTTTGAATAAAAGTAACAAGTGTGTTTATAGTTTTGACTGCGAAGTGTGTTGTAATCACAGGTGCAACTTTCGAGTCCGTTGATGCAGCAGTTTTCACGTGCCAACCATTGAAGTAATCGACTGCGAGTAAAGCATGTCAGAAGTTGCATCATGGAGCAAAGAGCTGTGATAAATTTTTACTGTAAATTAGGAAAAACTGCTACAGAAGTGTACCAAGACCTAAAAGAAGTTTTTGCTGATGACTCTCTGAGCCATGCACATGTGTTCTGCAGTTTTTCAATGTTTAAAGATGAGAGGAAATACCTAGAGGATGAACCATGCTGTAGACAGCCAGTTTCTGCATGGACAAATGAAAATGTGGTGAAAGCTAGGGAAATTGTTGCCCATGACAGGAGTAGCCTAGTGAATAACCACTAGGCTACTCACTGTACAGTTTGGTGTCAGTAAGGAAACAGCCAGATTACTCTTAGAAAGAGATTTGTACAAGAGGAAGATTTGTTCGAGGTTTGTGCTGGACACATTGACACACGAACAGAGAGAACGCTGGGTTGCATATTGTCAAAATTTCATCCATGCAATTGATCAAGATAGTGATGTGTTGCAAAGAATTGTCATCAGTGATGAAAGTTGGTGTTTTCATTTTGATCCGGAAACAAAATGCCAGAGCATGAAATGTGTTGGTATGTCTTCTCCCCAGCAGAAGAAAGTCAGGTTGCAAAGATTACTTGTCAAGACAATGGTCATTTTTTTTTTTTATGCCACTGGAATTTATCCACTACAAATTTGTTTCTGAGGCCACCACAGTGAACAGTCAGTATTATTTAGGAGTAATGTGTCTGTATGCCTGTGAAGCAGTTTCTGGGTTCGAAGTTCTTCTGCATGATCAAATATTCCCCCCCATTTGTCAGATTTGGTTACCTCAGACTTTTTCCTCTCCCCCCAAAGATGACGTATACCTTGAAAGGGGTGCGCTTCAGTGACATTGAGGACATCCAACATGATGTGACTCAGAGACTGAAGGAGGTTTCTGTTCAGATTTCCACCATCCATTCGAACATCTGTATGATAGATGTAAACATTGTCTTGAGTTGGAGGGAGATTATTTTGAATCTGTGTAATTGACAATTCAAAGTATAGTTTTTTGTTTTGATATAATAATTGTTGTCTCATTACTTAATGGGCACGCTGTGTAACAGCTACGTTTGACATACAGATGTGGTATATTTAGAAATTTGTAATATTCAGTAATATTTTAAATGTTTGCCTGGTAGACAAAATAAGCTTAGTTATTTAATGAAATTTACATTTTTCACTGTCTATTATTAAGATATTTGCTATGCGAAGCTTTATTATATTTTCCATACATTTTTTTTTAAATTATCTTATACATTTGCTTATTTTTTATATACTTACAATACATTTATGCTTAATAAGCTGTGTGTTATATACTTAATTTGCAGTTCTTATTCCAAAAATATTATCACAATATGAAATAAAAATATCAGTAAATAATATTTTAGATTTCTTTTCATATTATTTTAATTTTCAGTTTTTCCTACTAGCATGGTATGAGTACCAGATCCTATGGTTTTACCAAAAAAAAATAATAAATAAAATAAAATAATCACTGCTACTGCATGTCCCAGCAACTGTAGCTTCCCTGCCACAACACACTCACTTTCCCATAAAACAAACAGTTTCTCCAAATGCCTGCATTTGGAGAAACTGTTTGTTTTATGGGAAAGATTTGAACATAGAAGGATTTCTCCAAATCCTTCTATGTTCAAATGCAATGCACCCCTTTCATATAGCTTCCTTTTATCATTAAATGCACTCCAAGAATTCACCTATTCCAGATCTTTTTCTTCACATCCTTACTTACTGTCATGCTTTCTATTATCACTGTTCTCCTTCACTTTGTATTATCATACTGAGGCAACACTTTCACTGTCTTCCCTCTCTAACTACATGATTCACACTACCTCTTAAGTCATTTGTACCAACTATCACTTTCATCTCATCCACATTTTCACTGTTCTATCATTATCATCACCACACACTCTATCATTCCTCCAGATAAGCACTCCTCTAACACTTTACTCTGCATGTCCTGAATCTCCATGTATCACACCCATCATGGCTCCATTCTTACTTCTCACTGGCATCCCTGACCATATGGAAATCATACAAAAGTTTTTAAAAAACCAAAATCGAGATTCTTTACAATGTGAATTTGGTTAGACATGTAAATATTATTGGAGAAAAATTGAATCAGACAGAAAAATGAGAAAAGAAGTTAAAGATGCCATCCAGTGTGTGTGTGTGTATATATATCAGTGGTGTTATATACCCATTTCAGTTGTTCTGACATGTGGCTTATGCAGCTCATGCTACAAAATTCACATTGATTTGACTATGATTGCATTTTTATTGATCTATGAAAGTTTTGAGTGCATAGTGCATCAGTACTCATACTCTAATTTATCAATTAATTGGAACCAAATCTGTGTAGAGTGGGGGACAATGCATTTGTTTTAAGATATATTAGAAAACAATAATAAAGGAGAATGCTCTATTTGGTATATTTGAATTACTGAAAGGTGTAAATATGTGAACTATCATTTATAAGCCATTTGAGAATGGGGAAATGTAAAAAAAAGAATTATTTGCCTTTTCCAGTTCTACAAACCTTTTAAGTGATTACTAAATAACTTAAGGAATTCACAACGTATACTAGAATATAAATTAAATTAAACTTTAATGTATATTTTCTATATTTTGGCAATGTCACGTTGCCATCTTCATGGGAACTTAAGATAAAGACACGTGCACGCAGGTACCGAAAACAGCAAATGAGGACGAAGAAAGGAAACCACTGTTTTTTCCTAAAGTCCTGATGGTGCCCACTAGCAGGCTATATTAGGTATTCTTGACTGTTGGGCTGAAGTTCTCATGATGTATATCTCCCAAATTTGGGGCAGTCTCATGCATCCAAATTCGTTGAGATTTGGCATGTTTCGTAGGGCTGAGGCTGATTCTCTGAATAGTCTTTCAAATTTGAACTTGCTCCAGTGTATTACTGTGGCTTTCTTCCACCGTATTCTGTGCCAAGTATCCAGAGCATGGTCTGCAAGCCCAGAGTGGCTATACTGGTGAAACCAGATGTAGTCCTTGTGTTCTGAAATTCTGATATTCACTGTCCTGCCTGTTTGGCCAAAGTAGGACAGTTTACAGCTGCAAGGGACCTGGTATACACCAGATAGGTCTAGGGGAAGTGGTTGGTCTTTAGTGGAGCAGATAAGGGATGCCAAGTTTCTATATGGTCTGTAACAGGAAGTCAAGTCATGTTTTTTTAGGATTTTGGTAATTTTTTCCGAGGTGCCCCAGATGTAGGGAATGGCGATGGGTTTAGAATAATCTTTGTTGTGGGGGGGGGATAGCCATTGGCTGAGAAAGTGTTAGGGAATTGTCATTTGAACAGATTAGTTTAGCCCTGTTGTATAGTGTCTTAATAACTCCATATTGTTGTGAGGGGGGGGGGGGAGTGTTGGTGAATGTACCTGCCTCTATGAGTGGGTTTTCTATAAACTGAGAAAACCAAGGTCCCATCAGGGTGGCAGGTGGCTAGTGTGTCTAGGAAAGGGGAGGCTGTTGTTTTCCTCTTTTTCCAGGGTGAACTTGATTCTGGAGTGATGGTTGTTTAAGTGTGTTAAGAAGGAGAGGAGTGCATCAGAGCCATGTGGCCAAATAGCGAACACATCATCAACGTAGCGAAGCCATGTGGTAGGTTTCTGTAGGCAGAGTTTAAGGCTTTCTCTTCAAAAATCTCCATAAAGAAGTTGGCCAAGGGTGGGAAAAGTGGTGAACCCATGGCTGTCCCCTCTATCTGTTTGTAGAATTTTCCCTGCCAAATGAAATAGCCTGAGTTCATTGTGAACTGAAATAGGGCTGAGATATCAGGAGGAAATTTGGCTTGGATGAGTTCTAAGGTTTCCTTGAGTGGGACATTTGTGAATAAGAAAATGCAGAAAAACAAAGAAATAGTAAGGTTGCCTTGTTTAGGCTCTGACAAAAGCCACTGTGAAGACTGATGGAACAGATGATCCAAGATGACAGATGGGTAATGATAGACAGTATAGTGAGTTCAGTAGAGATTGTTCTCATGATCTAGCCTTCAGCATGATAGACAATCAGATAAATTTTTGGAAAGTGTGCATTGAGTGGTTGCCAGAAAATTGAGTCCTCAGCACAAAATGAACTTAATGGATCCAGCATTGAAACATCTCTTCCACTATGCAGATGAAGAAGACATGTTAAACAGTATTGTTACAAAGGGTGAATGATAGGTTCACCACTGTCAATTCAGATCAAGCATGCTTATGCAATGGCCCATTTTCAGAAGCATTGTGAAAATATGAATGCTACATCATACATGAAATTTTATTGAATCTTTGAGATTTAAGAGGGTGGTTAACAAGTGTGTTAGGACTAGATTTTTTGCTTGGAGGATGGTGAATGTGTGGAATGCATTGCCAGAGGTAGTTGTGAGTGCTTTGCCTATGAATGAGTTTAAGGAGAAGTATGGCAGTATTGTGTGAATAACAGTTACTGTGTCAATGTAGGGTCTACCATGATGAGTCTTTTGACTACATGAAAATCCGTTATTATAATAATAATATGAAATTCTGAGAAGTGTCACCATAAACATGCATGAATTATAATATACATGATGTTATTGTAATGGATGTGCAAATATGTTCGTTTGCTCATGTGAGCTTAATAGCATTTTCCTGCACATAAAACTGTAATCAGGATTTGAATTGTAAATATGTGAAATGTGTCATTTTTTTTGTATGTATAGCTGTTCTTTTCACATGTGCTCTCTCTGAATGTGCCCTTGTAAAAAGTGGCAAAATATAAATGCCAGCAACTCCTAATTTTTAAATATGTTAAATTGTTATTCATATTTTAGTATGCCTATTATTTTAAACAAAAGTTTCAATAATTATGATTTATTCAGCAGTAACATGAAATTAATGAATCCATAACTTTCATTAATTTGACTGTTTTCTCTACAAAGTAGAGAATAAATACATACTATTTACTGCTTCTGGAGAGAGAGAGAAACCTTGTCCAAGTTCATTAAGCTACCCATCATACCCAGTCCAGATACTTAATAAATTAATGTATTTTTTTTAAAACTTATACTTTAAATATAGAAAAGCATGAAGAAAATTATTTATAGAAAACTACTAATAAAACTGATTGGTTTTATTATTACAGTACCCCATGAGAGGATATTTCATGTGACAATGCAAATGATATTTCAGTCATGAAAATAAGTACTCAACGAGCATGATGTGTATATGAAGAGTCTCTATTTCGTGTCTTTTTATTACGATTACACATTAAATGGAAACATTTTGCACACTCTTTGTTGATAATGTTTCTTTAATTTTTTTTTTAAATTGCACAAGCAGGAAAATGTCAGTTCAAAAAAACAAGTTTTATTTTAACTGTTCTAGTTTTGTTTTTCAGCAGCCTTTTTTATTTGTACAAATCAATTGACTTATGATCTTTGCATTTGACTTTTTTGTCCATTTCATTTATAAATTTTTTATCTGATTATACTTTCCTAATTTTGAAGATTGTAGATTTTCTCATAATTTGAATTAAAATCCCCCCCCCCCCCCAGTAATATAGCAATATTTTCATTATAACTTGATAGAATTCGCTTTTATTGTTTATTTGTTTAACATGTTTAAGTTTGTTTCTTTGTTATTTCTCTAATAAATAACTGCCACCAATGCAACATATGATTAGCTAAATCTCGGACCTCTCAGTTGACTATTAAAACTGTTATTAAATTATTATTAAAGATCATCAAAATTGTTAAAACTACTATATGCAATCAAATTAATAAACATGTTTAAAAATTGTGTAATTTTTCTGTTTTAGATTGAAAGTTCTGCTTTGCAATTAGGAGCTATTTCCAAAGTTGTGGGGGCATCTATGGCTCAGTTACTCACTGCTGCCTCTCAGGTATGTAGTTGTGTGTGTGTGTGTGTGTGTGTGTCCCATTTCCAATTTTTCCTTGCATGTTAGGCTCATGTCCAAGTAACTTGGCTTATTTGAAACCTAATTAATGTTGTGATGAGGCAGCTAATATTATCCTTTCTTTTAGTGTTACACGGTGATCAGCTAATATTATCTATCTGCATATTGTAACATGGCTATCAATTACCTGTATTCTTCTGGCTGGTGTAACATGGCAGTCAATTACATGTATTCTTCTGGCTGGTTTTCCTCTTTTGTGGAATGAAAAATGGATTTTTCATTCCACAAAAGATCAGCTAACTCACTTTCAATTAAAAAGCCCAGATAAATGTTCTTTGTATCCTAGAAAAGATTTGAACTCAGGTCTTTCCAATCAAAAGAGCATCATAGAAGCTGACTGAGCTTGTGTGTGTGTGTTGATTCTCTTTATAAGTTTTCGATCTCCAGGTACATGCACACACACATATACACACTATTGGGTGTATATTTATTTATCTGATGCTGTGTATGTATGTACATAAAGTTATTACACCAATGAGCTTTTAGATTCTTAATGTTTTTTATGCTCTTTAAAATTGAAAATATGAATCACTATGCTTATTTACTAATTAGTTTATATATTGCCTATTTTGTGGTGCCTCAGAGCTCCATGAAAGTGCATAAAAATGTGTCCTTCGTCACATAACCTGGCTTTGAATTTACATTTGCTTTAGTAACATTAAATGAACAATCCACACGGGAAAACCAAGAGTTTGAGCAGGTGTTTGCACAATTCATAAGATTTTATGACGTCTTTCAAATGAAATGGTGGCTTGATCAACTGCAGGCTAAGCTTGAGAAGCCAACAACCATTCCAGTCATCAACAACGGACCAGAGTCCCAGACTTTGTTTGTACTCACAATCTAGCTCATATTTAACCCAGGAAACACCTGAGGAACAAGATGGGTTTTGCAAAATCAGAAGGAAGAAAATGATGTGAAATTGAATGAAACTGCAACCCCCCATGGAAGCAGAAATGAACAATATAAGGAATGAGTTCCTCCTGTTATGCTATGAGCCAAGGAACAATAGGCAGAAGTGGCCACAGCCCTATAAAACCATAAAATAAATTTTACAAAAGCCAGGAATACCAACAAAGGGGGTCTGAATATGGCCAGAGGTGGTAGCCAAATGCTGCACACGAACCAAATTTTAGATGATAAAAGCATCCAATCCACATTTTCACTTTAAAAAGTGAAAAAATCTTCAAAGTGGTACCTCTTGGTATAACAGAGTCTGTCACCAATGAAGAAGTCACAAGATACCTCCAAAACTACAGATTAAACCCATTTAAAGTTAGCCATATGCTTCAAGCAGATAAATGGCCAATACCTCTTGTCCTAGTGAAAATTAACAAACAGTACTGAGAAATCTACGAATTGAAACTGTCTGTTACTTGGCCATAAAACCAGAATCATTACTAGGAGGTATTTCTGCAAAAAACCAAAAACAGAGACAGCTAAATGTGCAAACTGTGGTGGACCACATTCCACTAACCACAAGAGGTGCAAGCAATACTTGACCACCCAAACAACAACCTAATAGCCCCATCAATAACTGCATGGGCACCCACACCAAATGCCAATAAATCCCCAATGGCACAAGAAACCACCCTAGTATGTGCCTTGCACACAGAGGTGTGGGGACTTCAAAACCTTCTAGAAAAACTGAACCCCAGCACCCAAACAAATCCAGCAAAGCAAACCCCAACCAGGACTCCATAAACAAGTTTATGAGACACGCACAAACAATCCTTAATGCACTAGTCAGTGGTTAACCAGTAGAAGGTCTAACTGTAACCAGTTAGAATGCCGTAACCAGTAGAATGCCAGTGGTCCAAGAAACAATGTGTGAACTACAAGAATTTATTTTATGGCACACCATTGTACTGAGGTATCCTTGTAAATGAAATGCACCTTTGACCTGTGACAACTCAAAGCTCAGGAACTATGTTCAGTATATAATTCTCCAAACATATGGTTACTGGAAGCTGGCTTAACTGAAATTCTAGAAAAAAATGAAGCAGTGCTAGTTGCTGGAGACCTGAATGCTTTGTACACTGTCTGGAATAGCAGAACACTACAAAATCGAAAATGAAGAACCCCTCAACAACTTTGCTCCTTCCAGGAACACAGTGATTATAAGACCTCCAGAACTCATGTATTACTTTATGGCACCACTTCCTGATGTCCTTGACATAGCAGTACTACAAAATATCACACAAGAACAAATAAGTTGATGGATGACTCAGCTCTGACCACAACCCAGTTTTACTCTAAATTGAGCTTATAACATGAAAATATTTCAGATCAAGTCCCACCTGTCAATGGGACCAAACTGATAACCACTGTACATGAATCTCAGCCATCAACTCAAAGGAAAAAAATCAATGACTCAATTTCAAGCTTAGAAAGTAGATAACACTGCACATTAAACAGCTGTCACAGTGGGCATGTCATGCACAAACTCTAGCAGACTTCCAGATGTGATTAAAGACTTTACTCATGAAAAGAACAGAGTCAAGTGCTAATATTATAGAATGCTGTTCCCAGAACACCGACAAGCATACAACAGGGCTACAAAAGGAAGTTCAATATGCAATTAAAAACTACTGAATCCAACACTGGAGGGGGTATACTTTAATCCTTAAACAACAGGACTAAATGCTCTGGAAAATAACCAAAACTCTCATCACAGACTGTAAACTTCTCTCACCAATCCATGTTGAAGGTGGTTTGGTTTATCATGACATAAACAAAGTTGAAGCTTTTGCCTAGAGTCTAGAGAAGCAATGTAGTCCAAACTACAAGCACGAGTACATTGTATGCTAAATGGTACAGAGTACATAAACTCCATCCAGCTGACATCACCTGCTGAGATACATGAAATTATCACCAAACTTGAGAATAGGAAAGTACCAGGTCCAGATAGGACTTCTAAAAAATCATGAAATGCCTGTCACATAAAGCTGTAATGCACATTGTTGCTAGTATTAATGCAATATTAAGATATCACTACCTCCTTGCACGATAGAAAGTAATAGATGTGATCTTAATCTCAAAACCAGGAAAAGCAACTCGCACCTTTCCCCAAACCATCACCCAGTTAGCCTGCTTTTCTTCCTAGGAAAATAGCTGTGAGAATAATAAGAATAATAAGACTGCAAAAAGTCCCTAAATAATTAAATCTCATCTCCAGTAAGCAGTTTGGATTCTGGGAAACCCACTCCACAGAACAAGTTCTCAGAGTCATGGAAAATATTAGCATAGGGTTCAACTGGAAGCAGCACACGGGTGAAGTTCGTGGACATTTCCAAAACATTTGACAAAATATGACACAATGTGCTTCTTTTCAAACTCCAAGTGAAGCTACAGGGAATTAGATCATTCGAACACAGCATCACAGGGCATCTCTCAGGGCTCCCTGCTTTCATCTCCTCTCTTTGTTAATTTATGTGGCTCACATCCCATGCCACTACAATGACTCTATATGCAGATGAAACTCGTATACTGCTTGCAACCTAGATTGGCAACCAAAAAACTGCAGTGCAGTCTCAGAACTAGAATAATGGTTCAGAAATGGCAAATTGATGTTAATGCAGACAAGAAGATGAGTGTCCCTGGAAAGTGAAGTTGTCATGTTTGGCACCCCTATTCCATGGCAATCAGAAGCCAAATACTTAAGGGTACAACTAGATAATTGGGCTTTGCTTCACAATTTATATTAGTCATGTCTGCTCAAAAGCAAATATGACAATTGGACTGCTAGACTCATTACTGAATCATTGTAGCCAGCTACGCATCGAACTTAAACTACTGCTATGGAAGGTGCTAGTCAGGCCAGTCCTGATGTATGGCTCATGGCAGATTCAAACTTTAACAAACTATAGATAATCCAAAACAAATATTTATGAATAACATTCTATGCACCACAGTTTGTAAGAAATATATATACAGCTTCACCTAGACCTGAAATCCCTAAGATCAGCACTTTCCAATGCAAAAAGGCTGCAAAATTCTTTGCAAATGCTGATATCTATCCTAACCCTTTATTGGAATTTCATGCCAAGTGGTAGACTACAGTGAACATCACCATGCAAAACACAAGCTTCCCAAAGCCATACTGAACAGGTAAGTTTTTCAAAACCCACTACCAGTTGTCCAAGATTGGTGAGTCAATGGCTCAATAATATTCCAAGTCTGTTACAATCTACTACCTAGCAGTAGGCTAAAACAAACAAATGTCTCAGGAAAAAAATTAACTGGTATACAATAACCCACAATAGGCGAGCCAAACGTTCACTAATATTCCTTAATCTAGGAATTTCATTTCAAATCCAACAAGGGATAAAGGACCACAGATGTAATCAATCTATCTTGCCAGAACAATTAACCTTGGTATGTCTTTTAAGTCTGGCTTCCACTGAGAGAGCAGCTTTTTTTCTGGAGAGTAGATTAGTTCTGCTTAGTAGCAGGTGTTTGCCTGTCATTGAGTGGAGCTACCACTGAGTTTCCTGTCCTGAAGTGATTCAAGTCAGGAGTAATGAGCTTAGTAGTGATCTTTCAGGGTCACTCAATTAGATTTGGAATGATCTTGTAGATCACTCAGAGTTTTGGAGAGGTACCTCCCATCTGCACTTGAACAGACTTTAAACTAAAAAAATAAACTAAACCAGTCTATTATAACACATGAAAAGATGTGTGCTTTGCATTATGGAATACTGACGATACTCATAATGATTAAAAGTTATTTTCAACCATATGAACTATGGAAAAGATTGACATCAACTGAGTTTATATAGGTCGAATTTATTTGAAACTAACTAAGAAATACTGACAAGTTTCGCCGACTTAGCAGTTTGACTTCTTCATGGTGAAAATAATAGAGATACAAAACAACTTAAATACTAAAACTGTTCATGAAGGAAAAAAACTGTTGTGTGTAAAGTTTTAGTGTTTAAGTAGTTTTGTATCTATTATTTTCACCCTGAAGAAGCCAAACTGCTAAGTTGGCGAAACTTGTCAGTATTTCTTACTTAGTTTCAAATAAATTCAACCTATATAAACCCAGTTAATGTCAATCTTTTCCACTAACAATACTCATTGTTGAGTCCTGATAGTTGCTTAATTTTGAATTCACTAAGCTAGCCTCTAAACGAAAAGATACACTGGGTTTGTTTTCATGAGGTAAAATGAATAGAGTGATTGAGGTGTGTTGGATATGAGGAGTAAGTGAGAGCAAAAGAGTTTATATTGGTAATAGGGACAAATGACTTGACTGGGAACAAGGAAAATGTAAGATTGGCTATCAGGAGGTTGGTGACAATGATAAAAGAGAATAGTGTGATAGAAAAGGTAGGCAGTGTGTTGGCCAGGTATGACAGTGGTGGAGAGCAAAGATTGTGAATGATTTGTTAGCAGAAATGTGTGAGGAGAAAGGAGGTAATTTGTTAATGTGTGGAATGAGTTTGAAGGACAAATTGAACTATATAAGAGCGGTTGACTGTTCGATTGGTTTTGGTGTGAGTAATTTGGAGGGACTGCTGCTGGAAAGAAGAGTAATGAGTGCAGAGAATGAATCTGGTCAAGTAAGCAGCAATGTGAAAGAACAGGAGAGTAAGGAAGGAGAGATTGAAGTGGTGCTTATGAATGAATATAGAAGTGGGTAGCATGAGTGTAGAGAATGATAGAACAAGTGTGCAAAACAAACAGGGGAATGGGAGAGACTGGACTCCGGTTGGAGACAGAAGAAATTATGGCAGTGTGAGTATGATTGATGCTTGAAGAGGATGTGAATGCATGTGTAGACAAAAAAGGAAAGGCTTCAAATCTGTTCGATTGGTTTTGGTGTGAGTAATTTGGAGGGACTGCTGCTGGAAAGAAGAGTAATGAGTGCAGAGAATGAATCTGGTCAAGTAAGCAGCAATGTGAAAGAACAGGAGAGTAAGGAAGGAGAGATTGAAGTGGTGCTTATGAATGAATATAGAAGTGGGTAGCATGAGTGTAGAGAATGATAGAACAAGTGTGCAAAACAAACAGGGGAATGGGAGAGACTGGACTCCGGTTGGAGACAGAAGAAATTATGGCAGTGTGAGTATGATTGATGCTTGAAGAGGATGTGAATGCATGTGTAGACAAAAAAGGAAAGGCTTCAAATCTAGCTGTTTTCGCTAGATCTGGGATCTAGGGAAAACAGCTAGATTTGAAGAAGGCTCTAGGATGAATAAAGAGAAAAAGAAATAGTTTGAGGAAAGCATGGAGAGTCCTATGTAATAAGTGGTATCAGTCAAACGTTTTATAGATCCAGGAATAAGCTGTTATGCTTGTATAAGAAACAAGGCAAATGAAGTTGCATCAATTGAGTTTGTTCATCCAAAAATTGTTGGAATAAGTGAAATATGGTTGGATAAGGATGACATCCTGACAGGAACAGAAATGGAAGGGTATGATGTATTTTGGGAAGATAAAAAGGGTTAAAAAGGAGCTGGAGTGCTGTTGATGATAGAAAAAGAGTTAGGTTCATACAATGTAGAGATGTAAGAGAGTGTAGTAGTTCTGAGGTAGTATGGTGTGAGATAGAGGTGAATAGAATGAAATACCTTGTTGGATGTTGCTGTAGACCTGGTAATGTGGATGGTAGTAACCATGAAATATCTAATCAAATTGGCCAAGCAAATAAGAAATGGTGATCATTATGATTTTAATTATGGCAGTATAGACTGGGATGATGAGGTGAGCAACCAGAAGTAAAGAAATTAGTTTCTCAAGTTTTTGTGTGACAACTACCTCAGGCAGTGTGTAACGTAACAGAAGACACATGAGGATTGAGGATCTTGAATTTGATCATCAAATCAGAGGATGTTATTTTAAATGAGGTGTCAAATCACCCTCCAGTTTGTGAGAGTGACCATGAAGTAATTATCTAGGTGCTTGCCCAGAGTGTGAGAACTTCTGTGAGGAAAGGGTATATGTGGAACTACAAGGCTGGTGATTATGAGAAGCTCGGGAGACAGCTTGCAGGTATGGAATGGAATGGGGAGTTGGATGAAAAGGAGATCAGTGCTGCTTGGGTGAGATTCAAGAACATCTAGTAAAAGCAGTGTGTAAATGTATTCCAAGGGTCAGAAGGTTAAATAAGGTAGGTGTGAAATAGACGAATGAAAAGATTAAACATGTGATACAAGGAAAAGGCATTATGGAGGCAACATAACGAGTGTTAATAATCACTTCCATGAGGATTACAAAAACAGGCAAGGCAGGTGACTTGGTTGGTAAGGGTAGCAAAAGTGTAGTATGAGTGGTAGTTAACTAATGAACCCCCAAAAGGGGGTTTGTTCTAGGGCCATTGCTGCTTTACCTGTATGTTATTGATTAAAAAAAATCCTAGGGAGTTCTTTTGATATGTAACCAACAAAAAAAAAAAGGTTATGGAAGGATGACATTGATTGGAGAAAATATTATAAGAACATCTGCTGCAATGGATATAGATAATTGAGATATATAATGAGCAATTCATAAATGTATTTTATTTTTGTGAATGTAACATCATGGAGAGTTTGAGAGCAGAGGTAATGAGGAGGAGTGACTGACTGTTAGTGAGCAAACGTGATACATAAGGCTGTGGGACTTGATGATATATCACCACATACAGTATTTTGAAGGAATGTGCCATAGAGTTGACATCTGCCTTGACATATTTGTTTAACATGAGTCTTACAATGGATAAAGTTCCAAAGGAGTGGAAGGAAGGCAAGATTGTGCCACTTGATAAGGGAGATGACAAAACTCAAGCATCAAATTTATAAGCCCATCTGTGTGTGAGTTGTTGCGGTTAAAGTGTTCGAGAAGCTGGTGAGAACCAGGATCCAGAATTGGATTGACAACAGTGGTATTATCTTTGATGGACAGCATGGATTTGCTAAAAGGAGGTGGTGTTTTGGTAATCTACTTATTACAGTAAGGTGATGGCTTCATTGAACAAAGGAGATAGATACATAGTAGTATACTTATATTTTACAAAGGTTTTGATACATTACTGCATAAGTTGATAGTCAAACTAGAGTGGTGGGATTGGATATTGGACTAGTGCATTGGAATGGAGAGTAGCTATCTGATAGGTATCAGCAAGTTGTGTATGAGAGAGCAATATCTCAGAAGAGGAAAGTCACTAGTGGTGTGCCTCAGGGATCTGTTTTTGGGCCATTGCTGTTTATCCTGTATGTTAGTGATATTTGGGAAGATTTGGATGAGGATATTCAGTTAGGATGAACTATGAGGAGTAGAGTAGATGTTCTGCTCTTACACGAAGACGTGAATAGATTGAACAAATAGGCACAGAAGTGAAAATGCCAGTTCAATGCTGCAAAATATAAGATTTTAAAATTTGGCAACAAAGATGGGATATAAATTTATGTTTGGTGGGGATTTATCATTGGAAGTGGAGAACAAGAAATCTTGGGGTGATGGTTGATAAGGATCTTAAATTTAGAGAACACATTACCAAAATTGTGAGGACAACACAACGAATTCCAGAATTGCGGCTGAGGATAGTGACTCATAGAAGTAAGGAGATACTGGTTCTATTGTACATGGTGTTGATTAGGCCACATATGGACTACTGTGCACAGATTTAGTCACCTGGTTTTCAAAAGGATGAAGAGATGTTAGAAAGGATCGAGAGGCAATTGACTAAAGTAGTTTCTGATCTCTGGAATGTTAAATATGAAGAAAGGTTGAAAATATGCAATTTGCAGAATCTAATGGATAGGAAGAAGAGGGGTGATATGATAGAGATGTACAAGTTGGTAAGGAGTTGCTATAGGAGTAACATTAAAGTTGTTTTTCATAAAATGGTGGGAGATTGGGGAAGAACAATAGGTCATCCCTGGAAGCTGTATAAAGAGGGTGTGAACAAGGAAGTAAGCAGCAGGTTTTTTCCGTGGAGAGTTGTGAGTGATTGGAATACATTGCCTGCATCTGCAGACATTTTAATGTGTATTTAAGGAAAGGTATGATGAACTGTGTGTGTATGACAAAGGGACCTCTTAGATGAGTCTTTGACTCATCTGGGAGGTTTGTTTGTCATGCACACATCATACTCCTTGGGGGGGGTCTTAGGATAATAATAATAATAATAGTAGCCTAATCATGAATATATTTCACAAGCAAACTTTGTTTGCTTACACTTCTCTATGGGTTTAAATAAAAATATAATTTCTTGGCCTCTAATGTAATTAAACTTGTAATGATTTTGAACGGTAGTGATCAATGCTATACTCATATCTCCATTTGCTGTTATTTTCAGTTTTCTGCCTATTACTTTTATGGTCCATGTTTCAGTTTTGTTCATTACGTTAGAGTCAACCTTTCTGGAACTTTATGGACTCTTTTTTTTCAACTAATTAAAATTTAAATAGACATTCGGAATTAATACAGTTGGACACTTATGTTAGAATTTTAATTGCATAAATTTAAACAAGGTACAAGTACATAAGAAAGATTCAACAATGAGAACATCTCAGCCACCCCTGAATAAAGTTGGAGTTGCAGTTTTTATACTATGCAGTTATGCTTTATTTACATGTGGCTTACACCTTTTCATTGTTGAGTCCCCTAATACTTGCTCAATTTTGAATTCAAAAAGATAGCCTTCATACTTGAGGTGGTGTGGAGTATGCAATTAAAATTCTGACATAAGGGCCCATTATATTAATTTTTGTTTTATATACACTTATTTTTGCACACTTTTGAACTTAGTTATATTTTATATTTATCAGCCCTTTACGAAATTGAAATTTTGACATCAGTGCAAACTTCTTTTATATTATATATGACATATAATATAAAATGAAATGAACTTAGACAAATGACTTTTCTAAAATTTTATTTTCATTCACAGTTTTACTGTCAGGCTAGAATCCTTTACTTCTTCATGAAAAGGATTTTCTTCCAATGAATTCATGTATTTCACTTCACAATATGCTTTTCCTATGGCTTTTGTTGCCTCACTGGGATTCTAACCAGTTCTGTTCTGTTCACCAAATCTCACCTCTTTTAGTTTGCTGTCACATTTATAGCCTTAGTGGCTCATCATCATTGCGCTTAATTCCATTCTTCACCCATTTACACTCCTTCATTTTCACTCATATTTTTTTGCACTAATTTTACTCATTATGAAATTCATTTTCTTATCTTTAGTATCTCAAAATCAAAAACACTTCTTTTCCATTCTCTTCCTTTTCATCTATACAATATTTTTTGCTCATTGCTATAATTGAATTTACTGACATCAAATCATGATAAAGGTTTATCATGATTTGATGTAAAGGTTTATGCATTTGTCACACAATTTATAAATTTAACTGAATTCTTGTCTACAGTTATTTGAAGTATTGAAACTAATACGAGTATTTCATTGATAATGAAATACAGTATGTATTTGATTATCAATGGGCCAACTGTATTTCATTGGATGGGATAGGATGCTGACCGACCTCCCTCCACACAGTCAAAAATCTGCATATAACTTTTCACTCCCCTAAAACTTAACTACTAATAGCCTACTGGTAGCCTTATCGATAACATAAACAGTCATTTAATGCATATTTTGTATGTTATATATATTATTTACTGTATTATTCTTACAATAAAGTAAGCTAGAGAAAAGAAAATGTTATTAAGAAAATCATAAGGAAGAGAAAATTTACAGTACTGTACTGTATTTATTGATACGATAAGTTTACATTGTTTGCATATAAGATAAATTGTCTGTCTGTCAGTACCTACATCAATATTGTCTTATATGATACAAAACAATGTACACGTTATACATATCACTAAAAAACACATTTATTAACTACAGTGATAAGTTTTAATACATAAATATTTCATCCCAAGTATCTTGGGACATCGTCAGTACAGTAATTCAAACAATACGGGGAATAACATACAGTTAGGGCGCATGATTACAATGGCATCTCAATATGCGTACAGTAACGTGTTATAGAAGTAAATTAAAATGTAACTGAACAACAACAAAAAAAAACATATATAAAGAGATTATTTTACACAATTTTGTATGACAATTTCCCATACTTTAGAAATAGTAAGAATGTCATTGTGGTTTAAATTTGGTCTGTGTAATAGGGCTTCAGCACTTTCTTTATATAAACGTTCATGTTTATATAAAGATCTATGTAAAAGTTTTGACTTATCCCAATGGATCTTATGGTTTGGGTTTCAACTCCGTGTTGAGAGAGAGACAAGATTTCTGTGGTTTAAAAAGACGAATGTGGTCTTGATGTTCCGAGATGCATTTCTGAACAGATCTACCTGTCTCTCCAAAGTAAGATAACTTGCAGGAGCATGGGATCTCATACATGCCAGGTAACATCAGAGGTGAGAGTTTGTCCTTAGGAGAAGGTAACACGTTATAGATCTGGTTTATGGGTTTGTAAGTAGTGGCAAAATTGAATTTCTTCATAATTTTTGAAAGACGTTTGGAGATGCCTTTTTACATAAGTTATGGGAATCCTGTGGGCTGCTTCCTGTCTAGGTTGATGTGTGGGGAAGTGACTGATGGTTTTTTGAGTTGTTTCAAGATTATATCCGTAGTTTTCATTATTTCTACTTCTTGGTTTAGAGATTCTTCAGAGAATCAGAATTTGTGTGCTCTGGTAACTAGTGATTTAATGATGCCAAATTTCTGAGATGGATGATGAGCGGAAGAATTGTGAATATAGCGACCTGAAAATGTAGGTTTGCGATAGACAGACGTGGTGATGGAACTGTCTTCTTTTCTTTGAATGTGTAAATCCAGAAAGGAGATATCCTGTGGAGATTATTTTTCTAGCGTAAAGTTGATGCGAGGGTGAAGTAGGTTTATTTTATCTAGAAACAAGTGTAATTCATGTTCGGGATGATTCCAGACTGCAAAGACGTCATCGACATATCGTAGCCAAATTTTTGGTTTGGGTTCAAAAGTGAAATTTTTTCTTCCAGGTATTCTAGAAACAGTTCATGACTTACTTTTCACGGTATTAACAACACCACAAACACTTTTATCAACAAAGATGTTTTATTAACGCTTATATTTCACTGATTTTCAACTCAGCATCATCAGAGCTCAACACACTTGTAAACGTGACAGCCCTCTGATGGGGGGGGGGGGGGAACCAGCAGTTATCCAGGAGTTTTTCTTAGGATAACAGTCTCCCAAATTTTTGGCAAATTAATGCAACCATATTTGTTAAGGTTGGGAGAATTCTTCAAAGCCATTGCTGACTCAAAAAATAATCTTTCAGATCTATAATGACTCCTAAATAGCACATTCGTTTTCCTCCATCTAATCCTGTGTGAAGGAGTGTCCAAAGCATGGTCCGCCAGTCCCGACTTGCTATAGTAATAGTAGCGAATGTATCTTTCATGTTCTTCCAGGCGGATGTTCATTGATCTTCCTGTTTGCCCATAATAGGCCAAGTCACAGTCACACGGAACTTCATACACTCCTGGGTGTGCTAAAGGGTGAAGTTTATCCTTAGGTGAGCGGATCAGAGTTGCCAGCTTGACATGAGGTTTGAAAGTGGTGCGAAGGCCATGTTTCAACAATACTTTGGCTATCTTTTCCGATGTACCTCTGATATAGGGAATAGAAATGGTCATGTTGTATTCTTGTGTATTAGGGGGAGGGCAGAGTAATGGGCCTATGTAGTAGTTTATTTATTTTGTAGGGATTGTAGCCATTGGCTAAGAACTACAAAGAACTAAGTTAAGGATGACATAGTACTTGAACCAGGACTTGATCAGGCTGAGATGGTTTGTAATTAGGAGATGTTGAAAATGAAGAACCTATAATTTTAGTGTAGATACTTTTTGTATTAGATTCTGTCTATTACATTATTTAATCTAATAATGAAAAATGAATAAAACAAACTTAGAATTAAAGTGATAAAAATAAAGAACAAAAGGAACATAAAACCTGTAATATATACAGCAAGCCAGCAAGATGATGTTGTGTGGCCATTTTGTTTTATAATGTTATCAGGTGTAGAACAGAGATAACTAATTATGAGCATGGTTTAATGAAATTATGTATTAGGCGGAGTTAAGGTGGGTTGAGAGTGTCAGACCGTTTGGTTGGTGTGGGGAGTCATGAGGAGTAATTTATTTATCCACTGGTGATAAGAACCACACAATATGTCAGAAATGCAAAAAAACCTTATATACTCTCTCTCTCCCTTCTGGGAGAGAGAGAGTATATAAGGTTAAATTAAATAAAATTAAATAAAATAATAAAAATAAAAAAAAATAAAAGAGCAATTAAATAAAATACTCTCCACAATTCTCAAGCAACCAATGAAGATATTAAATATCTTCTAAATTTTTTCATGTCTTTGATTTTATCAATTCTTATGTTTTAATCTTCCTAAAGCATTCCAAACTGCATCAAGCTTCCTATATATCAGTCTTCCTTTGAGACTTTTGCTTTTATTATTGCAGTGAGCACTTGTATTGTTAATCTTATATCTCCTGTTCTGTTTAAAATGTAATGATTTTATTTTTGCTTTTATGTTTTGATGATATATAGAATAATAAATTTTATTTTGTTCTTAGGGAAATGAGAATTACACAGGAATTGCTTCTCGAGACACTGCAAATGCCCTTAAAATTCTTACAAAAGCTGTTAGAGGTGTAGCTGCTACAAGTAAGGATAAAGATGTGCAGACAAAAATTATCGATAATGCTAGGGATGTTATGGATAAATCTGCTCAACTAGTAGAAGAAGCACGAAGAGTTGTACAAAATCCTGGAAATCCTGAAAACCAGCAGCGCTTAACTCAGGTGAAGTATTTACACTTGATGTAATTGAAGATAGTAATTTTGATATAAAATTGAAAGGTGTGTATTACATGTAAGCATGGTCATCAACACACACTCTTGGTCATATTTATAGATAGATAGATATTTAATAAATATATATTTTTTTAATTAACAGTATTCTTCTATAATATTTTGAAATAAAATATTCATTTGTATTATTTAATATTAATATAGGTATTTGCTTATACAAATACTCATGAATAGTAATACAAATTTCTTTGTACCAGGTGTTTATTTTTGTACACATGTATACTTATTATTTTCTCAGGCATCTCCATATGCAGTCAGATACTCATTGTGGGATGCTGGTGCCAACCATTAGTCATACAATACTTATCTTTTACTTGAGCTCAGTCATTGGCAGAGCACTCATAACTGCCTCTTGGAATGCATTCCATTCATTCTCCAAGTTAAAGATTAATCCTCACACTCTTGTATACAATTTCCCGCAAAAAAGTCTTCTGTGTAAATCCGATCACATACATTATTAAAGGGTTTTTATCAAATAGCTTTTGTAACTCAGAGACATTCTGTCTGTCCTCATAGGTAGCATTCCATAGTACTTTCACAATCTTGCTCACTCACTTCTGGATCTTCTCCCAAACTTCCTCATTTCCAAAGAATCCAGGCAACCAGATCTGTATGTAGTAATCCAGATATGGCCTCATTAAGGCTTTATAAAAAAGGAATCATAACTTCCCTATCCCTGCTTGTATTCTTCAGCACCCAAGTAATTTAATGAGCTGTTTTTGCAACCTTAGCAATATGCTCTAACTTCATCTTTCTATCTGCAGTCACCTCCAAATCTCTGGTCTCATCAATTTTCTGCCAGCCATTTCCATCACTGTAGTATATAGAATGATTTCTTCACCCCAGTGCATACATGGTTCTGTACTTTGCCTGATTAAACTGGCAACTGATTATGCTTTGCACATATCACCAGTCTGTGTAAGTCATCCTGCATGGTCTCTACATTGATGTTTCCAGAGTTTTCTATCATTGCAAATAGCTGGATCATCATTACAATCAACACCCATAGGTCCAATGCTTATTGGTTTCTGATTTAGTTTTCATTATTTTCTACCTTTCCCTTTTGTCCATTGGTAGATGACTCAACTCTTGGAAACTTTTTCCCACTTTTTTCTTGTACATCCTCTTCTTTTTATGGTGTGTATTCTACCAAACACCAAGATTGTATCTTTTCTGCTGTCATCCATCCTGCAGATATGTGTGCAAAAAAAGGTTAAGTTTCCTTTTAATTATTTTTTTACATTTGATTCTCTTTCCAGTTTACTTTTCTGTAGAGTTCTTCATTCATTCATTACCTTTTGCATTCATCCATCTAATTTGTAGATCCTTTTTGCAGCATATTCTTTCTTTCCACTCCCTTCCATAGAGACCACTTCTGAATATGCATGTCTCCAGTCACTGCTTTACTTTTCCATATCTTATTTTTTTGCCTGTTAAGCTTAATTTCACTTTTGTTATCCAAGATTTTATCTCCTTTATACAGTCTAAAGCATGCATCATGTTGCTCTCTAGGTATGTCAAGCTGCTAACCTTTTCTAGCTCATGTCCCTGGACCTTATTTGCTTCTTCATCCTCTTCATGAATATCATGCTTTAGTTATTTTTCAATGTCCATTTAGCCCACATATCCTGCCTTCTTCACTTCATCACTATTCTGTCTAGTTCTTTCTTTAATAATCATCATTTTATCACTGTTCTGTCTTTAATAATGTCCATGTCATCTGCAAGTATTAAATTATTGATTCCTCTTATATTTTCCTTTTAATATTCATTGATCTTTCCACAAGCATGATAAAGATGTTTTGGGATGAGCTGATAGCATCCAACTTGACTAGGAAGTTTTACTGCATGTTTTAAATCAATTCAGTTAAATTTCATTCAGATAGTAACACCATCTGAAAGACTGTATGGAATAATTCCAGATAGTTATATTTTGTCAATAGAGAGTGCTGCTCTGTAATTCAGTAGCTGTTGGATTGATTAGTTGTTCCTATTTAACACACTGCAGAATAATAAGTATTTTTTTTTTAGAAATAATTAATAGTATCATGTTCAAATGAACTAATTTCTTTGTTTTTATGAGTGTACTATTCATTTTTATTTGGTTGTTTAGAAAATTGCTCAGTACTCAAAAAGTCGGTATTGTTTGGGAAATTTAATGCAAGGGATTTTATTAGATGCAGTGTGCATGAGATGTATTCTTTACAAAGATTTATTAGCAAGTTTACTGTGTCATCCAAAATTCATTTTTTGGTACTCTGAATTATTCAAATTAAGGTCATTTCCAGAGGAACATTAAATGTCATTTTCTTTAACATTTCTGAATATTAAATTTTCTGAGGAACATTTATTGTTCCTCTGAAAATGACTTTAATTAATTCTTTACAAAAGGTGAAAGATTTATGGAAGTAAAAGGAGACTGTGAAAGATTATTAAAAGTGTTTTAAAAGTGAGTGCTAGAAGCATGGGTTGAGTAAAAAAAAAAGTGTAATAGCAGAATGATGAATATTATTGAAATGGATGAATGTCACTGACAAAAATTGGTGTCAGTGAGAATGGAGTGGGAAAAAACACACACAAAGCAAGCAAAAGTGAGCAACATGCCTGAACTGTGAATGATGACAAATAATAACATGACAGAACTGTGGAAGATCAGAACAAAGTGGTAATGAGAGAAATGGTATGGCTATCTGAAGTCTTCCAAAAATTGTGAGCTCAGATGACTACCGAACACCTTGTGAGTAGTATGCAAGAAAGCATTGTATGGTCAGCCTAAGAGGCCAGTGAGAGCATGAAGAAATTATGTTTCCCAGATTCATTACAGATATCAATGGCTGTTAAAATGCAAAGAGGAGAAAGAGTTAAAAGAGTTGATATATTATGTAGATATAGATTATTTCAAAGCTGATGAGTATGGTATGAGAGACAATATAAAAGATATGAAATATGATGTCCGCACATACAGTAGACTTCAATTACCCCCCCCCACACACACACACACACCAATAGTTCCCTTACTCGGTCATATTCAAGCCCTTTCATCCATCAAATTTACTTCATACATCAGGAAAATGTAGAAGTACCGCAATTGACAAATACTAATGCCAGAAGCATCTAGAATAAGGGAGTGGGGAGGAGTTTTGATCATTGGTCATTTCAACTTAGACAAAAGTTATAGGCATTAATGAAACTTCGTTTGGGTAGAATGGTATAGGTATAGAAATAAAATGTAAGACATGATATTTTCAAGATTGATAGAAAAAACAGGAGAACAGTGTAAGGTAAAGGCATTGTTGATGATTTGAAAAGAAGTAGAAATTGCAATCAAATGGAGTAATTCAGCAAGAAGGCAGAGATTTAAGAGAAAGTACATTTGAGGCTATTGGTGTGAGACAAATGCAATAATGCTATATATATATATATATATATATTGTTTTATGAAAAAAATTGAATGACTAGAACCGAGATTTAATTAAAAAGGTTTTAATATAAACACACTACTAGTTTCGGCCTGTAACAGCCTTCTTCAGGTGACATTATAAAAGAAAAAACACTAAACATTGAGGGTTAAAAGACTATGAACATCATAGACAGTCTTTATACATAATTAGCATTAAAACGTTGTAGTTGAAGCTGTTCTTTCATTTGTTGCATTGTTGGGAGAGTGCGTGCTTGCTGCATCACGTGAACGCCAGTACATGATTACAGCTGAATGACTATCAGGGAGGTTGTATCAGGGAGGTCTCATACCATACTCATATATATATATATATATATATATATATATATATATATATATATATATATATATATGTTAAAGATACCAAGCTATTTTAAACCTGGTTTTACTCCATTTCCCAAGTAAGCAAACAGACAAATAAGTCAAGCTTGTGCCTGCACGTAATGCAAGTCAAGCTGACCTTGCATTACGTGCAGACGTAAACTTGACTTATTTGTCTGTTTGCTTACTTGAGAAATGGAGTAAAACCAGGTTTAAAATTTAAAATAGCTTGGTATCTTTAACATTTATTATACCCAAGGTAAAATACTTTCTACACACACACACACACACACACACATATATATATATAGTTGTTGTCTAGGGGTTGTAATAGATTATGTGAATGGCTTGCATTGGAAAATTAATACAGTGGTGCAGAGCAATTAATTATTATGAGGGAATTCAATTATGGAGATATAGATTTGAAGGAAGAAAGGTGACATGTATGGAGAGGAATGGAATTTATATTATTTTTAAGAGATGAGTACCTGAAATAGAATGTGATTGGGGATAGGGGGAAATGTGCTTGATCTGGTGGTGGAATCCTTGAGTTTGTCCATAACTGAACATGATAATTCTCCCAATTGGAGAGAATTATCATGCAGCCATGAGCTCGGCAGCTGCCAAATATGGAATTTTCAGTAATGGAAAAGTATATATGGTTGGCCAAATAGTGGATCTTCTCTCTCTCTCTCTCTCTGACAAAATAAAGTTAATAGGCTGTCGGTTTGAATTCCACCTGGGGTAAATGTTTGCGATTGTCTTTTAAGTGGCAGATGAATTTCACCATCTTGAGACCACCATCCATTTACTGGAGGCCTGAAGTGACTTGAAAAAGTTCTGTTGGTCTCTAAAGTGGGGTTTTCAGATTAGGTAAAAAATCAATTTAAAAAAAGTAGAAACATAATTTTTTTTTTAAAAATAGAAAATAATCTTTAGCCTGCCCATGGTACTAAGTGCTATAAGTTTACAACATTTCATGGGTGGGAATCATCTTAAAGTGTGTGTGTGTGTGTGTGTGCGCGCGTGCGCGTGCGTGCGTGTGTGTGTGTGCAAAAGCTGAGCAGGCGATTTTTGATAATTTCTGAGATAGCTTCAAGCAGTGCCATAGCATAAGAATGTGCAGAGGAAATTGTTAACCAAGCATGAGAAGTAGTTAAGGAGATTAATGCTGATGTTGCCCAGGATTGGAAGATAAATAAACAGAAAGTTGTGCAGCAAGTTACTTTGCACATTAAATGATTTAAGGGAACCAATTGTTTGCTGATGATGCAAAACTGGGTAGGATAGTTAAAGATGATATAGAGATCCTGTAGTGTAATTTAAATAGACTGATAGTATAGACAAAGGATAATGGTTGTAAGTTTAAAATGGTACCTTGTAAGTTATGCACTTTGGGATGAAAATATTGCAAGCTTCACTATCTCAATGAAAACTGCAGAAAAATTCATAAGGCATGATTTTGGAGTGAACTGGGAGTTGAAGTTCAGAGGACATTTTACAGAAGTGGGTAAAATAATTTAAAAGATCCCTTGGATGTTAAGAAACAGACCAGCTGAGATGAGGTTTTTTATTCCTCTTTATCATGTTTTGATAAAGACTACAGGTGTAGCACACATAACAAATGTGTTCAGAGATTTGTTTGTCTGGGTTTATTAGGGATGAGTAACTGTTGGAGAGAACCAGAGAATAGTGACCAAGATGGTGGGTAGATGTATTTAATGTTTCCTATGAAGATAGTTTCAAGATTTGGTTACAAAAATTAGATATCATAGTGGAAAAGAGATGATATGGCAAAATGAGTTTTATAGGATTGATACAGAAAAAAATTTATCAATGCATAACAAGAAAGGAATTATGTAAACATGTGATGTGCAAGGGCACAAAGAGTAAATAATTTTTTGCTTGAAGAGTGGTGAATTGGCAGAATGGGTTGCCAAAGTTAGTTAAGTGTATCACTTAACTAACTTTGAGCACACTTAACAAAGTTAAGTGTGCTCACAGTGAGTCCTCTTGCAATGAGACTTTCCATTCAGTGAAGTTACCATGTAATACTAATAATGATTTTATTCTCAGAGAGAACTACAATGAAAAGAATCAGTATGACTGTTCCATTTATATTAAATAATGATCCCACAAGGGAACTACAAAACTGTTACTAATAGTCTCCTTAAAACGCCCTAAGAATGTGTGAGAGAAGCATATTTGGTACAGAGATCTCTCATTCTTTAATAGCCTGCCTTTATGGAGCTCTAAAACTTTACAAAATATACCTAGTGAAATTTGGAAATATTATCCTTCCTTATTGCTCTTGAAACATTTAGTAAAGTTACTAAATGATTTAACAAAACAGATGCCATCCATAAAATAAATTGAGATTTGGACTACCAGTTTGGGATTAGTTATGTATTTTTGTCCTTCTGTCAATATGACCAGCAGTCTGTGGTAGTGCTGCATATCCAGTGTTTATCCTTCCAACCATTTATACCAAGCAATAAAAGTCATATATCTTTGGTCAGTACTAATGAAATATTTCCAGACCATTAGATTTATGCCACCAGACTTTAATTTGTGATGTTATACTTGAGCATTAGATAATTCCCAGGCAATGACAATATTCATACCTATCCATCTGATCAGAAAAAGTAGCATGATTGCCCACTTTGTCATTCCATATCACAGGTGTTCAACAATCGCCTTGACTAATTATGATGTTTGTGACACCAGTATAGTCTGCATTGTTGATTCTATGGTTGATCTTTGACTAATATGCAGAAACTGAAATGCTGCAGCTGTTTACTTAATTGACTGACCTTTGTTACAGATCCTTTGAATTCCTGATTGTTACTTACTGCATCAGATTGCCAGCAAAGCACCCTTCCATGTATTTTTTGGGTATAAGCTTCCTGGGTTTTCATGTGCATATAATTTGCAAGGCTCTATGTTGATTGACTAACACTTAACTGAGCGTGTAAGAACAACATTAATCTTACCAACCAAAAATTTGAAAAGCTGATGGCTATAGTTGAGATCAAGAAAGCCTCAAAAAGGAATATTCATTCATTACTATATTCATTCCAAACAGATTAATTTAACTAGTACAATAATATTTGGTTTACAGATCAAGTATTGATAAAATTATTAACTCTACCAACTAGTTTTGCCACACTTTAACTGTTGCCATCTTCAGGACATATAGGCTTAAAATAATCTCACAATTATGAGTAACTGTAAAACTGACAAGAATAATTACAAATAAAATAGTATCGAACGTGAGTGAAACACGTATCGTGTGTACAAGATTAGCTAGCTGTGCTAAGGAACTTCCTGTAGTTTGTATTGAAATTCATTTCTTGTATTTTTAGAGATCTAATAAGGGTTTTTCATATTTCTGGGAGTATTAAACCTTGATTTCTATTAAGGTTAACAGTAGAATGAGCGACTGTGGTTGCTTTGAAAATTCTTGAATGATAGGTTCCCTCTATGTAAGGGGAACAACTTTTGTTCCACTCGATGACATGGTTGGTTGTAGAGAAATGAGATGATAGGCCAGAAATGTCCTGTCTGTTGTTTTTTATGTAGCCAATGTGTTCCTTTTGTCTGATTTTGAGGCTTCTTGAAGTCTGTCTGATGTAACTTGAGCCACATGAGCATGGAATATTATAAACACCAGCATATTTATAGAAAGGATGATTATCTTTTGGAGATCTTAGTAGTTTATGAATAGTTTCTATTGGTTTAAATGTTACTCTTATTTTGTGTGGTTTGAGGAGGCTGGCAAGCTTGTTGGAGATGCCACTTACATATGGAATTGCGATAGTTTTTATATATTGAATATCTTCTTGTTCTCTTTGTGGTGGTTCAGAGAAAGGGATTTTATTGACTAGTCTTCTTGGATAGCCGTTCAAGTACAGATTGTTAGAAATTAATGTTAACTCATCTTGAAGGGTCATTTAACGTTGATTAAGATTGAGTAATGTTCATTGTATGTGAGTATTAAATTGTACTTTCTCTTTATGTTAGGACAGCCTTTTTGTGATCAATAAGAAGTTACTTAGGGTCCTTACTTAAAATCCTTCAATGGTCAGATATGTTGTGCAAGCCACAGTACTGACTTCCTAGAGCTGCATACAGTTCACAAGATGCACTTTAGACATCATTGGCATATTATTATTATTATTATTTGACACCTCCAGGGAGTCCAAGACTCATCGAGGGAGGGCACCTACTCTACAACTCTCTGTCTCCACCGCTCAGTCTCATCCACCAACCACCAAATATCATAAATTCTTTAACTGTGCTCAAGTATATGATACATTATTCCAGTTTTTGCCATAATATATTATTTCTTTATACTTTATTTATTAATTTCCCATTTTGTTGGCTTATTTATTTATTATTTTATTTTATTTATTTTATATTTTGAATCTGAAGCATTTCAGGTTGCAAACATATAGTTACTGGAACCATAGTTGGGTTAATCTAGAAACCTGTCTTTAACATGCAAACATGGAAATTTTCAAACTTCTGGTAAGTGGGCTTGTTGTCTCACGTTGAATGATGTGATTCTTCTCCCATCCAAAGACATTCACAAGCATCCATGTCCAAGGTGTGAGTCCAGTTCATAGTATCGGCTAGAGAGAGTAGATATATTATCTGCTGGCCATCTCTTGAACAGTGTCACCATGAGCAGCTGTTCTTCAGCTGCTCATGGTGCACCCTGTTAGGTATCTACTTGGATACTGAATGAATGAGAACAGGCTAGCAATTTGAGATTTAGGCAACCAAATTGTATTGTTATTGGCTTAAACCATAAAGCAAAATAATGGTACAATATGACAGAATTTCATGCTGGCTAGGGATGTCATGCTGTTAAACAAGACCCACATTGTTTTCAGCAGGGAACCAGAGTGAACAGCACAAAGTCGACTACTGGAGCAAATCACAGAACACATCACATCTTGATATCAACAGAGTTCAAGATTGGTGCTATCAACATGAGAAGCATCAATGAAAAAGAAATGGAACTTCCAGAAGAATTGACAAGTACCAGATTGACATGATAAATGTGACTAAAACAAAGAACACAAAAATTATGAGATCTTTCTAAGCAACAAATACAGAATGCTATATTCAGGTCAGGAAAAAGTAGTATCTATAATATTCAATATTAAATAATCTTCTTGAATGGCAGGCAAGCAGGGGAAACAATGAGACTTATTTTTGCCTGTGGTCCCAAATAAAGTTTTACTAAGTAAGGAGTGGAGAAATTTTTCAAGGCATTAGAGAAGGCAGCTGACACAACAAAAAATAAAGAAACGTTGGTGCTTGTTGAGATCTAAACAACAGAGTAGGAAATGATTACCAGACATAGAAATATTTTGGGAAAATTTAGAGAAAAGACAAAGCTAATAATAATGGTAAGTACCTGTTAGATTTCTGTCCAGGACATGGACTAGCTATTATTAACACCATGTTCCAACATAAAAATGTGCACAAATTCACATAGAGAGAAGATGCAAGAAAACAGAAAAGTCTAATGACTGTGTTATTGTCAACAGTGATGCTTTCCTACTGACACAAGCATATACAGATTTGAAATAGGAAGTGATCACCATTTAGTGTTGAGCAGGATAAAAATGAACTTCCTCTTGAATAGAAGTGTGTAAGAAAATTTTGAAATTAATCAAAGTTGAACAGCTACCAGATATAAAATGAAGACTCAAATACATAAACATTATTTAAGAAAAACTGAACAGGTTTGGAAAACCCTGAAAAAAGCATTAATTGATTGATTCAGATAGAGAAGCATGTAGTGAAGTAATCTGCAGTGATAGAAAAATCAGAGCTCCATATTGGACTCAGAAAGTTAAAGAGGAAGCCAACTAAAAAAAGAAAGCATATCAAAGTTCCTGGCAAGTAAGTCAGCTTGTGCACTTAGAGAATACAGAGAAAATGTAAGAAAGCAGAGCACTGTGTAAAACTTTCTAAATAAAAGCCATGGAAAGACTTTGGTAAGAACATAGACAATAAATATCAGGAAGGTAGTATTTTGGAAGCTTTGAAAAATCTTAGAAATGGAGGGATGAGTATACTATAAAAAGGAATTAGAAATGATAAATGTGACATGAAAACTGAAGATAATGAAACAAGTGGTGTCAATACAGTTGGTAGGAAACACTCAACAGCAATGCAATCAGGAATACATATCCATACATGAATTAGAAATAAAGCTGTCAAAATCCTGAAATGTGAAGGGCAGTTTAGATGATATTTGACCAGAAGTGCTCAAATATGGAGGTATATAAGTTTTATGGTAAGTACACTGCATAGTTCAGAAGGCTTGGTCAGATGGTTGGAATTCCGAATGATTGGAGTAGAGCTTTTATAGCACTCATCTATAAAAAGTGAAATGAAATAAAATGTGAGAATTACAGAGCTATTTCCCTGATGAAGTGTTCCTGGTAATTTATGCAAGTATACTTGAGAAAAATTGTGGAGGCAAAGCTTCAAGAACAGCAAGCTGGATTCAGGCCAAATAGAAATTGTCAGGATCAAATTTTCACATTAAGACAAATAGTTGAGAAATCATGGGAATATAACAAAAATCTATATTTAAGTTTTGTAGATCTGGAAAAGGTATATGACAAGGCACCAAAAACTAAACCTGTTCAGAATCCACATTATGGAGGAAAATGGTATTAAACCTGATGTCAGAATTGGTGATATTAATCTCAGCCCTTTACGTTATACAGGTGATGTTATACTTTTAAATAAATATAGTTCAAGTGTACAAGATTCCCTGACTAAATTAAATGATTATTGTAATAAATTTGGTATGAAGATGAGCATTATTATTATTTTGTTATTATTATTAGTTATATTATTATTTATATTGTATTATATTATTATTATTAGAAGAGTAATAATAATAATAATAATCATCATAATATGATCAGCAATAAAAAGACAGACAATGAAAATAGGCAGGGAAAAAAATCAACTGAATGGAGAACCTATAGAACAAGAAAAACATTTCAGCTCTTTAGGCACGATTTTTAGTGAAGATGGCAAATTAAATATGGAAATAGACAACAGAAATAGTAAAGCTGGTAGGAAATCAACTGAATAATTTTATATGGAATAAGAAAGAAATTAGTCAGAGCACTAAATTAGCTGTATACATGACAGTGTTCAAACCAATTTTAATTTATGGGTCCAAACTAGGTTAGATATAAAACACTTAATCAAAGACTGGAGACCACAGAGATATGCGAGTTCCAAGAAAGATTAGGACTATAAAAAAAAAAAAAAAAAAATCAATGGCAGTATCACATTAAAAATGGCAATATTAGGAATGAACTTGCTGCTGTTAGCATTCAGGAATGTGTTATTAGAGTTTCCTCTCCCATTCTGTTTAAGAAAGATTAGCAAAACAAGCCTTCTTTTCCAAGTTGGCAGGAAAAAGACCAAGATGTAGGTGGGTTGATACAGTGAAAAGAGCGTTAGAAGACAAAAATATAAAATCTGACAATGTTGGCATCTTGACAGATAACAGATTAATTTGTAGGAAATTTTTCAATTGTAAGTTAGTAATGATGTAACCTTTTCGTATAGTACTATCATAATATCCTGTGCACCCCTGGTACATATCAGGAATATAATGATAATGGCATTTATCATTATATTCCTTTATATTATAAGTTTTGAGAAAATAAGATTTGTCTTAAAAATTAATCTAGGCAGATTAATTTTTAAGATTTTTGATTATTTTCATATTTATGACATTTTAATTTATTTTATAGGTAGCCAAATCAGTATCAACTGCACTGAACAACTGTGTAAATTGTCTGCCAGGACAGAAGGATGTTGATGATGCCATAAGAAATATTACAGATGCTAGCCAACTTTTAAATTCTTTGGAGGTATTTTTTGTTTTAATCATATTTTGTCTTTGTGAAATAACAATTATCTCTAGAACAGTTTTTATTATTCAATAATAATACTATTATTTGTGCAAGGTGCAACCATTCCTAATGTGATTTTAGGAAATGTACGTTCTGATAAAGCACTTGGATAAAGATTGTTGATATAACAAAAAATATAACAAAAAAAATTTATCCCCCCCCCTCTAAAACAACTGTAGAGGGGAGGGGGATAAATGGCTTTGAAAAATGCAAGTAAATACCAAAAATAGAAAAAGAAGATAGTCTAAGAAAGCTATGATGTAAAATAAAAGAATTAAATATTATTATTATTGTTACTGAGGCCACTAAAGGGTCAGAGCTAGATAATTGTTAGACATACATAGCCAAGGAATGTGGACAACCTTCTTGGGTGTCTGATCTAATATCCAAACCTTACTTTCACATGGTGCAGCCCTATTAGTAGGTATCCACCTGTATACTGAAAAATTGGGGTGTGGGAAACAAATATAAGGTATATGGAAATGCTTGGAGAAATTTTAGAAAAAAAGTCAAATCTAATAATAATCATAAGTATTGATCGATTTTCCATGTTCCAACATAAAGATGTGCAGAAATTGACATGGACTAAATACCACAAACATGTAGAAATGTTTGGAGAAAAGGGCCAAGATAATAATAGTAATAAGTATTGTTAGATTTCTATTCAGGATGCAAACTAGTCATCATTAATGCCATGTTCCAACTTTAAAGCTGCAGAAATTCACATGGACAGAAGACACAAGAAATAAGAAAAAATGTATTGATATTATTGTAGATAATAATATCTTCATTTTGGTTCAAAGGGATTTGAAATAACAAGTAACCACCATTTATTTTTGAGCATGATAAAAATGAACATCCTATTGAAAAGAAAAATATGTAAGCAAGTTTTAAAAATAAATATAGTTTTGCTGCTTTCAGAGTTGAATTATAGATTCAGATATACACATATTGAAACAAAAATGAAAGAATTTGAAAACAAGAACCAAACCTTGCAGTTGTTTGATGATGATGCACAGATAGGCAGGGCGTTGAGCGATTCTGCTTATATTAGTAGATAACTCTGATTATCCTGCCTATGCACTTTGGGGTTATGTGATATCCAGCAGCGTATTATATTGGTGGGATTATGATCGGAGTAATTGACGATGCTAGAGATCTTGCAGCTATGGTGAATAGAAAGTTATTGAGAGAGGACTTTGAAAAATTGTAAATCAGATAAAGGGATGGAAAATTAATATAAAATATTCATTATAAATGCAAAGAGTGCATATCAGTACTTGAAAAAGAAAAAAAACCATCATAAACCTGAAATATAGAAAGATAGGATAGATATTTGATCATAAATACAAATATAAAAGTTTTACAGTGACTATACTGCATAATTCAGAAGATCACATTCCATTTGATTATAGTAGAACTTTCATAGTATCCCTTTTTAAAAAAATGGGGTAATAAAATTAAATTTAAGAATTAAATTTCAGAGGAATTTTCTTGCTTGAGTGTTCCATGTAAGTATACCTGAAAATATACTAAGATGAGCTGGAAAACATTGACTTCATTCTCAGTGAAGAATGTACTGTATGAAGCAGGTAAAAGCTATTTAGGTATAATTTTAATCGAAGGCAGTAAATGAAATTTGGAAATATAGAATAAGCTAGGCATAGTATGGTTTGGAACTAATTGAATAGATTTATATGGAATAAGAGAGAATTAGCTCATGCTAGTTTATTTGATAGATCTGAGAGCTGGTGGGTTGGGGCAGGGAGCGAAGGGATTTGATCAAAGACTTTAGAACCACAGATAATAGAATTCTGAGAAAAATCTTAATTTTTTGTAGAGGACGAAAAATTAGAAAGCAATTTGGCATTGTTGGCATTCAAGAATGCATGAGTGGAGCTAATCTGAGGTTGAAGTTCACTTAAATAAACAAGAGTGGATGGATTAGTAAGACAGATGTTGGGTGCCATTATAGCAAGAAGAAGGTTGAGAAGTCAAATGAGGTCTAAGTGATGCAGTTAATGGTGCCTTAGAAGTCAGACATATATGATTGATAACATTGGAGTCCTGGCAAGTAACAGATTAATTTGGAAGAAAATTGCTGATAAGAAGCTAGTATTAGTGGCAACATAAGTTTAATTATATACTATTATACTATAATATACATTCCTTGGGGTACATATCAGGAATTGATGAATTCGGAAATATGTTAATACTTAAATTAATTTTAGGTACAAGAATATTTATTCATTGGTTGTTTAGTGTTTATATGATCTGTAGGTTACTTATGATTATTATTTATATGGGCACTCCATGGAATTAAACTCATAGTGGGATACCCACTCTATTCATTAACACAATACACAGCTCATTCCACTCATTCACCAATCTTCAAGAAAAGAACCTAGTCTACTCATCTTTACTAACCACACTCTTAGACAGCTTCCAAGTATGACCTCTTGTTTTTCCCCTACTCTACATGGAACATGATACTTGCGTCTTCAAAATAATATTAAGATGGTTCATGACAAAAATACAATCTAGCTTTGTTGTGACAAACCTGGAAATAACAAGCTCATAGCTGTAATATGCAAAAAGCTATAATGATTTTAATTTATGCATATTCCCATCCAGTTGCTCACTTTTATGATGAGCATACTACATGGATATACCGTACAAATTTTGGTAACTAAGCAAATATTCTTAATTGCTTATTTAGTTTTTGGAATAGGAAAAACAAAAGCAGCAACCTAGCTTTTATGACAATCAGCATCAAATTATAGGCCAGTTTATTACCTTATTTTGCACTTGGGAATCACTTGACCTATCTCGCCAGTGTCTTGCCTCTGGCCCACCTCCCTCACTTTACCCAAATGCTGTCATGACTGTAAAATTAGTTAAAAATTAACCTTTCCATCAGATTCATGTCTACTAAAAGACATTCTCCCTTATTTTGCAACAAAGTCTAACTTATTCTTGAGTTAGAACGTGGTGTGAAAAATATTGAAGTATGTAAAAAGTTTACTTTGTCCTCTTCAGCAGTATCCACATTGATGAAGAATAAAGATACTTTCATATTAGCACTGGATCTTGAAGGTTCAAGTGGGAAAATTTGCTAAGCCATTTTGATGTTGACGATTTTGTATTTAACAATGGTTGGCTGATCAATTTAAAAACTGAACTGACATAATATAATTTATTCAAAAACTAGTGGAGAATCTCAATCTGCAGATCCAATAATGACAGATGAATAGATTAGCTGTGGTTGTGCTGAAATCAGGAAAGATTTCAATAAAAAAACATCTACAATTCTGACAATACATTTAAATTTAAAGCATAAAATATGTTGGTGGAAAAAAATCAAAGACTTGCTTAAAAAAAAAACCTTGTTTGTTATCAGAAAACTATTACACCTCAGTGTTTCAGAAGCATAAGGAAACTTCCTGTGGATTACAGTATGAACAAGAAAGCTTGTATGACTTTGGTTATTTTTTGGCAGTACTTACATGATGGATAAGGAATTATTCGAAAAGAAAAATATTTATTGTTAGTTGATAACTGTCCTGCACATCCCCCAGATTCAAAATTTGTCTAACATTAAGCTAGTGTTTCTGCTTCCCAATGCAACATGAATTTTAGAAACAGTGGACATGAGTGTAATCAAGAATAAGAAAGGATCTTACAAAAGATTTGTAATTCTACATTATATTAGTCAAAGAGAGCAGAAATTTAATGGGTCTATATTGATATTGGATGCTATACATTTATTGAATGCTGCATGGAATAATGTTGCTTTGACAATGACATCCAATTACTTCGTAGATGAATATGTTACAAATGAAGAAAACTTATTATTATCCAATTGGTTGCTATGCAACAGCATTCTAGGTTTTAATAATGACATTAATGAATTTGTATGAGTCAATGACTTGTTAACTAGTGGTCTTCCTACAGCGAGTGATATCATTGATGCTGTGCTCAACAAAGACAATGATAAAGATGATGACAAGTGATGAAAATGAATCAAAATCAGGCTGGACGATTTCCCAGGCACAAGGTGCAGTGGACACATTATGCAATTTTTTTGAAGAAACTGAGGCAAATAATGAGACTTTTAAGGTGTTGAGTGTTTTAAGGGGAAATTTGAGAAATATCGAATTGAAATCTTTACAACAAACATTAGTTTTAAGATTCATAAATAAAAAAGACTAATTGAAATCTTGCTTATTAATAATTGGTATTGCTTTTAATTATGGAAAAATAAACTGTGATGAGTATTAAGTGTATGTTTATTTATCCATAATTTTAAAATTATGGACAAATAAAATGTGTTTACTATTAAGTGTATTGTAGTTTATACCAGCATATTAATACAAATAATATGTAGGTATGTTATTATATTATTTTTTCTCTCTGATACTTCTTTTTTTAATATTTTTTAATGATTTAGTTTTGAATTAAAGTAATATTCAAGTAATTCATAAATATAGTAACATATATTTCTAATCATTTACAAAACGAATTAATTAATACATCTATATGCAGTCAATATAAATTAGAATGTAATTATAAACGAAGACCTAGTTGTTGTTGTTTTTTCTTACTTCGTTACTTTTTTCCTTTGCAGTTTCCTCAGTCTAATAAGCCATATAGTGAACTTCAGAGCAACTTGAATAATGCAGCAGCAAATTTGAATGAAGCAGCAACAAATGTAGTAGCATCATCTAAAGGGCCACCCACTCATTTAGCAACCTCAGCTAAAAAGTTTGGTAATGCTTTTGGCGATTTACTTGATTGCGGTATGGAGATAATTGGACAAACTAAGGTAAATAATACTAGAATATTTATAACCTAAAATATTTCTCTGAGCATTTTAAGAGAATTATTAGTTTTGTAACTTTTTAAAATATCACAGATAGATATGTAGATATATTTTATTGGATAAATTGACCTAAATCCATAACTAGTATTTGGTCTGTCTAATTAAACAATTTGAAGCTTGTATTTTTTTTTTTTAATCCAAAATTAAACCCATAATATTTGAATAGTCATTAAGCCGCCCTTTAAAATCACATTCCCATATAAAGTAATTACTGTAATAACCATTGGTTGTAATTTTGTATGCACCAAGAAAGTAAAGTTAAAAGTAATAACACATTTAACAATTTTGTATTCTGAAATGATGGCTTTGTCAGTTTGAATCAGTTGTTGTGAATGGATATTGTTTTGCATTTTGGATATTCTGTTCATATGAATATAAACATAGATTGACTTTGTTCTGAAAAATTATAAAAGTTAACTTTCAACTATCCATAAGCTAAGAAAAGTTTGAGCGGTTTTTGGTATTATGTGATACCAAATACATACAATGATCAATTTAGCCAGTCAATCATTTCTTTTGGCATTATCAGGACAAAATAGACAAGTATCCTGCACTGTTAGCACATGTGTCTAGTTCAGGGCATGGAATGAACTGAAATGGGCCAAAATGTGTCTTATTAATGTTATTTTCAAGATTTAATAGCTTATCAGAATGCAAATGGTAAAAGATACAACTTTCTTTTTTTTATTTATTTATTATTATTTTTTCATGATAATTCAATATGCAAAGCCTCTGCATCTCAAGTCAGTTTCAGTGATGCCTTTTGGGTGGAATACACTTGGATTCGAGTCCTGTCTAGGACATGAAAAAACCTTTATCAGGGCTGTTCAATTGAAGATGACTTGGCTTTTCCTCATATACAGGAATCAGGATTTCCCTTCCAGGAAACTCATGTTTTTCATCCTGCAAAACAGACAAAGTAACCAGGAGAACAAATGCAGTTTATATACAAAATGTACTATAGGCATAGTACATTTTGTATATAAACTGCAAAGCTGATCACCCTGGAATAATGGTTAGGAAATGCTTCAAACGTTATGGGTGCATAAGGGCCTACCAAAACCATAGGAAGAAGAATCCCATACACAACAGGTTTAGTAACCTATAATATAATGAGTATGTGGATTTTTTTAGACCGAAAGCTAGTGTAGCAAAAATAACTAACACTGGGTTATTTTATAGGTCATAATAGTTATTTAATTAAACGTACTAGTTTCACAACATATGTTAGTGGCTTCCTCTGGGTTAGGAAGAACAAAAAATATACAATAAGCAGTAAATATGAATCATTACATAACTAACAACAGCATATATAGGAATCATTACACAAAAATAAAAGTAAAAACAGAAACATGTGGAGTGTAGAAGCTGACATGAGTCAGTCATTGTTCAGTAGGTGTGCACAATAGTTTGCAGAAAATTTAAAGTTCGATGTGTTGAAGGATCTAATAAACAGTATTATTCAATGATTCAGAGTAAAGTAACACATTCAGCAAAAGAGAAATCCTGATTTTTTTTTTTTTTTTAATGGCAAGAAGCAATACTTGTAATATGCTTATGCCAAGAGAGGTTTGATGATAGAGAAATCCCAAGAAATGATCTCATCTTTTATAGAGATTTGAGTGTTGTCGAGAGCAAGACTTTTAGGAAATTGTTCTTTTATTGTGGGGTGGGGGTGAGAGATAAGGGAGAACTGTTTGCTAGCATTGAAACTTATAAGATTCTCTGAACCTATTCGAAGAATGGTTTAGAGATCAGAATTTGGGATAGTAGAGATCTTAGTGATATGCATAGGACAAGGATTTGTCAAATGAGAGGGAGTAGTATAGTGTACTGTCACTAATAAAGCTGTGTATTAGGTTGGTGGTCAACCTAATACACAGTTGGTGGTCAATGTTGTATGCAGATGACATCTTGTTGTGTGTAGATTCAAGAGAAGAAGTGGGAACTAAACTGGAAAGATGGAAAAAAGTACTGGAAGAGAGAAGTATGAGACTGAGTAGAAGTAAGACAGAGTATATGTGTTGCGCAGTGGGTGGCGGCCAGGAGACAGATCTGGAGCTGGAAGGAAATGTCATCAGGAAGGTGAGAGACTTTAGATACTTAGGTTCAACAGTGGAAGAAGATGGAGGAGCTGAGAAGGAAGTGGGATGCAGGATACAAGCGGGTTGGAGGAACTGGAGGGAGATGGCTGGAGTGTTATACGATAAGAGGGTGCTGATCAATCTGAAAGGCAAAATTTATAGGACAGTAGTGAGGCCAGCTATGACATATGCTATAGAAACTGTGGCCCTGAGGAAAAATAATATCAGCAAGATGGAAGTAGCAGAGATGAGAATGCTTAGGTGGATGTGCGGTGTGACCAGAAAGGATCGTCTGAGAAATGACTATGTCAGGGGAACAGTGAAAGTTACAAACTTAGGAGCAAAAATACAGGAGGCAAGGTTGAGATGGTTTGGTCATGTGATGAGGAGGGAGGACGAATATGTGGGAAGAAGGGTCGTGCAGATGGATGTGCAAGGAAGGCGGAAGCGTGGGCAGCCAAAGAAGAGATGGAGGGAGCTGGTAGAAGAGGACTTGAAGATGAAGAACTTGGATGTGGTGACAGCCCAAGACAGGAAGGTGTGGAAGAGACTCATTACAAACAGTGACACCATTTAAGTGGGAGAAGCTGCAGAAGAAGAAGAAGATTAGGTTGGTGGTCAACTAGATTAGGTCTTACACATGCACACATAGGTGAGAGAACAGACCTTTATAGCACCCCAGCAGTAGTTGCACAGTTAAAGGATAAGGTACCGTCAACCATGGATCTGTTCAGTCATAAGGCTGGCAATCCATTTTCAGAAGTCATGGGACATGCCAAAGGATGGGAACCTACTAGACCCTATCGAAAATCTTGGAAATATCAAGGCTGATCATCTAAGATGTGTCATATATTTCCATGGTGTTTGTCCCAAGATGAGTGACAGGCAAGCAGATTTCCTTGTTGATTGACAATGGTGGAATCCATACGTATCAATTTATTAGTTGAGCACTTTCAACATAGCATCAGAGAGAACTGAGGTAAGAGAAATTGGGTGGTAGTGTGATTGTAACGATTTGTTATTTTGAAGAATAGGCTATTCCTCAGAATTGTATGTGGGCTAATTTCCATGCTGTAGGATAGATACCAATGGTATACGATAGCATAAAAAGCAACACAGAATGGAAGTTAAAACACATTAACTTACATGGAATACACACCTTTAAGATGATTGGAGAAATGCCATCAGTACCAGGAGACTTTTTTTTTTTGTATCTAATTTGGATAAAGTTATTTCTTTCTGTTGAAAGGTCAAAGAGGGCATCATGATAAGTGTTTGGAATGGCTGAGTGTTGCAGTGATGGACAAATGCCACAGCTGATGGCCTTTGTCCATCACTTCTAGAAGGCATGACTGTTGTTTGGACAGAATGCAAGGTTCCTGCTTTTGCTCTTTCAGGATCCATTTTGGTTGATCAATTATTATCTTGCAGCTATTTAGTGCATCGATATAAGCAGTTAATGAAGATGGAGTTTTGGATGAAAGCCAGTTACAGTATGCTTGATTATTCACTTGTGCAACCTTGGTGCACCTTGGAGAACCAAGGCTAAGTTAAGGACTAGGAATGTAGAGTAGAATAGAGAGTAAACATTTCCATACCTATGAGAATTATTTCAGTGACACATTCAGTACCTATATTTGGGTCAGAAAGTTGGAAGTAGTACTCAACCAAGGAAATGAGGCACAGAAGTTGTGAAGATCAACCCACTTGGCATTTCTGTAATGTCATACCACACATTTGTAGGGTGTGTGTGTTGCTCCATGGGAGAAGAGATTAGCTCTAGGCTGTGGTCTGAATTCCATAGAGGACAAGCAACATTAGTAAGCACTAATAAGCATGAGGTCCAAGTTGTTTAGAGAGTGGTTACGAATATCTGGTATTTGAGTGAGTACGTGAACAATTTGTGTAAGGTCAATAGCAAATGTCTCAGCATTTTAACCTGCCTAATCTGTGCAGTTAGAAGAGGAAAAACCAGTTGGTGATGTAAAATGTTGTTACAACATATCCTTACGAACTTGCTTACAACATGTCTTTAAGGATATGTGTGTTGGTGCAAAGTCATCAGCCTCTACATACAAGTAGCCCACTTGTGAAGTTACTTCACACGCAGACTTTGTTTGGTTACACTCGGAGAAAGGATAAAACTAAGAATATAATTTCTTGGCATCTTTAATTTATGGCAGTGGCCTCCAAAGTGGTCGATAGAAAAATATACGACATCATTGTACTGGTAAAATATAATTCGGTTAACTGGGATTACCTCCATCCTGAATGACAATGCAATTAAGAGTGAATCGTGGGAACAGTGACATGAATAGGACCTGTAAGATGGAGCAAGGTCATGAAAATAGTTACAGAGGCCAATCGAGTAGGCCAAAATGACGTATTTACAATAAACGGATGTCGGTGGTTCATGCCCAGCTGCCTCGAGATTGCAAACCTTGCGCGGTTGCTTATTTACTTATACTTACACGTATTCGGTCCCACTCTCATTTTTGCGCATAGACATACAAGTGAGCGTTAATGTTCTAAAATTCATCAACATACATATTATAATTCAATCGTTATTCATTCATGAACTAAACTTCTCTGTGTTGAAGAGTTCAGCAGGGCTGGTAGTTTTGTACATCCTATAGCAATATGTGAGTAGGTATATTATTTAGACCTATTACTTTTGCTTACTGACTTCAATTTTAATTATTTTGTTACAACCCCAGTAACCACAATGGCAGCTTCAGATTCTAAAAAGAAATGCAGACAATATTCGTTAGAATATTTGAAACTTGGGTTTATTGCTTCATTAAGAAACGAAATGAAAACATCATTCCAGATTGGATTATCATGCCATTTTCTGCAGATATTGAAAATATTGAGTGTAACTTACAAGATGAACTTATTGAATTGTCAGTTGATCTTGAAGCTAAGGTGCTTTTTAAAAATAGGACTTTAAGTTACTTTTGGACGAATATAAATGTTGTAGAAAAATATCCAAAACTTTCTGAAGTGGTACTCCCCTTTTTGCTTGCCTTTCCAAGCTTGTACATGGTTGAAGCTGGCTTCAGCCATGTTAATTCCATTTTAATAAAACAAAGAAATAAGCTAAATATAGAATTCTGTGGTGATTTAAGGCTGAAAGTTACTAATTTTGAACCCAACATTGCTAATCTTGTCAAGAGTCACGAAGCACACCTTCACATCGACAACATTAGTAAATTGTATACCAAGTTAATAAAGTCTTATTTTCATATATATATAAGGAAGATTGTATTATTGTTATTTTGTTATCTAAATTAAATTTTATATTTTATATATTATTTATCCCTTCTATCAAATATGTAATGTTAAGGACGTCAAAAACAAAAACGCATCCCTTTGACGTTAAGCCAATATAATAATATATACTATATTATACATACAATAAACACTGTAAGCATCTTTTTTGCTTGTCCTATTATAATTACATAATAGTAAAAAAAATAGAGGGGGTCGATAAAAAGTCAAACTTTTGAAGGGGGTTGACGGTCAAAGAAGTTTGGCGATCCCTGATTTATGGTGTTGTAAACATTAAATATAATTAATGTTTAATTAATTACAAATATATCATACGTATAATACATATAATTACAAATATATACTGGAATCAAATGGCCTCAATAAGATATAAAAATACATATTTTGGCAACTTTGAAATCAAAAAAGGAGTAAGACAAGGATGTGTCTTATCACCCTTACTGTACAATATATATAGTGAGCAAGTTTTTAAAAATATTTCAGAACTGAAGGGTGTAAAAGTCAGAGGTAGGAACTTCAACAACTTCAGGTATGCAGATGACACAGTTCTTATAGTTGAATTGGAAGATGATCTTCAAAACTTAATCTCAGAAATTTACAACAGAAGCTTAGACATGGGACTAATTATTAACCTAAAGAAAACAAAGTGCATGATTATATCAAAAGAACCAATAAATAAGAAATTGAACATAACTGTTAACAAAAAGAAAATTGAACAGGTTCAATCTTTTATATACTTGGGACAAATGTTTACAGACAGAGGAAATTCCCTTAAAGAAATAAAAAGAAGAATAGAGATTGCAAGAAAAGCCTTCACTGATATGAAAACTGTTCTAACATCCAGAGACATTAATATAGACACAAGAAAAAGATTAATAAAATGCTTATCTGGTCAAGCCTTCTCTACAACAGTGAAACTTGGACTCTAAATAAAGAAGCAGAGAAAAAATTAGAAGCTTTCGAAATGTGGACCATCAGAAGAATGTTGAAAATACCATGGACAGAGAAAATGAAAAACGAAGATGTTTTAAAGAAAGCAAAAATGAAAATAACATTAATGAAAATAATTAAAGAGCGAAAACTTAAATATTTTGGACATCTAACTAGACAAGAAGGCATTCAGAAATTAATATTAGAAGGGAAATTGGATGAAAAAAGAGGGAGAGGTAGACCCAGGAGAATGTGGTTTGAAGACATTAAGGACTGGACTGGCTTGAATTACCATAAATGTTCCAGAGCAGCAAAAGAAAGAAAAAGGTTCCATGACATGGTTGCCAACCTCCTTCTAGGATGACACTTGAAGAAGAAGAAGAAACATTAAATTCTCAAAGGAAGATCACCTTAATGTAAGGCAAGTTACAGTGGAGAAAATTAACATTTAAAGAAAAAAAATCAAGAAGTTTAGAATTGTCTGAGACATTAGAGAGATTTTCTGGCAAAGGACATCAAAATTAGAAGATTCTAAGTTGGATACTGTCTTGCATGGTATGTCAGAGTGAACATATGTACACATTCCACCTTTGAGTTAGAATGAGTCGTAGGGTGTGTAATTAGGAAAGTTGAGATGAGCAGTAGTTGAGGAAGCTTCAGTTTGAGTTTCTGTCAGGAAAAGCAGGTGAGGTTTTGTATACTGGAGGTTGAAATGTACATTATTGAGGAAGGAACTTAGACCATGTATTTGTGAAGTGGATCTGGAAGGTTCTCTGAGGTTTACTGTTGACTACTTGGGCAAACATATTTCTTATGCAATGTCTAAGTTTTGGTTTTTGGGATGTCTTTTAGTAGCACTTGTTTTTCATACCAGTATCCTCTGTGCTTCATCGCCTTTGGCAGTTGGAACAGTAACATTACAACACTGTTTGTGAACTGCTCATGAACAGTGCTGTAATGTCACAGTTCATCAGTGGGCTGGAATTCTTTACTTTTAGTTCTCACTTAATGATATGAACTGAACTATTGGCATGTGATGAAGTGTGTCTTATGTGTTGTGCTAGTGTTTACACTAAATATCTGACTAAGATTAGAGTTATCTGTGTTATCAACTATGGACAAGAGAAAGTATTATTTTTTATGGATTTTCAGTAGTTTCCCACCAAAAAAAAGATAACTCTTATTAGAAATAATTCCCACATGATATCACCATGCTATTTAAATTAGTAATGCATTCAGTTATCTCATATCCAATTTAAAAAAAAAAATCTCTAACTCCACATTGAAAAAATGGCCATTTTTATGGAATCATGTAAGTGAGGGAAGCACTAAGCTTTCCCCCCCCCCCCACAAATCTTCCACTTCCCACCCATTGCTGCATTATGTTGATAGCACGCTCACTGTTTGGCCACAGGTAGCCAGTACAAACTAACATATTTTAATACACTTACATTATGCACTTAACCTAGAAGAAAATTTATGGTGGAAATTGAAAACTACTACTTACCATTTCAAGATACTTTAGTTGCCAAACTTCTTATACCACTCTTTTTGTTATTCTGTTTACTGAAAACTGCACACATGTACATACTAAGAGATACCTGAATAATAATTGATGCTACCATCCTGCATAGTAATGTGGCATATTAAAAACATTAATGCACAGAGGTAGCCATTTGTTTCAAGGACATCATACTCTAAAATTAATTACAATACATATTAAATAGTTTTGTTAGTAATCCTACAAAAAGAAAAAAAGATTAAACTCTTTTTATGAAAAATACAGCTCTCTCACATATGATTTCTCTGGCATTGAATGAGAGTTTGTGTTTTTTTAAGGTTTCTGCCTGGTCTCTGAAAGATCCAAACCACTTCGAAACAGCTGTTAGGCCAGTGAAATTTTATTATGCACTAATAAAAGGCAAATATACAGACACCTGGGCAGCATTTGTGTCTTTTAAGTTGTGCAAGTTAAGGCAACTCGGATGTCGAGGATTGTATTCTCATAAACTCTGTGGTCAAAATTTTGAAATTTTTCAGGCTTCTGCATATATTCAGCTTTGAAATAAGATGGAATCTTTAATATCCCCTATACTTATATAAAATAAATAAATAACCAGATACTATAATGTATTATCCTGTAAAGCCATGTTCAAATTAGCATAACTTATCTGCTTTCCAAAAGATGAAATCCACCATTATCAATACCAGGAGTATATTGGATCCACTACCAATTAAAGTTGCCTATCAAAGTCAATCTGGTAGACTTAAAAAGGGAGAACACCAGAACTAAATTTTTAGAAAAAAGTGGACTTTCAGATGATGTATTGCATCATCCTTCTTGCAGTAAGATGAATTATAACTACTAGTTTAAATAGATGTTGCTTCAGAAGTGAATCATTCTGGAAACCTCGTAGAACACTCCTAATTTAAATAAATTTGACTGCAAGAAATTGCCAGAAATTCCACTGAGTTCATCCAAACAATGCAAGTCAGAACATTAGGACAATAGCTTGAATATTTTTCACTCTTTCTCATCTCTGCATTATATGTCCTTATGATTATACTGTGGTTGCTTTAATTGAGAATGCCTCAGAAACATACAACAAAATTTGCGTGGAAAGGCTTAGACACTGATTATGCATTTTTTACTAAGCAATTTAAGGAAATTACGTCACTAGGATAGACATTAAAATAAATTTTAATATACTTCAATATTTCAGCTGTCCTACTTTGGCCAAACAGGCAGGACAGCCAATATCAGAATTTCAGAACACAAAGACTACATTTGGTTTCACCAGTACAGCCACGCTGGTCTTGCTGACCATGTGCTGGATTCCTGCCATAGAATATGGTGGAAGAAAGCCACGATAGTACACTGTAGTAAATACAAGTATGAAAAGCTTTTCATGGAATCAGCTTCAGCCCTAAGAAACAATCCGAACCTCAACAAATTTGGCTGCGTGAGACTGTCTCAAATTTGGGAAACCTACATCAGAAGACCTTCAGCCCAATCACCCAAGAATACCAACATTGCCCGCTAGGGGGCACCATCAGGACTTCAGGAGAAATAATAGCTTTCTACTTCTTCCTCATTTACTGTTTGTTGTACCTGTGTGCACGTGTCTTTTTCTTAAGTTTCTTGAAAATGGCAACGTGACGTTGCCGAAATATCATCATCATCATCAAATTCCTGCCATGTACCCTCAAAGGGTGTACAGGATATGACAGTACTACATGAAAAAATTACATCATTACTAACTTCCTATCTACAATTTTCCTCCAAATCAGTCTGTTACTTGTCAAGACTCCAACATTATCAGATCTTATATTTCTATCGTCTAAGGCACTTTGTACATATCAATCCACCTATATCTTGGTCTTCCTCTGGGTTGTTTTCCTGCCAACCTGGCAGAGAAAACTTGTTTTGCTAATCTTTCCTCTCCCATTCTATTTAAATGACCATACCACCTGAGATTAGCTCTGCTAACGCATTCCTGGATGCTGACAATGTCGAGTTCTTTCCTAATAACCTCATTTTTAATATGATATTGCCATTGATGCCATCTGTTCACGCCTCGAATCTTTCTCAGGACTCTCATATCTGCGGTCTCTAGTCTTTGGTCAAGTGTTTTACTTCTGACCCAGCTCTCAGATCCATAAGTTAAAACTGGTTTGAACACAGTCTTGTATACAGCTAATTTAGTGTTCCGACTAATTTCTATCTTAGTCCATATGAATTTATTCAATTGACTTCCCACCATACCAGCTTTGCTGATTCTGTTGTCTATTTCTATATTTAATTTACTATCTTCAGTAAAAATCGTGCCTATGTAGCTGAAATGTTTTACTTGTTCCACAGGTTCTCCATTCACAACACAGTTGACATTTTCAATGATTCTGCCTATTTTCATTGTCTTTGTCTTTTTATTGCTGACCTTCATATCATGTCTATTACAACAGCTATTCAATTTAGTCAGAGAATCTTGCAGACTTGTAGCGGATTTATTTAGAAGTATAACATCAGCCGCATAAAGCAAAGCGCTGACATTAACATTTCTAATTTTGATGTCAGGTTTAATACCAATTTCTTTCATAATGTGATCCATATAGATAATGAATAACAGAGGGGATAATGTACATCCTTGTCTCACACCAGATTTAACATTAAACCATCTTCCTGTACTTCCTTCAATTCTAACTGCTGACTTACAACTCAAATAAAGACTAAGTATTGCTTAATATAATGCCCCATTGACACCATATAACTGCAGCGCATTGAATAGCTTCTCTCTTGGCACCTTGTCATATGCCTTTTCCAAATCGACAAAACTTAAATACAGATCTTTGTTATATTCCCATGCTTTCTCTACTATTTGTCGTAAAGTGAAGATTTGATCCTGACAGCCTCTATTTGGCCTGAATCCAGCTTGTTCTTCACCAAGCTTTTCTTCCACAATTCTTCTCAAACGTTTCTCAAGTATACTTGCATAGATCTTGCCAGGAACACTCAGTAGGGAAATACCTCTGTAATTCTCACATTCAGTTTTATTTCCCTTTTTATATATGGGTACCATGAGAGCTCTACTCCAATCATTGGGAATTTGTCCCTCTGTCCAGGCATTCTGAATTATGCAGTGCAGCCACTGTAAGACTTTTATACCACCATACTTCAGCATTTCTGGTCGAATATCTACTCCTGCTGCCTTTCCACATTTCAAGCCTTTGATAGCTTTTTCTACTTCAAGTATGGATATGTATTCCTGACTGCATGCCTGGTCAGTGTTTTTTATCACTGTGCTGTCATCACTGCTTGTTTCATTTAGCAGTTTTTCAAAGTAATTACTCCATACTTCAAGGATATCTTTTTCTCCTGTTTTCATTTCACCTTAATCCACTCTAACTCCTTTTACCGCACTCTTTCCTCCATTCCTAAGCTTCTTCAACAACCTCCAGAATATTTTGCCACCTTCTTGATATTTATTTTCTATATTCTTGCCAAAATCCTCCCATGACTTTTGTTTAGCTAGTTTTACACACTGTTTAGCTTTCTTACATTTGTCTCTGTATTCTGTAAGAGACAAACCTGACTTATTTGCCAGGAACTTTTGATATGCTTTCTTCTTTTCCTTCACAGCCTCTTTAATTTCCTGTGTCTACCATGGAGTTCTGATTTTTTTATCCTTGCACACAACCTCACCACTTGCCTCTCTGTCAGAATCAATCAATGTTTTCTTCCGAGTTTGCCACTGAATCTCCAAGGCTTGATTCCTGTTCTCAAACTCTTTCATTTTCTTTTCAATAATCTTTCTGTATTTTAGTCTACAGTTCACATCTGAGAGCTGCTCAACTTTTATTCGCTTTAAAACTTTCTTACATGTTATTCTTTTCAATATGAAAGTTAATTTTATCCTTCTCAAGACTAAATAGTGATCACTTCCAATTTCAAATTCTCTGTACACTCTGGTGTCCTGCACCAGGGAGAAAACATCACTATCAACAATAACATAGTCAATGAGACTTTTCTTATTCCTAGCCTCTTCTCTAAATGTGAATTTGTGCACATTTTTATGTTGGAACATGGTGTTAGTAATAACCAGTCCATGTCCTGAGCAGAAATCCAACAGATATTTGCCATTATTATTAGCTTTGCTCTTCTCACCAAATTTTCCCAAAATATTTTTGTATGTCTCACAATCATTTCCTACTCTGCTATTTAGATCCTAAACAAGACCAACCTTTCCTTTTTCATTGTGTCAGTTGCTTTTTCTAAAGCCTCAAAAAATTCCTCCACTTCTACCTTAGTAGAACCTTCTGTGGGACCATAGGCACAAATAAGTCTCATTGTCCAGTTCCCCATTCTCATATTTGCCCACATCACTCTACTTGAGACTGACTGCCATTCAAGAAGATTAGCCTCGTATTTTGTGTTGAATACTATGGCTACTCTTTCTTTTCCTTGATTGTCATTGCCTGAATATAAAATTTTGTATTTATTGCTCAGAAAGATCTCACCAGTTTTTGTCTTTTTTGTTTCAGTCACCCCTATTATGTCGATCTGGTACTTATCTAATTCCTCAGCTAGCTCCCTTTCTTGCCATTCAGGCTTCTTACATTGATAGTACCGATCTTTAACTCTGGTGATGTTGAGTTGGGGTGTGCTTTCAGATTTGTTCCAGTAGCTGACTTTTCGCTGTTTGCCCTGGTTCCCTGGCGAAAACAACGGGAGGGCCTTGTTTAACTGGGCGACGCTCCAGCCGGCATGAAATTTTGTCATGTTGTACCATCATTTTTTATTTTGGTTTAACCAATAAGAATACAGTTTGGTCGGCTAAATCCCAAATTGCCAGCCCATCCTCATTCGTTCAGTATCAAAGTAGATACCCAACAGTGTGCACCACAAGAAGGTGAGGATTGGACATTAAGTCAGAAGCCCTGGTCGGTTCTCCGCATTCCTTTAATGGCTATGTGGAGGTCTCCTCTCAGTTATACAGCTTTGACCCTTAAGCACTCCGTTGCCGAAATATTGAAGTATATTAAAATTTATTTTAATGTATATCCTCCTAGTGACATTGTAATTTCCTTAAATTACTTAGTAAAAAAATAAAAAAATAAAAAAAACAACAACAAAATTTTGTATGTAATTCTGGCAATTTCTTGTAGTCAAATTTATTTAAATTAGGATAATTGGTTTGGGATTCAAGAGTATATGGGAGATTGTAAATTGTAGACTAAATGATTACCATTTAGTTTTAAGCAGGATAAAAATGAATATTATATTGAAGAATATGAAAAATAGAAAGCTTTAAAAAATAATTAAAATCATTCATCTTGCAGAGGAGAATGGCAAACTTAGATATACAAATATTATTAAAGAAGGGGATGGGAGGAGGAGGAGTTTGAAAACAAGAACCAAACCTTGGCATTTCATCAGAAAAAGCTGAAGAAAATCTTCATTTATTCAAGAAAGATATATGGAAGGTTGTTTGCAAGATGAAAGAAATCAGTACTTTGTTACTCAAGAAGTTAAAGCTGTGGTCCTACAGTAGAAGAAATTATATTGAAAGTTCCTTGCATGTAAATTAGCAGGTGTTCCTGAGAAAATATAGACAGAAATATACAAAACTAAGTAAACTATTTGCAAAAATATATAAATAAAAGCCAAAGGAAAAATTTGGAAATAACATTGAGGATAAACATCATGAAGGTGGCAGAATGTTCCAAAGCTATTGTAAAAACAAGTTTAAAATGGAAGAAATGGTACTTTAAATGGAATTGGAGATTGTAAATATAAAGTTATATGATGAATATCTGGATTATTTACCTTGAAAGATTAACTATGATAAATGGTGACAGGACTGTGGTAGAAATTATTCAAGAGGACTGCAATCAGGAGTGTGTGTGTGTTACCATATATAATTAAGTATGTAATTCGATTATTCTATAGAATTATAAGTTCAGTTATATTAATTAAGAACTTAATAGTAAAAATAATGTGTTAATGCAGATGATGTGCAAAGAGGTATTTATTTATTTATTTGCACATGATGAACAATGGCATAGCTACCTTTTTGGTGCACCTAAAAAATTCATAGCTGTGTACTTTTTTAAGTGTGACAGTTTCAATAATTGGTAAAATATCCCATCACTTGTGCTTTTTTGACACTGGTATCCTTGGCAACTGTGCCAGTACCATAGCATTCCTATGTCACTGATGATGAACTCTAATAGTACTTCAAGTTGTGAAGTACTATTAGAGTTCCAACCGGGGAGGGGAGGAATTCTTTTTATACATAAACATTTTGTAGTGTGACATCCCTGCTTACATATATATTTCACAAAATATGACTTTTTTTATTATACCAGTGCAGGGGAAATATGTTTTGCCTTACAAACACCAACGTGACCTTGCATATAATTGTATTATTATTTCATTCCTAGTGTCCAGTCTAATACAGAGTGAGTATCACCTTTTCCATAGCTTACTTGAGGAACTTTAATATGTGCAATAGAAATGATAAATTTAGGATTCTAATATCAGAAGTTATTTTTTTGCTTGTAAAATGGAGCATTCTTCAAAACATACTACACATTTCTTTTTATTAGATTTCTCATCAATTCTATGTTTTCATTACATTTTTATCACATGCATATTTTAGGGGTTTCTTCTGATGGTTTTCTTTAATGGAAAAATTATTTTAATTTCGAATGTTTTTCAAAGCTTTGTTTAAACATTCTTCACTTTTGAGGTATAATACTCCCAAGTGTTTCTTGGGAGTATTATACGTTTATTTAAATCTTTTTTTAAATCTTTGATACATTGCATGCTTTGGTACAGGCATCCTTTGTAATACCATGGGTATTAAAGCCTTTTAATGAGTTGGTATGAGTTGACTGTGCCTTACTTTGTTTACTTGCAGTATTATCTTTCATTCATGTGATCGGTTTTTTCAATATTCTGATTTCCTTTTTCTACACTACCCTACTTTGGCTGTGCCTTGGTTTGATATGTACAATTTTCAAATCTGACCACATATATTGCAAAATTTCTATTATTTTATTTTAAAATTCTCTACCATTATCGGACTGCAGAATACTAGGCACTCCAAATAGTAAAAAATATATCAAGAAACTAATAACCAACTTTCAGAGATTTACATATCCACTATTGGTAGCACATGCCAAAGAATCAATTTCAGTTACAAAGTATGTTTTATATACCTAGTTAAACTGTATAATAAAAAGCATTTGTTAATTCTTTACCAAAATTCCCATGGTTATTTTATAGACTACCTAGTTAATATGTAAAATAGCTTATAATTTCATGCATTACCTAAACATTTCTTTTTAGACATATTCTTTCTAAACAATATTCTATATGTATTCTATAGAATAAACCACTTATTCTATATATAAATTTATTCTATAGAATAAACCAGTTATTCTATAGAATAAATACCTAGTTATTCTATAGAATAACTAGGTATTCTATAGATGATAAATTTATCACTAAGTGATAAATTTCATATTTTAATACTAACATGTATAAATAATTGAGGTAGAAAAAAGCATCAGAAATGGTGAGACTACACAAAATTGGTAAAAGGAACATTTTCTTAAATACGAAAATGTTTTAATTAGAAAATAATGTTAATCCATTTAATTTCATATTCATATACAGATTATACCATATTATAGTGAAAAATTCTACTTTTAAATAGCAATCTTATTTATTATTTATAAATAAGTTGCAGTTCTAGGTTATATTTAAAAATTTTGTGTGTATGAAAGGGGCTTGCTGTTGAAAAGGCATTAGAATTTTTTTTTTACTTCCATTTGTGCTAGTGAGGGAAGGGGTATCCTGTATTATGGCAGAAATAGGCTTCAGTAGTTCTGAATCAAAGTTGGTTCAGGAAATATTCAACAGTCTTATTAATAAGTGGTTTTTGTTGGGGGGGGGGGGAATGAACCGAATACAAGGTCACCATAGGAGAAATAGGGCATTATAGGCATTATTTTATAATATAATTTCTGTGTTTATATAATGCACTAGGAAAATCCTTTTCACTTCAGCTTCCAAGATAGATGATTCAGAACTTTCTTGCAAAAACCAGAGCTTACTTGTACATAAGTGAATGAAGAAATCTGTTCAAACTAGAAGTATTTTCTTATTTTTTTAATTTTGCTATCTCAGATATTTTATTTATTAATTTTTTAAAAAAATGTAATTTTTTATTCATAATTTAATCCATAATCTGTTGATTACATCTAATCAAAAATAGTTATTATTACTTTTTAAATGATACCTTCTTTTTTTTTTTGCACCATAAAAAATTGGATATAATTCTAACTTAAACCTTTACCGAGCTGCTACTATTTGATGGTGGGGACTGATAATAAACAGATTAAATATGGGTTTTCCTGTATAATATATATTCTATTGATTCAGTGAAGCATTTTGCATGTTCTAACTCTAGTCGGCATAATAAATTTATGTTTTAATTTTTTCTGTGCTGAAGGATACAGAAGTGCGTGGACAAATGGTTGTGAGCCTAAAGAATGTGTCAATGGTATCAAGCAAACTACTTGTTGCTGCAAAATCTGTAGCTGCCGATCCTGGTGCTCCAAATGCAAAGAATCAGTTAGCATCTGCTGCCAGGTGAGTAGATAAATTCATCTGGTGATATTCAAAAATATGATTAACTAATATTAGTATTTGGAAAGGAATCAATCGTTCGATGCTGTTGGCATACTCTCCCTCGATGAGTCTTTGCACTCCCTGGAGGTGTCACTTTTTTTTTTTTTAAATACAATAATATATTTTATTGATTGCTGAAATATTTATACATACAATAAACATCTTGTGTGACATTGCACCTTATAATTTTACAGAGTTCAGCACTAAGTGCTGCAATTTCTACATTGGATTCCAATTAAAATTTTTAATAATACTTTTTTGCCTTTATATTATGTATTTACAACACGTGTTCTTCTAATATTAGCAATGAAGATTATACAGAATGTTTTGTATAATTGTTTATTTTTTATTTTATTTTTTTTAAAGTTTGAGCAAGAGTGATTATACATACAAATTTCTGCATTTGCTTATAAGGATTACTTGTAGATAAGTGAGGCAAGTTAATCCCACCTACTTCGAAGCTTGGGTTAGCTTTTATGAAGAGAGTGGGATTTAGCCTTCACTATTTGTGTTGTTGCTACTGTTTATGTATGGGATGTAGGCATTGGATGCTAATGATTTTTGATGTGTATATTAGTGTTAATGGTTTCTTAACTTTGTTGGTATATTTTCCAGAGTTCATTTTTTAATGTTCTGTAGTTATCTACGTGTTTTAACTTTCTTGGTAGGTTGTTGAGTTGTGTGGGTATCTGATGTGATCTTACAAAAGAACCTATGAGTTGTTGAAGGGTGTGGGGATGTAGAGAGTTATTGTAGGTCGTGTTATACGATATGCGTCTCTGTTGTTTCGATAGGTGACGTTGAAGTAATTCCTTGTTAATGTCATGTAGTGTTTCAGATTTTTAATGCTCAGAATTCTGTGTATCGCCATGTGCTTGTCGGATATTGGTTGTTGCGTGGAATGTGTCCAGATCACTGGTGACACGATTTTCCTGTAGTGTTTCTAATTTTGTTAGGTGGCTGTTTGATGTATTTGCATAGACTGTTATTCCGTATCTGAGTAGGGATTCACAGATACCGTGATATAAGAGTTTTTTTATGTTGGGTGGAATAATGTCTTTAACTTGGAAGAGTTTGGTGCGTAGGTATTCTATATGTTTTGTTCATTTAAGGTGGGAATCTATATAGAGACCGAGGTATTTTGCGTGTGTTACAGGTTTGATTTCGGAACATTGGCAGGTATTTTTGTTGTTAATGCAGCGGTATGCGTGACAATGTATCGATAGTGATGCGGGGCATATGATTCTTAGGTTGTGTATTATCAACATCTGTGTTTTGGTGCCGTTGATTAGAATTGCATTTTGGTGGAAGTATGTTGTGATTTCGTTTAGGTCTTGTATTGCTTTGCAGAGAGCTGTGTTAATGTCTGTGTGGATTGCTAGTAGTGCAGTGTCATCTGCGTATTGAAATATTTGACTTCTTATGGATATGTTATGAACATCGTTAATGTATATGTTGAATAGAGTGGGTGATAATATGGCACCTTGAGGTACACCGTATTTTACTTGTATACTCCGACTGTGACATGTACCTATTTTTGTTACTTGTGTTCTGTTTGAGAGGTAGTTCTTGAACCATGTATGCAGTGTTCCTCTTATACCTATTGAGTATAGTTTGGTGAGTAGTATGTCATGTTCAAGTGTGTCAAATGCTTTGGTTAGGTCCAGCAGTATAAGGACGGCGTACTTGTTTTTGTCGAGAGCTTTGTTTATTGTGTCGGCGATGTCTTCTAATAAAGTAATGGTGCTTTTCGTTTTCTGAAAGCCGTATTGGTTTTGTGAGATGATGTTGTACTTTTGTAAATAGTTCTGTAGTCTGGTGTGTGTGTTATTTTTTCTAGAATTTTTGAGATGACTGGTAGTGTAGCTATTGGTCTGTAGTTCTGAGTATCGTTTCTTTTGCCGTGTTTGTATATTGGCGTAATTACTGTTTTTAGTTGTTGTGGAATAATGGCTGTGTCGAATATTATGTTCACGAGTTTCAAAAGTATTGGATTTATTTGTTCAAAGTGTGTTATAAGTTCTGTGAGTCTTATTTTGTCTATTCCTGGAGTGGTCTTTGGTTTTAGTTGTAGGATTGCTTCTTTCAGTTCCTGTTTTGTTATGGGTGGAAAATAGATCGTTTGTTGTTGGCTTTGTGTCAGTAGTTTTTTGTTGATCATTGGTAGTTTGTCTTTTTTGAGTTGTGTGATGTTGTTTGTGAAAGCATGGTTGAACGAGTCTGCTAGTTCCTCTTGGTTTGTGTCCTGACCAAAGTTTTTTGCAATAAAATCTTGTGCTGAAGTTTTCTTTTTTCGGGTTACTAATTTGTTGAGTGTAGCCCATGTTTGCTTACTGTTGTCGTTATATTCCATGAATTTTTGGAAGTAGTAGTGTCCTTTTACCCTACGAATTTTGGTTAGTTTATTTCTTATGTTTTTGTATAAGGTTTGTAAATGTGTGTTATTGGATGACCTTTTAAGTTTTTCCATAGTTTTCTTTTACAGTAATAGTATTTAGTATGTCGTCATTTATCCATGGATTGTTGTCTGTTTGGCACCTCGTTTGTGTAGGTTTTGTTGCTTTTTTGTATATTTTTGATAACCAAGTAAAAAATACAGACTTAGCAGTCTGTATTTTTTACTTGGTTATCAACAATGCTCTTTAGCATGATCGAGTTTTGTCGACTTTTGCGGTGGTGGGAGGGGGGGGTAGGAAATGTAATAAAACAAAGTTGAGACTAGTATATCAAGATATGTGTTAATGGTTGAAGAAGCGTGGTCAAGAGTATTTATGTTAATGTTTCCTATTAGGATGAGCCTGTGTGTTGTATGCGGTTCAATGCCGCTTAGCCATGTTTCTAACTCATGAAGAAAACTGAGTGGATTATTATCTGGGGGGTCTGTATATTGTGTTTATTGTGTATTTGATACTATTGTGGCTATTTGTGATTTCCAAAATTAGTGTTTCCACATGTTTGAAGTGAGTTTGTTTTTCTGTCACATTGTATTTTTCTTTGATAAATGCCACATTGCCACCTCCTCTTTTGTTTGGTCTACATAAGTTGTAGGTTTGATAATTATTTATATTGTATGTGTAAATTTCTGTGTCGTTTATTGCAACTTCGGTCAGTATTAGCACATCTATGTTTATCATGGTATAATTGAGCTGTGTTATCAGTGTAAGCCAGTGTTTTTTTATACTTCTTATGTTTGTGTGTATGATAGTGAAGTTGGTGTTGGTGGAAATGTTGTCTGACCATTTCTTCAAAGAATCAAAGACCTTGAAGTTTATGTTGTCTGACTGAATATGTTCGCCTATGTTTGAGATCTCCATTATATAGTTTTTAAATGAGTTCTAATCTTATTCTTAAGGATATGTGAAAAGTTAGTGTTTTATATAAGTCAGATTCACATTTAATTATGTATACTCGAGTGTTTTCATTCTTTCTCAAAAATATCTGGGAATTCTTTGTCCACAGGAACTTGTAGTTTTTCTCTGTGTTTGTCTTCCTTGCTTGGTATAGAAGATTTTTAGTATAGACATAATAATAATAATATTCACCACTCCTACCTTGTTTTTAATTCCATCTTTCATTCAGAAGATGTAAGTCACTTGAAGCTAAATAGGGGAAAGGGAGAATGCAGAGGTGGGATTAGTGATATCACTGGTCTGTCTGAAGGTATCAGCTGACGATTAGTGCTGCTCATGGGAGTGTCTTGGGGTTATCAGCTAGTGGTCACATGGGAAGTGTGAAGTTAAGGATAAGTTGTGTATGGGGGATTGAAATTAAGAATAAATGTGTTCATGAGACCTTTTGGGAGGCATCAGCTGGTGGTCACATGAGTATGGAATCATGGGAAATGGTTTGAGTGAGGAATTATGGATGAGGATATTTGGTGTCTTTGTCAAAAGGTGGTAGCATGAGTTTTTCTAAATAATTTAAGCATTCCCTTCCTCCCTGCTTCCAAAAATATTTTCACTGTGGGAATTTTATTGTGATTTGGTTGGATTCACATGAGTAATCGTGTGAATTTTAGCTAATGCTTGCATAAACCTCAAGCTGATAGAGCCATTTGCTAGTTGGGTATTGCAAAAATAATAGACATCTGCATGTAAAATTTGGCATAAAAATGTGTGATCAAAATTTGGAGCAGCATGTTAACATCAGATTTTGTGTGAAAATCGGCAAAACTGCTACTGAAACGTTGGAGTTGTTGAAAGTGGTAGACGATAAACAGATGATTAAGTGTGTGATTAATGACTGATGAATTGCAAATGAATCGAGAAACAGTCAGGGTACTTTTAACTGAAGAATTGGGTATGCAAAAGATTTCGAAAGAAATCGCGACAATATGCCAAGCCATAGTGTGCCCATTGTAAGAGAGTTTCTGGCCAAAAAATCGATTACTGAATTAGGTCATCCTGCTTATTCACCTGACTTAACTCCCTGTGATTTCTGGCTGTTTCCAAAATTAAAGACTGCGCTAAAAATGAAGAACATTTTCTGATATCGCTGATATTCAGCATAATGTCATAAAGGAACTCAAGTATTCCGGAAAAAGAGTTTCACGCCTGTTTCCAAAAATGGGAAAACTGTCTAAACCAGTGTCTAAATGCACAAGGGGACTACTTTGAAGGCAACAGTAGCCACTAATGTATAGTTCTAAACATAGATTTTTTTACAGGTGCATTCTGGAAATTAAATTTAAAAAATAGATGTGTGTGTGTGTAATTTTTTTGCAGATATAATTAAGCAGTAATCTGTATGTTTTAATTATGTATATAACTCATTTGAATATTTTTATCTGTATATAATCAACAAGTTCAATGTGATTTTTAAAGATGTTGAATGTTCATTACTTTTTTACCGTAATTAATCAGAATTATTGCTACAGGGCTCTGAACACTTCATCTTTAATTATGGCCATTCTGTATATGAAATTCTAATAAGAATAACTGAGTAAAAAATTTTATTTCTCTGTGACTTCAAAATAATGGAGTACGAATAGATGCTGTGTAACTTAGATATGAAGAACACATCAAAGACACATGAAATACATTCAAGATTTTTTTATTGCAGTAAATCTGTCATACAGATAAGATAAATGTGAGAGAAAAATAAGCATTTCTTTGTTGACCACACAAGCATTTCAGCATTAAAAAAAAATCAAGAATTTTTTTTTTTTAATGCTGAAATGCTTCACTCATCAGGGTACTTTTAACTATCTGATTGGTTATTTTTAATACTGCTTCCCATATGAGAATACATATTTCACAGCAGCACACAAGCAATGAGCATCAGTGATATATGAAGACAATCAGCTGGTGTTTTAGCAGTGGTTCTTTATTTTTCTCCTGTGAAGAGGAAAACCGTGCTGTTAGTGATGGAAAAGTTGGAAGATTACTGTAATCCAAATACAGTAGGCAGATTTGAAGTAACGTTTTAACAACACTTATGTGAGACATAAACCCATTAGAAGAAAATTTAAATGCAACCAAATCAAAACCCCTACACTGTTGCATACTTTCTGATGTGATATGTCATCCCATGAAAAGAGAATGGGGAGTGTACTTTTTTCTTGTTTTCATTGACTGTTTTTTGTAATTTATTTCAGTTCAACTCTGAAAAAGAAATCAGCAGATGACATTGTTCCTGAGTCGGTTTCAGTCTGTTTTTAAAGAAGTGCCTTGTTACATAAACACAGATCAGGAAATGAAGTTTTGCAAGATGAAAGTTTGAGCATTATTCAAGAAACATAATATTCATTTCTGTATAACTAGGAGTAAGCTGAAAGCACCTCTTGCAGAAAGATTTATTAGAACATTGAAAATGAAGATATATAAATGGATGATATATATTAAAAACAAAAATTATATGAAACTATTGCCAACCCTTGAACGTATTTATAATCTCACCTCACTCCACATCACTTGATTAGAATGGCTCTTTCTGAAGTTAACATACACAATAAGGATAGTGTTTGGAAGCATTTGTATGGAAACAGGAGGAACCTGCAAAATCAAAATTTCATGTAAATGATAGTCTTTTGTTGAGTAATGATATTCACAAATTTAAAAAAAGAGTTTTGGGGTAAATGGACACAAGAATTATTCACTATTACATAGGTTCTCAAAAGAAACTGAGTCATATATAGAGTTTGCATTCAGGATGGAGAGGTTGTGGAACATGGAACAAACCTTCTATGAACCCCAACCAAAGGACAGATATAACCAGTGAATTTCCTGAAGATGTGTATTTACTCAAGCAGCAAAAAACACAAAAGAAAGCTTCAGTATTTTGTTAAGTAGCTTGGTTACCCCAAGAAGGATTAAAATATGGATCTGCATTTACACTTGGTTCATACTGGATTTCGGTAAACAGTGTAAAGATTTGGGCACTTTTCCAGTCATTTCTGTGGCATCCAGTCCTTACGTCATATACCAATCAGCAGAAATGCTTGATTTTTCATAATGAAGGATTTGATGTGTCATTTGTGTTCTTTACATTTTGAAATTGTATGTGTTTCTCCTGAGTGGGTAAGTAACATATTCATCAAATCTGGTACACCTGGATGGGCAGGAGAAGGAAGGAAGGAGATGCTAATAGGAGCTAAGTATACTTTTTAATTTTGTGGGTAGTTTAAATGTGGCTTTTAGGTTGTATTGTTGCAGTATTTTGTGTATCTCCAACCCTTCCCCCCCACACACCCCCCCCCCCACCCCCCCCCCCCCCCACCCCCCCCCCCCCCCACCCCCCCCCCCCCCCACCCCCCCCCCCCCCCACCCCCCCCCCCCCCCACCCCCCCCCCCCCCCACCCCCCCCCCCCCCCACCCCCCCCCCCCCCCACCCCCCCCCCCCCCCACCCCCCCCCCCCCCCACCCCCCCCCCCCCCCACCCCCCCCCCCCCCCACCCCCCCCCCCCCCCACCCCCCCCCCCCCCCACCCCCCCCCCCCCCCACCCCCCCCCCCCCCCACCCCCCCCCCCCCCCACCCCCCCCCCCCCCCACCCCCCCCCCCCCCCACCCCCCCCCCCCCCCACCCCCCCCCCCCCCCACCCCCCCCCCCCCCCACCCCCCCCCCCCCCCACCCCCCCCCCCCCCCACCCCCCCCCCCCCCCACCCCCCCCCCCCCCCACCCCCCCCCCCCCCCACCCCCCCCCCCCCCCACCCCCCCCCCCCCCCACCCCCCCCCCCCCCCACCCCCCCCCATATGTCTCCCATCTCTGGGCTAAAACCATGGAGACGTTTGGCGAATCTCAAGTGGTTGCAATATATATATCCAAAGCGTTTGGGTCTGGCACAAAGGCTTACTAAGCGAACTACCATTGTTTGGTCTATCTCAGGACTTCTGTAGTTGGATTGCCAGCTTGTGTGTGGTGGTGGATGGTTCCTTATCCTCTCACCATTCAACTAATGCTGGGATTACACAAGGTTCTGTCCTCTCACCCCAACCCTCTTCCTGCTATACATCAATGGCCTATTTCAGTTAACCACCAACCCAATATGCATTTTTGCAGATGACAACACATTGCACTCCTCCCTTTCAATTGATAACCCTTACTTTACACACTTCACCTCAACTTACAGAACATCAACCACCCTCAATTCTGATCTCCATGCCATCCTCTAATGGGGTTCAGATAACTTTGTCGATTTCACTGCTAATAAAACCCAGCACTGTCTTATTTCTCATAAAAAAAGAACCATTTTCTCTCAATATCATTTTTGACGCACCCAAATTTCCAGACAATTCGAGATTTCACTTCTTGGAATTACCCTGACATCAACCAGAATCTCCTGACATAAACACATTACAGCCACTACATTCTCATCTTCTTAAAAATTAGGATTTCTCTTTCACTCAAGATGTTACTTCACCCCTGAACAGCTGTTAACCTTATGCAAATCATAGATCTTTCCAGGTATTGAATGCGCTCACATATGGGTGGGGGTCTCTAAAAGCTCCCTTAAAATGCTTGACTCAATACAGATGAGAGAGCAGTTAGACCTATTATGACCCATCTCTTACCAATTCACTCACCCTCCCTCCCTCCCTCCCTCCCCACTTTAGCACAGATATTTGGTTTCCAAAATATGTGCATTCTACAAATATTTCCATGGTAAATACTCCTCTGAAATAGCACCAATAATTCCCCCATTTAGTACTAAGCTTGTTGGAACACGTGCAGCTGCTGCTCAACATCCCTTCACAGTGCACCTTGAAACCCACAGAACAAGTTCCTTTTCCACCTCCTTCATCCTGGCAACTGCTGTACTGTGGAACAGTCTTCTCTGTTGTGTTTCCCAAGGAATACAATATACAGTCATTTAAATCAAATGTGAACAAGTTCTTCCTTTGCCAACCCACTACCAATAGATGGGTACTAATGTACTATAGGTTGATCAGCCAACCTCTTGTGTATGGGTTCAACATAAAAAAACTCTTCAAAAAAAAATTTAATGACCTCAAAATTTTTAAAAATTTCTTATGTACTAGCAATGGAGTGTATTTTCCTTCTAACCTCATCATTTGTTACATGTGCTGTGTATGGTATTTTCAAAAGTTTTCTGTAGAATTTCATCTTGAAGGCCTTAGTCTTATCTCATCTTTTTTTTAGCAAATTCCATCTTTCACAAAATTTTCATAGGCTTATTTACCTGAAGATATCGCTTTGGATTTGTGAATGCTGATCTTTAATCCATAATCACTAAGTGCCTTAGAAACTCTGTCTGTTAATTCTTTTAACTGATGTTTATTCTCTGCTATTACATCACTGTGATCAGTGAATTTGAGTTTATTGAATTTTTTTGCCACCAACTGTAATTTCAATACCACTATTTTCCAAGGCTAAGTTTATTATATATTCCCAATAAAGGTGTAAAGCATTGGCAATGATATGCAGCTTAATGCACACCTCTTTCCATTTTAGAAGGCTTACTGTATTATTTGCCATTGATTTCTGTTAACATTTCTGAGGAAAGCATTTTAATTAGGTGTACTATTTTATTATCTGTTTCATACTGGTTCAGTTCCTCGTGCCATACTAAATCAAGCCTTCTGTATATATCTATAAAATTGTGACATAGTGTTTTATTATGTTCAGTATATTTTTTTTCCATTGAGATGTATTGTAAATAAATGATATATTGTATTCTTGTTTTTATGGAATATCCTGCTTGGTTTTCTGAAAGTATACTTTCCTTTTGATGCTAGAGAGTACAATTTTTAGGGCAATTTAGTTTGGATGACTGATTAAACTGATAGTAGTACTATAATTGCTACATTTTGTACTATTCCTGTTTTTTTAGGAATAGGCATTAGAACAGAGGTGCGCCAATCTTTAGGCCATGATTAATTGTTCCACACATCTTGAAAATTTTTGAGCAGGTCATCTACAATAGGTTCCTCCCCTGCTTCCAATAGTTCTGAAATTATTCCACTGTGCCTAGCAATTTTCCCATCTTCAAATAATTAATTGCTGCTTCTACTACTTCTCTTAAAATAGGGAAGGCTCCTCTATTCAGTGTCATTTGTATTATGTCTTCAAGTTTTGATTATTAAGGCTACTGTCTTCTGAGAAAACGCTAGATGAGTAATCATGCCAAATGCTGCAAGATTTCATCCTTTTCAGTTAAAAGCTTACCATTTTCATCCTCAACTGGCCAATTTGAGTTAGTGAATGGTTTTATTAATCTCCTTATCATTTGGAAAGTGCTTCTAGGTTGTTTCTTTGTTTCCTCTTCAATCTTTCCACCTTCATTCAGAATCCAGTTGGTTTTAGCTGTTATTATTTTGTTTAGTTCTTTATATTTTCCCCTGCTATCATTATCCTTGTTTATAGTGGATTTTCAGGTTCTCCTTTAATCACATAGTTGTAAAATGTCTTCTGTAATCCAGGATTTGAGTATCCTGTGCGATTTTCCTATTAAGGTATCAGCTGATATCACAACTGTTATATTATCTGTAGACTAGTCCCTGCTTTTCTTTCTTTCTTTTCTTCTTACACCCCCCTCCCCCCACAGTGCTATTAGAATATTTGAAGGCTATGAGCAAATCTTTCCTATTTTAGTATTTCCTTTTATTTCATGCAGTGGGAGGGAGTTTGCCTTTTCCCCCAGGTATTTGCCCTACCTAGTAGGCTAAAGACAGGCGAGAAGATGGGTGCCACCTGTCTATATCTACTCATATCACACTATAAACAGTCTTATAGCATTCTATGCTGGCTCAGTCATATCCTGGACAAATAAGGACCACACCACCTTTTAGGAGGCATTGTCCAGCATCAGATACCTTGGGTTTGCTACTCCTGTCCTCACTACAGTGAGCGGTTGAGGCACCTGGATATAGCAGCAACCAATTATGTATTTTATTCTGTTGGCTTCTATCTCACACTAGACAACCTCAAGTGAACTGCCCCCTGTCCTCTTGATGTACTTCTGTGTTTTTTTAGTTGTACATGTTCTACAGATAAGTCTCATTTTAGTGGATATTAGTAATTATTTTTAGTTATATCTTATTTTAGACTGTAAAGTTGAGAGAAAGTGTGTGCGTGTGAAATTCAATACGGGATATTGTTTTAGGAAGCGTTTTAATACATAGCATCGATGTGTACAAGGAAAAATTGCAGCTGAGTTTTTTAACGAGGGATCTAGTACAATGTAGTGTATGTTATATGTATACATTGCCAAAAAGTGAATGGGTTGTGGAACAAAAATATGAATGGAGAGAAAATTTGTTGCAAGTGTTTCATGTGCCAGTACAAGAAATGTGAGTCATGTAGAAAGCGGCAAAATGAATTGATGAATGTTAACAATGTAAGGAAGGATAGTGAAAGTGGTCTGATGAAAGTGGAAGTTGTGAATGATACTGCTCGGAATTAGAGCTTGAAAGAAGTGGCTGATGAAGTGATGGAGTGAAATAGTCTGTTTACATTGTGTCCTTTATAGACAAAATGGGAGCTACAGCAGCTGGAGAAACGATGGTCGTGTGGTACAGCAATTGAGAGAATGAAAAAAAATGTGAATTCAGAAATTATGAAAGTGCGAGAAACTGTCGATAAGGATATGGTATTATGATGATTCAGTGATAAGAGGTATACTTACTGAGCACGTGACGAAAGGAAATGCTTCACCATGATACTTCCTGACTTTGCAAAGGCATTTGACAGAATACCACATGGAATATGTTACAAAAGTTGGAGCAAATGGGAATGGATATGAAGCTAGTAACAGGGATAGGGAGTGTCTGATAAACAGATACCACAGAGTAATATGGTGGAGTGGAAAGGATATTCAGTTGTTTGCTGATAATGCAAAACTAGAGAGAGCAATAGTAGATAAAGGTGATGTAGATATCTTACAGGATGATTTAAATAAATTGGCATTGTAGACAAAGGTTAATGATTGTCAATTTAATGTTGCAAAATGTAAGTTTATGCATTTCATATTGATGGTACTGGATTGCAGGAAATTGATGAGGCTAGGGACTTGGGGGATAATGGTGAACAGAGAATTAAAGTTTAGAGGGGCATATTTCAAAAGTTGGTAAAATGGCTCAAAGGATTACTTGGGTGTTGAAAAACCATCTAACAAGTAAAGATAGAGAAATTATTATTTCTTTTTATAAGGCTATGATCCAGCTGCATCTTGATTACTGTGCACAGATTTTGTCACTTGGATTTCTTAGGGAGCAGGATGTGGTAGAGAAGATTCAGAGATGAGTGACTAAGCTAGTGACAGATCTGTGGAATGCTCCCTGTGAGAATAGGTTGAAGTTTTGTTAGCTACAAAGTTTAACTGATAGGTGGAAAAGAAGGGATACGATAGAAATTTTTAAGATATTAAAGGGGATATATAAAATTGATGCAAAGGAAATTTCTGAATATATAAGAAGTAGTAAGAGAACTGGGGGCCATCTGTGGAAATTGTATAAGAGTGTGGTTAGTAAGAATGCTGGAACCAGATTTTTTGCATTGAGTGTGGTGAATGAGTGGAATGGATTGCCAGATTTAATTCTGAATTCTCTGACAGTGAATAAGTTTAAGGAGAGGTGTGACAGGTTTTGTGTGTATAATAGTTAGTTTGGGTCTCCCATGATCAGTCTCTGAACTCTATGGAGATATCATATAATATAATTATTAAATAAGATATGCATTTGGTGCTGAGTCTTGAAAGTGTCTCTGTGCTTTGTGAAGGATAGTAATTTTATTTGTTTTCACTGCAGGGTGTAAAAAATATGTTCTTATATTCTAGAGAAATGTTATATTTCTTGTTTGACCAAAATAAGGATCATTTATACACTCCTGAATGAGCTAAAGGATGAAAAAGATCTTGACACTGCAAGATCCTTTTCATCCTTTCTTGTGTTTCTTGCATATTTTTGCTCTCTTTTATGAGGTTTCCCTGATATGCAATTGCAGTTACTTTGGTCAGTGATTGAGAGAAGTCAAGGGAGGGGAGGGTTAAAAACGTGTGTATCTGCTACAGATGGTCTAGCAGATCTGTTCATACCACAAAAAAAAATTAGATTGAGGAAAACTACTGTTCTGCACAGAAGCAGATAAAAAGAAGACAGACAGAGAGAGAGCGTCTCTAATTCTGATATTTTTGTTCTTTATATTTTAGATGATGAGACCACTTCTTGACAATCCAAGTGAACCAGTTAATGATGCTTCATATTATGAATGTTTAGACACAGTAATGGAGAAGTCAAAGGTAAGATTAAATAATAATAATGCAAATCCAGTCAGATTTCACTTGTATTTCAATATTTTAAATATCTATTGAATATAACAATTTCCAAAAAGTTGATTACGGTATTTTATTTTCTTGTAGCATTTTCTCGTGTATGCATGTGTGTAAATTATTAATACATTTTTTTTCCCTTGGCTAAAATCTTTGCCAATTTGCTGTACAACCTGTTATTTTTACCAAAGTAGTTACCAATTACTTTTTATTTCAGCAGAACTGAAATCCATCATTTATCATGAAGAAGACTATGCATAAACTGTTTCTGAGATAGAGGCTGGGGAGTCTGAAAGAGAGAGAGGGGGGGGGTCACCAGTTAGCCATATTCCCCTTTTCTCTTTCATACTTTTAGCTCTTATCAATAATCAAGTAAAAATCCAGAATACTGTAACAGCATCAAGAATTTTTAGAGGTCTTAGGAACACCACAAAAAAATGTGAGAATATTATTCCAAGGTTGGATGGATTTGTGATTTCTAGAGTTAATAGCTAAACAAATAATGAGTAATATCTTGGGTGATAAAAGATGCCATCACTATAGAAGTGATGCATTTGTACTGAGAAGGACCTGGTGCAAGGGTCAGTATGAGAAGAAAAATCTGGTTCACTCTTAAGCTGAATATAATGAAGGTAAGGGGGAGACAAAGTAAAGTCTTTTTTGCAAGAAAAAAAGACAAAATTGTGTTTTTTAATTTTCTTTTTTTTCTTTGATGCATCAGAGGTTTTCATCACCCTCTTGAAGGATTGTATTGAGACCATTAATGTACTGATTTTAATGAAGCATGAGATGATTGAGCAATGTATGATTTGTTGTATAACTAGGATGAATAGAAAAATGCTTGAACTATTAATTAAACTGTGTACAGAGTTTGAGGTCACTGAGAGAAGGCCATTTATGTATATTTCGAAGAGGGTAGGTGAAATAACAGAGCCCTGAGGACCACGTGTATCAGTAAGAAAATCTGAAGAGACTGCATGCTCCACCATTACATGTAGCAAATATCCTGAGAAGAAATTGGCATCTACTTACAAAGAATGGAAGGCAGACCATAAAGTGGCAATTTACTGAGAAGCACTTGAAGCCAAATCATATTAGTTTCCTCAAAAATATTAAGTGCAACATCACAGGTTTCTCCAAATCTTTTCAGTATGCTTATCCAGAGGGATGATATAGGCAAGAATTGCTGTATATATCTTGGCTGCAGCCTCCATAATGGTGGTCACTGATTAGTTGACAGTCTGAGCTTTCACTCTATTCTCCTGAGATTTTTGTTTTTGTCCTGTCTTTCAGACCACCATCACTGGGATCTAATGTCCTTTTGCTGTGTTTTCTGCCCATTGCAATCAATAGGCATCAAGAAAGAGAAATCTTAGTAGTGCATCACTTTGGCCCCTACTTCAGCAGGATAGATAGCCCAGAATGGCCTAATCGTGATCAGTTAGCTAGTGAACTGGCCTGCAAGAGTAAGTAGTGTTGTACCATCTTCTTCCCCATAGTCTGGGGACAGAGACCAAGGTTTGTTGCCATGCTGGTGGGACATCTGGGGTAACGCTTTCATTCCACTTCAAATAAAATTTTATTGCTTTTCAATAAAATGGGCTGAATGCCCAGTGCCCAGAGAACCTCATCTACCATGTAGGTACCCTGTGTGGTAAGTGGAGATGTCTGACTCCAAATCAGAAATCCCTTTGCGCATGAAATCTTTCATTCTCAAATTTTTTAGCAATCCTCACAAATCCCCAAGTGCAGATACTGTAGACATATCATCTGATAAGAGAAATAAGAAACAAAAATCATCTGACACACCTATAAATGCACCATTTTTTGTAATCATTCATGTAATAGGTGAAAAGCCAGTAGGGAATATGTTTCCCTTTATTTGTTCAGAAGGGTGTAGAAAGATTGGTAGGATCTCACTAAACAGTTTTTTAAAAAAACTACATAGTGGTGATAATCTTGTTCAAGCATCATGTCAGCAGCAGTTAGAAAAATTACTGCTGCAAGCAACATAAAGGGACAGGAACAAGGAATATTGGTAAAAGCAGGATGTTTCAACTGTCCTGTTAAGATCTAAATCCCTAATCTAATGAGATGCTTTAAATGTCAGAAATATATCTAAACTGTTGAGGCTTATCATCTGTACCTGATGTGGAAGTAAAGATCGTGATAGTAATTCCTGCTCTCCAAAGCAACCTGATGCATCAGCTGTGAGAGAGACCATTCAGCCTGCTCCTGAGCATGCCAAAGCTGGAAGGATGAAAAAGAGATATAAAACACTGACTAAACAGAACATTTCATATCAATTAAGACAAATCTGTATATCTGTATATTTGTATGTCTATTCCACCATCCAATAATATCAGCATGCCTTAACTTTATGATCATGAGTGCTTCTCTTTGGAGTGCCTTAATTGATCAACCTATTATGTTCTAGCTCCTGAAGCAACTCCAAAAATGATTTCACAGAATGAAAACCCACTTGTCCAGTAAACCATGGCAAGAACTCCATTAAAAGAAAAACTACCAGGCCTCAGGATAAAAAATAAAAAGAAGGATACTTCTGCATCTTGGATGTTAAGTAAACACAAGAACTGACCATAACACATCAGGTGATGCATTGAACATTTTCCCCAAGAAAGAAATGAACTCTGACAGTACATATTTCCCAAATACATTTCACAAATACAAGCCAGACAAAGTCCTCTCAGAAACTGGATAAATCTGCAAAACTAAAGTAATAGGGACATTTTTACAATGGACCTGTCATTGATTATAGCATAATATTGATGATATCAAGATCCTGCTGCAGAAACATAAATATCCATCCATTTTTGTTTGTAGGAGACAATGTAAAACCCACTTAGGACCCCACCCCTAAGGTATTTCACCATTATTCATATAGATAGAACTGAAAATGGACCTACTCTTGGAGGAGTTGCTATCCTTGCAGACAACAATACCCTTTTTCAGCGCAGCTACTTAAATTATCCTGGAAGCTTTATCCATCTGCTCTCAGCTGGATTTCTTATTGTAGCTACCTCCACTGATGATAATGATTATCAGTGGAGGTAGCTACTCTGGACACCACTCCTTGCTGCATCCCCTAAGGGCAGCAATTCTGGGTGTAGTCCATGTGTGTGTGTGTGTGTGTGTGTGTGTGTGTGTGTGTGTGTGTGTGTTCAAGGGGCCAGTTTTCCTGTTCTGGGGGATATAAAAAAGGGTTTTTTTTCTGGGTGAAAAAAAAACAAACATACTTCTGTATGAGACTGGCTAACTCACGTTTCGTCGAAAGAGACCTGATAAAGGTTCCTCACATCACTGATGGAAATGGAACCCAGGTCTTTCTGCCCAAAGGCTTCATCTATACTGAATGAGCTATGGAAGCTCTATTATTACTTTAATAGACATAATATTCTATAACTTATGCCATCACAAATGGGTGAGGCCAGTTCTCTCTCTCTCTTCTAAGCCTATTTTCTTACATATTCTGCAATGGATCTCACAGTCTGCTTCCCTGCCATTCTTCCACTGTTCATGTAGGAGGTTGAAGAGAACATATATGGAAACAATCATTTCCCATGTTTTGCACTAAATTCTCACAGGAACTTTGTTCTGTGAGAGAACATGTAGAAAATTGACCATGCTGACTGGAATACATTTTTGCATCTTACAACATTTAACAGCAAGGCAATCAGCTGAACAGCTATCTGTGAAGCATGATCTATGTTACATGATCTATGTAACAGGAATAACAGCAACTGTAATTCCAAAAACATCATCTCAATTTTTAGTCTCTAATGAGCCATGGTGCAAACCTGAGTGCTGATCAGCCCAAAAAAGATCAAGATAGAACATAAGTATATTTTGGAGATACCCTACAACAGGAAGTCTCATTGCTTTTAAATATGCTTGAAAACCAAAGCATGTGCATGTTGTTACATTAGATATCCCTGGTTTTCCCTTTCAGTCATTTTCAGACCACAGGAGACTTTGGAGGCATTGTCCACAAAGTATTCCTGGTGAGATTTTTTTTTACAGGGTAGTTCACCATTGCTTTCCCCCAACTCCCCAATTTTATCCAGGCTTGGGACTTAATCATGACTGTAATCTATATGTGTGTATGGGGATGGTTTGCCTGTTCTGGGCGACAAAAAACCGAGTTTCTGGTGGGAAAAAACCCTACCTCCTTATGAGACCGGCTAACTCACCTTTATTCGAAAGAGACTAGATAAAGATTCCTCACATCACTGATGGGAATCGAACCCAGGTCTTTCTGACTAAAGGACTTCGTCTATGCTGACTGAGCTATGGAGGCTCTCATTAGATGTCAGAGTTAAATCTTCCAATTTACATCCATCAATCATGCAACCAGCACAAAAGTTGTATGGGAGAAAATCAAGAGAATTAAGTATAGATATACAAACTCTTTTCATCTAATCTGGAATATAATGGATACTTAGTTGCTGAATCCAAAGCAATTGCAGACAATTTAGGAGAAAGCTTTGCTAGAATTTCTGAATTTTTGATATTGAAAGAGAAACAGCAGCTTAATTTTTCTTCAAATAGGCTAGATACAATAACCATTCGTTATGAAGGAACTGAAAGGAACACTCTCTCTCTCTCATGCTAGTGCCATAGAGCCTGATGAGATCATTATCAAATGATATAAACATCTCCTGCCATATTTCATAGATATCCTGTTACTGAACAAAAACCAGTGCTTGTCGAGGAGGAGTTTCCAGATTCATGGCATAAGTCAATTGTTATTACCTTCCCAAAACCAGGAAAAAATCCTACACAAGCAAACAAAATTACTGACCTCAGTCTGACAAGTTGTTTTTACAAGATATTGGAGAAAATGGTTAATGTCAGACTTCTGTGGTATTTAGAAAGCACTTATCTTTTCTCCGGTACACAATTTGGCTTTCATAGACACTGATCTATATACCATTTTATCTAGAAGCATCTACAACAGGTGCATTCAGATGTGAACATTTGATTTAGTTCTCATTGATATAGAAAAAGCTTTTGACAACCTGAAAGTATGACATTTAAAATACCTCTATAATCTAGGTTTAAAGAAACACATTCTTGTTTTTCTTAAAAACTTTCTTTCTAGCCAAATCTTCAAAGTCTGAATGAGAATCACATTATCTTGACCATATTGCCAGCAAGAGGGCATTCCTGAAGGCTCTGTCTTACACTCTTTGCTGTTTAAGTAAGCGCAATCACTGAACAACTTCCTCTCAATTGCAGTAATATATATACGCTTTACAGTTTATGATCATTCTTGTAACATGAGGGTCATTGAAAGGCAACTTCAACAAGCAGTCAGTTGTGGGCTTTTGGTAATGCATTCAGGTGTTAAAATTGTGAACATTTTGTTGACCCAGTAGCAACAGAAAGCTTACGTTTCTTACACGTCTTCTTCAACTTAGAGAAAAGTGCAAGTAAGCATTGAAAATACCTTTCATGCTGTATCCCATTCTGAATACTGAATGGGATTCTGATTACTATTCTCTGATTTGTTTGTATTGTGCATTTGTTATTGCCCAAAGCTTGATTATATGGTCACAAGTCTATACTTCTGCAAGGGAGAGTACCTACCCTGCCATGGTTGGATCCTACCCATCATCAGGATATATAATTCAAATTCTTTATGTCAGAGCAAATGCATTTGCTCTTTATTTTCAGCATAAACACTTGTCACTTAATTAGGCTGCAAATAGTCATTATCTGCACATCCCACATGGACTATATTTTTTCCCTGGGTTAGGAAGTTCAACATTATGCATATCGGACTATCAATCACCCAATTGGTTATTTGCACTGACCATGATAGTAATTCCCCATGTCTGGTTTGCACTCCATCCTCTCATTATGCCAGCAGGGGAAGTCACATACTCCATTGACAGTCTACCTGTAGCTGTTTAACACATAAAGTAGAGTACTGTGATTTCTTACTGATCTCTACCAGTGATTTGAGATATGAAACCTCTGTTAGTGGTGCTGTTGCTGTTTTTCCACCAACTTATTTCCAGTCAAATTTTACTTGTATGCAATAACTGTACTGCAGAGCAACATGCCATTCAGCTTTCCTTTGTATACATGAACTGCTTCGAAATTTAGTATTTATACCACCTTGTTGATTTCTTTACAAGCCATCTATCTCCTCTCCTGGGTTCTCCCCACATTCAGTGCTTTATGATGTGCTACAATTATTGTATCAAATGAAGTTTGATTGTGCTGGATATCCAATCACATTAGAATAAAGGCAAATGATGCTGGATGCAGCTTCCAAGTCCACACTTTCCCATGTACTGTTTGTCCATCCTGTGTACAGATTACAAATGTAATGAGAGTAATGTTAATTAATTGGTGGTGGGAAACAAAGCACATGAAATTAATTCCGAAATTAAGCATTGGCAGTTTAGTCTGTGTAGAAACAGAAGAGAAGTTGTACTTGCTGGGCTCCACATTGGTGACAGTTATCTCACACATTCTTATCTATATTGGGCTAATGATTTGCCTACATGTGAATATTGTAACACTCATCTTACCATTTATCATGCTCTGCTGGAGTATCAGCACTTTATTCAATAGATGAACACTAATATTGCCGGGTTATATACACTCTTTCAGATCTTGTCACACACTGATACAAATTGCATGGCGTTTTTAACTTCTTATGAAGAATTAATTTAAACAAATGTATCTGATCATGAATGCAATATATATATAGATATGGCATTGCTCCTTTTTTATTTGTTTTCTTTTACATAAGATATATTTACTTATATAACTGTTATTTTTTTTTATTACTCTGTGTAATTCTGTGACCTTTCTAATGGTTGTCCCTACAACCATTAGAGCCCAAAACATAAGCCCAAAACCAAATAACCAATCAACCATTCTCCATTATTTTAACCAACACTAGGTAGAGCAATAAGTTAATAATATGATGGTAGATCAGCTGATTGACAGATGCTGTTTGCGCACATCTATTGAGCATAGTTGGCAAGACACAAAGCCTACCTGTATCCTGGTTGATCATGATTCTTTTAATATCTTTTAGATAGAAGGATACAAAAGATGTATTATACTGTTCCACTTCAAAGATGGAGGTGATATCCCTCACTCATCTGTGAAACTGGAAGAGAAGAATGATGCCATGAGGTCAGCTTTTGCTTAGATTGTCAATATTGCCATCTGGGGGGGGGAGATGATAGCACAAGTGGGTAGAAATTGCAGCCATCAGCTTTTGCAGAGGACCAGAAGGCATGATTGCCATTGGCAAAAGCAGTGAGTTTTTTTTGCATAAATTCCTTTCAAAGTCACTTCACACTGTTTATGATTATTTTGTAAGTTTTGCAGTCTTCATTCTAGGATGTGTCAGAAGATGGCATTATTTAAGCCACTTGCAATGTTCTGATTTTCTTGCTTACCCTGGCACACATGGGAAACTGCGGCATGGACATTGGGTTGTAATTTTGATAAGAGTGGGAAATGAATACCCTCCTTCCAACATTGATCATTTCTGTAACATAATCACACAAAGTTTATGAGGTTGTGAATGGTAGTTAAAAGGAGTGCATTCCACTGGAGATGAAACTTAAATAATGATCTGAATTATCATGAGGAGAGGTCACTTCAACAGTCAACCTGGAAGTAGACAGCTGGTTAGGGTAAGAATTCAAAGATGAGTGGAGTGGAGTGGATTCTCAGGTATTTAGTAGATGAACAACTGCTTTGTCTTGTTTATGGCACCTCAGCTTCATAAATGAAATTTGGAAGAGTTCTGGACATTAGTTACTAAGGAAGATGGCTTCATTGATAAGGTAGTTGGATTGCAAAAAATCGAGCTTCAGAGATGAGAAGTCAAAGAAGTCAGAATAATTTTCTGAACTGGAGAAGTAGTAAAGACAACAGATGAATGATGTCACACAAAAGCACCTTTTGGGAAAAAGCGTCATACACTGTTGTTTGGACAGTATGCACTGTGGTGGTTGTGGCAGTGATTTGGAGTTATCAATAACAGGAGATCAGGTTTAGATGTCTGTAGGTAACAATGGACATAATTTAAGAGCACTTATGCTGGTGGAAGAGATTTTTTTTTTTTTTTTGAGGTTGTTAAATTTTTATTTGAACCACATTGATAATATATCTGCTGGAGTTTACTTTGTCATGTAGATGGTTAAGAGATGAAGAGAAAGAGCAGGTGATAGACTCTTTGATACATCACCAATACAGAGAACATCCATTCTCCATGCCATATCATGGCTTCAACAGGATCCTCTAAATACCACTACATGACCTTCCTCCATTCACAATCCAGCAATGTAGATAACAGCAGGATTATGAATAAGCTATTCTGGAAACCTCCCCAATATATTACCATTATGTTCAGTTCAGTGTATTACCTGGTGTCCAGCCTGCAGAACTGCTTTACTGTGTACCCTCAAAGATGAGGAGGCTCTGGATCTCTTTGGTATGTGTGACATTTTCTTGAATGTTGTCACTCACACTGCATGTTAGAATATTGAGGAGACAGAAAACAGAATCCCTGCTCTCTGTACCAAACATAGCATCAGCCATTTCAGGTTCCCAATAAGCAAGGTGGTATTTGCTACCTAGTAGCAGGTCATCTGCCACCTAGTAGGTTTAAGTAATCTCCTCCAACTAGGAAGGTATCTTTTGACAGCAGGAATGCTCACTGGTGATTATCTTGATGAAGTTTACATTAATACTAGATTATTACTAGTTTCTCATCAACAATGTTCTTCAAGATTAATCTGCTATTTGTCAGGACTCCAGTTATCATCAGATCTTACATTCCTGCCATACATCTTGCATTCTTACATTCCAGCCATTTTCCCCCCTGCCATACTGTGATGAAAACTTGTTCAGCTAACTTTTGTATACTTCCATTTTGTATGGTTGTAAGTGACCATACTGTCTATGATTAGCACTGCTCCCACATTATTTAATGCTGACAGTGTCAAGTTCCTTTTATCTAATATTGTCATTCTTAATATAATTGTCATTTGTGTGATCAAATGCAATCAATATCTCAATAGACATGTGCATAAAGAAAAATTATGTATGCTTTATTTACTAACTCACTATCTGAATTGCTCCTTAATGAAAATAATTTATCACATTATTTAAACCATTGCAATTAACCATGTATGAGCTGTTAGTTTGAATTTAAATGAAATGACAGAACATTCAGACAGTTTCTTTTCTGATTTAGATTTTAAGTAAAGGATTCTTAAAAAAATTAAAAAAAAAAGAGTTACTAATGACTTGGGGAAACACTGCATTATTTAACTCTTCCAAATGTGACTGCTCCGCATAAGTTCAGTTAGCAAGTTTATCAATTAAATATAGTCTTTTACAAGAAATTAACCTTTTCCTATAAATTCTAATATTAAACTGTTAATGTTAGAATATTGAAGATGAACAAAAGCAGTCATTTGCTCTCACTAGAGCATACTTTTAGGGACCACAGAATTATAGTGCATTGTTTCTGTAGTGAATTTCCTTTAGCATAGCATAGTGCCTGTGGAGCTTTGTCAGTACCTCTTTAGTACTTCATTATAGTGATTGAATTTGTTATAACATCAATTTCGCATTGAGAGTTGATTGTTGCATTGATCTAAATTATATTGATCTGACCTAATTTCTCATTAAGGTAAGATGGTCCTTGTCATAAGGAAAATCTTGAATAAATACAGGATTGCACAAAATTTAGAGGCAGAACACAAACACATGTTCAAGTAGCAGCATTTATGGTTTTCAAGCTCCTATGTATTCTAAATCCCTGAACATCATTAATAAAAATGAGCTCAAGCTGTTTTTGTGTCTTCAAACTGTTTTTAACAACTCATTGTTCGCGTGTTTTCGGAAGCAGGAAAAGCGAGTTTCAAGTTTGTACTCCTTAACAAACTGTCATAAATCAGAAACTTGAAACTATTGTATGCAGAATGTTCCTACAATATTTGCTGTTATTTTTTGCACCATCCTGATAACCAATTCCAACATACTTTCCAATTTATAAGTTTCTTCCATGCAAGAATACTAATAAAACATAAAAACTGCCAAACTAAGATTTGCCCTTCTCAATCTTCTAATATTCTATCTTACAGTCCTCTGCAAGTTCTTGCATCATAACTGAGTAACTGGTCCACTGTGCTTGCTTGAAAACTTCATTGCTTTTCTGCAGTTGCAACAGAGAAAACTAATGGTGAAAATGCAAAGCTGAGAAACATCATAAATGTTATAAACCATTAAAATACCTACCAAAAAAAAAAAAAACTTTCACATAATTGATTCTTTATAAATAATAAAGTTTCTACTTTGGTTTGTGAGGCTCTTAGAACTGAAATATGTAGTGATGATTACTTTGCTTACTGCACACAAGGTTATATCCAGAATAAACCTTAGAAAGGCAAGTTTCAGTTTTAACTTTTTTTTTTGGATAAGTAAATGAGGGAAAAAGAAGTAAATTTCTTTATGTATTATCGCTGTGATCATTTATTTTATTTTATTCTCCTTAATTTTTGTAAGTAATATTTTCAAAAAAAAAAAATTTTTTTTTTTTGACTTAGAAGATCACTTACATAAACTTATAAAAATGATTTACTCCAAGCAGACAATGCAGCTGTTAAATTTCAGAAGTCTCAGACTTCTGAAATGAAAATAAAAAGAGGCGTTAGACAGGGCTGCATCCTTTCACCAAATCTGTTTAATATTTACAGTGAGAGAGTGATGAAAAAGATGGAAAAACAAAATATAGGAATCAGTATCAATGGTATAAAATACAACCATCTTAGATATGCTGATGATCCATTCTAATTGCAGAAAACAGAAACAAATTAATCGAATTACTGCACCTATTAATTGAAGAAGGTATTTCTTCAATTGAAGAAAGATTTTGGCCTACATTTAAATGCAAAAAAGACCAAATTTATGAGAATCTCAAAAGAAAATAGATCTGAGCCAGAAATATTCATAAACTATATAAAAATTGAGCATACAAAAGAATACAAATATTTAGGTACCTACTTTACTGCAGATGGAAAACAAGATAAAGAAATAAAAATAAGAACCACCATAGCTAAAGATGCCTTCTGGAAAAATAAAGATCTGCCCAGAAGCTCTGTGGGTATAGCGAAAAAGAGAAGAATGATAAGAACATTAGTTTGGCCAGTTTTCACATATAGAAGTGAGACCTGGGTACTCAGGAAGAGGGTAACACAACAGATAGTGACCTTTGAAATGTGGTGCTATAGAAGAGCCCTGAAAATCTAATGGACAGAGCATGTGACAAATGCAGGGGTACTACAGATAGTGAAAACACAGAAATCTTTATACTGCAGGAAATAATCCAGAGAAAGATGAGACTGGCAGGACATGTATTGAGAGGATCAGCAAAACAGAGGACACTAACAGCTTTAGAAGAAAGATTATGGGAAGAGGGTCAAAAGGTAAAAAAAAAAAAGGACATGGTTTGATGACATAGGATCATGTGACTATTCTGAAACAAAAAGAAGAGCTGCCAACAGAGAGGACTGGAAGGACATGGTGCTGCACACTCACATTGAGGAAGCTACATGAAGAAGAAGAAGAATGCCTATCTGTTTATAGTGAGAGGAATATATTTAAAAAAATTAATGAACACTTTCAAATATGAATAAGATATTGACAGAGAAAGTAACCTGTGAAGAATTAATTCAGTTTTCATGTGGGACATATTAAATATGGAGACGTTCAACCAATAAGAAATTATTGTTAATTAATAACCAATAAGAAATTATTATAATTAGAAAAAACGGTTTTTATTTGGTCATGGACAAGTATCGAAATAATGAGACCCAGTTTCATAACTAAAACTTGTGGCTTCTTCTGGGTAAAAAATAAAATAAAAATTCATAAAAATAAATGCAATAATGTCAAACATAAACTATAACATTACTAAAACAAGCTATGTAGGATCTGTTACAATATAAACTGAATGAAAACACTTCCCAAGGAAAGAAGTAGTTAACTATTTGGATGTTACTGTTACTGCATGCTAAGTGCTGAACTACAAAGCTAGACCTTATACCCAGCTCAGGAGAATACTATCTCCTTTAGTCTCATGTTATCAGTTACTGAATGGGAACAATATCAGCAATGCATGGGAATCTTTGAAAAAAGTGCTTAAATGTGGCAGCATCTGAATGTATCCCTAGATTTCGAAGAACAAATAGGATGGGGTGGAATGGATGTGCAGCTTTATTAAGCAAAAGATCCATAAGTTGAAGAAGATGATGCGGAAGGAATATTTGGAGAATAAGAGTGAGAGGACTTATGTAATATATCAAGTGCAGGCCAGAAAAAGTTAAGAGTATTGTGCAGAAAGCTAAATCAGAACACAAAAAGAAATTATCTTTTGCAGACTAATGATATTCCAAAAGAATTTTATCGCTATACCACAAGTAAAAGAAAGAATGAATGTAGAAGAATAACTTTTCTGAATGTAGGTGCTACCCTTGTCAGAAGCTGATGAGGTATTGTTCATTTGTGTATATAACATGGTGCACAGTGTTAATGATGCAAAGAGATACATAATGAGAAAATGAGGTTGAAGAGCTGTTGCATAACCTGGATAAGAATTCAGCAATAGGGACAGGTGGAATATCTGCACGTATGCTAAAGGAATGTTCAACCAAATTGTCTAGGCCCTTGATATGTTTGTCTAACTTAAATCTCAGCTCAGGAAAGATACCACAGGAATGGAAAAGAATGTGTAATAGTTCTGTTGTAGTGGTGCAATAACCAATAAGGCTAACTGTCAACCTATGAGTATCTCTGGAGTGGTGGTGAAAATTCAGGAGAAGCTGGTAAGAATTCACATACAGAAATGGGTTGACAGAGAAGCTATCCCTCTGCAAGGAACAGCATGGGGTTACTAACAGGATGTCATGTTTTAGCTAGTTTCTCATGTTTTATAACAATGTTGCAGCTGTTAGATGAAGGAAATGGCTAGACCATGATATTGTTGGATGTTGCTAAGACATTTGATAGAATACTACATGAAAGACTGTTGCATAAGCTAGAGAATATAAGATTGGAATATAAACTCTTGACTTGGATAAGTGGATGGTTGATGGACATGTATCAGAAAGTAGCATACAGTTGGTATGAATTTACCAGATTTAAGGTGACCAGTGGTGTTACCCCAGAGAATCTCTCCTTGGTCATTGTTGTTTACTCTATGCATCAATTATATTGGGAATGATCTGACAGGAATATTCAATTGTTTGCTGATAATGCAAAGTTGGGTAGGGTAATCAGGGATGCTACTAATATCCTGCACTTATAGAATGATTTCACTAAGCTGGAAATGTGGACAACGATAATGGTTAGTAAGTATAAAGTTATGTACATTGACATTATGATTTTCAATGGTGTGTTATACTGATGGGATTATGTTACAAGCAGCTGATGAGGCTAGGTATCTTGGAATTATGGTGGATGGGAATTTGAAGTGCAAAAGTCACATAGCAAAAACTGCAACTACAACTCAGAGGATAATTGTGACTTTGAAACGGCCATTGATGTCTTCAGATAATGAAGTCATTTTCCCACTTTACATGGTATTGGTAAAACTGCATCTGGACTACTGTGTGCAGATTTGGTTTCTTTTAGAGGGGATAAAGAAGCTATGGAATGGATGCAAAGAAGAATTACACAGATTATATCAGGATTATGGAATGTAGATTATGATGACAGATTGAGAGTATGTGGAGAAAAAGTAAAGAGTATTGTGCAGAAAACTAAATCAGAGTACAAAAAGAAATTGGCTTTTAATTAATGGAAGCTGGGGAGAGAAGAACATGGGGGGGGGTGCATCCATGAAAATTAAGTTTGTGTGCAGTTAAGAAAGGGGTAAGAACTAGATTTTTCTCCCACAGAACAATGAGTGAATGGAACAATCTGCCTGTTAAAGAGATGAGTGCATCTACTTTGAATGAGTTGAACAGATGATATGACAGCCGGTGTGGGTGAGGTAAGGCTTCTCTCGGTTAATCCTTGACTTCCTGGAGATCTCAGATAATAATAATAATACAGGTAACCCTCGTATAACGCAGATGTTAGGTTCCACAAAAATGCCGCATTATATAAATCAGGTAATGCGTGACAAAGATCACATAGAAAAAGTAGGGTTATGTTCCGAAATCGTTTTTTTTAATTATATAAACAACAATGGCATATCAAACAAAAAATATTTTTATTTAATTCAGGTAATTCATGTAAGTTAAGAAAACATATAAACTATGAAACAAAATACATATTATAAACTTCTAAAAATACAAATTGTACGTAAACTTTATTGCCCATAATGCATAAATGTTTTAGGCAAAATAAAATAAAATGCATAATTTAATCACAATCACTGTCTTCAAAACAAACATTTCTTAGAAGTTCTTTATTTACAAGTGGCCGGATGTTGTTATCACTTGAAATCTCTTGGACGTCATTTGTATAATTCTCATTGCATACTTTGGCTGGTTTAGTTATCAAGAAGTCAGTAATAAGACCTTGCTTACCACTATGCGCAATTTTTTATTAAGTTCATAATATGGAGCTAAACAAATATCCAATTTTCTCGTGAATTTTCCGGAGCGCTCCATTCAGGGATCATTATTTCATAAAATAACTTCCTACTTTCTTGCCAAGTCCAATCCTTCTGCTAATTTCTTTAAACTGAATTTTTTAATGGATTCATCACGATCAGAATCTTCGCACAACTTTCCCCGCCATTTGTTTCGCCATCATCTATTAATTGTACCAGTTCCTCTTAATTTAAATCTATTTCCCCATCAATTAATTCACTAATTTCATTTTCAATATATATCCAAAAACCCTCTATGTGGCCATTACTATAAAAATTGTAGTAACCCTTTATACAGTAAACAATTGACGAACATGGGTGCTAAAAGGTATTTCCCCTAATATGAATTCGCTACTTATAACTACATGCACAATACGGGTAGATGCAAATTTAACGAAGATAAAATTTGATTTTAAAGTCATGCGGTGAAAAATATACGAAAAGATAAAGGGTTACTAAAATTTGTAGACCTTGTTTTTATCGAAACTTCTTTGTATAAGTACTGCGTTGAACAAGGGTTACTACAATTTGTAGACCGCATTATACGATGCTCACCTGTAATTAAAAACATGTCTGAAGATTCACTGATGAATTTAGTGATGACTTAATGAATTAAATGATTAATTAAGATAATAGGTAATATATGTGATGTTCTGGTATATGAATTGTTGATTTGTTTGATTTGTTATTCAGTTTCAGATGTATTTTTATTTAAATTTAAGCGTTAAAATCACTCAGAATCAAACAAAATTATTTATGTATTTTGTTTATTTATTTATATAATTATTTAATTATTTATAGTGACATACATTAATGCATAACTGACAGGGTTGCATGCACAAATAGAAAGTCAAATACCCTAACTCATACATAGCATTATATCACTTGCTTCCATGATGCTTTGACTCAGAATGGTCTTCTGAACTAGTGATGACTAATAAGTTGATTGCAATCTACGAGTCAGCCATGGCTTTAATGTCGGTTTACTACAATGAAATTCATAATTAAAATCAGAGGATAATGCAGTTGTCCTCTGATTGCAAAAAAAAAAAAAAAAAAAACAGGGTTACGCATGTGTGTATTATTTCAGTTACACACATTCACACACAAAAGTTCAGTAATCTAAATGGTTAATGTAATTCATGTTTTTGATATTTCATGTGTCAACATCACTAAAATATTCCGGACCTGTTGTTGCTGTAGCATGCAATGCATTCACTGCAAAGCAGTCATACTAGACCTGCTTGTCCCATACAATTCTATTCCTCCCACTACACCTTAGTGAGCCTAATGACAATCATGTTCTAGCAAATCTGGTGTGCACTTGAGATTATTATTTACTTGATAGTATTTAGTGCTGATACCTGCCTTATTTTAAGACCCTATAATTTTAAATTGAGTGCTATGAAAAGGAGTAAAACATCATTCCCATCAAGAGAAGGAACTAGCTTTTTTTTATAATGATAATAGAGAAATATTTTAATATAATTAAATTATTATTATTACTATTATTGCATGGGATCCAAAGACTCATTGTTGGACAATCAAACTATCTACATAACATCACTTTTACCCTTTCTTTAACCATCTAACAAACAGAACACTCACAACTGACTCATTCAACTCCATTCCATTCATTCGTCACTTTCCAAGTGAAGAATCTGGTCCTCACTCCCTTGATAACTACACTCCTACCCAATTTTCAGTTGATGTCTTGTTTCCCTCCATTCCCCCAGCCAAGTGCTGAAATATTTCTGTGTATCAATCCTATAAAACCCTTTTAATAACTTAAATGATCATATTATGAGTGTGCGTAATACCCTTCTTTTTTTGTGTGCCTCCATAGTGCAGTCAGTTTTGACAATGTTCCTTTTTTGGAAAGACCTGGGTTTAAATCCTGTCTAGGATGCGAAGAACCTTTATTTGGACTGACTTTTCAGGCTGAAGATGAGCTGGAATCTCAGGGTTTTCATCCTGCATAATAGGCAAATTGTCCATAAGAACACATACAGTTAACAGACATAATACACTGGCCTTAGTTGATTCAGCTGTAATCCACATCAACCAACCAACTTTCTTTTTCACTTGTTAACTACTCTTTTGCAACTGACAAACTCTCAGTCTTTCATCATATGGAGCATTCCACAGACCTGCTCACTATCTTGATCGCTCACCTTTGGATCCACTCCACTATTTCTTCATTCCCAAGAAACCCAGGTGACCAGAAGTGTTTCACTATAATTAAAGAATAATTATATTTAAGTTTAAAATTAATAAAATTATTTTTGTTTGTGTTAATTACTTTTTTTAATCATATGCAGTGAATAACAATGATAGCTTGTGGCTTGTTTGATCTAAACTATTTTATAAATATGTATTCTTTTACTCTACTTTTTTCAGCTCTTATAAGTAACATTGTTTTGATCTTTTACATGAATGCAGAGCCTTGGTGATGGTATGACAGGAATTGCCAACCATGCTAAGAAAAGTGAGCATGAGAAATTTGGTGAGGCAGTAAAAGATGTATCTGATGCCATTTGTGGTTTGGTAGAATCTGCAGCTCAAGTGAGACATTTTCTTTTCTTTTTTTTTTTCCCTTCATAAAAAAATTCTCACTTTATATTGAATTATAATATATATTCTTCCGATTCACTATTATTTCATTTAATAGTGCCAACTATGCTTGAAATCATCTTTATTTTTTTATATGTTTGACTTCTTTATTTTTCATTGAAATATAAATTTTAAAAGAGTTTGTTTAAGAGCCATAACTGTATCATCATCATTACCATTCATTTCCTAATATGTACTGATAAGGAGTGTATAGTATACTAATAGTACAATATGATTAAGTTTGCATTGTTACTAGCTTTCTATCAACAGTTTTCTTCCAAATTAACCTGTTTTTGTCAGGTCCCCATACTATCAGATAATATATTTTAGACTTCTCTGTCCCAAATTGCTAGCCTATCCTTCTTCTTTAGATGGATACCTAGTAGTAGGGAGCACCACAAGAAGGTGACAATTGGTTGTTTGGATCAGTAGCCCCCCCCTCATTGGTCTCCACATTCCTGCAGGCTGTATGAGTCAGTATTGCAACTACCTTTAATGTTTAACCATCCCGATATGTATACCCAGTTGAAACTGATCTAGGTAATGACCCTTCCCATAATACATAGTATTAAACACACCCAAAAGATGTGTGCTGTGTATTATGGGATACCAAGGGAATTAATATAAAGTCATTAGCATCTATATACAAATAGCCTAATCATGAAGAAACTTCACATGCAACTTTGTTTACTTTCACTTGGATAACGGATTAAACAAGAACATGATTTCTTGGCATTTTAAATTGAATTTTTAACCAAGTGAAAAATTTTTTTATAAGTCTAACATAAGCTTAGGTGGTGAAGGTTATTAATGACTTATTTTTAACAGTATTAACAACATCAAATGAACTATTTTATAAAAAAGATGTTTTATTAACTTGTTTATATTTCACTGCATTTCAAATCAGCATCTTCAGAGCACAACACAGCATGTATACATGACAGTGAGTAAATGAAACAGTACAATTGTAACAGACAAAAAGATCTGAAGTCCTAATTTGGCACCTTCTAATGTTGTAAAAATAAATAAATAAAAAATACAGTTATGTGGGAATTACTCTTAAGATAACAGTCTCCCAAATTTTTGGCAAATTAATGCAATAAAATTAATGAACATTATTGTTCAGATTAGGAGAATTCTTCATAACCATGGGTGACTCAAAAAATAATCTTTTGGATCTGTAAAGACTTTTAAGCAACACATTAGTTTTCCTCCATCTAATCCTATGTGAAGGGGATGTCCAAAGTGTGGTCTGACAGTAGAAAAAAATCTAATAACTGTTTACCTTTTCTTGACACATTAGTCACCTGCCTTTCAGATGGATCACTATCTTTTTCCAATTACAGAAAGCCAACACACACAGGAAGATATCTACATAAACAATCACATCATTCTCCAGCCCAGTAGTATGGTATTTTAAAAACACTTACACATAGAGCCAGAGCCATTTGTTCTAATGATACAGCTCTGTCCACAGAACTCAAATATCTACGCCATACTTTCTTGGCCAACGGTTACAATTCCTACAAAATAGGTAAAATACTACATAGCCAAATTACTAGTGCCTCCTCTAATACACAGGAACACAACATTACTATTCCTGTTCCCGCTGTCTGTCAGAGGTACATCAGAAAAAATATGCCAAATACTAATAAAACATAGCCTTTGCACCACATTTGAATGTCATGTTAAATTAGCAACTCTGATCTGCTCTCCTAAGGATAAACTTCATCTTCTAGCATATCCTGAAGTGTTATGAAGTTCCTTGTGACTGTGACTTGGCCTACTATGGGCAGACAGGAAGATCTGTTAACATCTGCACATAAAAAATACATTTGCTGCCATTATTATGGCAAGTCAGGACTGGCAGACCATGCTTTGGACACCCTTTACACAGAATTAGATGGAAGAAAAAATGTGATATTTAGACGTCGTTACAGATACGAAAGATTATTTTTTGATTCGGCCATGGCTATAAAAAATTCTCCTAACCTGAACAATTATCCAAGTGTTCATTAATTCCCAAAAATTTGGGAGACTGCTATTTTAAGATTAACTCCCACATAGCTGTAATTTTTTTTTTTTTTTTTTTTACAACATTAGAGTTCAACAAATTAGGACTAGATCTTTTGTCCATTACAATTATATTGTTTCACTTATTCATTGTCGCACATGCATGCCATGTTGTGCTCTGAAAATGCTGATTTCAAATTCAGCGAAATATAAGCAAGTTAATAGAATATCTTTTTTTATAAAATAGTTCATTTGGTGTTGTTAATACCATTAAAAGTAAGTCATGGAACTTTCTATAAGTCTAATTCAGAAGTCATATATTTCTTATATACAAGTCATTAATTTCTATATAATAAGGTGATACATTGAAATTATTAAAATTACTTACTATTAAAATACCCTGGATCAGAGATAGTCACAGGTTTTTTTAAATTAAACTTGCCAAGAAATTATATTGTTTAATCTTTTATCCAAGTGTAAGCAAACAAAGTTTGCACATTAAATATCTTCATAACTAGGCAACTATAATGGCAAGTTTAATTTCAGAAATATTTTCAGTGAGACATTACAATACATCTCCATTAGAGAGCATTCTGTTTTCCTGTATCAGGTGCATGGACCAACACACAGTTTAGTAAGCTGCTCTTAATATGAATATATGGTTATGTGCTTCTGCTCACTTCATTTATTGATTGCTGAATTGCTTATATGCAGAATTAAATATTCTGTTGTACTCAGTCATTTGTAAACCTGAATTCAGCCAGAGTGTTTTCCTTGCTTAATAATAATAATTGTATTATTATTATTGTTTATGAGACCTGAAGCTGTACAGGTATTTAGGAGGACAGAGAATCAGAACATAATAGTTATTAGATTCACCTAATGTTGAAGTTGCATTTTGCAATAACAAAGAAGACTTGAGAAATTGCTGCTAAGAGCAGATCAGTACGTGCAGATTTCAAGGACATCAAGTGAACGAAATCTAAACATGGATCTCAATTTGTTCTCACAATAGCTGTCCTTCACTCAGAAAGACCTGAACTAGAATCCTGTCTAGTATATGAGGAATCTTGAATGCAGAGCATCTTGTTTTATATAGAAGTGGCAAGGTTTTCCCTCCAGAAAATGTTTTTCATCATGCAAAATATATATAAATAGATAAACTTGCTGATATAATACACTAGCCTTATAGTTGCTTTGGCAATAATTCCACTCCACTCAGCCAAAAAATCCTTGTTGATAGAAGGGGTGGGTTCTCAAAAACCAAATCATTTCGTGCATTCTTCTTGCTATTCTTTCTTAATTTTTTTCTCATTATATGTCCAAACCATTTCAAGTGGGGATTTGCAAACATTTTTTCAGCACATTCTAATCCCAAGACATTCCTAATGTCCATATTTCTTATTTTATCTTTCCTTCCTTCCCCCCCCCCCCCCCAACATTCTCATAAACTTTTTGCCATTACTTGTTTTTTTATTCATGCCATTTTCTTAGTTTCTATCTCTCTCTCTCTCTCTGCTGTATAAGACAAAAATGGACAGAGAAGTAACTTCTCTTAATGAAAAACTAGATCTACAGTGAGACCTCACTGTCCCCAAGTAGACTACTTATACTGTTTTAATAGTGAAATGCTCCTAGGTATCTCCTGATGTAACTTTCATCACTAGATAGTATACTTACTAAATATTTGAAGTTTTTACTACTCTTTAATTCTTGCTCTGTAAGTCTAATATCATTTACTTGTACATTTTCTCTACAGTTTAAACCATGCTCTCACTCTTCCTGTTATTAATATGTAACCCATAATTCTGTATCACACAATATTTATTCGGTTTCTTCTGTAGTCCTTTATCTGAATGTGTCCAAATCAGATCACATGCAAGCACATTCATCACCATAATGAACAGCAGTAGAAATAAAACACCCCTTGTTGCAGTTCATTATTGGTATAAACCACTCTGAATTACCAAATTTACTTTTCATACGATTGTTGCATTTAATGTATGTATTCTTGATTACACTGCTTCTTCTTTTCTAATGCCTATCTTGTCCTAACTTTCTCCCATTGGACCCAATTAAAAATCCAGAAAAACCATAAATAGTATTTTTTCCAGATTCCCAGCACTTCTCTTAAATCTTTCTTTATTTTATCTGTTATTCTTGTTGCCATTATCCTTTCATGATCTTTACACAGTGACACTGCTATTCCTCTATAGTTACTACACTCCCTTCTTGAGCTTATATATTGGGACAGTAAATCCCCTTGGTCCAAATCATTCATTAATGCTCATCATTCTTAATGCTTCTAAATCTCTGCCAGATTTGTTTATTTATATTTATTTAGTTTATGTATTTATTGGCTTTCATCATAATCCATCTAGTGGAAACCTTGTGAGTACCAGAAGATATCACAAGGTTTCCATCTTCATTTATTAAAAATCCTACTCCCTCATTACATCATCATCATCTTCTGATTTTCATTAATCCTTATAACATTTTCTTGTTCTAATATCTTCTTCCAATGTATGTGTGAATTCAACCAAGCTTATCTCTTTATTTATTTATTTATTTGAGTTGTTGTTTCTCTTATTATAAACAATTCTATCATCATTTGATCTGGTTTTTATAAACTTCCAGAATTGTTCTATTTTTTTGACTTAATTGCATCTCTAACTATCTCATTCCATCACCATGCTTCTTTTTCTATTTATTTTCCACTTGTTCTTTCACATACCTCATCTGCTGTTCCTAAGATTATACTCAAGATTTATCACATTCCTTTACATTATTTGTAATTAATTCTTGTCTTTGGACCTGATCCAAGACTAAAATTCTTGCTTTGCCTCAGTCTGTTTCAACATCTATAGCTTCAGCTTTCTATCTTTTTTTTTTATTTGCTACATATATTTTTCACACACACACACACACACACACACACACACACACACACACACACACACACACACACACACACACACACACCTTAAAGCTTGCTATAAGAAGCCTGTGATCGCCATCTAAGGTGACAGATGGATGGCAAAACTTTTGATATGCATGACTTCCCCACTCCATTCTTTATCAAGAGTGAAATATTCTATTATCAATTTTTGTTTACCATCTCAACTATAGCTTTGTAATTCTGTGGCTTTGTCTTTCATCACACCAGCTGTTTCTGATTTTGAGGTAATTTCTGATGCAAAAATCTCAGTCTTTGTCCTCCCTCATTTCTCTGTCCTAAACCAAATGGCCCGAGTTTTTTTAACTCCTGTTCTATCTTCTCTAACCTATGCATTAAAATTACCTAAAATGATTACACTCTTATTTTGAATCATATTTTCCTCCATATCTAAACCTTGTTATGGTATATATACCTGGATATTTCAAATGTAAGCCTTATTATTGTATCACCAATTCCATTACGCAAATCTGTTATTTGCTTCTTCTTTGATAATAAAACTATTTTTTATTATCAAATTCACAGTTCTGAACCTATATGGATTGTTCCTTTTTCTGGATGTTGCTGGACTCTCTCAACCAATTTCTAATATCCTCAAGAAATATAATCTAGTACCCACATTTTTTTTTAATTATGAAATTCTTCTTTCTTGCCTTCCACCAATGATAGACAGTTCTTCTCTATCTTCAGGTGTTTACTAAGTTCCTTATGATTGTCATCTCTCTTTCTTTGAACAAACAGGATGTTTTATTGAAGAAAAACTACAGGAATGCCAATCTTCATCTATATTAAGCGGAGAAGTCTGATATAACATTGAGATGACACTAAGAATCTGCAACACCTGGTCTAAAGTTCATCTACTGTATCATTATCACTCTTCAAATTTAAGCATTTGTTCAGAGTGCTGTACATTGTCCCAACTTGAATCATGATGACTGTTCTTTCCTTACCTAAAATTTGGGAGAGTCTTATTACTTACAAGCAATAGGTTGTTTTTCTTTTATTTTTATTTTTAATCACATGTTGCAATCTGTGTTACTGTATTAGAGTGGCTCCTATTGTTGGAAATCCTTGCTGTTGTTTAGCCTCATTTGAATAGTTAGTTCATTGAGGATCTGATATCTTCAGATCGTTTAATAGTAAAGTAATAAAGTGTTGTTAATTTCTTATGTTTACGTGTTTCAGTATCAGTTTTTCTTTCCTTGTTTTTTTTTTTTTTCTCAGTCAAACCCAAATTATTTTCTTCTCCATCATGTCATCTATGACTTCTCATCTGTGAGTGTTAGCATGTTCATTGTTGTTATACTCAGTTTCCTTTCCAATCCAGGTTGTTTATCATTTATATCTATCCATTTTTGCTCCTTTTTTTTTTAAAGCTGTAAATAAACCCACTGCCAGCTTGTTGGATCTGCCACAGCTTCACTAGAACCCCCATTTGTGAGCACATTCAGAGTTCTTAATGAATTTTCACCGATTGGTCATCCCTAGTAATTCCACTACTGTCTTACACGTCCTTTCAGCCTGCATATGGGGATTGGATTTGGTAAAATTATTTATTTTATATATTTAGTTCATTTGTAATTTTGAAACATATCATAGTCGTCATTTTCATTTGACGACTATGAACAATTACATTTACATTTAATTCATACTAAAATATGTAATATTATTTTAAATAATTTATTAAGGCTGCCTATCTTGTTGGAGTGTCAGATCCATCTAGTGTTGCAGGAAGACCAGGGCTAGTGGATCTTGCTCAATTTGCTAGGGCTAGTCAAGCAATTCAAATGGCATGCCAGCAGTTGACGAATCCTACTAGTAATCAACAGCAGGTAAATTTCTTCTTTTAAAACTTCTCACTGTAGCAAGTTACATGTAGTATATTCTTCTCATTATTTATTAATCATCTGGTTTTTAAGATTTACTATAAAATTTTTAATAATAATGAAATACTAGTTGAATTTATTGGTATACACAATGTATCCATTAAGTAATGTGATTAACTTTTGACAGGACAGCCCTTTGAATAAAAGTAGCAAAGATGCTTATAGTTTTGACCATTAGAGTGTGTCATAATCACTCGCAGCTGCAACTTTCAAGTCAGGTGACACAGCAGTTTTCGTGTGGCAACTGTTGAAGTAAGAGTGTGTGAGTGTGTTTGAAGTTGCATTTTGTGATAAAATTTTACTGTAAATTAGGAAAAACTCCTACAGAAGTGTAGAAAACCTAAAAAAAAGTTTACACTGATGACTGTCTGAGCCGTGCACAGGTATTCCACTGGTTTTCAATGTTTAAAGATTAGAGGAAGTCCCTGGAGGATGACCCTTGGTGTGGACGGCTAGTTTCTGCATGGACAAACGAAAATTTGGTAAAAGCTAAGGAAATTGTTGCCCTTTGACAGGCAAGTAACCACTAAGCTACTCACAGTACAGCTTGGTGTCAGTAAGGAAATGGCCAAATTAATCTTAGAAAAAGATTTGTTCGAAGTTTGTGCTGTACACGTTGACACATGAACAGAGAGAGCACGTAGTTGCATATTGTCAAAATTTCATCTGTGCAGTTGATCAAGATTGTGGTGTGCTGCAAAGAATTGTCACTAGTGATGAAAATTGGTGTTTTCTGTTTTTGATCTGGAAACAAAACCCCAGAGCATGGAATGCACTGGAACATCTTTTCCCCAGCAGAAGAAAGTCAGGTTGCAAAAATTACGCATCAAGACAGCAGTCATTGTTTTTTTTTTTCAATGTTGCTGGAATTATCCACTGTGAATTTGTTCATGAGGGCACCACAGTAAATGGTGAGTATTATTTAAGAGTAATGCAATGTCTGTTCACCCGCATGTAACATGTCAGAAAGAGCTATTCCACAACAACAATTGGTTTCTGTTGCATGACAACATGCACGCATGCTGTGTTCTGACTGTGAAGCAGTTTCTGGCTTCGAAGTTGATCTGTGTGATTGAACATTTCTCTCCCCCATTCACCAGATTTGGCTCCCACAGACTTTTTCCTCTTCTCAAAGATGACATGTGCCTTGATAGAGGTTGCACTTCGGCAACATTGAGGACATCCAACGCGTTGTGACTTGGATACTGAAGGAGGCTCCCATTCAGGACTTCCACTGTGCCTTCGAACACCTGTATGACAGGTGTAAACGATGTGTGCAGTTGGAGGGAAATTATTTTAAATCTGTGTAATTGACAATTCCAAATATAGTTCTTTGTTTTGATGTAATAATTGTTGTCTCATTACTTAATGGTCACACTGTGTATATAGGATTCAGAATTGGTAATGCTGCTTCTATTATTATTAATGACAACTATTATAAGATCAAAATTGAATTCTTCCTCTCTCTGATTGTAGAAACTCTCACGGTGCTTACCTTTTAAGTGTTGCATGCACTGCCATTACTTTGTCACAGAAAAATCTATAATTCTGTTTTTCTGTGATTTTTATTTTATTTTATTTTTATTTTTATTTATTTTTGTTGTGGTTGTGATTCTCGTTTGAAATACTTTCAAAGCATTATCTTTAATTTGTAAAGAATCGTTGGTTTAAAAAGACCTGGGAACTTGGAAATCAATTATATGATATCCAGTACCTGATATACGCTGTGTTCAAATAAGTATTGAGAAACTCCCTGTATTCGAATGAGCCATACTGATATGTATATTCTTTTCATCACATGTGGCCTATACTCCTAGAGTTAACTGCACATATTGATGCTGTCAATCACATGTGGAGAACAGGATGCTCTATTTGTGGCCTCTCCATTCTGGATGTTGGTAAAGGGCTGTTTCATTCACAGTCAGCTGTAGACAAGATTGTTATCTGAGGATGTCACTGCTGCCATTTTATGCACATAAAGATCCGAGACCAAAGAACTCAGAACAATGTTGCAGAAATTCCTATAATTTCTTCAAAGAAATTGAATAAACTACAGGGATCGTATTAATGGTAGGTTGATATGTAAAGAGTTGTACACCTCAGATTTTGTGGAAGGACCACTTGTACAAAAATTAAATGATGTAAGTCAGAATTTTTCATCTGGTGGTGCTCATACCACTGGTGATATGTGGAAAAAAATTTGGTAGTATATAAATAACAGTTGAATTTTTTTTAAATTTATAAAATTATGAAAAATAAAATATTAAAAATGCTTCCTCTAAAGCAGTTTCTCAATGTGGGGTGTACGACCCACAGGGGGCAATTAGAAAATGATGTTGCATTCATCACCTCATCACTGATATACTCAAAACACTCACCGTTGTCGGCGAGGTGGGGCATGATCCAAAAAACATTGGGAAATACTGCTCTAAAGATAAATAATTACATGATTTATCTATCTTTTATTTTTCAATGTAACAGGAATTGCATTGAAAAAAAACCCACGAAAATAAACATATGAAAATCTTATGTTGATTTTCAAACATTTTTTATTTAATCTCTGAGCAGATAACTATATATTTCTTGGAAAGCTTAAAATCACAAGCAAATCTTAGCTTATGCTGCATTCTATGTCGTTATGGAAAACTTTCTTACACAGCAGTGTTGCTGTCAGTACGCATTGTTACTTTTGTAAGTTACTGTGCAGTCCTTTCATTTCACTTCTAATTTCTGTCAAGCCGAGTGGTTAGCATATCCAATTTCCAGCCAAGAGGCTGCAGGTTCGAATCCCACCAAGGGCATGGATGTTTATGATTGTCCTCTTTGTGGAAAGGGCATCTGTAACCTTACCACTTTTCAGAAGGCTTCATTCCCAATGAGGCATGAGAGTAACCATATAGCATCAAAATGACGTCACACCTGAATAACTAATCTCTGCCGCTACAATATTATGATTACATTTCCTGGTAAAATTTAGTCAGTAAGATTTGTTGCAACAAACATTTCCAGAATCAGGATAGTAGGGATAACAATTTTATCGTCTCAGTATTATCGTAGTGTGCTTCTGGAGAAACACACAACAGTGCATTTCTCCAGAATGAGGGTCCTCTTTGTTTCTAATTTAAAAAATAATTGACATTAAGTCAGTTATTTTTGTTAAATATTTGTTACATTTCTTCCAATGTATTGCATTTAATTGTTATTGATTACAGTAAATCAACATGTTAACACATATTTCATAGTTCATTTTGTATTGTACTTATTTTAATAAAATACACATTTTAATAAGTGTTACCAAATTTTTTCAGTTTTGGTTTTGGTGGTACAAGTATTAAAAAAAAAAAAGGTTTGAGAGCTGCTCCATAGGCCACTGTGATATGGAGCAGTGTATCATACTCCATCTTTTTTTTTTAAAACACATCTATGGAATGCTTTGAATGACTGTACTTCCAGTTCCACCAAAAACTTCGACCAACCATGAAGTTTTGGGGTGGATGTGTAATGGTCTGTAGCTATTTCTCTTAGTGTGGATCTAGATTTTCACTTATACATGGAAAGATGAATGCTGATGTTCAATTCAACACACTTCTAGATAATGTATTGTTTTCTACATTGTGCCACTTGTACAGAACACACCAGTGACTTTTTCATCATGACAATGTACCACATCATACTGCAGATGCTGTTATAATGTGGTTTGAGGAAAATCATGCAGAAAAGTATGATCACACAAAGTCCTGATTGCCATCCCATAAAATTCTCTCAGAAACCCATGTTTTTCATCACACAAGACAGACAAAAACTAGCCAGAAGAACACAATTAATAGATATAATACACTCTTTTCATAGTCTTAAGTTATTTCATTCTTAATTTCAAACAGCAGCCCAATAAAACACCTTTAAGAATGAACTGATAGATCAGATGTGGATTACGCTAGTGCAAAATAGCTGAGTCTTCAAAAACTAATGGAAAATGCATCAAATAGATGATGTTATCCAAAAGTTGGCTCGGAAGTTGTTGAATTGTATGCAATTTTGGTTTCTCAGAAATATACTGCTGTCCCAGAATTTATTTCACTGTAGAGACTGTGTATAGTCAATAGATGACTAATCACTTTCTCACAGATTTCTGACTTATGACTTTTTTATAAGTACTTTCATAAACATCATTCTGTTGTTTAGATTTCCATCATGACTCTGCTCTCCTCTAAATCTATAAAATGTACAGTTCTAGGTCACCATCCATTCACACACTTGCTTCATAACTATCTTCTTATCTTTTCCTCCTGTTTTATTCTATCTGCCACTGCCATCTGGAATAGTCTTCCTCATACTGTTTTTCCCATGGATTACAGCACGTGTCTGTTCAAGAAACGTCTTTACATTCCTTCTTTCTTATTAACCACTCATTCACGTGTGTTTGGAATTAATGTGTATAAGAAAGAAAAAATTAATGAGATGGTCTTAAGGAAAGAAAACATAATTTCCAGGAAGAAAGAACACGTGCATTTTAAATGAAAAAGTAACTTGATACTATTAGCATTCAAGAATGTGTCAGCAGAGCTAATCTAAGGTGCTAATCTAATCCACTTAAATATAATGGGTGAAGAAAGATTAGAAAAACAGGTGTTTGATGCCAAGATGGCAGGAACGAGACCCAGAGGAAGACCAAGGTGAAGGTGGATTTATTCAGTCAGAACTACCTTAGAAAAACGAAATGTTAGATATGACAATATTGGACTAAAAAGTAATAGACTAATTTGAAGGAAAATTGTTGATAGGAGATTAATAATAACGTAAACGTAATCATGTAGTGCTGTCATAGTAACCTGAACACACCTTGGAGAGGTACATATCAGGAAATTGATGATGATGAGAAACTGGTTGATAGGTGAAAAAGAAGTGATATGATTGAGACATGCAAATTACTGAAGGGTTTTTACAAGATTAATTCAGAAGAAATTTTTCAGAACAGGTTTAGTGGTGGGAGAACTAGGGGCCATCTTTGGAAACTGAGTAAGAGAGAGAGAGAGAGTAGTTAAGAAGGATGTTAGAACTAGGTTTTTTGCTTGGAGAGTGGTGAATGAGTGCAATAGGTTGTCAGAGTGTGTTGTGAGTGCCATGACTGTGAATGAGTTCAAAGCAAAGTATGTTGGATATTGCCTGACATGATGTTTTGGGCCTCCCTCAGTGAGTCTAAGGACTCCATGGAGTAGCTCATAATAATAATAATAATAATAATAATAATTGATGACAGAACACAGGATTGGCACAGCTGGTATAAATGAGTCATATTCCTAATGGTGAGGAATACTTCTCCCCCCCCCCTCAGGCTGACTTACAGGCTAGCTAATTTAAGCTAATATAAGATTTTAAAATGTAAATATTAATTCTGAATTTTCATTTTTATAATTCCCTTTTGATTCTTTGTTTATTATATGTCTAATATTGTTTGGACCTTTTCATATTGTCATTGTGTGTGTGCATGCTTTATGTATGGTTCCTGCCAATCCTTCATGTTCTTTCTTTCTTCAGTATATGATTTCTCACCATTTTGACCTTGGCTAAAGATTCTCTTTATTTTATTTTCCATTTTTAACACAGAATGTCAGTAAATTTTATGCAGTGCTTTACTTCCCACTAGAATATTAAAAAAATTCAATGTGAATACAGCCGTGAGATTGGATGTCAATTTGTGCTATGGGAAAATAACAGAAATGGCAGTACCTCAACTAGGTTCTTTAAATCAATCTTCAGCTGTGGCAGACTACAAGGGAATCAAAAGCAGGCAAGATGGTTCTATTACATAAAAGAGTTGCCAAGACATAAGTGGCAATAACAGATCAATAATAATAGGGAAATAGTATCTCAGGAATAGTGGCTGAGATATTGGAAAAGCTGGTTATGGGCAGAATCCAAAAATTGATGGATATTAATGTGATATTCTATAAACTGTCATATTCTATAAAACTCAATTTTACAGTAAAGTAACATTTGAGACAGTTAAGGGAAATGGCAACACTATGTTACTGCTAACTTTCTAAACACATTTGACAGGATACTGCAGAGTATCTTATTATGTAAGTCAAAGCAAATAAGGATGGACATGAAGCTGGCTGCATGGACAAGACTGGTAGCTGATGGACATCAGAGAGTAGTTCATATACATGTACTACAGAAAAGAGCCAGACTATACCCATAGAACCAAAGTGATTTTAACCTTGTTATAACAAATAGTAAAAAACACTGAATTTCCTTACAAATGATGTAAATCAATATCACAAAATACAGCTGTTGGAAGTAATCCTGTGGGAAGTGAAGCATAGCACTGTATAAAATTTATTCACATTTTGTGTTAAAACTGGAAAATAAAATAAAGGAAAACTTTAGCTGAGGGCAAAGTGAGAAATCATACACTTAAGAAATTGTATGATTTCTCATCAAATACATGAAGGATTGGTGGGAACCATACATAAAGCGTGCGCGCACACACACACACACCTCCATTTCATGTATCTCTGTTCTTATATCAATCCTGTCACTGCATTATATTATGTGAATAATAATACATTTGCAAAGTGATCATGCAGTAATTCAACCACTTCTGCTTTTATCATCACCCTACCATTAATAATCATGATTAGACATTTTAAAGGAATAATATAATATCATCCTAATATTGAGTATATATGAGGTAGGTTCCAAAAGTTTCCAGCCTGATATACAAAATTCGCACCAATTTTAAAATTCCCTGCATGACAGATAGCACCATCTATGGAGAGCTTAGTGTACCAGTTTCAACTCTCTACTTGTGTCATTCATTTGATTGACGCATGGCATGCTAAATGGCTATAATGTTAAAAATTGAGTACCGCTCTGTGATAAAGTATTTCATCAAAGAAAGGCTTTCTCCAAGTGCTATCAAATGGCAATTTGATAGCACTTGGAGAAAGTGCTATCACAAACTTCTTGGATGGTGTTTATAGGGAAGCTTCTCCTTTATATTTCACCTTAAAGGAATGGACTAAACAGTTTCACCTAGGAAGAGAGAGCATCGAAGATGATCCTTGTGATCGTTGGCTTGGGAAGTGATGACTGAGGAAAATGTCTCTGAGGAGGAATGCCCAATGGCAGGCAGCTGAAGCTCAAAGAAATCTTACCAAGATTGGGGCTTTCTATAACAACTGTCTTTCACATCATTCACGAAACGCTTCACATGAAGAATGTCAGTGCAAGATAGGTGCCCTAACTTCTCTCTTCAATTCAGAAGTAGTATCGTGTTACATGTTCCTTCAAGTTTTTAGAGTTTTGTCAAGGGAATCCGAGAGAAGTGCTGGAATCCATTGTCACTAGGGATGAAACCATGGGTCTTCATTATGATCCTCTTTTCCTCTTTCCAATAGAGAATCCATGAAGTGGCTCAAACCAGGCGAAGCACTGTCGAGAAAAGCCAAGGTCACTCAGTCAACCAAGAAGATCATGGCAACAATCTTTTGGGATTGCTGGGAATTCTCTTGACTTCAAGGAAAGCAATACCCTGTAAATGCAGGATATTATGCTTCACTCCTTCACAAACTGTGCAACTCAAAGCCATAAAGGAGAAGAGAAGAGACGAGGGATGCTGAGTCATGGTGTTTGCCTGCTACACAACAATACTCCAGTCCATACAGCTATTGTGAAGGGTGCAGTGAAGGACTGTGGCTTCCAGGAGATTGAACACCCATTCTGCAGCCCAGATCTATCACCCAGTGACTACTACCTCTTCTCAAAACTGAAGAAAGACCTTGGAGGTGAAAGTTTAGGAGACATAAGTACAGACTATTTTTTCAAGGGCATAGAAATGTTAATTCAAAGATGTGAAAAGTGACAGAAGTTTTCTTTCTATCACCTCTAAAAGTTAGGCCAGAAACTTATGGAACCACCTTGTGTGTGTGTAAAGTGTATATTGTTAATAGCAGTTAATAAATCTGTTATTCTCTACATGTGTCAGCTCTTAAATATTTATTTCTTGTCACAAGAACATTATGGAGAGAAGAGAAAATTCAAAATATGATTCACACCACACCAGTCATGTAGTGAATGTTTACTTTCTCATGGCTTTAATCACAGGAGTTAACAGAAGAATATGTTGTTAGAGAAACAATGGTTAATTTTTTAAATCAAATAGAGAGTTATATAACTCATAGGTTATTATTAAAAAAGAAAAATCATCACCATCTGTTTATTTCCTGATATGCAGCCCCATGGTATACAAGTTACTACATGATTAAATTTACATTATTATTGATCTCCTATCAACAGTTTTTCTCCAAATTAGTCTATACCTTATTAGTATTCCAATATTGTAGTATTTAACATTTTAGTCTTTAAGGCTCTTCTAACTGAATCAGTCTGCATAGATCTTGGTCTTCCTCTGCATTTTTTTCCCCTGTCATCTTGGCATCAAATGCTTGTTTTGTTAGCCATTTTTCTTCTGTTCTGTTTTAAGTGACCATACCATCTTAGATTAGCACCTGCTCACACTTTCTTGAATGTTACCAGTGTTAAATTTCTTCCTAATATTTTGATTTTTAACATGTTTCTGCCATTGATGCCATCTGTTCACTTCCCTAATCTTTCTCAGAACTCTCATATCTGTGATCTCTAACTTAAAACTGGTTTGAACAATATCTTGTATACTGCTAGTTTAGTGTTTTGACTAATTTCTCTCTCATTCCATATAATATAAATTTATTCATCTGACCCCACCACACCAGCTTTGCTTATTCTCTTGTCTATTTCCATATTAAATTTACCATCTTCACTAAAAATTATGCCTAAATAGCTGAAATGTGTAACAGATTATATAGGTTCTCTATTGAGAATGCAACTGAAGCTATGTACATGCCTATTTTCATAGTTTTGGTCTTTTTATTGCTAATTTTCATGCCAAATTAGTTACAGCTGTTATTCAGTTAGAGCATCCTGGAGACTTGCACAGTACATGCTTAAGGGCACATTGTTGTTGTTGTTGTTTTGCATACTATGACAAACTGTTTTTGTGCTCTGAAGATGCTGGATATAATACTAACAAAAATAAGTTAATAAATATTAATTATTTTCTTATCATTCTATGTTGTCATCAACACATGTACTGCTAACACATAAGCCTTCCTATGCATTTAACCTTGAATTTGGCTTTGCTTTGTGTATATCTCCACACCCAAAGATAGAATTACTACATTTTCTGGATAAATTAAATTCCATGAACAGTTCACTATTGAATGTGAATTTAAAAAGAGTCTTCTCTTGCTGAGTGCTTTAATAATTCACACTTTTAAAGGCAATATTCAGTATTTGATTTATTGAAAACCTTCCTTTACTGGCACATCTGTACTCACACTATCATCCATCACAAAAGACAGATATTATCAATACTCTTATATGCTGAGCTCATCATCCACCTGTTCTTCTGATTCTCTTCTGCTGGAAGAATTAATTAAATCAAAAATCACCATAACTATTAATGGATATCAAAATTATCAATAGGTATCGTTCCATTAAACAGAGTGCAATCTGATGTAAAAAAAAAAAAAAAACAGTTTCCATACCTTATCCTACAGAATCTTGATTTGATTTCAAAGATTTCATCTGTTGTCAGTGGCATGTGAAGTATAATCAAGTATAGTATATCGAGTAGAAATGAAAATATAAATAGCAGTAATTTCACAAACAAATAAAAAATTAAAGGCTTTACAGAACTTCAGGACTACAGTTTAATATACAGTGGAGTACCCAACAAAAAACGAACAGCTGCAGGGATAGCTATCATGATCAGCAATAAATGGAAAGACAAAATTGAATCATATAACTGGATCTCTGAAAGAATAATAATGGCTAATTTCTCTCTCATTCCATATAATATAAATTTATTCATCTGACTCCACCACACCAGCTTTGCTTATTCTCTTGTCTATTTCCATATTAAATTTACCATCTTCGCTAAAAATTATGCCTAAATAGCTGAAATGTGTAACAGATTATATAGGTTCTCTATTGAGAATGCAACTTATTTAAGAAATTGTAATAAATTTCTTAAATAAGAAATTTATTACAATCATAGGAATATATGCACCCAAAGAAGGGAAAAAATCTGAAACAGAAGAATTCTATAAAAAACCTCCAAAACGTAATTCAGAACACAAATAAGCAAGATTACTTAATCCTTGCAGATGATTTCATTGCTAGAATTGGATCAGGTACGTTTAAAGATTTATAGGTAATCAAAGAGAAAACACCATAAATAACAATGGAAGAGAACTCAGGGAATTTGTGGCCTATAATAGCTTGAAAATCACCAACAGCTTCTTTAAACATAGGATGAACATAAATATATCTGGGAAGCCAGAGGATATAAAAGCATCATCGACTTTATAATAGTAGGTGAAAATCTAAAGAAGTTGGTAAGAAATTGCAGAGGATGCAATATTGACTCAGACCACCATTTATTAATCAGTACTATTAAGATCCCAAACCGGAGAAATAGAAACAATACAAGAACACAAAAACAAAAGCAGGAGTAATTTAAGATAGAACTGCTACAGCAAGATAGTATCAGAGAACTATATCAAAGAAGACTTACAAATCATATAAAGAAAATAAATGAAGATACAGATATAGAAAATGAATGGCAAAACATTAAACAAATAGTAAAACAAGCAGCATATGAAGCCATAGGAACAAAACTGTGAAGAAAAAGGAAAGGACTAAGAACCTGGAACCCAGAAATAAAATCTTTAATAAGAAAGAAAAAAGAAATCTACCTTAAATGGCTAAACGACAGAACCATAGGAAATGAAATAGATATAAAAGAATCAGAGCAATAACAAGAAGAGAAACCAGGAAAATCAGAAGACAAGACTGGGAAAAATTGCATCAAGATTAGAGCATGACATAAATGGACCTCAACTAAAGAGTTATAAAATCATTAAAAAAATGACTCAAGAAACAAAGGATAATCTACAATTAGAAGAAAATAATGGATACAATTCACAAAAGAATGGCCCAGCTTCTAAACAATAATAATAAAATTGAAATAAAACAAGCAATAAGTCAAGAACAAATGAATAACCAATACAGTTAAACGATCTAAAGAAAATGTTGGAAAAACTAAAAAATAGAAAAGCTACAGGAGAAGATGGAATAAATTCAGAACTATATAAATACAGCTCTAAACCATTTCAATTACAATTAATTAAATTTCTAAACAGAATATGGGAAGAAGGAAACATCCCACAAGAATGGAAGACAGCAGTAATCATAAACATATTCAAAAATGGAAACAGAAAGGATTGCAGAAACTACAGAGGAATATCCTTATTAAATTATTATTATTATTACGGGCAACTCCAGGGAGTCATTGGACTCATCGAGGGAGGCCCCAAATCATATTCATCACAACTATTTGACATTCATACAGTATCTATCATACCTCGCCTTAAACTCATTCACTGTCACAGCATCCACCACAGATTCAGGGAGCGCATTCCACTCATTCACTACTCTAAAAGTAAAGAACCCTTTACTAACCACACTTTTGCCCAGTTTCTATGGATGTCCCCTAGTCCTCCCACAACCAGCCCTGTTCTCAAAAATATCTTCTGAATTAATTTTATAGAAACCCTTCAGTAATTTGAATGTCTCAATCATATCTCCCCTCCTCCGCCTATCAACCAATTTTTGCAACCCACAAATCCTCAACCTGTTCTCATACGGTTCATTCCACAGACCTGCTATCATCTTGGTCACTCGCCTCTGGATCATCTCCACCTCCTCCCCATCAAGAAGAAACCTAGGTGACCAAATCTGAGCACAGTAGTCTAGATGGGGTCTTATCAAGGCTCGATACAGAGGAACAATAACCTGCTTGTCTCTGCTTGTCATCGTATTCTTCAGCAACCAATATCTAAATATATATAGATGTAAGTAAAAGTAAATTAACACCATGGGCCCAGGAAATTTTTTGAGAAGAACAATGTAACTTTAGGAAAGGAAGATCTTGCAAGATCCGACATTTACACTCAAACAAATTATAGAAAAAAGAATAGAATTTAACCAGCCAACATATATGGCCTTCCTAGATTATGATAAAGCACATGATCAAATCAACAGAACAAAATTAATCAATATACTGTGTATGAATTGAAATTCCACCTCAAACCACAAAAGCAGTAGCAAATATAATGAAAGAAAGCTATATTAAAATTAAAATTAATAATGAAACAACTGAAAAAATTAAAACCAATAGAGGTCTCATTCAAGGAGTGGATGCTCTTCAATATATATATGGAAAAAATTTCAAGAGCATGGAGGAAAAACAAAATCATAGGAAATAAAGAATTAACCAGTCTATTGTAGGCTGATGATCAAGTTATTTTTGCTGATAATGATGACCAATTACAGAAAAATATACACATATTGAACAAAACAATAAAACAGTGTGACATGAAGATCTCAATAAATAAAACGGAATCAATAGCATTCCAAGGTAAAGAAATTAAAAGATGCAAACTAGTCATCCACAACAAAGTAATAGAACAAGTGAACAAATTTAAATATCTAGGATATTACATGAGCCCCAATGAAGAAATCGACGTTGCATATAAAAAGCAAAAATTACTAACAGTCATTGGAACTTTGAATAGACACTTCAGTAAACAGATGTCTAGAACAACCCAAATAAAACTATATAAAATAAAAGCCAATGCTGAAATATGGCAGTGAAACATGGACTTTAGTTGTAGAGTAGAGTAGATGCCTTCCCTCGATGAGTCTTTGGACTCCCTGGAGGTGTCACATAATAATAATAATATTCAGCCTACTTAGTTTGATAAACAGCATATTTTAGCACTTTAAGCAATTTTCAGCTTTTATTGGAAATTATTACATACCCGTTGGTTGGAATTTATATGTATACTTACATAGTTATACACACACACACACACACACACACACACACACACACACACACACACACACACACACATGTTGCTCTGCAGCCTAATTTAATTTTGTAACCTAATAGATAATAATAATAGGACTCTAGCTTTGATGTAGTAAAGGGTTTTTTTTTCCTCACCAGAGGTCAGGCCAATAATTGTTGTAACGGTTGGTCAGTGACTTTAGCAAACCATGTAGATTGTAGTGCAGCTTGTTTCTTTGTATATATGTGTATGCTCCAGATGATGACCTTGATATGAAGGTAAGGTTGAAATGTCGAGTGTTCATTTTGGTTTATTTATATTAAACTAAAGTTTTGCTCTAACACAGTAGTTGTCTCCATAATTTTTCATAATGTATTCTGATCACCATGTAAGCATGAAGGAAATGATATGTTTGGGCTTACTTCACATGCCACTGACAACAGATGAGAGTTCTGAAATCAAACCAAGATTTAAATATACTCAAGTAGATTTAAATTTGATCAACTATTCTAATTGTATGCCTTTCTCAAGTTTTGAGAAGTAATCATGATTAACTGTTCATAATGTTTATTATTTTTTTAATAATAATGAATGAGTCACATAATCCTCTATTTGAATTACAAAAATTCAAGTAAATTAAAAAATATATTCTCCTGTTTACTCAACAGTGATTGACATTGAACACATGATATGTGACTCATGTGTTGAATATTCTCTTTTCATCCCTGATGATGTCCTTGTACTAAGAAAGAAAATATAGGAGTTAATAAATTTCAATTATTCTTTACTTGTGTTAACCATTATTAACATAATGATGTAAATAATATAATAAGTATTCTTAAGTATTAACACAATCACATGAACAATGACTGAAAGTTGGTGATCATCAGCAAATCAGAAGAAGAGATATAAAAGAGACCTTCCTAGATACATTATATATTAATATATCATTACACAGTTTCATTAATGTTTTGAGTTTTATATAATAAAACCACAGAATTTTTATGAATATATAAAAAATTGCATTGTATATTGTTAGTAATAGTGCTTTAAATAGGTTCTATTATTTTGTATGGCAGATTCTTTCAGCAGCTACAGTTATTGCCAAACATACATCTGCTCTCTGCAATTCTTGCCGCATAGCATCTTCCAAAACCACTAATCCTGTGGCTAAAAGACATTTTGTTCAGTCAGCAAAAGATGTTGCTAATGCTACAGCTAGTTTGGTCAAGGAAATAAAGGTATGTAAATGTTTACATTAATTTATTTGAAGCACATCCAGCACATTTATTTGCAGCACTCATTACTTAAAATCTGTTTAGAGATGGAATTATCTGCTAGTAGAATGGATAGAACAGTGAATTATTAAATTATTTTTTTCATCCTCTCTCTCTCTTCATTTTAAAAAAGATCTAGTCTTCTCTATATGTATCTTTGTTAGTGGTAATTGTCAGTGGAAATCATAGAGATTGTCATGGGTATTAAAATAGAATTTTTGAAATATTTTTTTGATTATATGAGTAAATTTTTATTCCAGAATTGTAAATTTCATTATTGTAGTCACCTTGGAAAAAATTTATCCCATCAGAATCATTTTATATTGAAGATAACAGATTTCTCGTTGCACAATGTCCCAACCTCGTTCACCACTTAAGACATCTAGTAATGTATTCTGGTCACTCACAGCTTTCCAAGTATTTAAAAAAAAAAATTTTTTTTTAAAACCTTTTTTTTTTTTTTGGAAAGAAGCTGAATTTTTTATTGCCCAGTTTGAGACTGCTACCCTGCTTATTGAAGGCCTCACGTGGCTTGAAAAGCTCTATATTTGGTCACTAGATCAGGGCTTCCAGATTAGATAAAAAATAAATAAAGAAAGAAATATAAAAAAAACTATATGATAGAATAAAAAATTAAAAACTATTGGCTTATCCATGGTACTAATGTGTGGTAGGTTTACAGCCTTTTTTAGTTGTGAGTTATGTAATAAAAATAAAGAAAAAAATTGTGAATAATGAATTGTTAAAATCCTCCAATTCGTACATAAATATTTCTTATGCATTAAACATTTGTGTACAAATTGAATTAATCCTGCATGCTGATTTATGATGCTTCATTTACAGTTATTACATGTCAATAGAAATAAAAAAGACAGTAGAAAAATAGCAAAGCTTAGTATCCTGGTTATGAAGCTGCCCATATCCCCAACCAGGGGCTAAATTAAAAGACAGATATAAAATTTTAATTAATACTAAAGTGTAATTTAAAAAACATACCTGGCTGTATGTTTTGGAAGGCAAGGATGACAAAACATTTGGAGCCAAGAGCATGCAGTAAGAGATTGGCATTGATAATGATGCACAAATAGAGCAAGGCTTCCAGATTAACAAGGAAAATGATGAATCAAATGGACTATAGATTTTGAAAAGGAAATTTTGAAAACTAAAAATTTTTAAAAACTAAAACTTAAAGACCAAAAAATAAAGGAGAGCAAAAACTTGTGAAATATATACAGGACCAGCAGCATTCTCTTACCACATGTTCAGTCAAGTCTGGCTCCAAATATTTTGCCATTCTCCCCTTCCAAAATATACAACTAGGTATGCATGCCTTTTAAATTACTTCTCCATAGTAACTGAAATTTATATTAGTCTTTTGATTTAGTCTCTGGTTAGAGGTATGAGGATAGTTCCGCAACCTACTAACTAAGCTTTGCTATTTTTCTATTATCTGACATCAGGAATGACTTGAAACCTTAGTTTCAGAAAATCTGTTTTAAGACAATTTTTAGTGTTGATGGCAAATTAAATTTAGAAATGGTAATAGAATAAACAAAGCTAATGTGGCAGGAAGTTTCATTTCTAACTCACTGTTTCATTTCTAACTCAACTTGTAGATTCATAAGTCAAAATCGGTTTGAATTTAGTCTTGTATATTGCTAGTTTATCGCTTTTGGCTAATTTCTATCTTATTCTATATAAATTTATCTAGCTAGAAATTAGCCAAAAGCGATAAACTAGCAATATACAAGACTAAATTCAAACCGATTTTGACTTATGAATCTACAAGTTGAGTTAGAAATGAAACAGTTAATCAACGACTAGAAACTACAAGAATTCTGAGAAAAGTGAAGGGATTTCACAGATGGGATATAGCAGAATTATATTAAATATGAAGATATCAAAAAAGAATTTGACATCATTAGTTTTCAAGAATGTTTGAGCAGATCTAACAGAGTTAGTATGGTCACTTCAACAGGATAACAAATATGGCTTAATATGGAAGTAAATTATTGATAGTGTATCCCTTGTGGATACATATCCAGAAAATTATAATGAATAATGATTAAAAAAAAAAAGCTAGAACATGACCTCTCCTTAAACAAAAATATATGGAGATTTTTAAAAAAATATTATCTTGATTTGGTATCCTGTTCATAAACAACTTCATCAAATTTGAAATGGTGTTCCAAAAATATGGACCACTTATAGTTTGAAATTTCTGATTTGGCATTTTTCTTCTGTGGCAATGCTATTTTGCCTTTCTTCAGCCACTTGGAAGATACAGGGTGTTCGGGATAAATTTGACAGTTTCGTAAGGAAAAAGAAAATCTTCTTTGTATCTATTAAATTTAATGAATTGACAAAAAAACATTACAGGCAGAGTTAATTACAATACTATCAACAAGATTTACTCAAAATAACCACCATTAGCATCGATCACAGCTTCAATTCTGCTTCGGAACCTCGAACAAGCTGATGCTACAGTCTCCCTGGGAAGGGCCGCAAAAACTGTTTTAATTTTATCCATTAACTGGGCTTTTGTATTACTGGAAGTGCGATTGGTGTCTTTTTCAACTGCACCCCATACAAAATAATCCATGGGGTTAAGGTCTGGGGAGTTTGGAGGCCAAACATTTGGACTGGTGAAGTCGTAGAAATTTTCAGACAACCATTTTTGACTTTTCCCAGAGGTGTGGCAAGGGGCCGAATCCTGCTGCCATACATACGGCCTACCATTGGCTACCCTTGTTATCCAGGGCTTGACTACAGTTAGCAACTCCACGAACAAAGCCTGAATTTCAATGCCAGGGTTCTTCAACACCTGTTCCTGCAGATTTGCGAGGAATTCTGCTGTACGAACGCAATCAGATCGTCTGCTAGGGATCTTTCTTCTTGCTACATCCTCGTAGTCACCATTGCAAGTCTCTAGTTCATGCCTGATTGTTTTTACTGTATTCAGGGAGCATTGGGCAGCAGTCGCAATATCCTTATTTTGATGGCGGGCACGAATCATCATGATACAAGTTATTCTCTTCCATGATTCAGGTGGGTTCCAGCTATCCATCCTTTCTGACATCTTGTATATGAATGAAGAAGGGTCCAAACTTTTAAATGAAGAGAAGTGTGTGTTAATACATGTAACTTACGGAAAAATATAATTAATTATAAATATGTCAAATTTATCCCGAACACCCTGTATATACCCAGTTGGAAAGTTGTCATTAAAGATCCACTTAAATGTTTTAATGAGATATGCTCCTTTTAATATATAACAGTCATCTAGTCCCACTGTATCATTGATATAAAACATAATCACTTGCTTCCCATTTAAAATTTGTTGTTATTAAAAGTTGTTTTTTTATCTTTCACCAGTTTTACGATATATGAAACAACAGGATCTTATTGGAAGCCTGAGGTGACTGGTGTCATGTTTATTCTCTGCTTCTTTCTACTTTCCTCTCTCTCTCTCCCTCCTTATGTGAATTGTGAGTGATATTCTTCAACAGAATCATGCAAAGACAAATATCTCCTCCACTCAAGGATTCAGCATTAAAGAAATTACTGCTGCCATACTGCTGAGTGGAACATGAGATTGAACTTGATTCTAAAGCAGCTGAAAACCTCTTAACCATATAGCTTGTAATGCTTTGGCTATTATACTTTGCCATACTCAGAGGAATGATGTATAGGAGTCATGATCTTGACATTATTTTTAGCTCTTCACAAACATCATGACAAACAGCAGAAATTATAAAAGTCTGCAAGTTAAAATTCTACAAAAAATAATAGCAAAGAATCTTCCAATAACTTTTGTTAATATATGATTACTCATATATTAATATAGCTGATCTTAATCAACAGATGAGGCACATCCAGAAAGTAAGGTCTGTTCACAATTTACCACCAAATAAGATATGGGAGATGGGTTGTAGCAAAGAGTGACTCGTTAGTTCGTGGTGTGATATGGTTTTTATTGGCAGAGAACAATAGTGCTACAGAAATTCACCAATGACTGTGTAATGTTTACAGGCCTTAATGGTAATGAGTGACAGTAAGGTTAGGTTAGTTTGGCAGTAAATTCTGAACAGACCTTACTTTCTGGATGTGCCTCATATTAAAACAGCTGATTAATGTGAGATGCAGCTGAAGTCATGAAGTTCAATAAAGATCCTAAATATCAAATTTCATATTTAACCATCCAACTAGCCATGGTGCAATGGTCCTAACCTAAGTGACTTTGAGAAAGGATCATATGAAATGAATGATTCAAAAAGGGAGCCATATAGGTTAGTAAGATTATCTCAGAAACTGTTATTTTGCTAAAATCAACTGTTTTTCAGCCATTGAATTTACGGCTAGAAACAACTGATGCATGTCAGATGCATTTGAAATCATAAACTCCAATACCTATTACAGGTTGACTGCATAGTACATCTAGTGACTCTGAAGGAGTGTATCAGTGCTGTTTGTATTGGGCACTTCTGAATACCCTACAACAATAGTAGCTGCATGTAGGTTACTGTGTCTGTACAAAAAAAAAAAAAAAAAAAGATAGCTGTGGGTAAGTAGACATGGCTAAGAGAATGATGTGATGAATATCATTTTCTATTATTTTGTATAGATGAAAGGAAAAGGTCGATTTTTTTCCATGAACCTATTATGGAAAAAGTCTAACACAAGTGATGTATTCTTTATGGATTGCAAAGTGATCATGGACTTATTTTTCTAACACTTTAGGCCCTTTGGTATCATTAGAAAGAGCTGAATGGTGTGCAGACTACTTTACTGTTATTGCCAACTAGATTTACCCATTCATGTAGCATTTACCCAGCACATCATGAACAATTCCAGTAGGTAATATACATCATATATCATATATACAGCATGAAACTCTCTGATTCCAATCTTTGAGTTTCTTATTCGGTTTTAAAACAATGTGGGATTTAATATCCCCTTAATTTAAATAATGTTTATATCGCCAAAATGAAGCCGATTGGCTCTTTATATTTAAGTAACTTAATGGGTGCACCTTTTTGACAACTCGTATAGCAGAGTATATAAGTTCTTTTCGCTATACCCTTTGGTATTAATTTGGTCTAGCTACTCACTGATGAAGCCTCAATAAAGGCTGAAACTGGTCTGGGTAGTGACTTCCCACCATAATGTATAACAGCATACATTTCCTAGGAAATGCATTTTACATTATGGAAAATACCAAGTATAGCGATCAGAACTTTGCTACGAGCTGCCCGAGTTTGTACTATGTACTAGGACTACGTGCATTAGCTTACGCTAGTAGTCGCCAATACTTTTATAGTTTGCTATACTATATCTGGCATGAAACTCTCTGATTCCAATCTTTGAGTTTCTTATTCAGTTTTAAAACAATGTGGGATTTAATATCCCCTTAATTTAAATAATATACATCATATCACAGGACATTTTTCATCCAGAAATGGTTCCAGAACATAATAGTAGTTTATCTGGATGTCCTATCCTCCATCAGTCACTGGATTTCATTTCCATTATATGACTTTCTAATCTTGTGGAATGACATGGTCTCACTACCAACAAATCTGAGGAAACTGCAGGATTTCATTATGCCTGAAGTAGTATATCTGTCGAGTTTAAGTGTTCAGAACTAACTCACAATACCAGGTGGTTGATGCCACAAAATTTGAGAAACACAATAGTATGACAGTAGATGATTTGTTCAAAACCTGTAATAAACTTGCTGCTACTTAATCTGTAGTTTCAATATTGCACAATATTTGTAGTTTATCTGTAATTTATCAATATTGCACAAGTCAAAATAATTGAGAATATTTGTTTTAAATTTTCTGGACTAAAAATTAAATTACTTCCATTTTGAAGAACAGCAAAACAAGTTTTAAAAGCTTTAATATTATAAAATAACTGGGTTTATTTTGATCATACACAGTAAAATCTCTCATAACCGGCAATACCAAAACAGTGGCACTTTCGAAGATCTAATTTAAACCTGAAATTTAAGCCTATGAGATAAGAAAAATATGCAATGGGCTTGCATTCTGGAAACACCATATTATATACAGCCGAGTCACGTGGGGCACATGACTTCTGAACATATGCTTCACACAATACTCCCAGCAGCTCATTGGCTAATAGAGATCACTTGGGTTGTTTTGTATATTGCACAGCCAGAACTCACGCTAACTAATTGCATTCATATATGTACATATAGCCTACATGGTGTCACTGTGGCTACTCCTGCGAAACATAAGAGAAATGCTCTCACTCTCAAGTTAAAACTCGAATTGCTGGAGAAAATGGAGAGAGGTGTCAGCAGAACGAAATTAATAGAGAAATATAAAGTTGGAAGTTCAACTTTGTATGATTATAAAGAATAATCATACAAACAAGGTGGTCAACTCCAGGGATTCACAATGCAAACAAAAGCTGCAGAAAATCTGAAAATTGTACACCAATCCTGGTGTGAAGGATTAGATCATATGTTATACAAGTGGTGTGCCCTGAAAAGATCAAAGGAAGCTTGCATTTCTGGATTTTAAATTTTAAAAAACTGCACAAATTTTGATGTTATTTATTTAATTATTGCCAGCAGATCAAAAACATGACCAGCGAACTTCGCATGCTGCAATTTCTACAGATGGCATCACAAAACATGAACAGATAAGTTCTCGAAATATATATTCAGTTATCTGGCAAAATCTCATGTCCGGAATCAGCAAAGTCCCGTTGTTGCCAGTTAAGAGAGAGATTCTACTGTGTATATATTCTCTTCTCTTAAATATTGTCTTCTCTTATATATTATCTTCTCTCCTGATATATATACTGATAATGAAACAAACTCATTTCACCACTTCTGGCTTTTTTTTATGAAGATAAGCATGAACTATAACATTACTAAAAAACAAAGCATGTCTAGTATTAACAAACTTCATCTAAGGCATATCTTTACAAGTGCAGATTCCTACTTTTTTTTTATAGATATCAAAAACATAACAGTGTCATTGCATAGAATTTACTTAAACCTTTATACATGTGTACTTTGTTAATTTACAGTTCCTTTAGTATCCTTCTCTCCTCATTGGGCTTTGCACAAAATCAAGGTCATTATTTGAAATATCTTGAAAAGAAAAAGTGTGTGTTAAATAATTTCAGCCAACGACATTTTTTCATGATTATTATTATTCTCTTTTGCATCACAAAGAATTTCTCTCCATATCCTTTTCTGAACAATTTTATTTTGTGCTGCTTTCTCTTCCTTTATACATGTCACATTTCTGGCCTTTACCTTACACTCCTCATGCTAAGATGACAGGTCATTATCCGATACTTGATCTTCATCTCTAAGAGCTTCTCTTTCCATGGTGGTCATCATTATCAAATTCCTGATAATTACTCTCAAGAAGTGTACAAGATACCATGATGGTGCTATGTGATAAAGGTTACAATATTACTAATCTCCTATCAGCAAATTTCGCCAAATTAATTTGTCACTTGCAAGACTCCAATATTGTCAGAACTTATATTTCTGTGTTTGAGGGTGTTTCTGACTGCAACAGTCCACGTAGATCACGGTCGTCCTCTGATTCTCTTCCCGCCATTCTGGCATCAAACAACTGCTTTGGTACTTTCTTTTCCAATTCTGCTTTAGTGACTATATCATCTTCAATTAGCTCTGTTTACAGATTCTTGAATGCTAATAATGTCAGTTTACTTCTTAATGTTCTCATCTTTCATATAATTCAGACAATGATGCCATCGGTTTACTCTCCTGATTATTTTCTTAATTCTTATATCTGTGATCTAATAGAGAGTAGCAATAATGTGCATCATTGTCTTACACATGATTTTACCTCAAGCCATCTTCCTTTACTTTGTACTGTGTGTACCTTGTACACTTTTACTGTGTATAATGGAACATTATACAGAGCTATATATGGGATAAGTGGAACATTATAGCACTTTTTAATGTTCTATTTACGCTATGTAATTGTATTATTTTGAAAATCTTTTCTCTTTTCAGCATTGATATGCGTATTCCAAATCCACAAAATTAAAGTATATAGATTCTTGTTATATTCCTATGTTTTCTCATCTTTTTGGCTTAAAGTAAAAATCTGATCTTGACAACACTGTTTGCTTGAACCAAGATTGTTCTTCCTCAAATTTCTCTTCCACAATTTTTAGCCTCTTTTCAAGTGTGCATTTCATTAATTTTACCTGACACAGTTAATAGGAAAATTTCTCTAATTCTTCACATTCAATTTGTTTCTCTTTTTAATTGATACTGTAAGGATGTCTGCATTTGTTTAAACACCTTTAAATAATTTTTCTATGGGCAAATTTTATTATTAATTGAATTATTTCAATAGAATCAGAAAAAATTTCATATAAAAATTGTTATGTTGATAAAATTCTAAGCTATTTTGTAAAACAAAATTCCATTGTAAAGAGAATGAAGCAGCAGTGAATGCGGTTTGGCTGTCAATAGAAAACTAAACGGCTGTTAAGCCTAACTACACCTCACAGTCAGTCACCAATGGGAAAATCCCATTTAGTAACAACAAGCAGAAGAATCAGCAAAGTATTGTATACTTACATATTTACATGGCTGGAAGTAAAACATTTGTAATCATTTTTCTGCAGAATATATTAAATAGGTATCGGGTGAAAGAAAAACTTCATCTCTGTTGTAACAGTTATAAATAACTGAGCTACTCTTCGCTGTTTGTAATACCTGTATGTAATGACATCATTCATGCAGTTGCTAAGATGAAAAATACATGGTAAATAAAAATATTAATATCAAGAAAGATTTATTAGAATTTTTAGTTAATAAAATTTTTGCCCAAGTATCAGAAGCATCTTCAGTCTGAAATCACAGTTAAACTAGGCAGAAGTAACATGATTTATACAGTGAGAACGTGTCAGACACATGTTAATATGGTAGAGTAGCATGGTTCACTATAAAAAAGCATTTCTCTAAAATATATGTTTGAATGTTTTGTATTTTTTGTTTAGATTTTCTGAATCTTTATTTAAATAAAATTTATTAGGCATTGGATCAAGAACCAAGTGAAAAAAATCGTCAGAACACAACAGCAGCAACAAAACCACTTATAGAAGCAGTTGAAAATCTAACAACATTTGCCAGCTCTGCTGAGTTTGCTAGTGTTCCAGCTAAAATAAGTCCCAAGGTAAAAATGAAATGAAATGACTTCCTTAAAAACATTTAATAGTCTTTATTGTAGAACCTTAGTTATCAAAACTGTTGTGAAAAAAAAAAATTAATAAATATAAAATAGCATGACATGAAAAAAAAAAAAATGCATTAGAGTATTATAAGCATAATTAACTAGTATTATAAGCATAATTAACTAGTTCATGTTGTGGGTATTTGAGGGTATTGGGATCTTTATTGATTAGCACATCGCATATATATATATATATATATATATTAAAGAATAAATATTTAATGCCTTAAACTGAGATAAAATATGAAGTTTTAATGAAAATGATACAACTAGTTTCAGCCTTTTACAGCCTTCTTCAGGTATCCACTAAAGGTAGAACACAGTAATAAAAATTGAAGTTACAAAAACTGAGAATTACAGGCAAAAAATGCAATACATAATTGACACAAAAACGTATTTTTCAAGTTGTTCTATCTAACGTTTTAAGCAGGATAAAAATAAATATATTAGGAAGAAAAATATGTAAGAAAGTTTGTAAAAGATTAAACTTGAGCAGCCTTTAGAAGTGAACTGTACATTGTATACAAATATTATTCAATAAAAGATGAAAAGTTTTGTGCACCAGAACCAAACTTTGGAGTTTCACTGGCAAACTCTGACTAAAACATTGATTGATTCAGCTGGAGAGACATATGGGGAAGTTGTTTGCAAGGATAGCAAAATCAGAATTCCATTGTAGAAATAAGAAGTTAAAGAGGCAGTTGTGGAAAAAAAGAAACATATTGAAAGTTCTTAGTAGTAAATTGGAAAGTGCTCTGAGAGAAGTAAACTATATATGCTAACCACTCGGCTAGCATGGCTGGCCGAGTGGTTAGTGTATCTGCTCTCCAGCCAAAAGGCTGTGGGTTTGAATCCTGCCGTGAGCACGGATGTTTGTGACTGTCTGTAAAGATACTATTGGTGTGGTTACAGTTGTTGTAGTTGGTGGATTGAGTGGTGGAGACAGAGTTGTAGGGTAGGTGCCCTCCCTCGATGAGTCATTGAACTCCCTGTAGGTGTCATGTAATAATAATAAGAAGAAGAAGAGGAATAAAAATAGCTAATGTCACCAGAAGACTTTGGTAAGAATATGGAAGATAAATATCATGAAGGTGGCAAAATATTCTGGCAGCTATTGAAGAAGCTTCAAAATAGAGGATAGAATACTATGGAAAGAATTAGCCATCATAACTGAAAATGAAGATATTCTTGATGTGTGGAGTAATTACTTTGAAAGATTGCTAAATGAAATTAGCACTTAAGGTAGAAAAAAGAAAAACTTCAGGTAGAAAAGGCCAAGACATCACCTTCAGCTGCCTTTCCACATTTCAGATTTTTGGTGGCCTTCTTTACCTCAAGTGTTATTGATATGTTCTCCTGATTACACATATATTTAGGTACAAAAATTATGCAGTGTAGGCTCTGTAAAATTTCCCAAATGACTGGAGTATAACTCTTAAAGTTCCCATCTACAAAAAAGAAAAAAGGAAATAAAACTGAAAGTGTAAATTTCAGAAGAATTTTCCTCCTAAATGTACCAGGTAAAATTTATGCAAGCATGCTTAAAGAAAAGGCTAAGAAAATTTGTGGAAGAGAAACTTGAAAAATAATAAGCTGGGTTAAGGCCAAGAAGTGGTTGTCAAGATAAGATTTTCACTTTACAACAAATAACTGAGAAATTATGAGAACATAACAAGGATCTGTATTTTAGTTTTGTTACATTATAGATTTAGCACAAGAGGGCTAGATACACAATCTAGCATACAGAAGTGTTCAAGAGGAAAAACTTTTGAGAATACTACAGTTATATGGGGTTGGGGTAAATGGAACATATACAGAACAATACATAGTCTATATTTAAGTTAGTAGAATTGAAGTACGAAAAGATAGATTGATGTGAAATCTCTTGTACAATATGGGTGCACATGCATGTTATCTTCACTCTAATTCATCATCTATATGAATCACATTATTAAAGGAAGTGCTGTTTCATCTTATATCAGAATTGGGATATTAAACTTAGCTCTTTGTTTTATGCAGGTGACGTATTCCTAAATAGATTGAGCAAGTCTCCACGATTCGTTAATGAAATTCAACAACAGCTATAACAAGTTTGCATGAAAATCAGTATAAAAAGACCAAAACTATGAAAATAGAAAACTTCAACTGCATTCTCAGTGGAGAACAAGTAAAACATATCAGCTATTTTGATATAATTTTTAGAGGAGATGACAAATTAAATGTGAAATTGGACAATAGAATAAGCAAAACTGGTAGAGTATAGGGTCAGTTGAATAAAATTATATGGAGTAAGAGTGAAATTAGCCAAAAGACTAAACTAGCAGTATACAAGACATAGTTTAAAAACATTTTTTAAGTTACTGATCTGAGAGCTGGGTTAGAAATAAAGCACTCAAAGATTAGAGATCACAGATATGAGTTATGAGCAAGATTTGGGGAGTCAACAGATGGCATCATTGGGTATTAGGAGGGAACCTCACATTGTTAGCATTCAAGAATGTGTGAGCAGAGCTAATCTAAAGTGGTATGGTCACTTAAACAGAATAGGAAATGTTAGCAAAACAGGTGTTTGATGCCAAGATGGCAGGAAAAAAACCTAGAGGATGGCCAAGATTCAAGTAGATGGATGCAGTCAGAAGTGTCCTTAAGACAGAAATATAAGATATGACAATATCAGGGTGCTGATAAGTGATAGACTAATTTGGAAGTAAGCTGTTGATAGAACATCAGTAATAATACAAACTTCATCATGTCGCTGTTACACCCCTGGGGTATATATCAGGAAATCAATGATAATGATGAAAGTCTTAAGGTAGATGAATTTATTGTCCAGCATCACTGCTTATTGGAGGTCTGAAGTAGCATGGAAAAGAGTTTTGTTACATTCCAGAGCAGTATTCATAACTCATGAAATCTTTAATCGTCCACTGTAACGATTAAAGGATTTAATCTTTGGTTAACTGTGCCTTCCTAATACTCGAGAAGACATTGGTCTTCATTAGCAATTGAAAATTTCAATCTATATGTACCACTTTGAGTATAAACTGTAATCCTTATAAAAAATATTTGTAATAAATGAATAATTTCTTATCTGTTAAAAGCAGAACACAATTCAGTAACAAAAAGATATATTAATAATCTCATCTTCTTCTCCTTAATAAATTAGGCCCAGTAACCTTCCATTACCAAGTAACTTGGTCTCACTTAATTAAATGTTGTTATAGGAACTTTAGTTGTCAGTTGTCATCCGAATTTGTTTTCTGAGCCTCCTTAGCTCAGTCAGTATAGAGGAAGTCCTTTGGTAAGAAAGACCTGGATTTAATTCCCATCCATGACATGAGGAACTTTTATCTGGTTTCTTTCAACTAAAGGTGAGTTAGCTGTTCCCATATGGAGGTAGAGAATTTTTTCACCCAGAAACTCGGGTTTTTCATCCCTCAGAACAGGAAAATTACCCGTGAACACACATGGATCTACAGTCATAAAATATATACTTAATCCCTCACCAGGGGGCTCAAGGGGGGGGGGACCCACATGAATAAAAATAATAATAATAATAATACAAATTTGTTTTCTGTCAGTTTGCCTGTTTCAAAGGAAGAAAATGAGTTTCCAAAAGGCAAATCATGCTACATTTACGTGTGGGTGGCTCACATGGATGTGGCTTCATATTCAAACATGATTCAACCTTATGTCTTTCCTACCAATGGGCATTACTGTTAATTCACTGAGCTATCCAGGCCTTCAGTTTTTAACAATAATTAATGCAGATGTTTTGCACAGAATAACAATGAAGAAACCATTTTACTCTTATGATTTAATGGGTGCTTAAGACAGCACAATAAATAATGAAGTGAACAACTTAATAATGATATTGAAAAGTGAAGAAAATAACATAAATGACAAGTGAAAATAGCATGGCCTCTATAGTAATGCCACTTACATTGTATTGCAACCTGAGCATAAAAAGTAATAGTTTATATACTAATTAAAATTTATTGTTTACAAGAGTACTAATCAGACATGCCTGAATATTTTTGAAGGTAAGGATGACACTGTATTTAGTATAGAACCTTGATAGTTGAGCCCAAATAATACAAAATTGGAAATAACATTGTATATAAAGAATCAGCAAATGAACATAGAAATATAATGATCAGATAGCAGCAATAAAACGAGTAGCAAAGAGAATAAATGGGAGGAAGGGGGACTGTGAATTTTAAATGTTTAAGAATTATAAATATCTAATGATATGCTTTTCTCCAGACAAAATGGAGGTCTTTAGCAAATACTCAAATGTTACTAGAAATCCTAAACAGTAAACAACAAAAATCCTAAACATAAATGGTCTTTTAATGCCTATTTTAATATTATTTTACATGTGTTGTTTTTTAATTATTGTTTTGTTCCTTTCAGGCTCGAGCTGCACAAGAACCCATCACTTCAGCTGGAAAATCTATAATTGATGGCTCATGCAACATGATACAGGCTGCAAAGTCATTAGCAGTAAATCCTAAAGATCCTCCAACATGGCAGACCCTTGCTAACCATAGCAAAAATGTTTCTGATGCTATTAAAAAACTAGTATCATCCATCAAGTAAGTTTGTATTTTTACTTCATGGTCAGCATAATAGGATTATTATACAGTTATCTCTGGAGTCAGAAGACTGATCACAGGAGACCCACACTAACCTATATATAAACAATACCTATTATACCTCTCCTTAAACTCATTCACTGTCAGGGCACCACCACCAACTAATTCTGTAATCCATTCACCACTCTCCAAGCAAAAATCTACTCCATGGACCCTTACTAACCATGCTCTTACATTACTTAAAGGAATGACCTCTAGTTTTCTCTCTCTCTCTCTCTCTCTATTCACCATGTATTGAAAAATTTCCTTTTTATCAATCTTATAGAGCCTCTTTAATAATTTATAAGTTTCTATAATTTCACCTCTTTTCTGCCTGCCAACTAAACTGTGCAATCCACATACCTCCAACCTGTCCTAGGAAGCAATACACAGGCCTATCACCATTTGGGTCTCTCATCTGGGAATCCTTTCCACTACCTTTTGATCCCCAAGAAACCCACATGACCAAATATGTGCACAGTTAAGATGGAGCCAAATGATCGTCTATTAAAAAGGGATAACAATTTCCCTATTTTGTGATTTTCAACATCCAAGTAATCCTTTGAGCCTACCAACTTTTGCAGTATGCCCTCTGAACTTTGACTTCCTGTCCACCATTTTCCCCAATCCCTAGCTTCATCAATTTCCCACAATTCAGTACCACCAACTTGACTAATCCAGTTGAAAGGATTACATACACAGTATATAACCTTTTCAACTGGAAATGCATAACGAACATTTTGCAACATTGATAATTATTACCCTTCACCCACTATGTCAATTTAGTTATGTTATCCTGTAGGATATCTATATTACTCTTATTAACTATTGCTATCCCCCAGTTTTGCATCATCAGCAAACAGCTGAATATCTGACCTTAAATCTTTCCATATATCATTAATATACAAATTAAAGAGTAGTGGCCCTAGTACAGAATATCAAGGTATTCCACTAGTCACCCTCATTCTTCTAGATTCTGCTCCACCATATACTGTGGTGTCTGTCAGCAATCCTCCTATCCATGCTACCAACTTCATATGTATTCCCATTTGCTCCAACTTCTGTAGTTTTTCATCCAGTATTCTCTCAGAGTCTAGCAGTAATTTGATGTATCCCTTATCTAATTCAAATATCACTTTGTTATAAAATGTGGGTAAATTACTGATATAGGACCTTCCTTTTACAGAGCTATTCTTCTCACCATAGAAATATGCCTATCCATGCACTGCTGAATGTTGCCATTAATCAACTTTTCCAATACTTTAATACTCACCATTCCTGAGGTGTGGTTTGTGATTTGTTGCTTCATTTTGGAACTAGCCACCTTTATTTAATAGAATTATCTTACTCTCTTGGAACCCTGCCAGAGCTTAGATTTAGATTGAACAACTTTGTCAGATGCACTATCTCTGCCAATTCTGTACAGTTGGTTTTCTTGTATAGTCAGTTAGCACACGAGCCAACATGCCATCCATTTCCATTGCTGTATTCATGTTGATATTTTTCTATATGCTGAGCACCTCCTGTTCATCTACCTTAATTCTGACATCAGTCCCTGCCACATCAGCATTTGCAAAATCTCCATCTAGATGATTTTTTAATTTTATTTTGTATGGTGATTCAACAGCCGTGAGCCCCTATTACGGGGAGGTATGGCACCACCTCAATTCCCCCCCCCCCCCCATTTTTTCATCTGGGCTTGGGACCAGCATAGCTGATAATTCAGACCTATGGCTGGTGGGATCTAGGGGTATTCCTTGACTGTATGTGTGTTCACGGGGCCTGTTTGTAGGATGAAAAACCTCAGCTAAACTGGGGAGAAAAACCCTGTTGTCGACACCCAAGACTGGCTAACTTGGCTATGGCTGAGGAAGATCCTTAAGCTTCTCTTGTCGCCGACGGGAATTGAACCTAGGACACTCCTTCCCCAGGCCAGGCATATGGTTGTGAAGCACAAAGCCACTAGGCTAACCGCACAGACATCTAGGTGATACACCTTTGCAATGTAACACTCAACAACTTAAATATTTCTTTTACTTTTGTAACTTTCCTGGAATCAGCACTGTGTAAAGTTATCATTCTTTCTCTTCTTACTTACTATATAGGAAAAAACTATTTTGGATTTTCTTTAGTCTGTTTGGTTAATTTTCTCTCAAAATCTGATTTAGCCTTCCTTACCATACTAGTTATCCTTCTTGCCTGCGCAGCAGTGGAAATGGATGGTATGTTGGCCTGTGTTGCCTTGCTCATTGTTGCATTCGCATTGGCCCATAATCAGCATTGCTCGTTAGCATACTGATCATCTTTTTTGTTTATATTCCCTCCACAATGTTTTTTTCTATTTATTTAAGCTCTTGCTTTATATCTTTATTCATTTACTTAATCACTACATGGCTTCTTCTTCTGACCCGTGGGTTTGCATCTTGATACTGCTTCAATCAAACAATCCCTGACCACTTCCCATGCATTACTATCATTCTTTCCTTGTAGCTTCTCAACCTGTGACACTGCTCCAAAATGCTTCCTAAGCCTTTCGTAATTACTAGCTTTATTAGTTCATTGTAAACCCTTTCTAGACAGAGAATTCTAGATGTTTAGCAATCTCCCATAGCAAGACTGCATGGTCCCTCTCCCCAATTGGAGGCAGTGTCTACCTTGGTTATGGATGCATCATTTGATGCTGTTGCCAATTCCAGCACTCCCAAACCCCAAGTCCTCTCCATGACATGTGGTTTCAGGTAAGTATCCCCTAGCAATTGGAATAAATGGTATGAAAAAAAAAAATCTTTAGAGTAATTTTAATTTTCATAATCTCTGTTCTTAAGAAATAAAAAGTCAGTACTATTTTGTAGTTTAAGTATACTATTTCTAATATTTTATAATATACAGTCTCCATTTACATAATTTTACATGCATAATATTTGTAGAGATAAGGCTCCAGGTCAGAAAGAATGTGATGCTGCAATTGAGAAGCTGAGTACCTGTATACATGAAGTTGATCATGCATCATCATCCATTATTAGTCAGAAACTAACTCCCCGTACAGAGTTTAGTCTCAAGGTATATATATATTTTTTTATATATTGAAGAAAAATTACTTGTTTTTTAAAGACAAATGTTTACTATTTCATCGTTGTTCATGTTATGTAGGGGTAGCTCATTTGAAATCTACGTGAGTGTGATTGTAAGACCTGTAATGACTAGTCACATAAAATTACCATCAGCATTAAAACATACATACAATTGATTTAGCTCCTAGTGCAACAGGTGGTAGTACTAGTTTCAGCCTTTGGATTGAATGACCTTGATTTGATTCTTTACTTTGAAATATCGCTAAATGAAACAAGCAGTGTTGATAGCAGAAAGGTAAAAAACACTGATCAGGCATGCAGTCAGGAATACATATCCATACTTGAAGTAGAAAAGCCATCAAAAGCCTGAAATGTAGAAAGGCAGCAGGAATATATGATATTCAACCAGAAAGGCTCAAGTATGGTGGTATAAAAGTCTTATACAGTGGCTGCACTGCTTAGTTCAGAAGGCCTGGACAGAGGGACGAATTCCAGATGATTGGAGTAGACCTCTCATAGTACCCATATATAAAAAGAGAAATAAAACTGAATGTGAGAATTACAGAGGCATTTCATTACTGAGTGTTCCTGGTAATATATGTGCAAGTATACTTGAGAAACGGTTGAGAAGGATTGTGGAAGAGAAGCTTGGTGAAGAACAAACTGGATTCATGCCAAATAAAGGCTGTCAGGATCAGATTTTCACTTTACGACAAATTGTTGAGAAAGCATGGGAATATAACAAAGATCTGTATTTAAGTTTTGTAGATCTGGAAAAGGCATATGACAAGGTGCCAAGAGAGAAGCTATTCAAAATGCTACAGTTATATGGTGTCAATGGGGTATTATATCAAGCAATACTTAGTCTTTATTTGAGTTGTAAGTCAGCAGTTAGAATTGAAGGAAGTACAGGAAGGTGGTTTAATGTTAAATCTGGTGTCAGACAAGGATGCACATTATCCCCTCTGTTATTCATTATCTATATGTATCACATTATGAAGGAAAGTGGTATTAAACCTGATATCAAAATTGGAGATGTTAATGTCAGCTCTTTGCTTTATGCGCATGATATTATACTTCTAAATAAATCTGCTACAAGTCTGCAAGATTCCCTGACTAAAGTGAATAACTGTTGTAATAGATATGGTATGAAAATAAGCATTAAAAAGACAATGAAAATAGGTAGAAACATTGAAATCATCAACTGCATTGTGAATGGAGAACTTATAGAACAAGTAAAACATTTCAGCAATGCTGGTATGGTGGGAAGTTAATTGAATAAATTTATATGGAAAAAAAAGAGAGAAATTACCCAAAACACTAAATTAGCTGTATACAGGACAGTGTTCAAGCCAGTTTTAACTTATGGATCTGAGAGCTAAGTCAGAAGTAAAACACTTGACCAAAGATTAGAGACCACAGATATGAGAGTCCTGAAAAAGATTAGAGGCATGAACAGATGGCATCAATGGCAATATCAAATAAAAAACGAGGATATTAGGAAAGAACTTGACATTGTCAGCATCCAGGAACGTGTTAGCAGTGTCTCAGGTGGTATGGTCACTTAAACAGAATGGGAGAGGAAAGATTAGCAAAACACGTGTTCTCTGCCAGGTTGGCAGGAAAAAAGACCCAGAGGAAGACCAAGATATAGATGGATTGATACGGTACAAAGTGCCTTAGACGATAGAAATATAAGATCTGATAATGTTGGAGTCTTGACAGGTAACAGTCTGATTTGGAGGAAAAGTGTAGATAGGAAGTTAGTAATGATGTAATTTTTCATATAGCTATCGTATCCTGTACACTCCTTGAGGGTATATATCAGGAATTTGATGATGACGATGATTTGATTCTCACTGTAATGAAACAGGTTGTTTATAAGGACTTTTCAAGTAAAAGTAAGTTAACTGATCTCATATGAAGGTAATAGTCCTTTCCGCTCAGAAACTAATCACTAATTACATGAATAAAACAACACTATAGAACGTGTCAAGTTCCTTTACCTGATTACTGAGTAATCTAATCTCAAGTGAAACAAAATAAAATAAACAGAGCAGTGGACATATCTGCCCATTCAACTGCTGAAATCCAGAGAAATAGAAAATACACTAAAAACTGTTGTTTATCCAATCTTTAAAAAAAGAAGAAAAAAAATACTCTTAAATTAACTGACACTTTTATGTCAGCTGATTTCTGGTACAGGTATAGCACCACATAATTTTACTTTTCTTATTAGTTTCTTCATATTGTGATCTATATAAATTATAAATAACAGTGGAGATACTTTTCCTCACACCTGATTTAACATAAACCATCTTCCAGTACATCCTTCAATTCCAACTGCTCATTTACAACTCAAATATAGACTATTTATTGATTGATATAACATCGCCATTTACACCATAATTGTAGAATTTTGAGTAGCTTTTCTCTTTGGACCTTGTCAAATAATTTATTCAGATCTACAAAACGTAATTACAGATCCTTGTTGTATTCCCGTGATTTTTCAACTATTTATGCTAAAGTGAAAATCTGATCTTTGACAATCATGCTTCCCTTTCACAATTTTTTTAGTCTTTTCTCAAGTACGCTTGCATAATTCTTACCAGGGACACTCAATAGGAAAATTCCTCTGTGATTTTCACATGCAGTTTTATTTCCCTTTTTATAGATGGGTACTATGAGAGCTGTACTCTAATCATCTGAAATTTGATTCCTTGAGCAGAAATTATGCAGTTTAGCCACTGCAAAACCACTGCATATTTGAGCATTTGTTGTCAGATATCATCTACTCCAGTTGCCTTTCCGTATTCAGGTTTTTGACGACTTTTTCTACCTCATGTATTGATAGGTATTCCTGATTACATTCTTCTTGAATATTTTCGACGACCATACTGTAACTGCTTGTTTCATTTAGCAGTCTTTCAATGTAATTAATCTAGAATCTAGAACATCTTTATCTCCAACTTTGTCATCTCCGATTTCTTTAACAGTACTCTTTCCTCCCTTTCTTGTCTTTTTCATGCTGTTCACCACATTGAGCAAACTGTACTCCAGGAAATTAATGAAACCAGGGATTTGGAGGTAGTAGTAGTAGATAGAGAGTTGAAGTTTACAGAACACATTACTTGGTTATTGAAGAACACACTAACAAAGATAAGGGAGTTATCATTCCTCTTTATAAAGCCTTGATACGAACACATCTGGATTACTGTGCTGAGGTTAGTCATCTGAGTTTCTTGGGGATGAGGAAGTGGTGGAAAGGATCCAGAAGTGAGTGACCAAATGCTGAGTGGTCTGTGGAATGCTCCCTACAAGAATAGATTCAGGTTTGTGGATTGCAAAAGTAACGCATATGATAGAAACATTTAAGTTACTTAAAGGATTTTATAGGATTTATGCAAGGGAAATGTTACTATACTTAGCTAGTGGGGGGGAAGAATAAAAGGCCATCCCTGGAAGATAGGTAAGAGTGTGGCTAGCAAGATTGTGAGAACTAGATTTTTCACTTGGAGTGTGGTGAATGAATGGAATGGGTTGCCTGAGTCAGTTGTGGTGCTTTGTCTGTTAATGGTTTCAAGGAGGATATGATAGATATTGTGTTGATAGTTTGGGTCTCCTGTGATGAACCTTAGGACTCCACGGAGGTCCCTGTGCAATAATAATAATAATAATATATACAGGGTATCCAGGCTAGAGGTATCCAAAAATGCACACACATATATCTCAGCGTCTATGAAGTCTATTAAAATAATTTTTGTTATTATACGGAGTAACTCACCAAGTTTTTATGAAGGTTACTAAAGTTCAATGTGGGTTCCTTTTGTAACTCAGCAGATGTCAAAAACAGTACTTGAGCTCTTGCCAAGTGTTTTCCATCATCTCAGGTTATTAGAGCAACTGCTGCAATGATATGCTTTTTAATCTAAAGCTCAAACTTTTCTCTGGTACACACAGTGTTTAATAAAGCCCCATGCAAAAAAGTCCGATGGAGTCATGTCTGGAGATCTAGGTGGCCAGGCAGTTAGGCCTCCTCTTCCAATCCAAAGTCCAGGAAATAGCCATTCTTATGCCGTTTTTGCACGTGTGACTACGCATGCACACTAGTGACCTTGAAAGTGTGATAAAAACAAATCTTGTAGAGATTTCTAATTGACTGAGCTTTAGTTTGAGAAAATATGAGTTGTTCTCACATCGTAAGTCGTTATTTTTGGGTTAGAGGTATCCAGATATTCTAGATATTGATTAGCAGAATTTGCATTTTTAATTTTCTCCACCACTCACACACACACACACATACACATCCATGCACACACTTTTCTAAATCTTTTAACTTTCAAATAAATTCTCCCACATTCTTCTACATCTGTTTTTTTTTAACATGTGTAGTAGTAGTATACAACACTTTATCTGCAGAGTAACTGAACAATTTTTTCTTCCTTTTTGTCAACTTCTTCTACTGCTGTCTCTTAGAACAGTCTGTGTTCTAAGAGACAGCATGCAGTGTATAGTGTATCTAATGATAACAAGTTTGTTTGTTCTTTAAACCTTCTGAATTTTTCATCCATCCACACATTATAGTACACACATATTTATATGAACAAAAATTAAAATATTGAATGTAAAACAGTTACATTTCATGTCATTAATTACCGTATTATTTAATGAAATTGAATATTAATTAGAATAACTTTTATTTAATATTTTTGATAGTTTGGCAAAGTCAAATTGCCATCATCTGGGAACAGTGAACAAATTGATATGTGCATGCAGGCACATATCAGTTGAGCAAGTAAGACCGAAACAGAATAACAAAAGAACAAAAGTGAACCTAAACTCCTATATAGTGCTCGGTAATGGGAATGGGTTCTTAGGCTGAAGTTCAACGGATGAGTCCTAAATTTGAGGCAATTTCATGCAATCAAATTTGTTGAGGTTTGGTTAGTTCCTTACAGGAACTGTGGAGTAAGGTGGCCTTTCTCCAGTGTATCCTGTGATGGGTGTCCAAGTTGGAGTCAGCAAGCACTGAGTGGCTGCAGTGGTAGAACCAGATGTTCTCCTTATGGTTGGCAGTTGTTGTTGACTGTCAGTCCATTTGACCATAATACGACAGCTTAACAATAGGTATGTTTTCATGGACCTATTCATTTGAAGATGAGTTAGCTGAACTCATATGAAGATACCAGGATTTTTCTCCCAGAAACTCAGATTTTTCATCCTGCATACATGCAACTTTGCTAGAGGACACATGCAATTAACTGACAAAAACACTATTAGTTGGCAATAGAAAACACTGTGTTAATAGACTATATGGTGCATTATGCTGGGCAGTAGATGGCATAATGCGTAAAAAGGTAAATTAAATAGTGTTGACTGTTAGTGAGTTATACTGTAGAGTGCTGCCCTTACTGTGTTAATTTATAAAAAGTTTATCGTTAAATTTTTTGGCAGTAGAAATCTAACAAGTCAGAGTTTAGAGATCATGTTTGTCCTTTGAGCAAACATGATCTTAATTATGATTGAAAATTATGTGATGTATGAAATGCTTTAAGTTTTGACATTTTTTCAAATATAACTGCTTGCGATTATTAATGGAATATTAATTTGTTTTCTAAATTATTTAAGGGCTATCAGGAACAAATGGAAAATAGTGCTTCAGAAATAATGGATCAAATAGACTCAGTTCGTACTGCTGCTAAAGCAGAGGCAGAAAAATTGGGTCACCTGGTAAGATTTATTTATTGTACAATATTGAAATAATTTTTGGTAAATTTTATTATACTTATCATAGATATGGCTTGTAGTATGTGGTTGGTATTGCAACAAAAATTTATTAATTATAGACTAAAAGTTTTATTTTATGAATATGTGGTTCATTTTATATCCTGCAAATTTACCTTGGTGATCGCAGGATTTAAGGAGTATATATTTTGTTACATCTGCCTTTCATATTTGATTTTAATGAATGTTTACTTTATGCTTACTGAAAATGTTTTCTTAAGCACTAGTGTACTCTAAAAAGTGCACGTGACTAAATCTGGAATCATTAATAGCTTATGAACAAAGAAAACTTATATGAATTTTTCCTGCAAGATAGTACTATTATAAACAAATCATAGCATTCTTGAAAACTAAGAAATATGAACAGAGAAAACCATATAGAAATTTTCTGAAAGATAGCATTCATCATGAATAATTATAGAGACACCACCGTGTTATAGAACTTGCTTTAATTAGATGAAAATAAAATTTGATGTGTCGACCCTTACATCAAGATCATCTTTAGGAATAGACATTTACACACTGGATCATAAGCTATATTGATATACACTGCAGTGAGCTAAGTATAACTGCTTTGATCAACCATTGACCATAGCCTGTCTTCTAGTGGAGGAGAATAAAAAGTCATAAATATGTTGGTAAAATTACATCAATAGTTACTAGTTTCCTACAGTCTTGCTAATAAACATACAAACTTATTGTTTTAATACTGATCATATGTAATGCATACCAATATCTTACATTCTTTGCCTACCAGTTTCACTAGCAAACTGTCTAGCTTTTTCAAGGCGTTGATGGAAAAGCATAAAAAGACTATTAAATGCAAATTGAAAGGAACATAAAAAACGTTGTAAACAATCTAGTAGCTAAGGTTACACGTTCACATGACAGTGACTGAGAGGACTTATTGTTCTTATACATTATCACGCATGCGTGTTTGTTGTAAACGCGTAATGTGATTACTGGCTAGCTGTAGTTCAGATGGATTTAGAGAGAGGGGATCAGGTTTTTCCACGAACTGTTTAGAATAGTACCCTGATTTCTGTTGAGGTTTCTGCCGATTATTAACACTATTGTGGCTTCCTTGAATAAACGATGTCTGTAGTCGTCATCCAAATATGGCATGGAGCTGTTTTGCCACTCTATTGTGTGGTTAGGCATACAGAAACGATGTGCTAAGCCGGAAGAAATACTTCTGTTGTGGTTTACATCACCAACACATTCTTTTTGTCTGATCTCTAAACTCTATGAAGTTTGTCTGATGTAGGCAAGACCACAGGAGCAAGGAATGTAATATACTCCTGGATATTTGTAGAATGGCACATTATCTTTTGGGGATCCTAAAACCTGTCTGATGTTGTAGGCTCTTAGTATTCTGGCTATTTGATAAGAAATTGACCTGATGAAAGGGATCACTATAGTAGAAATGTGCTGGGAGCTTGATTCTTCTTGTCTGGGGTTGTCACCATATAGATATTTTTTGATGATTTTTGGAGGATATCCATTTTGTGATAATGTGTTGGCTATTAGTGAGAGTTCAGTCTGTGTATCCTCCTCTTCTGATATAAACTGTTGGGCTCTATTTATCAACATGTGGATAATTCTCAGTTTGTATGTCCTGTTATGGTTTGATGTATAATGAAGATATCTTCCAGTGTCTGTAGGCTTTCTGTAAATAGATATTTTGACACTATTTGATTGTCTCTTTATCAAGATGTCTAAAAAATGCAGTTCGCTGTTGTTTTCTACTTCCAGAGTGAATTTTATCTTGTTATGTATTGAGTTGATTTTATTCACAAACGATTTTAGGTTTTCTAAGCTGTCTTGCCATATAATGAAAATATCATCTGCATATCTCCACCATATAGATGGTCTAGGGGAGATTGTGGAGAGAATTTCTTTTTCAAGTTTTTCCATGAAAAGGTCTGCACAAGATGGTGATAGCGGGCTTTCCATTGCTAGGCCTTCTAATTGTTGGTATATAGTGTTGTTAACCTTGAAGAAATTAGACTGAAGGCAGTGTTTAAACATCTGTGTGATGTCTAGAGGAAAGAGGTCTTGAATGATGTTTATTACCTCTTCTACTGGTATGGTGAAAAGGGATACAACATCTAGACTGGCTAGCATGTCTGTTGGTGCAATCTTAATGGCTTGGAATTTATTTACAAAGTGCTGAGTATTCTTGATATAGGATTCTGTTGATCTTATTTTATTATTTAATAAGTTTGCAAGATGCTTAGCCAAAAGGTAAGTTGGGGATGACCTTTCATCAACGATTGGACGAAGAGGTATATCCTTTTTTGTGTTTTAGGTGTCCCATATAGTCTGGGAGTGATGGGATGTGTGGATGATTTTAGTGTTAAGATTTTAAAATTAAACATATTTTAGACCAAATATGTTTAATTTAAATAGTCTTGCTACTTTAAAGTTCTCTTTGTTGTCTCAGAGCAACTGGATTATTATTAAATTAAATTCTGCTCTTCCTGGTATCCAATATATAGGTTATTTTGCTTAAAAAATTGTTGGAATTGTTCTTTTTCTGGATGCTATGTAGATTGTATATGAACTATCTAGATCCTTCAAACTTTTAAGCTGTTATTTTTGTTGAGAATGGGTTGATGAATAAGCATTTCACAGGCCTTCTTGAATTTATGTTTATAAATTTACCTGGTTTGGTCTGATGTAAGGACTGTCAGTCCTGTTGCACATTTAAAGTGTATCGTTAGAGACTTTTTTTTTTTTCCCCCATAATGAAGGAACTTAAAATGTTGTCTCAGAATGTGTATGTCTTTTTCTCCTATGTAGGGTAGGTTTCAGGTTCAATGGATCTAGTATATACCTTGGTGGGAAGGGAATCTTTAGAAGAGCTGAGTATACTTTTTATTTTCGTTAGTGGATTAAAAGTGGCTTTAGTGTTGTATTGTCTGTTCTTTCAGAGATTTCTTATGTCGAGTGTATCAGGAGGAATAGTAAATATTTTGGTAGGTAGTAGTAGTATCAATTCTGAGTAAAAAAGTTCATCTAAACATATGTCTAATTGCCAATGGATGCAGAGATACAGCTGTTTGAAACTGACTCGTAAAAGGCTATTATGAGAGGTATTAAAGAATGAGAAATGACTTATTGTTTGTATTTATTAACTATTTGAATGATACAAAACACAAATAATTGACAAAGTGTAATTTGCAGTTCATAATAAATGTTCAAAAATTCTACTGTCACAGAACTTCAACTGGCAGTTCTAACAACTAGGTTCATCTAAATTCTCCAAACCACACTTTTTTGTAATACCTCTGTAAGAAAGGCATATTGCAGATCTGAAATTCAATACCAGAGATTGTTTACTTAGAATCCCCTCTTTATGATATGCTTAGTCTCCTAATTTTTTTGCCACATGTTGCTGCATTCATTTGTGATCTTTCGTCTTTACTCAATCTCCTCATGTCTGAGGATTCATGACCCTAGCCACAATGTTTTTCTATTTCTTTCTGTCTTTTGTTGCAGCAGTGACCAACTTCAAAGTAAGTCCAGTGATCTTTTTAATCTTGTCCATTTTAGTCTTGGACATCCTCTTTTTCTTTGCCCTGGATGATAAGTTTTTCCAGGTTGTCATTTTCACATCTTGAAATGTGACCAAAGTATTTCAGAATGCTTTCATTTACAATGTCACATAGACTTATTATACTTCTTTGGATCTTTTGTCCATCGAGGAAACTCTCAACATCCTTCTCCAGCACTACATCTTGAAGCTCTGGCTGTTGGCCAGTCTTGATTTAGTAATGATAGAAATGTTTCTGTCTTTCCATATTTTCTGCAATTGCACCATTGCCAACCTCATCATGGTAATTCTTCTTTTAATTTCTGGTTGACTTGACATCTACTCTTGGTGTTTATTAGAGCTCCAAAGTAAATTAATTCATCTACTTTCTTGAAGTCAATGTTGTGTGCAAAATTGTCATTTTCATCTATGGTCATGTATTTTGTTTTATCACAATTAATTCTTAAACCATATTTCAGGCTTTCCCGTTCAGTTCTTAAGATAAACAATCTTAGGTATGTATGCTGCAGGCAATAAAAATGGTGTCATCAGCATACTTAAGATTATTTATCTTTTTGCCACTAACTGAGAAACCACTGTCATATCCATTAAGTGCCTTTCTCCTAATGTATTCTCCATAAAGATTGTATAGATCAGGGGAGAATATGCATCCTTGTTTCACACCTTTCTCGACATTGAACCACTGAGATGTTTTTCCATTTATCTTCACTGCAGCCTGATTCCTCTTGTAGAGTTGTTTTAAATGATGTGTCAAATGTTCTGGAATGCCCATTTTACTAAGTATTTCCCACAGGTCCCATCTGACAAATTCAAATGCTTTGGCATAATCAATGAAGCACATATACAATGAAATATTAAATTCTTGAGCCTTTTCAACCATGTACCTTAGACTAGAAATTTGATCTCTAGTTCCATGTCCTTTTCGAAAACCTGCCTGTTCTGCAAGAAGTTGGTGCTCGACATATTGTTAAAGTCTTTCTTTAATAATATAGAGGAGAAATTTGCTTACATGTGAGATCAAGGCTATAGTTCTATAATTATCGCATTCATTGACATTTCCTTTTTATTGGTATATAAAAATGGATTTTATCCAATCATCAGGCTAATCTTCTGTCTCCTAGATTTTATTACAAATTTTTCTGATGATTTCAATTCCTATGGGACCTAGACATGTGAGAAGTTCTCTTGATATTTGGTCATGGTCCAGGGTTGTTCCCTTTTCTGAGTTGTTTTACAGCCTCTTCAACCTCTTCTTTTAAAATGCAAGATTCCTTATGGAAGTCGGTGTTTTCTTTGTTGAATGAGACTGAATTATCATTGTATAAATTTGAGCAATAGTCTTTCCATCTGTTAAGAATGTCCGTTAGATCAGTAAGAGTATGATTGTTAATAACAGCTGTACTTGAATATTTTGGTTTAAATTTTCTTTTCAACAGCCTTATTTTGCTAAATAGGTCTTTGGTTTTATGTTGAATTTTTTCTTGACAATTATTCATAAGACTATTACACTTTTTTTATATAATCTTTGTCAAGTAGCTTTATTTTATCCTCCTACATGTTTCGCCAATTTTTCTATTGGCATCCTCAGGGAATACAAACTAGTAAGCTAAAATGAAGGCTACAGACTAGGTTATAACTGATGGTTCTAATTCATACAAAAAAATTGGTATTGTGTGTGACAATGTGCGTCTCGTTAACGTGATTTATTCGTTATGGCTCATGACGTAATTGTTATGAAAGTTCATTTCTTTGATGTTTAATGATCTGATAAAAGTTTTCCAAATTTCTGGTAAAATTAGACCTTGATTCTTGTTTAGGTTTTCAGTTTTACGGGCGACTGTAGCTGCTTCTTTAAAGGTTCTTGAATGGTAGTTATCTTCTATGTATGGCATAAGGCTCTTATCCCACTCAATGTGATGGTTAGTAGAGGCAAAGTGGCATGAAAGGCCTGAAATGTCTTGTCTGTTATTTCTGACATATCCTATGTGTTCTTTCTTTCTCGTTTCAAAGCTTCTAGAGGTCTGACCTATGTAACTAATACCACATGAGCAAGGTATATTATATATATTATATAATATACCTTGCTCATGTATATTTTATAATATAATATAATATAATAATTATATAATATTATATTACAATGAGTGGAAGAGGGATAATATAGTGCCATTGCAGTGGGGGGGGGTGTAGAATGCAGTTGTCACACTGTAGACTAGTTCATATTTCTTCTGTAGTTGTTAAGACTTTGGAGAAATTAGTGAGAAATCATATACAAAATTAGGTAGATAGTAATATTATCTGTGAACACTAGCATTCTTGTTTTAGTAATTTGCTTGCCTTTTATAACAACATAACAAAAACATTTGGTGAGGGGAAGGCATATACTGCCATGTTTTTGAATTTTGCAAAAACATTTAATACTGTGCCACATGATAAATTGATATTTAAGTTGCAACACATGGTATTAGATTAGATATCAGTGTTGTGTATGATGGAGGAGAAGAGGAAGAGAAAAGTTGTAAGTGGGGTACACTTACTCATGAGTTCAGTACTGGGACCTTTGCTTTTTAATCTTCATGTCAATGGTATTGTCACTGGGTTGCAAGGGAGGGGGGGGGGTATCCAATTATTCAAAGATGATGTGAAGTAATAATGTGGTGACCCTTCAGTAGGATTTGAATAATCTGGACAGATGGACAAATAAATAGGGGTGTTCATTTAATGCAGCTAAATGTAAGGTCTTGAAACTTGGAATCCACATATTGCATATTCATAAATCTATACTATAGGAAGTAGATGGGGCAAGTATCATGATAATAGATTAAAATTTGGAGTTTAGGACATATATTGCAAAAGTGATGAAGGTGACCCAGAGAATTGCTGTAATACTAAGAAGGACTTTGACCAGTGGAGATAAGTGGACTTGCGATTATATAAAGCTCTGATCCGGCCACATCTTAATTATTGTTCCCATATCTGATCACCAGGATTTGAAGAGGATAAGCTAACCTTGGAGTTACAGAGGCAGATAACCAAAATGATATTGGGACTTTACAGCATTACAGTGTTTATGAGGATAGACTGAAGATATGCAAACTGCAAAGTTTGGTGGATAGAAGAAGGGGAAGACATGATTGAGCCATATATATACTGTTGAGAGGTATTTACAGGATTGACACAGGAGAGATTTTTCATATATTAGAACAGTGGGAAGGAGCAAGTACAAGAGGCCATCTCTGGAAGTTTAAAAAGGAGGTGGTGAGTGGGGAATGAGAGTGAGAAGTGACCCTTTTTCATGGAGGATGGTTGGACCATGGAATTCATTGTCTGATATAGAGTGGTGAATGCACAGATGGTAAATGATTTTAAAAAGTGATATATAGTAGACTGTGTTGTTTAGGGTGGGCCTCCTATGATGAATCTTATGCTTCTGTGGATGTCCAGAATAATAATAATGATATATCATTGAGCCATTTTTGCTAATTTATTCCTTAACTGCTTTGCCTACATTTCGGCTTTATATGTATTCAGCTTGGCCACAATTTAGTAGCATCTACTGGACTAACACTGTTCTGATTGTTGGAACATTTAATTCTCTTCTGAAATTTGAGCTGTATTAGAACTGTGCCACTAATGATTAAAAATAATGTCAGTGATATAGATGCATCTGAATTGCAGCTGACCACCTGTTCCTCAGTTTCTTAGCTCCCTTTTTTCATATAATTTTTTAAGTACATCTGCATATTAGTAATAATTAGTAAAATAGTATAGAGTATGTCAGATTTAGAGAATTAGTGAAATAAAACTAATAAGTATTAAATTATAATGAAAGATATCTTTAAAATGACCTATATAGCAATGTAGAAGAACAAAGAGAAAGAAGTTCATAATAATGCTTCACAGTATAAACAGTATCAAGAAAGGAAAAACTCAGATGGAGTATGGTTGCACATCAGAACACAATTATAACTGTGATAGACACACAGTATTGAACTAAGTAATTGTGGAAAACAATTCAAACTTGAAAACAGAATAATGTCCTTACATGGCACCTTCTATGGGTCAGATAACCATAAAGTTAATTTAGATAAGTCAGGCTATTTATGTCTTAAAATGATGTCTCTCAGATCTTTGGTAAATTAATGCAACCATACTTGTTGAGGTTGGGCGAATGCTTCAGAGGTGATGCTGATTTTAAAAAAAGTCTCTCAAACCTATAATTCTATGTAATGTAGATGTTTTCCTCCATCTGATCATATGTGAAGGAGTATCCGGAGCATGGTCTGCCAATGGAGATAATATGTGCAGAGAACTTTGGTTGTTTTTTTCTAATGTATCCTTAACATATGGGATGGGAATGGTTTTGCAGTGATCCTGTGTGTTTGGTGTAGAAGATATGGGGGTAGGGATTGCATGCAGTAATTCATCTATTTTATATGGGCTGTAGCCATGGGTGTTGTAAAAAAAAAGTGTTGTGAAGATCTCTGAGATCAGTTTCAAGGGCTGTATCATTTGAACAAACAGCCCTAACTCAGTGAGTAAGAGTTTTGAAAGTGTCATACCGTTGGGAAGGGTAATGGTGTGATTGTTTATGTAAATACCTTCCTGTATAAGTGGGTTTCATTAAATGGAGAAGGATAATGAACCATTATGAAGTTGTTTCACTAGTGTATTTAAATAGAGGAGACAATTGTTACTTTTCTATGGTGAGGTTTATTTTAGGATGTTGTCTGTTAAGGTACACCAAAAATATATTTAATCTGTCTGCACCTTAAGGCCAAACAGCAAATCATCAACATAGCATAGCCAAACTATTGGTTTAAGAGTGTGGCTGTGTAGAGTGCTTGATTTTCAAAGTGTTCCATATAAAAGTTAACTAGAGATGGGGAATGAGAACCCACAGCATCCAGCTGTTTCTATATGTTTCCTTTCCATAAGAAATAACCTACATATATGATGAATCTGAATAATTCAGTTATGTCAGGCCAAAAATGTGGCTTAATGAGGCTAAGGCAGGCTCTCTGTTTTAAAGTGTAGAGAGTTTTTAAGAGGAGGGAGAGTTACCTAATAAGGAAAGAATGTGATTTGGATAAATGTTTGATCAGGTTGTAGGTGAGGCTGTCTATGCTGTCTACTATTGAAAAAAAAAGGGGGTGGGGTATTAGGTTTGTGAATTATAGGGACCTGCTATATTGGGGGTGGCTTTACATGGTAAGGTTTAAGCTGTTTGGTAATTTCTTTAGGCCAAGATGTATTTTTTAATAATTTATGCACTTTTTTCTTTTGGGATTTTATAGGATCCAATCTATGATCAGATAAGTAGAAGGAGTGTTTAAGAAGATTGTTTATTTTTCTGTTGTAATCTGCTTGGTTCATTCATAAAGAGAAAGAAGGAAAGAGCAACAGAAATGAAACAGAGTTTTACTTAACTGTGTGTATTTTAATTGTACTTGTTAATTTCTTTTAATAAGAGAGTTTTGTGTGTGTTTTCCTATTGATCTGCTTTTGATTTAAAAAATTATATTTTTATCTCATTTATCATCACTGTTAGATGCTGTTGATTTAAGGTAGTAATTCAGCTAAGTTATTTAGCTGAATTACTACCAGACTAGACTAATTAAGTGGTTTGGAAAATTTTGAAATCCTGCACTTCCACTGTGAATTAATGAAATTTTGATACCCTAATTCATTACTTCCCTTATGTGTGGACCCTGCCATTCTACTGTTGTCCCACTGAATGAGATACTCAGATTATGCTACTGTCTTAATATACATTTAACATAAACAAAAGTTCATCCGATGAAATGCTTATCCATGTTATGAAATAGCATACCACTTCAAAAATTACTTACTGTACATTTTACTTTATTTTATGTTTTGTTTATTTATGTATTTTACTTACTATCTAGGTAACATATATGGTAAGCTATTTTGATCCATTAGTTCAAAGTGCAATTGGCAGTGCATCAAGAACCTTAAATTCAAAACAGCAGATGGCATTACTAGACCAAACTAAAACTGTAGCAGAGTGTGCGCTTCAATTAGTATATGCATCAAAAGAGGCTGGTGGCAATCCTAAGGTATGGTTAATTTTTTACCTTCTCTCATTCTTTTAATGATGTGTGAGATGTTTGTATTTGAATGAAGTTAGATTATGTTTCTTATCAAAAGAAGTAATAGGCCAAGTATAATAAATAAATGTATTTATTGCATTAGGCCTTCAAATAAACTTAAAGTACTGTTGAATAAATTTGTCTGCTTGGTTGACTGAGTGATTAGCACACCCACTCTCCAACCAATAGGTCATGGATTCAAGTCCAGCCATTGGCATGGATATCTGTAAAAGCCTGCTCTAGATGAGCTTGTATAGCTCCTTGAGTTTATAAAGGCTTGTCTTTAAAAATAAATAAATAAATAAATAAAATATCATTGAGACTTTTAGTTAGTTCCTTATTTTAGAAATATAGCAAAAAAAAAAAATTATAAAATAATCATAAATAAAAGTGAAAAGTATGTTTTTAAATTAGGTGTTGTGAAAAATAGCTACCTGAGTCCACAGAATGTAATTGAGTTTGTTATAAATTGCATTCTTGATTGCCATATCTTGGCTCTATCTCTTTGTTATTTCTTTTAATGGGTGAATTTTTAAGGTGTGTAGGGGATTTTCAGCACCCAAGTCTGATGGTGGGGCTACCCACTTCGAGGCCTCCCAGACCGGCCTATGAGAGAAGTGCCATCCTGTTGGTCTGCAGGAGGTATTTTATTTCCCTCCCACCCTTCATAGTAAACTATGATGAGCATTCCCCGATCCGCCACCAGGGGATGCACCCGATGAGAGTTACAGGTGTCCCCACATGGGATATCTCGGCTCTAAAAGATTAATATTTCCAGGATTTGAAGTTACTTTAGAAATGGTTAACAGAAAAAAAACTTTATAATATGCTGAAAAGAGTTTTGAAAATAAAGCATTTTTTAAGAACAAACTGCAACCATACAGTTTAAATAAACTGAAGAAACTAATTTATCAGCACATTGCTTATGTGCTACATTTACTTAAAAGTGTTGTTTCTCAATTTTAAAAGAATTGTGCTTGCAATTAACAAAAGTTATTGTACTTTCATGTAAACAAACAAAAGCAAATATAAAAAAATGGAAACTTGCATATTATGAAAAATGCCTTTGTAAATGAAGAAGGTTTCCCCGCTGGACTGAAATGCATATTATAATTTAAAAAAAAAAAAAAAAAAAACCTTGCAGCTATCTCAGGAGAAATACAACTTCTGCCATTGAGTAGCTAGCTGATTTTGCTACACATCTTTTACTGATCTAGCTTCCTGCTGAGAAGAGTTTAATAAGGGTAGAAAAACCGGTCTGGATAGTCGTTTTATTTTTTTTGTGAATTTCACACATGAAAAGTTGTAAACCTGTTGCCACTAGTCTTAATAGAATGGTCTAAGGATTAAGAAATACTGTTCTGGAGCCTCAACATTGAACTTCTTCTCTTTTTCTCTCCTCCTTATCCCCATCCATTCTATGAAAAATCTGATCCACATTAAATCTGGTAATTACCCTTTATCAACTTATATGTCTATGTCATGTCCTCACCTCGTCCTTCTATTCCCTAGGCGCAACAATTTGCATTCCCTCAATCTGTCTTCATACCCAACATTCCAGAAGCCAGTTTAGTCAATTGTCCTTGAACCTTTTCCAACATCTCATCATTCTTTTGATAACCTGATGACCAAATCTGTGCACAGTAATCCACATGAGGTCTCATCAAAGCTTTACAAAGGAATTATAACATCCTTACTCCTACATGTCAGTGTTCTTTACATCATTGTCATAATGTGCTGTGTTGACCTCAAAATTTTAGCAAAATGTCTCCGAAATTTCTTTATCCACCAACATCCCAGATCCTTCATCTCTTCCACTTGCATTAAGGTATCTCCCCACCACTCTTATACTCAGCATCCCATCTGTGTTTCCCAAAATTAAAAACCTTATATGTTGCTACATCAAAGTGGTAGCCCCCATTCATTTACCTATTCGGAAAATCTATTAAGTCCATTTGCAAGACTTTGCATCATCTGCAAACAACTGTAGATCACTATTCAACCTCTTTCCAATATCATTCACATACAAATTAAGCAGCAATTGCCCCAAAACAGACCTTTGGGGAACAGCACTACTGACTTTCCACTTCAGGGATATTGTGCCTTCATACACAATTTGCTAATACCATCAGACAACTGCCTATCTGCTCCAGTTCAAGTTTAATTACAAGCTTGTCATGTGGCAATCTATCAAATGATTTACCAAAATCTAAATATAGCACTGTGTATACATCCCCTTTGTCCAAGGCATCTGTCACCGTAAGCAGATTGCTAAAGCACGATCTTCGTTTAGCAAACCTTGTTATAGTAAGCAGATTGCTAAAACACGATCTTCCTTTAGCAACTGCATGCTGTGCATCAAAAAGGATGTGGTTATCATCAACCCAATTCTGAATCCTGATCCTCACTATTCTCCTTTCTAACACCCTTACCACAACTCCAGAGAGATTGGCCTGTAATTTGAAGCCTTATTCTCATCAGCCCCTTTATGAAGTGGAACAGTCCTCTTTCCATTCCTTTGGAACTTGGGAAAATCTAGGATTCATGTTAAACAGTTAAATTAAAACTGTTCATAACTCCCTGGAGCATTCCCTCAAGACACAAGGTGATATGCCAACAAGTCTTTCATCCTGATTGACATCGAGTTTTTTCAATTCCTCATACATACCTCCTGCTGTCACTCATTACTGGGTCCTTCTCACTACTCACTGCTCTCAATTTCAGGATGATGAAATACACTTACTGGCCAATGAATTAGAAACTTTTATTTTATGTATAGGCATGCGACTGCCAATATCGATCCTCTTCAATTCCCTGTGCATAGTTTGGTGAGATATGTGGGTCGAGAACAACCTTCTGTATTTTTTACAGTATTTTGCAAGATTGCTGTCAGCTTCTCAGCTGACAGCAATCTTGTTCCTGACAGACCACAATTATGCCTCTTAGACAAGCAATGTGGGCTATTTTTCCACTGATTAAACACCTAGGATATCTCATCTTTTGAGAAACCAATCTGCTCTGCTGTTTTCAGAATCGTAGCTCGAGCAAGACAGGCACCCATAATAAGTCCTTTATAGAACTCTGAAATATCCTTTGTTTTTCCCACTGTGATCAACACTTTCGATGATTATTAACCAGCAGCATTCTTAATAGTTGCCTAGAACACATGGTGAAGCACATTACCAAGTATTTTGCATATATTCTGCATAAGTGACGTTTACATCTGCATCAAGGGGGTTCTTATTCAGTGGCCAATATGTGTATCTTTATGAATTGCTAATTTAACATCTCTACTATATCCTCCTCAATGGTTATCATTTTATCATTTCCTCCAACTAGTATAGTGACTTAATGATTCTTCAAATCACCAAATAAAAAATTGCTTTCCAAACTAGGTCGAGTAAACAATAGATTACAGTATATAAGTGACGGATTTTATTTTTCTATGTGAGGAAGCCATCCTGCTTATTGGAGGCTTGAAGAAAGTCTTTGAAAGAAAAAAAAAATCCATGTTTGGTTTCGAGAAAAGATTTTTTACATAATTTTATCAAGATTGTATAAAACATACATAAACTACACAAAACACATATAATGACTGAAAGGAATATTCCTCAAAAAGAAAAAAAAAAAAGCCAGACATGTCTATGTAACAAATATGAAGGGAATATAATGCTAAGCTTCAATTGCATCATAAGTTAATCCATTAAAAACTGCAATTATTTTTATTAATACACTTCACTTCATGTCTTATAGTAATTTTTCAGTGAACTGTTCATTCGATGAATTGCCTTTTGATAAATTGCATTCCGGTAAATTATCATTCTGGATACCATTTAAATCATCCAGCAAGCTCTCCATATTGCCTTGATTAACTTTTACCCTATCCAATTTTGCATCATCAGCAAACAAATGAGCCTGTCAGATAGATATAGATACAGGGGAATTATTACATAGAGTAATTGATGATGGAAGAATGAAAGGGCATCAATCTAAACTGTACAAAGACCATATGAGTAAGGAATTGAAAATGAGATTTTTTGCATGACTGATGGTGAATGAGTGGAATGCATTTCCACAGTGGGTGATGAATGCTCCAGTGCTGCTTGTTTTCAAGGTAAGGTAAATAGTTATTGTGGTATTTCAGTGTTCAACCTCCTGCAATGATGCATCAGACTCCATGGAGGCTGGGAAGTAATGCTAATTCTAATACTGGTATTTCTGCTATTCTGGTCAAATATCATATACTCCATTTGCCTTTACTCATTTCAGGTTTCTATTTTTTTTTTTACCTCACAAAGTGAGGTAGAAAAAACACTGTTCTAAATTGACTCTTAGACAGACACCTACTCTAGACCTATGATTTTTTTTCCCGTTATTCTTTGTTCCATTTCTAATCTCTAAGCTTTTTCAATAGCCCCCCAGAACATAACATTTTGCCATTTTCATGATATTTCTTCCATATTTTTACTAAAGTCTTCCAATTACTATTTTTTTTTTTTACATGTCACTCCCCCCCCCCCCCTCTCATTGTCATTAGGCTCTTCCTAACTTATTTGCCAGGACCTTTCAATATTTCTGGAATACTCAGGATTCCAAGTTTACTTTCAGATTTTTGTCTTTGTTAAGTAGGTATAATTTAAAGCTACTTTGTTCAGATTTGTTCTTCTAACCAAGCCTTCAGAATCATGCAGTGTAGCACTATTAAAATTTTTCTCTTTATACATAAGTATTTCAAGTTTTGTGCCATATACTCCAGTTGCAGTTCCACTTGTCAGATTATTAGTGGATTTTAGGTTTTCTGCCTTCAGTATTGACATATTCATGGTTGCATTCCTCTTGGATATTTTGTATTGTTAGTTTACAATACAATATTAATTCTTCAGATTAATAGAATATCCCAATTAAAACTTTTTATACCATTTCAGTGAATTTTGATTTCTTTTGTGGTGTTCTGTCTTCCATTTTAAAGTTTTTTTCAATAACCTCCAGAACATCTTACTATTGTAATATTCACCATTGTGAAGTTAGACTAAACAAACTTCCTACACATATGCCACAAATGGCTCTACATTTAATGGTTATGACAATAAATGGTGTCACAGTACACCATTCATTATCATAACATTTATGATTTGTCACACTATAATATGTATGAATATGTTGTATAACAAGTAGATGTGTGTGAATTGCAACATAAACACACACATACACATATAGCTTCTTTAATTTAAAAATATTACAAATATATGTTTTAATTTTTCCTCTACCTGTTGAATGCTTCAAAACAAACCTATTGGGACCAAAAGAATATTTGCTATGAATATTTAGCATGCCATTTGTGCTGTGTCTTGGTTCTGTGTTATAGTGAGTGGATTCACTATAATAACATATCCCACAATGACTATATACAGTTGATGAATCAAATATAAATTGGAACTAGTCCAGTGTAATGATACAGATAACAGTTGTAAAAATCATGGTGCAAATTCCATTTAAATGGAAACATTTTTAAGAACCTGTTAGTTGTTCTCTTATGGTTAGATAATTTTTCCTTTCTCTTTCATTTTCTGTCACTGCTCATGAAGTGTATGATCTCTGACAATGACAAATTAAACTGCAGAGAGAGAGAGAGAGAGAGTTCACATTTGACATATAGTAGTAGGCTGGAGATAGGATTAACATAACTACCTTATATTGCAGTCAAAACATGTAAATAATGAGGTTTATGAAAGCCATGTTACTTGGCCATAACAGTCAAATATAAAATGGAATTAAATATTTCTTAAAGACAGTATTCTTATAGCTAGTATAGATTGATGAATTGAAATACCTTTTATAACAGTCAAATATAAAATGGAATTAAATATTTCTTAAAGATTGATGAATTGAAATACCTTTTATAACAGTCAAATATAAAATGGAATTATATATTTCTTAAAGATTGATGAATTGAAATACCTTTTATAACAGTCAAATATAAAATGGAATTAAATATTTCTTAAAGATTGATGAATTGAAATACCTTTTATAACAGTCAAATATAAAATGGAATTATATATTTCTTAAAGATTGATGAATTGAAATACCTTTTAGATATCTTCATTAGATAATTTCATTTTAGGCTACTCATGTTCACAGTGAAATAGATGAATCTGCTGATGGTATGAAGGATGCTCTTCAAGATCTATTACAAACATTGGAAGCTGCTGCCACAGAAGCTGGAATTGTGACAGGACTTGTAGAGACCATTAACAAGTCTATTGCGAAGGTTAATGCCACACTTTATTTTATTGTTATTTAATGATGATTTGAATGAAAATAAAGATGAAAGGATAAATGGTAGCCATGAAAGCAATAAAATAATGCAGGAATCACCTTTGTTTATAAGTATAGACTAGTTAAAAATTCATTTTAATATATTAGAGGAAATTTTTAAATAACTAATTTCTTTATATTGATTTTTATACAATACTGGTTTTATGTATTAATATTAATATTGTAGATGCATGTTCATAACTTATATAGTACTGTGGTATACAATACAAAATTAATTTAGATGTGAAATTTCCATAATTATGTTGGAAGTTTATTTTGCACTTGGTTAGACATAATAAATTTAGTTTATTTAGTTTAATCCTTTATCCAAGTGTAAACAAACAAAGTTTGCACCTGAAAATATCTTCAGGACTGAGGTAAGGTGGTACATCCCTTGGCAACTTGTAGCAAAGGTGGATCAAGCTCTCATCACTCCTTGTCTCAGTATCTCCCATAATGCAAAGCACATCTCCTTGCCTTTCTCTTAATGCATAGCAGTATATATGTCTGCAAGGAGATGTGCTTTGAATTATGGGAGATACGGAGACAAAGAGTGATGAGACTTGATCCACCTTTGCTACAAGTTGCCAAGGGATGTTACCACCTTACCTCAGTCCCGAAGATATTTTCAGGTGCAAACTTTGTTTGCTTACACTTGGATAAAGGATTAAACTAAATTTATTATATTTCCATAATTATTTTTGCCATAATTAGATCATCATATAAAATGTCAGATTTTAATTGGCTGCTTCACAATAGCAGTAATGCTTTTGCTATTTGCTGTTTTTGAGTGATTCCAGATGCAAATTTCATTTGCATCTGGAATCCCTCAAAAAAAAAATGTTCTTTTTTATAAGTGTTTTTTTTTCTTAACTAGAAAAGATTTATTTATGTATGTTTTGTTATAATCGTATGTTATGTATAATTTATGTTTATTTGCAGGTTGACGAACACTATATTACACTTGGTGATGACTCTTTCGTTGATTACCAGACTCGAATGGTGAATTCTGCTAAAGAAATTGCCAGAATTTCTCAGGAGATGGTAAGTGAATATTTCTAAGTGATATTCTTGTCAGTGTGAAATAAAATATTCTAGAGTAACAAAAAATTAACCTTTAAATCACATCATAAACAAATGAATTATGTAGATATAGCAATTACATTTCTAAGCTGTTTGTAAGATTACAGACATATTCTGTAGAAAAATCTTGTGTAATTCTCAGATTTACTTTATTTCCTTTGTTATTGATGCTACTATGATAGCTCTACTCCAGTCATTTGGAATTCATCTTTCTGGTCAGGACTTCTGAATTGTACAATTTTACCTGCATGAGTATTTCTAATGGAGTATTATCTGCTCAAGCTCTCTTTCCATATTTCATGTTTCTAATGACTTTTTTCTACCTCAAGTATTTATATGTGCTTTTGATTGCATGCTTCTTTCAATATTTTCAGCCATTAATTTAATTTAAGTCTTTCAAAGTAACTGGAAGGATTATTGGAGGCCTGAAGTAGCTTAAAAAGCCCTGTGTTTGGTCTCTAGAGTAGGGTTTATGGACTAGAAAAATAAAAATAATAATAATACAAAAATATATAAACAATAAAAAGAAAAAATTCCTTATCCCACCCACCCACCCACACACACACACACAGTACTACAGGTTTATATAGCCTTTCACGAGTGGGAGCCACATTAAAAAAAAAAAAAAAAAATTATAATAATAATAAAAATAAATAAAAAGAATCTATACCAGTGGTTCCCAACATGTGCATCATGGTGCCCTGGGGAACCGCGGCTTCCTAACAGAGGCACCACGATTACAAAATTTTCATTTTATTCCAATTTACAATTCAATGTGATAGGATGCGACATCTAGCGGACCTGGTGCAAACCAGTAACTCACTTAGTAATAACTGTTTACAGATGCCTCTACAAATGGTTACTAGATGGCTCTCTACAATAATTAAGTTTCTCGATTGTTTTAGTAGTTTCTCTAACTTTCTCGGTACTTTGTGTTTGTATATAAATAGCTGTCTGTTTCGTGTGGTCTTAGTGTTGAATTAGTTTTCGGAGGTTATATCAACAATGAATATTGTTGTGATTTAGTCAAGTGAAGTTTTTGAAGTATTTCTTCTCATATGTATTTTTAAAAATGGATCGGTTTTTACTAAACAGTAATAAGCGTTGTGAGAGAGAAAATAAGCAGGGCACACCATCAAATAGTGGCAAGAGTGTGAAGAAGCATAAATATTGAAATTATGATGACAGTTATTTGGACTTTGGTTTTATGTTGACAGACGTCATTATCTTTTGCCAATACCTTCAGCCTATTTAAATCACTCTGCTAGCTCTCTACATCACCTTGATTAACTGTTACACTGTTTACACTATCCAAGTTTGCATCACCATCAGTAAATAACTGAATATTTCCCTTCAAATCGTTTCCTGCACTGATGTACAACTGCTGTGATAGCAGTGGTCTAAGCACAGAGCTCTGCAGCACACTACTATATCTACCATATTTATTCGAATATAACTCGCCCTTGCGTATACCTCGCACTCCTGCTTTTACTTTATGAAAAAAGAAATTAAAAAGTTTCTCATATAGTTTGCACATGAAAAAAGTTTAAAACTTTAAGAAGTAGATAGTTAATGTTGTTATGGCAGTTTCAGATATTTTGGAATTTGGGTGAAGAGAATCAGCATTTCAACTCAACAATAGCCGGCTTACCTTTGTCGCTGAGTCGCACGATCTTTTGTTGATACTCACCAGTTATATGTATAGAGATGGAAGCAACCAGTAGAGGAAATGTGGGAGTGAGGGCATTGACTTATTCGCAATCTTGGATTCTTGGGGGTGGATTAAGAGACTATCATTAGAACTGTTGTGAAACTGGAATTCGAGCCTTGAGACATGATTTTGCCAGAAATAATTAATTTAATTACAGAAGCATTGTCGCTAAAAGATTCACATATGCTGCATGATGAAGATTGAGTGGTCGATTGCATAAATAACATTGATAATTAAATTTAAATGTATTCATTTTATAAATAATATGAGCAATTATAAATTATAATGAATACTGAGGATTTAATTATAAACATCAATTTATTTTTTTCCTGAAAAACTTTTTTTTTAGTTTCCGAAAATCCTCACATATATCTTGCACCAGATTTTTTCACTTTAATTTTTTGGGGAAAAGTGCGAGTTATATTTGAGTAAATACGATATTATCTGCCTTCTCCTGGATGTTCAATACCAGAGAGTATCTGTTCATCAACCACTTCCATATCACCAGCTTCATATCCATCACCATTTGCTACAGTTTGTGTAACAGAGTTCTATATACTATCCTGTCAAACACCTTAGCAAAATCCAGTAGTATCATTGCATAGCAATGCTACTCTTGTACACAGAGCACTGGTATCATTACCTTCCTATTACAAAAAAGTGCATCTTCTTTTATAACTTCATAGACTGTTCTTGATAGCTTGTACTCATTGTGGATTCTTGAATTATAACTGGACTTATTTCTTAGGGTATGAATAAATCTTCACACTGAAGATTTGCACTCCTTTTTATTTTTCCTGTTCAATCACTGCATTGTCGTGCTTTTATTCTTGCTGCTCTCCTCATTCCCACATTACTCTTCTTACCAGAGGTCACAGGTGGCTTACACCTTTCCTAGACTCCTGCCATTCTAGCCCATCACTCTGCTAAGTCCATATTTCAGATCTTCTCTGCTCTGTCAGTTGTTTCCACTCCTTCCCTCCCTCCCTCCTTTCTGTATTCTCACATCTCGTACCATTTTTCTTTTTATTCTTCACTAGAAGCTTTTATATATTTCCCAAGTCATGTGATTGCACTTGTAATTTATGTGCATGCTATCACTACTTAGCTCATTTGCATGGAGATGATGTTATATTTTTAGTGATAAGTCATATTCTCTAGTTCATGCTCACCCACCTTTTTTGTTTTAAGAATTCAGGTATGATATGCACATTATTTATGGGAGTATAAGAATTCAGTTATCCTTCATTAAAGTTATCTTTCCATAATCATTCTTCTTTTGTACTCACCACATCGCAAAATAACTCTTTAGGATTTCCTTAGGCCTGCTCAGCTATTTTCCTCTCATTATCTGATTTCGCCTTCCTTACTATGCTTGTCATTTTTCTTGCCTGTGCCTTGTATTGCTCACGAGCTTGCTAACTACTATCACCTTACATACACCACCACAATTTTTTTTTTGCAGTTCCTGCTTAAAGATATTCCATTCATATATTTAGCTCCTACCTAAAGTATCCTCCTCTCCTGTGTATTGCTTCCTTTAAACATCTGTTGACTATCTCCCATGCATAATTAGCAGTTGTCCACATCTTCCTTTAGTAATTTCTTCCCTTAATATATAACACTTAGCATGCAGTATTAATCTGCTATAGGTTATAACGTTGTGTGTGTGGTATTTTTATTAAATATCAAGAAGTAAACATTTCTTTTACAACTTCAACTGTGAATTGTTTTCATTTATGTTTGCCCACTTCTGAGGAAAGTATTTGATGGTTTAGATTTTAACAGAATTAAAAATATATCACTCTCTTCAGTGCTGAGAGTGATATATTTTTCATTTGTTTGGTCAGTTTTGAGATCCCTGACTTGTTCACTATCATTAACTATTTCCCATTTTGCAAAACAGACTTTGAGATGATGTTAGTGTCCTTTTTTGTTTTCAAAGTCTTTAGTCATGATACTTTATGTAGCAAAATAGATTTTTTCTAGATAAGAGGGTGGTGCTATGATATCGCCACTTCTCCATCACCAAAAAAAAAAAAAAAGCTTTTTTTTTTTTTTCATGAAATCTTTTGAGGAAGTGTCTGTAAATTCTTCTCCTTTAAAACTGAAAGTATGATTTAGATGTATGGACAGAGGTTTTGTTCTGTAGCAACATGGTGTATTCATTTTTCAGTTCTTTTTTTAGTCACTTGAATGAACAACATAAATGAATAGTGGAACTTGGAAATGTCATATTCACTCATGTTTCTTGATACCTTAGCCACATACCTTCTGTCTGTCCATAAATCCTAACCCAAAAATCAATGCTACCAGTTGATTCACCTAAGAAAAAGATAATCTTTTTATGTATTTTATTGGAAGTTATCATCATCGGTTTCCTGATATGTACCCTAAAGGGGGTGTTTAGGACCTATGACAGCACTACATAATAAAGTTTACATTGTTATTAATCTCTTATAAACAATATTCCTCCAAATTAGCCTATTACTTGTTACCACTCCAATATCATTGTATCTAAAGTTCAATTTCATTCTGATGGGTTGTAAGCACCAGTCTAAAATAGTTGTCAAGTATTGGTTTAACGTACTCTCTGCTATTTTGGCATCGAACACCTGTTTTGCTAACCTTTCTTCATCCATTCTATTTAAGTAGTGATACCATCTTAGATTAGCTCTGCTGACACATTCTTGAATGCTAATATTGTCAAGTCCCTTTCTAATATTTTCATTTTTAATATGATTCTGCCGTTGATACTATCACACTTCTCTTAATTTTTCTCAGAACTCTCGTATCTGTGGTCTCTAGTTTTTGATCAAGTGATTTATTTCTAACCCAACTCTCAGATCCATAACTAAAACTGGGTTGAACGCTGTCTTGTATACTGCTAGTTTGGTGTTTTGGCTAATTTCTCTCTTATATATTTGATGTCATGTGTCAATAAATAAGGATATAATTTCTGTAAATGCATATATTTATTCAAATGACTTATTTATTTCACAGAATAAATTTTAGAAATCAGGAAAATTACTTTATAACTTAGTAAATTACATTGCAAATAATAATTATTCTGTACATACACTGTAATTATTGTTTGTACACATCCACAGAAATTGTTATCAGGAGAAATTATTTCCTGACATCTTTATTATATGTTAATTAGTGAGAATATTTCTTTAATTTTTTTCTTTATTCTAGACAACAAAATCATCTGGGGATATGGCTCAATTAGGACCTTTGGCAGCCAAACTTAGTCATCATTATGCCAACTTAGCAGCGGATGCTCGTGGTGCAATTGCATCCACCTCAAATTCAGAAGTATGTAGTTTTCTTTATATGAACTAGCTAAATTTATCTATTAAAAATAAATCTATAAGTTCCAGAGGAGAAGGAGTAAGTTAGATCCATCATTATAGTGGCATAAATTATTTTCTGGGACAATCACTTTATTTTCTTTTTTAAACTGGCATCTATTGGATATAATTTTTGTTTTAAAAAAAATAACACTTCAAACAATATTCATTTTGCAGTCTTCACATTTCGTTCATTTTCTCATTGAAAATTAAAGTGTCGTGTTTAATTAAAGTTATTACAATTGACTTGCACTACAGAAAACACCTTTAGCTGTAGTTTAACCTCTCTACCAGCTGAGGTGGATGAACGAGTGAGACCAACTTGCACTTCTTATCCATGTTATTCAATTAGTGTTACAGAATCATATCCAGCTTTATCTGGATTTATTTATTGGCCGGTTGGAGTGTTAATAGAAAATTGTTAAAATGTCCTGACCAAAGGCCCATAGTCCATTGCTTTGCTCCACTATATAAAACTCCTCTATAACAAACTATTTTAGTGGTTCCTATGAGTCAGCTATATATTTTTTATCCAGCTTTTATATTGGACTACAGTACCATTCTGTTTTAAATTTTAAAAAATCATAATTCCCCCCCCCCCCCCCCAAGCATTGTTCTGTATATACCAGCTTGGGTGGTCACTAGTGTGTGCATTGGAGAGTATTTTTGTTACCCACCATAAAACTATTACTCTGCTTATTGAATGTGTGAAGTAGCTTTAAAAGTTCCATGTTTGGTTTCTTAAAGAGGTTTCCAGATTATTTAATCCTTAGTCCACTTGACATATTTTTCACCTGTAAGTTTACATAAATTTGAATTGTCTAGCAGGTCTCCAAATATCAACAGGACGATCTTTTTCATCTGTGATTGATATGGCCATACTCATCTCTGATTTGACTAGCCAGTCACTATGGCAATGAACAATAAATATGATGACTGGTTAGTCAAATCAGAGCTGACCTGCAGCTGTTGCTTGCTATTGCAGAAAAATTGTAATGAATGGCCTGTCTAAATTTGGAAAATAATATACAAAAAAAGTTAATTTCAGATTAAGAATTCAATATTTTTAAAATTTGGGTTAACATGAAACTTATTTAAAAATTCAGAAATATCAGTTTACCGTTTCTGAATTTGATGAAACAATTCAAGTCATGTTTTTTTTTTTCAATGAGATAATTCTATTTCCAACAACCATGCTTAAAATGTGAAATATATGATTGTTGGGTTATAATCAAATTTCATCCACACCTTCTGTGGTCTTGATTTTTGTTACTCTTGGATGCCTCTAAAAATAATATCAAATTTACAGAAATCCAGTAAAGTAATTCCTTCTCAGGAAATTATATCAGTTAATTTCCTTCTGAGTAAATTAAAGCAAGAGATCAGTGAAACTAAAGTAACAAACAGTGACAGAACCTTTAAAAAAAAATGTGCTACCTATAAAAATTTGATACATAGATAGTGATTCCTATCACGTCTTGAAATTATTGCAACTTGTGCATAAAACATTTTCTGTTTTTCTTTTAGATAATATATTTTTAACCACCATGCCTTGCATTTTCACAAGAATTGTTTTTAATTGTGAGATAAATGTTGTTGAATCATCCATGATTTTGCTAGTATGTATACATAGGCTGCTGTATTCTTTATATGTCTATCACTGCACATATAGTAGAAAGTATTTTTCTCATTCTTCTTGTATCTGTTATTTATCATATATATAGCAAGTATATTAACATAGCCTTTGTCTCTTATTACTAATAATATATATTCTTGATTATGCAACCATTCAGTGACTGATTTGATGCCATACTATGATGTATATCATTAGATAGTAGGAATCTTCTGCAATGAGTATTGTGCCACCTTAGAGGTTTGATGATGATAATAATATTAATTAAAGGTTTTATTACTTCACTGCCTGTTTGTAATTAAATAAAAATTGTGATTTTATATTTTAACACAAGGTAGCTGGCAGAATTCAGAGTTCTGTTCAAGAACTGGGGTCATCATGTATTGAACTAATTAGATCTGCTGGGTCATGTCAAAGCAATCCAGGGGATACATTTAGCCAAAGAGATCTTGCAGATAATTCAAGACTAGTAACAGAAAAAGTGAGCATTTTTTAAAATATATAAAATATAATTTGCTGCAATTATGTGTGTGTGTGTATTTTTTTTTTAATTATATAATACAATTTATATATATATAATTTATTTATTTATTTTATAAATTGCTTTATGATATCTTACATCCCCATAAGAAATCTGAAATTTACTCTTAAAATATAAACATTTCAAAGGTGGTATTCATTCAAACTTAAATTCTTGGAGAGCTTGTGCACAGAAATGATTTCTTTGTAAATTTCATATATTAATTCAATGGGAATTAAATTCTTCCTGTATAGTGCCACTCTTCAATGAAAAAAAAAGTATTGGTGATTTTAAGCAAAATTGTAATTACATATTTTTAAAAATGTATATAAAAAGTACTGAAGAAATATGCAAGAGAGTTAGTAATTCCCCTAATCTGATTGTTTAACTTGAGTCTCATCATATGCATGATTACTGATGAGTGGAAGGAGAATATAATTCCATCATACATGATGAAGCTAGGAGAATCAACCAATTATAAACCAGTCAGTATCAGTATCTGGAGTGGGTCATCTAGGTATTGGAAATGCAGGTTAGGAATTGCATCCAAAGGTTATTAGACAGTGCTAGGATCCTCTATAGAGTATAGTTTTGTTAAAGATGGGTCTTGCTTTAGCAATCTGTCCACATTTCACAATAGAGTGATAGCAGAATTGGATATGGATCTAGAAGTATTTTGGCATCTGGACAATAGGAGAATAACTGATTGGTAGGCATCAGAGAGTGATATTGATATATAGTGGTGCTGAGTCTGAGTTCGAGAATTAGTACCAATTTTTGCATGTTGACCAATCTGTTACATGGCTTACTGGCAGCTGATAGAAGGCGCTGTACTCCACTCTGTTGTAACCTGTGGTGGTACCACAAGTTCTGTACTTGGAACATTGTTGTTTAACTTAATATTAATGATGTTGGGGATAATTCAGAAGGGTAATACAAAGTTGTTTGCAAAAGAGTGTTAAGAAACAAAACTGATGTGCAATTCCTGTGAGTTGACTTGAACAGACTGGTTATTTGGTTAGATGACTGAATATCAGTTCATTGTCAAGTGTGAGTTTATATATATCAGAACAGAGTACACTATGTGCTAATATTATATTAAGGGAAATTTGCCTTAATATAATATTATTAAGGCAAATTATATATAAATTTTAGGGGTTTTAAATCTCGAATGAAAGAGAATTTATAATGTATTACCTTCATTCAGATTTAACAAGTATCTAAATTCTCAATGTAATACTTTTATATTAATAAAAGGAAATTGAATGTAAATGAAATGATATGATAATAACATCCTTGATTTGAAATTTGCTGAATATTGTATTGTCAAATGTCTTATGAAAAAAAAAAGGGGGAAGCAATTTAGGAATGGGTGAAGTATATGAACATTAGGCTAAAATCCCAGACAAGATAAGAAGATTAAATCATGAGCTGAGACCATCACGTACGCAAAGGTCTACGTTGCACGGGGAAGGAGTCTCCCATGGATGAGAACGAGAAGCGTCGGAACAGAGTGCAGAGGAATTGAGGTACCATATGAAGGTCATCGAGGGGGTATATAGTTTTTTGAGACACGAAAACGAGGCTTTTTTTTGCTTTTTGGCTTTTGCCTTTTACCTGTTCCAGTCGTTCCCGGAGAAAGGAAGTTCCAGTGAGGTCGGGATGAGATGAATGAGAGCGGCGATGCGGCCAAGTAGAATGCCAACGTGTGTGTATGTGTATAGGTCTCGGCATAGCAGAAGGTCAGCGTAGACCGAGAAGAAAATGCGGAACCTCGTTAACCAACATCGGCAGCAGTGCTTCGTGAACATCATAGGCAACGAATCGTGATTGTATTCACATATCTACCTTCCAGAAGCAAGAACCTAATGAACGTATCAGCCAGGTGACCTCGTCAAAAAGGCACCAGATGAAGAAAACGCGAGCCGTATAATTCCAATTGATGATTGCAAGTATAAGCCAGCGAGATCCTGACACCTCGATAAAGTAAGAACTTTTCATATACAAAGAAAGTTAGATTGTGATGGTAAAAATTACTAATTAGAATTGTGATTTATGAAGTGTTGTAGGACTTTAGGAGTTGAACCATGAATAGGGAATGATTGATCTGAGTCAGAAAAATTGGAAAAGTGCAGTGTGAAAATATTTTAGTTTGTCATTGTCGGGTTGTTCTTGAACCACTAATTGTGTGAAAATAATCTAGGAGTGTTAAGTAATTAGAAGGACATCCCATTTTAATAATATTAGATAACATTTCATGTTGTAAGGGAACTAGAATGTCCATGTTACGTCGAGTTATCTTATTTTATCTTTCATACCAACATTTATGTAAAAAAATTGTAACTTTCCTTATTAGTAATGAATAAATTTTTTCTTGTCAACCAAATAACTTGCCTGATCACTAATCTCAATGCACCACTCATAAAGAGAACCTATGCGTAAATATATTGGGGATAGTCATGACTGCAGTGCGAAATAAGAATATATTAGTTTATTGTGTTTAGAAATAGAGAAGGAAAGGATACAGGATCGTGTGCCATACTAGGTGTTTGCTCTTAGATAAAGAAATTTCTCTTATCTATAGAATTTTGGTGGTGCAGCGTAAACAAATTTTCCGAAATTTGAAACAGTGAATTGGCTCTGGCCAGAGGCATTTACTTTGTCTATAGAGTTTTGCACACATGGGAAATACACTAATAGTGGCCAAGGGTTAGAGGTAATAATAAGGGTAAAGCCTAAGAATTGTATAGGACAAAATTTTAGAGTTGAAGAAATGATAAGTATAATAAAATTAATACAACATAAGCCTAGATTTTAGGAAAGGATATGGGATCATAGAGGAGTAAACACAATCAAAAATAAATTCTTACACATTATATATCATAAAGATATATAAATTTTACAGGGGTTCCATTACTAAAGTAGTTAACATCAGATAAATGCTCTGTTGAAGAGAACATTAACTTGTGAGAAAAGGGAAGTTGCCCTCCTACCTTTCATATGACCACATTTGGATTTTGGAGATATAGAGACATTTGAAAAAAACATCCAGAGTCATATTTTGGTAATAGGATGATAATTGGTTTGTGGAGCTGAGCATATGAGAACAAATTGAGTGAGCATGGTTTTCAGTTTGAGAACAGAGAAGAGGAAATATAAGGGACAATTTGCTTATGTCAGGTGGAATGGTTAGGAAACATGTAAAGTCCTAGTTCTTTTTGTGGCATGTCCACACATGGCACCGATATTCTATAGGTCTTGTGAACTTTCATGTGTAGGTCAGATATGTATAAAAAAATTTAAAAAATAAAAATTGTGGGAAGGGTGTATGAAATGCTACCATTAGAAGTTTGCAAGTATGCGTTTGGTGAATGTAAATAGAGATATGATAAGTGGTTACGATTAACAGGGATTCTCCCTTGATGACTGCATTGACTTCCTTAAAGAGCCTCAAAGCATAATGTAGGGATATGGTTGTACAATCCAAATGTCAAAGTTTCAGTCATGCTAAAAGGTAAAGATGTAACATTGTTCAATTGAGAAATGATTGTTGTGACACGAACATCATTACTTCCATCTCTCATAGGACATATGTGCCTTGTTGGTTGCTTATAGTCCACATTGGTAAAGGTGTATGTAGAATGATGCCAAACAGGCAAAATTACCTCCTGCTACCAGATTAACTGTAACTGAGCACAGAAAGTGGATGCTCTTGATGAGCAAAGACAAGATTCATTGTGCTGTATTTGTTTATTAACTGATGTTGCTACAGTTGACATCACAACACAACATGGAGAGTACACAAACAGTATTCTACCTGACCAGTGCCTATACATAGTTTCAGAGCCGAAATGTCTCCAAAGTACCTCTTTCCTCATCTATGGTCATCATTGAAAGTTGTTGTGGTAGCAGCAGTATAGTTGGACACACTAGAGAAGTAAAAAAAAAGATGTGTTGGTGGTCCAGTATATCTTGATTCCTCCTGCAGAGTGTAGATGAATGGTACACATGTACAAACGGTATGAGTTGGTAACCTCCCCCATACATGTTTTTTACTGTCCAAGCCAGTGGAAACAGCATGTTTTACTACTCAGAATAATTACCCTTGTTGCATGTTGACCAGTATGTCACATGGCTTACTGGCACTCATAGAAGGCCACATGTGCTGTACTCTGTTGTACTTGTTCTCAGATATCTTCTAGGAGAGTAATGCCTACTTTTGCTAGTGTAAAGAATTGGTTCATAGAAAACATGAAGGACACCACCTATCTTTAATTGTCAACACACCAGATCTCAACACACCTGAACACCAGAATGTTCTGGAAATGTGCTCTGAGTTGCATACCCTCTTCCACTCAGGGACCATTGGGATGCCTTGAAGATATGATGACTACAGATGCACACCAATATCATTTCACATCTGGTGGAATAAATACCATAGACTGAACAGAACAGCTACACGTGATATTAGGCAGGGTTATTATTCAGTAGCAGCGTATTTCTTATTGTGATTTTGTAAAAGTGCCTATCCAGATTATTATTGCTTTTTATTTATTTATTAACACAGCACTGTAAGTTCTTGCTTGCATCTTGTTTGTGCCATTATGCTTTCAGCTTGTTCACTCTCATTTCATCATCATCATCATCATCAATTTCTTGTTATGTACCCCCAGGGGGTGTTCAGGTTACCATGACAGCACTACATGATTAAGTTTACATTATTATTAATCTCTTATCAACAGTTTTCCTCCAAATCAATCTGTTAATTGTGAGCACTTCAATATTGTCATATCTAACATTTTGTGCTTCTGAGGCACTTCTGACCAAATCAATCCACCTAGACCCTGGTCTTCCTCTGGGTCTCTTTCCTGCCATCTTGGTATCAAACACCTGTTTTGCTAACCTTTCTTCATCCAATCTATTTAAGTGGTCATACCACCTGAGATTAGTCTGCTGACACATTCTTGAATGCTAATAATGTCAAGTCCCTTTCTAATATCTTCATTTTTAATATGATTCTGCCATTGATACTTTAAAAATTTTTCTCAGAACCCTCATATCTGTGGTCTCTAGATTTTGATCAAGTACTTTATTTCTAACCCATCTCTCAGATCCATAAATTAAAACTAGTTTAAACATCATCTTATATACTGCTAGTTTGATGTTTTGACTAATTTCTCTCTTATTTCATATAAATTTAATCAACTGGCTACCCACCAATCCAGCTTTGCTCATCCTGTTGTCTCTTTCCAGATTTAACCTTCCATCTTCAATAAAAACTGTGCCCAAATAGCTGAAATATTTTGCTTGTTCTATAGGATCTCCATTAGAATTCAGCTGAAGTTTTCTATGCTCCTGCCTATTTTCATAGTTTTGGTCTTTTTATTGCTGATTTTCATGCCAAATTTGTTACAGATGTTATTCAATTTAGTTAGTGAATCATGGAGACTTGCACTAGATGTGTTTAGGAGTACATCATCTGCATTAAGCAAAGAGCAAAGTTTGACATCTCCAATTCTAATATCAGGCTTGATGTCACTTTCTTTCATAATGTGAACCATATAGATGATGAATAAGAGTTCGAGATAATGTGCATCTTACCCCTCATTTTACATCAAACCATCTTCATGTATTTCCTTTAATTCTAACTGCTGACTGATAACTTAAATATAGACTATATATTGCTCTGTATTATTATTATTATTACGGGCAACTCCAAGGAGTCCTTAGACTCATCAAGAGAGGCCCTAAACATCATGTCAAGAACAGCTATTCAGCATTTGTACAGTATCTATCATACTTTGCTTTGAACTCATTTACAGTCATGCACCTACAACAAACTGGCAGATTATTCCACTCATTCACCACTCTCCAAGTAAAAAACCTAGTTCTAATACCCTTGCTAACTACACTCTTGCTCAATTTCCATGGATGGCCCCTAGTTCTCCCACCACCAGATCTATTCTGAAAAATTTCCTCTGAATTAATCTTGTAAAAACCCTTCAGTAATTTGAATGTCTCAATCATATCACTCCTTTTCTGCCTATCAACAAATTTCTGTAACCCACAGATCTTCAACCTGTTCTCGTAAGGTTCATTCCATAGACCTGCTATCATCTTGGTCACTCGCCTCTGGATCTTCTCTACCTCCTCCCCATCAAGTAGTCAAGATGGGGTCTTATCAAGGCTTGATAAAGAGAAATAATAATTTGCTTGTCTCTGCTTGTCAAAGTATTCTTCAGTAACCAAGTGATCTGATGAGCTGATTTAGTCACCTTTGCTATGTGCCCCCTAAACTTCAACTCCCTATCCACCAACACTCCCAGATCTCTGGCTTCATGAATCTCCTGGAGTACAGTTCCACCAATGTGGTATACTGCTGCTAATCTTTTCATCCCAAAATGCATATCCCTACACTTTGCTACATTAAACTGACATCCATTCTTCTTATCATGTTTTCCAATCTATCAAAATCATCCTGCAAAATTTTGACATCATCTGAATTAACTATTGCTCTACCCAACTTTGCATCATCAGCAAATAAATGAACAGTTCCTCTCAGATCCTTTCCTATATCATTAATGAACAAATTAATGATATATAGGAAAAAATTAAATAGCAGTGGTCCAAGAACAGAACCCTGCAGCACATCACAGGCCTTCTTTTGGACTCTACTCCTGAATAAACTACTCTCTGATATCTCTCCATCATTGTAATATCAATATAAACCCATTACCCTTATCCAGTTCAGCTGTCACTGTATTATAAAACGTGAGCAAGTTGCTGAAGCATGATCTAACCTATAATGTTCCATTCACCTCATATAATTGTAGTGTTTAGAAAAGCTTTTCTCTGGACACCTTGTCATTTGTCATTTTCAGATCTACAAAACTCAAGTACAGATCCTTGTCATATTCTCGTGATTTCTCAACTATTTGTCTTAAAGTGAAAATCTGATCTTGACAACCTCTTTTTGGCCTTAACCAAGCTTGTTCTTCTCCAAGTTTTCTCTTCCATAATCTTTCTCGACCTCTTTTTAAGTATGCTTGCATAAATCTTACCTGTAACACCTAGTAGAGAAATTCCTCTGTAATTCTCACATTCAGCTTTATTCCCTTTTTTATAGACGGGAACTATTTACATACACTTAGCTTTATTAATAGTTTTCTCTGTATTCTTTTAGGGCATGTGCTTACTTATTGTTAGGCACTTTTGATATGCTTTCTTCTTTTCCAGGACAGCTTCTTTAACTTTTTTGTGTCCTCCATGCATTTTTATTTTTCTATCCTTGCAGACAACTTCACCACATATCGCCCTTGCTGAATTAATCAATATCTTCTTCAGAGTTTGTCACTGAGACTCCAAGGTTTGGTTCTTGTTTTCAATTTGTTTTATTTTTTTTTCCTCAACATACAGTCGAGTATACAATTTACTTGTAAAAGTTGCTCAACTTTAATTCTTTTGAAAACTTTCTTACATACTCTCTTTTTACATACTTTCTACTTTTTACTATATTTTTATACTATAGTTTTTGAATACTTTCTTACAAACTCTCATTTCATTGTTTTTAAAAGTGATTTTCTCCATCTCCACGCCAAATGAAATTACAGTGGTAGATCCTAGGAGTTATTGTTCCTTGTACAATCTGTAAGTATTTTGAGTCTAAAAACATTTTTTAACCTTTACTTAGTTTTAATATTGCCCATGTATAGGTACCCACTATGTCTACTGTCCAAAGCAAAGGTGTTGTCATCAAAGCCAAACAATGACAGAGTGCTTCAGGTGTCACTAGTACAGCACATTCAACCAGCACTGACAAATCAAACCTTGCTAGGATGTGCTGCAGCTGCAGATTGGACATAAGAAACAATATAAGGATATTATGTGTGATTTCTGTTGTCACTCACATGCTATACAGAAATTGATGAATCAGTACAAAGGCTCAACCAGCCTTTCTTCTTCTTTCCTCTGTGACTCCCTTCAGTTCAAACCTGGAATAGCAAATTGACAATCTACAACAGCACCTTATCAATGAAACTTTCTCTCACAAAATTGAATCAGTAGAAAGCAAGCTTGAAATGATTGATGATCAGTGTTTTGATGATAATGCTTGTTTAGCAAGCTCTATAACCATATTTTGTCAAAAATTCACAACTCAGTTTCAGTTGGGTGGGGGAAGATGATTCTGTTATTTTTAACTTTCACTCAGAAACACAGACAAAGTGCTAAATTCTGATGTCATTAAGCTAGCTGGAAAATATAACTTTGATCCCAGAAAAATTGATATGTGCCACTGCTCAAAACCCACCAAAAACTGCATCAACAGTTGGAATAAAAATGTTAAAGTGGTGAAAAAGCATGGAATATTGATTATAAAAAAATAATGACAGTGCAGAAAACAAGCAATACTAATTGTCATCATGGAAACCAGAATACAGTTACTGCATAGGGAATGTGCATGGCTCATTCAGTCAAAGGCAACACTAACAGACCCTTCCAAATCCATTTCACTGCCTCAAGAGCTACTTGTCTCCTTTTTTTTTCGGTTACATATTCTTTGACTCCTTTTGTCACAAAGGTGATGTTTATACATATGTTTACCACCTGATCAAAGTGAGTGATCCAGAGAGTATCCAACTTAGAATCTCATGAATTTTGACATTATTTGGCTAAAAATCTCTCTGCCCCATCCTGTCATATTCATTTGCTGTCTCCATTGCTCTCCTAATGCAATCAGCCAATCTGAAGTTATTGACTTCCTTTCTTTAAATGTTGATTTCTCCAGTCACACTTTCCTAACAGTGAATAATTTAAAAACAATTTGGAAGAAAATTGTTAAGAAGAAACTAGCAATGTACACTTAATTCTGCTGGACTATTCATAATAGTGTATACAACTTAAGGATATATACAGGAAATGATGTAGTAGTGATCACTAGTTAATCAGACAACTTATTTTCCCCTCTGATATAGTCAGTTATAAAAGTAAAAATTAAACTTCAGCTAATTATTGATTTTCATGAATTATGTTATGCATATTCCAGTAAAAAGAGTGAAGAGCTTAAACTAACCATTAAACTTGAAAATTTTATTTCTTATAGTGTTCATTTCATTTTAGGTATCATATGTTTTGGCAGCACTTCAGGCTGGTTCACGTGGAACACAAGCTTGTATTAATGCTGCCAGTACTGTTAGTGGCATCATTGGCGACCTTGATACAACTATTATGTTTGCTACGGCTGGGACACTTCATGCTGAAGATGAAAATGAATCATTTTCTGATCACAAGTAAAAATCTTTCTCTTTCATTATATATATATATGTGTGTGTGTGTGTGTGTGTGTGTGTGTGTGTGTGTGTGTGTGTGTTTATATGTGTGTGTGTGTGTATTTATATGTATGTCTGTGTGTGTGTATGTATGTGAGAGAGAGTGTTTATTGTAATTTTTTTTTTATATGGATCTCACCCATGAATGGTTGCAAACTTATGGTACATCTTTAGTAGTGCCATGGATGTGTCAAAAGTTAATCTGGAAACTCTACTTTATACACCAAACAGGAACTTTTTCAAGCTACTATGACTTCTAGTTACCAGAATATTTGTCTCAAAAACAGGGCAATGAAATTTATCTAATAACTGTTTGATGTATTTATGTCACAATATTGTCTTATTGGTCAGGGGTGCTTATATAGGGGGTGCTTAAGGATCAAAGCTGTATAACTGAGAGGAGACCTCCCTATAGCCTTTAAAGGAATGCGGAGAACCGACCAGGGCTCCTGACCTAATGTCCAATCTTCACCTTCTCATGGTGCACCCTGTTGGGTATCTAATTGGATACTGAACGGACGAGGATGGGCTGGCAATTTGGGATTTAGCCGACCAAATTGTATTCTTATTGGTTAAACCAAAATATAGAATGATGGTACAACATGACAAAATTTTATGCCGACTGGGGCGTCGCCCGGTTAAACAAGGCCCCCATTGTTTTCGCCAGGGAACCAGGGCGAACAGCGAAAAGTCAGCTACTGGAACAAATCTGAAAATAAACCCCAACTCAACATCACCAGAGTTAAAGATCGGTACTATCAACGTAAGAAGCCTGAATGGCAAAGAAATGGAGCTAACTGAGGAATTAGATAAGTACTAGATCGACATGATAGGGGTGACTGAAACAAAAAAGACCAAAACTGGTGAGATTTTTCTGAACAATAAATACAAAATGTTATATTCAGGCAATTACAATCAAGGAAAAGAAGGAGTAGCCATAGTATTCAACACAAAATACGAGGCTAATCTTCTTGAATGGCAGTCAGTCTCAAGTAGAGTAATGTGGGCAAATATGAGAATGGGGAACTGGACAATGAGACTTATTTGTGCCTATGGTCCCACAGAAGGTTCTACTAAGGTAGAAGTGGAGGAATTTTTTGAGGCTTTAGAAAAAGCAACTGACACAATATAAAATGAAAAGTTGGTCCTTGTTGGGGATCTAAATAGCAGAGTAGGAAATGATTGTGAGACATACAAAAATATTTTGGGAAAATTTGGAGAAAAGAGCAAAGCTAATAATAATGGCAAATATCTGTTGGATTTCTGCTCAGGACATGGACTGGTTATTACTAACACCATGTTCCAACATAAAAATGTGCACAAATTCACGTAGAGAGAAGAGGCTAGGAATAAAAAAAAGTCTCATTGACTATGTTATTGTTGATAGTGATGTTTTCTCCCTGGTGCAGGACACCAGAGTGTGCAGAGGATTTGAAATTGGAAGTGATCACTATTTAGTCTTCAGCAGGATAAAATTGAATTTCATATTGAAAAGAATAACATGTAAGAAAGTTTTAAAGCAAATAAAAGTTGAGGCTCTCAGATGTGAGCTGTAGACTAAACTACACAAAGATTATTGAAGAAAAAATGAAAGAGTTTGAGAACAGGAATCAAACCTTGGAGATTCTGTGGCAAACTCTGAAGAAAACATTGATTGATTCTGCCAGAGAGGCATGTGGTGAGGTTGTCTGTAAGGATAAAAAAATCAGAACTCCCTGGTGGACACAGGAAGTTAAAGAGGCAGTGAAAGAAAAGAAGAAAGCATACCAAAAGTTCCTGTCAAATAAGTCAGCTTGTGCTCTTAGAGAATATAGAGACAAATGCAAGAATGCTAAACACTGTGTAAAACTAGCTAAACAAAAGTCATGGGAGGACTTTGGCAAGAATATAGAAAATAAATATCAAGAAGGTGGCAAAATATTCTGGAGGTTGTTGAAGAAGCTTAGGAATGGAGGAAAGAGTGCTATAAAAGGAATTAGAGATGATAAAGGTGACATGAAAACGGGAGAAAAAGATATCCTTGAAGTATGGAGTAATTACTTTGAAAAACTGCTAAATGAAACAAGCAGTGATGACAGCACAATGGTAAAAAACATTGACCAGGCATGCAGTCAGGAATACATATCCATACTTGAAGTAGAAAAAGCCATCAAAGGCTTGAAATGTGGAAAGGCAGCAGGAGTAGATGATATTTGACCAGAAATGCTGAAGTATGGTGGTATAAGAGTCGTAGAGTGGCTGCACTGCATAGTTCAGAAGGCCTGGACAGAGGGACGAATTCCCGATGATTGGAGTAGAGCTCTCATAGTACCCATATATAAAAAGGGAAATAAAACTGAATGTGAGAATTACAGAGGTATTTCCCTACTGAGTGTTCCTGGCAAGATCTATGCAAGTATACTTGAGAAATGGTTGAGAAGAATTGTGGAAGAAAAGCTTGCTGAAGAACAAGCTGGATTCAGTCCAAATAGAGGCTGTCTGGATCAGATCTTCACTTTACGACAAATAGTCGAGAAAGCATGGGAATATAACAAAGATCTGTATTTAAGTTTTGTCGATTTGGAAAAGGCATATGACAAGGTGCCAAGAGAGAAGCTATTCAATACGCTGCAGTTATATGGTGTCAATGGGGCATTATATCAAGCAATACTTAGTCTTTATTTGAGTTGTAAGTCAGCAGTTAGAATTGAAGGAAGTACAGGAAGATGGTTTAATGTGAAATCTGGTGTGAGACAAGGATGTACATTATCCCCTCTGTTATTCATTATCTATATGGATCACATTATGAAGGAAAGTGGTATTAAACATGATATCAAAATTGGAGATGCTAATGTCAGCTCTTAACTTTATGCAGATGATATTATACTTCTAAATAAATCCGCTACAAGTCTGCAAGATTCTCTGACTAAATTGAATAGCTATTGTAATAGATATGGTATGACGGTCAGCAATAAAAAGACAAAGACAATGAAAATAAGCAGAATCATTGAAAATGTCAACTGTGCTGTGAATGGAGAACCTGTGGAACAGGTAAAACATTTCAGCTATTTAGGCACGATTTTTACTGAAGATGGTAAATTAAATATAGAAATAGACAACAGAATCAGCAAAGCTGGTATGGTGGGAAGTCAACTGAATAAATTCATATGGAATAAGAGAGAAATTAGTCGGAACACTAAATTAGCTGTATACAAGACAGTGTTCAAACCAGTTTTAACTTATGGATCTGAGAGCTGAGTCAGAAGTAAAACACTTGACCAAAGACTAGAGACCACAGATATGAGAGTCCTGACAAAGATTATAGGCGTGAACAGATGGCATCAATGGCAATATCATATTAAAAACGAGGATATTAGGAAAGAACTTGGTATTGTCAGCATCCAGGAATGCATTAGCAGAGCTAATCTCAGGTGGTATGGTCACTTAAACAGAATGGGCGAGGAAAGATTAGCAAAACAAGTGTTCTCTGCCAGGTTGGCAGCAAAACGACCCAGAGGAAGACCAAGATATAGGTGGATTGATACGGTACAAAGTGCTTTAGACGATAGAAATATAAGATCTGATAATGTTGGAGTGTTGACAAGTAACAGGCTGATTTGGAGGAAAATTGTAGATAGGAAATTAATAATGATGTAATTTTTTTCATGTAGTACTATCATATCCTGTACACCCCTTGAGGATACATGGCAGGAATTTGATGATGATGATGATGATATTGTCTTATTTTGATGTGTTGGATTGGATCTAAATTTTTGCATCATACTGATGTGAAATATCGATGTGTCATGTATTTTCTGCCTGCAAATAAATGGATAAAGCCTTTGCTTTACCAACTCCCTTGTACATGGTTAAAATCCCACCATATAATGGATGCTTGTGGAAGGTCTTTGTAGTAGATGATTTTTATTAGCTGATGCAACACCTCTCAGTATTGTACTTAATTGGATGACTGAAATGGCATAAAAATCATGTGTAGTCTTGAGAGCAGGTTTGATCCATCTAATACTTGACCCAACCTTAGTAATAATATACGTTAATAACTAATTTGTACTATAAACTTGAAAAGGTATTATTATATGTTATGTTATTTGTTCTACGAGCTTTGAACCGTTCATGAGTGGGATTATCTTAAAATAAGTACACAAAATTTTAAATAGCTCATCAGTATTTATTTTCAAGATATATTTTGAATCCTTCATTTCTCTCCCTCTCTCTCTTTTTACTTGCATTATTTTTTAAATAGCCTATTACAAAATTGTGTCAGTTCTTAATATAACTTGGAAGATTATAGTAAATACATGATATAATTGTTTAATTTTAAGAGAGCAACATTACACTGTTACATATTAGGAACTCATGTTTTAAAATAGATTTATAATTTCAAATTACATTAAAATTTTGATAAGTCATTAAGCCTTAGTTAAGTTAACCAGTGCTTACTGACTTTCTTTCAGTGAATCTTATGCTGATCCATCTAATAGATAAGCCAGTATAATAATATACTAACTTATCTATTAGATAAGACAGTATAATCCATTTAAAGGATGATTTTAATCATGTGATATAATCATGAAATCATATAATTGAAATCATCCTTTATTCCAATGAGAACTAGTTACTCATTTCCCTCAAGATTTTAAATAGAATGTTAAAAAAAAATTAATGAGAAGAGAGAGAGTTTGATAATGAGTCTATTTATACTCTTCTTGAACAGCTGGAAACGATACTCCTTAGGACTCACTAGATACCCTCTTTGGGCATGAAAAAAAAAAAAAAAAAGAATGAATGAAGATAATGAAAAAAGAGGAAGAGAAATTGGTTGGAGATTTTTGATGTATGGGTATTCATGGGTGTCCATGCTGGTGACAAGTGTGTGGAATGCTCCCTATGAGGATAGGTTGAAAGTGGTGGATTACAAAGTTTAGTTGATAGGCAGAAAAGAAGGGACATAATAGAAACTTTTAAGATATTAAAGAGGATTTATAAAATTGATGGAAAGGAAATTTTTCGACATATGACAAATAGCCAGAGAACTAGGGATCATCCGTGGAAGTTGTGTAAGAGTGTGATTAGTATGGGTGTGAAGACTAGGTTTTTTGCATGGAGAGTGGTGAATGAATGAAATAAATTGCCAGAATTAGTTGTGAGTTCTCTAACAATGAATAAGTTTAAGGAGAGGTTTTTTGTGTGTAATAGTTGATTTGGGTCTCCCATGATGAACCTCCAGATTCCATGGAGATACCATATCATAATAATAATAATATGAAGAGAGTTCTAATAATAGAACTCTCTTCATACCCTTGTTTTACCAGATTAATATGGGCGGGATTATATATAGGATGGAGGAGAAGAAAGGAATGAATAGAGGCCATTTCTGGAAGTTGTATAAGAATGGGATAAACAGGGAGGGAATGAGTAGATTTTTTTACATGGAAGTTTATTCATAACTACAGACATTGTGGATATGAAATGGTTGAAGTTTTAGGTTCACTATAAAATACATGGTGCTGGTTGCATGAGACCTTCCAAAGGACCTATCAAAGAACCTCAAAAGGTTCTTTGATATATCACTAGTGGAAGGAGATTATAATAAATTTAGTTTAATCCTTTATCCATATGTGTACAAACAAAGTTTATGCCTGAAAGTATCTTCAGGACTGAGGTAAAGTGGTACAACACTGGGCAACTCCTTGCAAAGGTGGAGCAAGCTACCAACACTCCTATGTCAGTATCTCCCATAATGCAAAACACATCTCCTTGCAGATATGTATAATTTATGCATTAAGGGAAGGGTCACTACCCAGACTAGTTTCGACCTTCATTGAGGTCTCTTCAGTGGGAGCCAGGCCCAAGTGGAGATACCAAGGCAGAAGCATTAGCAAGGTCATCTCCTCCTATAGGAGCTGCCAAACGGTGTGCCACCTTTTTATTAAATTACTCTGGATTTAGAGAAAGATGTTGAAAGTTTATTTTTCACTTGGTCAGACTATAATAAATTTAGTTCAATCCTTTATCCAAGTGTGTGCAAACAAAGTTTGCGCCTGAAAGTATCTTCAGGACTGGGATAAAGTGATACAACACCGGGTAACTCCTTGCAAAGGTGGAAAGGTCGAAACTAGTCTGGGTAATGGCCCTTCCCTTAGTGCATAACATTATACATATCTGCAAGGAGATGTGTTTTGCATTATGGGAGATACTGAGATAGGAGTGGAAGAAGATTGTTAGTAAGCCCAGCCAAGAAATGGCTTGAGGCCATAACAGCCAACTACTGGACAAGATGATGATGTAAAAAATATATTTAAAAAATGGAAATAAATAAATAAATGATAAATGATAAAAAAAAATTCTTATAATGCCCATGGTGGCTAATTACTTATAGGTATACAACATTTCATGGGTATGGGAAACATAAAAATAAAATAAAATGCATAACTACAAAGCTGGTAATCATCATAGAAGTAGCTGGGTATCCTAGAAACTCAGGTTTTTAATCCCACAAAACATATAATGAATGGGAAGCATCATTAAACAAGATTTACAAAAATAAATAAGCAAATATTGTAGAGAGAATATAAGAGAAAGGTGATCACTGAATAGCATGCAAAAGGAAGAATGGTTATGGAAGACTAAGGAATGTTGATGGTAAGGTGAGGAAGTGACAGGAGCAGAAGAAATAGTTTAATTACAAGTGATCTCTTTGTGAATGTCATCCAGGTGGAGATAATGCAGTGATGAATGTGACAGAGATCAAGAACGAGAATAGAGATTAATAAACTCAAGGTGTTTAGGATATTAAGAAATCTCATTGTGAATACAGCCATAGAATTAGATGAAATGGCAGTGCCTCTAAGTAGGCTGTTAGTCTCAACACTATCCTATTACAAAAGAAATGGAAACAAGGCAAGATAAGATAGTCCCATTACAGGAAAAGGCTCCAGGAGTAACAAGTTATAGACCAGTTAGTATTTCAGGTACAGTGGGTAAGGTTTTGAAAAGTTGATTAAGGGCAGAATTCACAAATGAGTGGATAAGAATTGTTACTATATGAGAAACATCATGGATTTGTGAAGCAGAGGTTTTGCTTATTTTTAGTAATTTACTCATTTTCTTTGATATTATGGGAAGCTGTGTTGGATAAGAGAAATGTCACACCCTGATATTGCTGGATTTTGCAAAGACATTTAACTGGATACCACATGGAGCTCTATTATGTAAGTTGGAATGGACACAGATGTAAAGCTAGTGACTTGTAGATAAGAGGGTGGCTGATGGAAAGACATCGGGGGGGGGGGGTAGTGTATAATGAATTGAATCAACAAATTGACCAGTAGTGTACCACTTGGGCTACTCTTTTTGAGTTTATACATCATTGAGAGTGGGAATGATTTGAGTGGAGGTGGGATATCTAGTTGTTTGCTGATGATGTTAAACTGGGGTAAACAATAGTTAATAAAGGTGATGTAGCTATCCTGTAAGATAGCTACATCACCTTTTATGCAAAGGTGTAAATAGTCTGATAATTTGAGAAACTATCAGACTATTTACACTGATAGACTGGTGTTTCAGAAAAGGATAAAGGCTGCCAATTCATTGTGGCAAAGTGTAAAATTATACCTTTTGAGATATAAAAAAGGACAGGCTGTATATTACATAGATGGAACTGCACTGTGAGAAATTACAAAGTTAATATTTAGGAGTAATAGTGGACAGAGTTGAAGTTCATAGAACATATTACAAAAGTGGGTAAAATATCTCACAGGATAACTAAGTTGTTAAGAAATGCAGGGATAAGAAAGTTATGTTCCTTCTTTATAAAGCATTGACATGTTCACATCTGAACTGTTATGCAGATTTGGGTCGTCTGAGTTTCTTTGGGCTGTGAAAGTAGTGGAGAGGATATGATACTAACATATAAGTTACTAATGGGCATTTTATAGAACAGATAATAAAGACATTTTTCAATACAACAAGGGATCACTCCAGGAAGTTTTAAGGACTATTTTTTATTTTATTTTATTTTATTTTTTTTTAATCTGGGGAGTGTAAATGAGTGGAATAGGTTGCCAGAAGATCATAAGTTCTCCATTAATGAAGGGCTTGAAGAAAGGGTAAGATAAACAATCTGAATAGCATTTGGTGTTTTAGCCTCTCATGATGAGTCATCAGATTCCATGGAGATGACCATGTCATAATAACCATAATAAAGAATGATTTCATGAGACTGTCAGTAAACTTTGTAGCTCTAGGAATATTATAGAAAAATACAAGAAATAATGTCATCTCAAAAACTAATATCTGTAATAGTTCAAACAGCTTAATTAATAGTTTGTTAACTAAAATCTTGTGTTTTCCCACTCCCAAAGTCCTTTCATTAATGTTGCTGAATGTTTATAACAAATAGTTAAAAATCTTTAACCAGGTTATAGTATAGGCACCACTGATGTTTTGCTTTCCTTATATACTTGTTATAAAAAAGAATTTACATCTTTGGAAGGAGTGGCAGAAAGATGATGATTCATGTTACAAGCTTGTACGTTTATCTCAAAATAATGGAACAGAGAAAGGCATTATTAGTTCATCTCTCCTTTTTTTTTTTTTTTTTTGAATAGTAAATATTTTCAAGATATTGAAATCATAAGCATCAGTAGTAAATGAGCTTCCATAGTAGTTTATGTGCAGCACTTAGAAGCAACTAAAATAGTTCATAGTAAAAGTGACTGGTATTATTTCACATAAAACAAGTGGCTAAAGATAAACAAATATTGTACATTGAAACATACCTTCAGTGAACCAAACAACAAGGTCCGCCACATCAGGGAAAAGCAGCTTTCTCTGTTAAGTTTTTTTAGCACCTTGAGAGGAAAAGGAGAAAACTAAAAGAGCTGCTTTCAAAATATTAACAATGCAGTTTTCCTTCTAAACAGTGGATAAAAAATAATTTTCATGCATGTTTTTGTGTGTGATTCAGAAGATACTTTATTTCATGACAATCAGTACACTTCTTTGCATTTCTTCTTATTATTAATTACATGAGCAACTCCGTGATGTCTGTAGACTATATCAAGGTAGGCTCTGATCATTATGCCAAGCACTATGCAATATTTATCATACTCTGTTTTGAGTCCATTTGCTGACATGGCACCTACAATGAATGCCAATCTATTCCACTCATTCACCACTCCCTAAGCAAAAAATCTAGTCCTCATGCCCTTGCTAACCGTACTATTGCTTAATTTCCAGAGATGAACCCTAGTCACTCCCCCTACCCACACACAGCCCTCATCACCAGATATGCTTCAAAAAATTTCCTCTATATCTATCCTGTAAAAACCTTTCAGTAATTTGCATGTCTCAATCATATCATCTCTTTTCTGCCTATCAATCAATTTCTGCAGCCCACAGATCTTTAACTTGTCCTCATAAGGAGCATTCAATAGACCTACCACAACCTTTGTCACTTACCTCTGGGTCCTCTCCACCTCTTCTTCATCCCCAAGAAATACAGGTGGCCGGATCTATGCACAATAGCTAGATAGCATATTATCAAGTCTTTATAAAGAGATCTAATAACCTGCTTATCTCTTCTCATCAGGGGGGTTCTTCAGTAACCAAGTAGTCCGATGAGCTGTTTTATCCACTTTTGTAATATGCTCTGTAACTTCCTTTCCATATCCACCAACATCTCCAAATCTCTGGCATCATAAATTTCTTGAAGTACATTTCTATCATTATGTACACAGCTGGTAATCTTTTCACTCCAAAATGCATAACCTTACGTTTTGTCATATTAAACCGACATCCATTCTCCTTTGCTCATACTGCCAGTCTATTGAAATCGCCCTGCAATTTTTTTTTTACATCATCCCTTGACTATTTCTCTATCCTTTGCATCAATAGCAAACAGCTGAATATTTTCCCTCAGATCATTTCCTATGTCATTAATAAATATAGTGGCCCGAGTGCAGAGCCCCTGTGGAATCCCACTAGTCATAGGCCTTCTACTGACTACTTTGAAAAAACTGCAATCTGGTACTGCTCCATAACCCACTCTCTTATCCATATCACACATTTGCTGCAATTTATTTATCAGAATTCCATGCAACATCCTGTCAAAAGCCTTTGCAAAGTCCATTGATACCAATGGACTTTGCAAAGGCAATAGCCATTACCTTTATTCAGCTGTCACCCCTGAGATGCTGACTGATCAATAATTTTTGCCTTGGTCTTAGAGCCTCCATGGAACTATTTTCTCCTCTTTCTGCCGCCTTGGGATCAACCCAGATCTGAGACTTAAATAAAACAATGTGAACATAGGCACTGCCACTTCCCTAGCATCTTCTCATAATACTCTAGCTGATATACTATCTAATTCCATAGACATCATAGGCTTCCCATTCACATCAAGGTTCTGTAATATCCTATACACCTCCAGTTCATCTGTCTCTATTTCCACATCAGCCTTTACCTCTCTTGCTACTGCAGTATCTCCATCTGAATAATATACCTTTGGGAGGTGATCACTTAGTAATTTGACTATATCATCTGCTTCAGTTACTTCCCTATCCTTGGCATTCATCAGAAATGTTCTACTATGATTATTCATAATTTTACTTGCCGCACTGAAAGAACTCTTTGGGATTACCTTTTGACTTGCACAGCTAATTTCTTTTCACTGATTTTGCCTTCCTTACCATACTGATCACCCTTCCATCCTGTGCTTTGTACTGTTCAGATGCCAATGATCACCTTTGTCTTTGAATTCCCTTCACAAATTTTTATTTTTATTTATTTACTTATTATTATTTTTTTTTAAATTTTTATAGCTCCTTTATAATGATACTATTCATCCATTTAACTCTCACTCGATTTATCCTCCTAACTCTAGGTATGCACTCTTACTTCCTCAAACACTCCTCCACCACCTCGCATGCACTATCAACATCGAACCCTTGCATTTTCTCACGCCGTGACATTACTCCAAGCAATCCACTGAGTTTGTCACACTTACCAGCTCTGTAATTCCACATATACCGCCCCCCCCCCCTCATAATTGAAACTTCTACACATTTTAGCCGAGCCTGTGTAGCTCATTAGAAGTGGCATTTGCGCTCTACAATGCTTAACTGCATGACGAAAAGCGTTCGAATCTAGTCGTCGACTAGAGGAACATTTTCTCGACTGGTTCCTGAGTGAGTTGATCTCTGTCACGGGCAAGCAGGTTTTTTCTCAAACTCGAGTTTTTCGTCCCATAAACTCAAGAAAATCGGCCATCGAACCCACACTATTTTCTGACATTTAAAAAAAAACATTGTGTTAGGGACCATGAGATGGTGGCTTGCTAGCCACTTTCTTCACTGTGTACTGATTAATTAGTGATAACCTTGGGCCAACTATCTCTGATTGGCTACAAGTGGAGATTGAACTACCCACTCAGTCTCCAAAAGTTAGATAGGAATAAAATGGCCTTGCCTACTCTCTATATGGGAACAAAAAAAAAAAAGGCGTTAGCTTAACTGATACAGTTTAGCCATCTTCTGGGTCACAACCACATTGCGGCAATGTGGTCATCTTGGTTACATACAAATCCTCTCATGCATTTACTAGATCTAGCATCTTCTATCATATGCTGCCTCAGGTATTCCTTAGTATTTTTTTTTTAAATTCCAAAATATCAAAATTTATTTTTAAATATCAAAATGTAGTTTTCTCTGAAAAAGTGATAAACAAAGCTTTTCTCGTTAATTTATTTAACAACAAGAATTTAAATAAATAATTTTTATACCATGAACAACATGATTCTTTATGGCATACAAAATCTTGATGTACAATTACTGTACTTTGTGAGGGGAAAAAAATAAAATAATCATCATCAACATCAAATTCCTGTTATATACCCTCAAGGGGTATACAGGATATAACAGTACTACATGAAAAATCATTACTAACTTCCTATCTACAATTTTCCTCCAAATCAGTCTGTTAATTGTTAAGACTCCAATATTATCGGGTCTTATATTTCTGTCTTCTAAGGCCCTTTTTACTGTATCAACCCACCTATTTCTTCGTCTTCCTCTGGATTTTTTCCCTGCCAACCTGGCAGAGAACACTTGTTTTGCAAATCCTTCCCATTTTATTTAAGTGACCATACACCTGAGATTAGCTCTGCTAATGCATTCCTGGATGCTGACAATATCAAGTTCTTTCCTAATATCCTCGTTTTTAATATGATATTGCCATTGATGCCATCTGTTCATGCATCTAATCTTTCTCAGGACTCTCATATCTGCAGTCTCTAGTCTTTCGTCAAGTGTTTTACTTCTAACTCAGCTCTCAGATCCATAAGTTAAAATTGTTTTAACAATGTCTTATATACAGCTAATTTAGTATTTTGGCTAATTTGTCTCTTATTTCATATAAATTTAACTTACCATCTTCACTAAAAATCGTGCCTAAGTAACTGAAATGTTTTACTTCTTCTATACGTTCTCCATTCACAATGCAGTTGATATTTTCAATGTTTCTATTTGTCTTTTTAATGCTTACGTTCATACCATATCTATTACAACAGCTATTCAATTTAGTCACGAAATCTTGCAGGCTTGTAGCGGATTTATTTAGAATTATGACATCATCCACATAAAGAGCTGAGATTAACACCTCTAATTTTGATATCAGGTTTAACACCACTTTCCTTCATAATGCGATACATATAGATAATGAATAACAGAGGGAATAATGTACATCCTTGTCTGGTACCAGATTTAGCATTAAACCATCTTCCTGCTTCCTTCAGTTCTAACTGCTGACTTTCTACGCAAATAAAAACTAAGTATTGCTTGATATAATGCCCCATTGACACCATATAACTGTAGCGTATTGAATAGCTTCTCTCTTGGTACCTTGTCATATGCCTTTTCCAGATCAAGAAAACTTAACTACAGATCTTTGTTATATTCCCATGATTTCTCCATTATTTGTCGTAAAGTGAAGATCTGATCCTGACAGCCTCCATTTGGCCTGAATCCAGCTTGTTCTTCAGCAAGCTTTTCTTCCACAATCCTTCTCAACCGTTTCTCAAGTATACTTGCATATATCTTACCAGGAACACTCAGTAATGAAATGCTTCTGTAATTCTCAAATTCAGTTTTATTTCTCTTTTTATATATGGGTACTATGAGAGCTCTACTCCAATCATCTGGAATTCGTCCCTCTGTCCAGGCCTTCTGAACTATGCAGTGCAGCCACTGTACGACTTTTATATCCCCATACTTGAGCATTTCTGGTCGAATGTCATCTACTCCTGCTGCCTTTCCACATTTCAGGCTTTCGATGGTTTTTCCTACTTCAGGTATGGATATGTATTCCTGACTGCATGCCTTCAGTGTTTTTAGCACTGTGCTGTCATCACTGCTTGTTTGATTTAGCAGTTTTTCAAAGTAATTACTCCATACTTCAAGGATATCTTTTTCTCCTGTTTTCATGTCACCTTTATCATCTCTAACTCCTTTTACAGCACTCTTTCCTCCATTTCTAAGCTTCTTCAACAACCTCCAGAATATCTTACCACCTTTTTGATATTTATTTTCTATGCTCTTGCCAAAGTCCTCGCATGACTTTTGGTTAGCTAGTTTTACACAGTGTTTAGCTTTCTTACATTTGTCTCTGTATTCTCTAAGAGCAAAAGCTGACTTATTTGCCGGGAACTTTTGATATGCTTTCTTCTTTTCCTTCACTGGCTCTTTAACTTCCTGTGTCCACCATGGAGTTCTGATTTTTCTATCCTTGCAGACAACCTCACCACATGCCTCTCTGACTGAATCATTCAGGGTTTTGTTCAAGGCTTGCCACTTAATCTCTAAGGTTTGGTTCCTGTTCTCAAACTCTTTCATTTTTCCTTCAATAATCTTTGTGTATTTTAGTCTACAGTTCACATCTGAGAGCTGCTCAACTTTTATTCGCTTTAAGACTTTCTTACATGTTATTCTTTTCAATATGAAATTCAATTTTATCCTGCTGAAGACTAAATAGTGATCACTTCCAATTTCAAATCCTCTGCACACTCTGGTGTCCTGCACCAGGGAGAAAACATCACTATCAACAATAACATAGTCAATGAGACTTTCTTATTCCTTGCCTCTTCTCTCCATGTGAATTTGTGCACATTTTTATGTTGGAACATTGTGTTAGTAATAACCAGTCCATGTCCTGAGCAGAAATCCAACTGGTATTTGCCATTATTATTAGCTTTGCTCTTTTCTCCAAATTTTCCCAATATATTTTTGTGTATCTGACAATCATTTCCTACTCTGCTATTTAGATCCCCAACAAGGACCAACTTTTCCTTTTTCATTGTGTCAGTTGCTTTCTCTAAAGCCTCAAAAATTTCCTCCACTTCCTCCTTATTAGAACATTCTGTGGCACCATAGGCACAAATAAGTCTCATTGTCCAGTTCTGCCATTCTCATATTTGCCCACATCACTCTACCTGAGACTGCCTGCCGTTCAAGAAGATTAGCCTCGTATTTAGTGTTGAATACTATGGCTACTCCTTCTTTTCCTTGAGTGTCATTGCCTGAATATAACATTTTGTATTTATTGCTCAGAAAGATCTCACCAGTTTGTCTTTTTTGTTTCAGTCACTCCTATTATGTCTATTTGATACTTATCCAATTCCTCAGCTAGCTCCATTTCTTTGCCATTCAGATTTCTTATGTTGATAGTACCGATCTTGAACTCTTGTGATGTTGAGTTGGGGTAAGTTTTAGGATTTGTTCCAGTAGCTGACTTTTTGCTGTTTGCCCTGGTTCCCTGGCGAAAACAATGGGGGCCTTGTTTAACCGGGCGACGCTCCAGCCGGGATGAAATTCTGTCATGGTGTACCATCATTTGAAATTTTGGTTTAAGCCAATAAGAATACAATTTGGTCGGCTAAATCCCAAATTGCCAGGCCATCCTCGTTTTTTCAGTATCTAGGTAGATACTTAACAGTGTGCACCATGAGAGCTGCTGATTTCTATTTTATTTTTACAAAGTAAATCACTCTACATGTGATCAGCTTTATAAAGATAGCAAGACAAACTTGCATGAATAAATATAGCAAAACAAGTGTAATTTTTTTTTAAATTAATTGATTGTACATTTATGTTAAAACATATTCCCTTATGTTATCCGACTTTGCACTTCAAAAACATGTGACTTTCTTTGGTTCTTTCTTTCTTTAGTTTTTCTTAGTCTGAAGATGTAGCAAGATGTTTATCTTCCTACATCTTCAGACTAAGTATTGTCTACTTTTTGATATCCTCTTCCCCATCACCAAAGAATTTTCCTTGTTTATCTGGTATCTTTTGAGATATTCAAAGATTTAGTAAGATGAACAAAGAATTCTACTCTTTATATCCTTTATTCAGTGACTAAAAGATATTCCTTGTTTATCTTGTCTCTTTTGGGATATATTTTTAAACTGAGCCACTTTTATGTTCACATAATATAATTTTATTTCCATTTTCAGCATAATATCTACTCAATTTCCTAGCAAGTTTTTTGTCCTTTTATATACATGAGGAATGTCCAGAAAGTAAGTTCCATTTTTAAATATTTTCACTGCAGTGTGTGATTGCACAGTGAGTGCATGCGTGCTGAGTTTGTTGATTCCTTAGCAAGGCGTTGGTGCCATTTTCAGATATTCTCTCAGCGTGTAAGCTTCATGGTGTGTGTTTATAATGTCTAAGAAAATCTAATCACCTTCCTCATGTGAAAATAGGTCAGTTATCCATTTCTTTAATGCGAGGAATGTTAAAGCAGCTGAAATTCATCAGCAAATTATTGAGGTTTATGGAGAACATGCAATGAGTGATTCAACGATATGAAGATGGGTAAGACTTTTTAATGAAGGAAGGACAGGTGTGCACGATGATGAACAGAGCAGGTGACTATCTTTAGTGACTGATGATTTGGTGCATACAGTTGAAGAGAAGATTCAACAGAATAGAGCATTCACTATGTCACTCTCACTGCAATTTCTAGAAGTTTCACATTCATGTCTTCGTGAAATTGTGTCAGAGAAACTGAATTATCGGAAATTGTGTGCACGCTGGGTGCCAAAGTTGCTTACAGAACAACACAAAGTGAATCGGCTGGGCAGTGCATTGGAATTCTTGACACGCTACCATGAGGATGGTGATGCTTTCCTGAGCAGACCTGTCACTGGGACGAGACTTGGGTGTTGCACGCAACCCCTGAATCCAAACAGCAGACCATAGAGTGGGGGCACACCTCATTACCAGTCAAGACGAAATTGGAGACAATGGTTTCCACTTGTAAAATCAAGTTCACTGTGTTTTGGGACAGACAAGGAATTTTGCTGGTAGACTTCTTGGGTCAAGGCTCCACAATCAACGTGACTATGTACTGCCCAACCCTTAAGAAACTGCGTCGTGTGATCCAGAATAAATGATATTTCATGCTTACCAGGATAATGTATTGCCCAACATTGTTTTGATTCATGATAACGCCTGCCCACACACTGCCGGCATAACACAACAACTTCTCGTGACCTTCGGCTGGGAATAATTTCATCATCCCCCATATAGTCCTGACCTTGTCCAAGCAACTTTCCTGTTCAAACATCTGGAATCCTTCCTTGGTGGCTGGCAGTTTCAAGATGACAACGAGGTCAAAGAAGCAGTCAGTACGTGAATTGCATCACAGACGACAACCTTCTATGACAAAGATATACAACTCTTGGTGTCTGTTATGATAAGTGCCTGAACAATGGTGAAAATTATGTAGAAAAGTAGTGAAAGATGTCTACTTTAATTTCCAATAAAGTTTTTTTTGTAAGTATATTTTTGTTTCTCTGACAGCCCATTGGAACTTACTTTCTGGATGCCCTCCGTATTTATTTATTTATAACACACACACACACACACACACACATACACACACACACCATAATCTGGAAACCGTGCTCTAGAGACTGAACATAGAAATATTTCAAGCCACTTCTTCAGTAGGTAGTGTGGTGGTCTCACACTAGGCTATGGAATTCATCTTCCAGCTAAAGACATTTACAAACGTCTATATATGGAAGGAATTGAATCCACTCCACATGGTTAGAAAACAGGTACACTATTCACTCAGCCAACCAGGCCAGCAGAATTAAAGGTGACCTTCTGCACCAGCAGATACTACTGCCAAATTTTAGTTATATAATTTTTACATTAAACCATATGATTTTAGCAGTTTAGTTCAAGTAATAGATTGCCTACCATAGATTTTCATACTTACCTTGTTTTATTAGGTCTTCTTAGGATCCATCTTTACCAAACCAGCTTTTTTGGCAGACCACTTCAAAATAACAGACCTGTTTGCAGTATTAAATTAATTTGTCATGTTACATTGTATCTATACATGAACCACTAGAGAAAGCAGAAATTATCCTTTATTTTAATAGAGTATTTTATGTACCACATATGCATATCTAAGTAATTTTCAGTAGAGTATCATCTTGTTGGTATCGATGTTTATTAAATATAATTTTTCAGGGAAAATATTCTGAAAACAGCAAAAGCACTTGTTGAAGATACAAAGACACTTGTAGCTGGTGCAGCTTCTAGTCAGGAACAGCTAGCAGTAGCAGCTCAGAATGCTGTAACAACCATCATACAGCTAGCAGAAGTTGTCAAATTGGGAGCTGCTTCACTTGGTTCTAACAATCCAGAATATCAGGTTGAGCAATCATTCAACATTTTTCATAATTAAGAATTAGTTTCTTGGTTCTTAGGAGTAAATGAATTTTTAAACTGTAACAAATTGTTTATGCAGTGTTTAATTATTGGAAAATGCTTATCACTTTTTTTTCCGAGTTTATGAATGAAATGCTAAGATTAATCTTATTTTTGCTCAGTTAAAAATTAGCTTGCAAAGTACTGAGCCTTGCTTTCAAACACAGTTCAGTATAACAAACCAATGACCATAATAATAGTGCATATACACTATGTGGGGAGATTCACTAGGTTACAAAATTGTGCTTGTGGAGTCAAGTTGCCCAACAATAAAAGTAAAATAAGCAAAGGGCCATTTTTTATACCTTATGGCTGTTGCTCCCTATGGCATAAGTACAGATGAATCTAGGCTGTTCTGCCTGTGTCTGTAGTAATGGAATAGTATCTTCACTTACATAAGAGGTCAGATTGGTTTGAAAGCCTGATTGTTAAATATGATAGAAAATATTGGCCAGTATATAGATGTTAACCTCACTTGAGGTCTACATCTATATCATTCTTGTAAAGAATGCAACTGGAAACAATATTTTGCTATGTGTGGAATATTGTGGATCAGTTCTGGGGTGTTGTTCTGTATATACATTTTATAGTTGCATTCTCTTGAGTAATATTTGTGATCACTGTTGCTCATCAGGAGGAAAATAAGTATGAAATGCATATTATGATATTGACTAACAAAACAACAAAATAAGAGAATGAAAAAATTGTTACAGATGTCTACCACCAGATATCACGTACTGATTTGAATACTGTCTCTCTGGTCCATTTTTTCTAGTGTTTTACAAACAACAATTTGGACTTGCAATGGGCAACCCCTCTCTCCTCCATCAGCTGACCTTTTTACAGAGAAATGAGAAGACTTTCCTAGTGAAAATGAATCTAAAACCAGCAGTCTGGTGGAGATTGCAGATAATATTTTTATTAATTGGAAATATAATCTCCCAAGTGTGCAGCAGTTCCTTCATTCTCTTAACTCTTACAAACTTACAATCAAATTATACGTTAGGGCTTGAAAAAGATGGAAAACTTCCTTTCCTTGATGTTCTCATGACTTAGAAATGTGATTAATGGTGTTTCTCTTAAGTTGTACCATAAGCCTACTCATACAGGATGTTATTTTCATGTCTCATCCCTTTACACCATCCTTCCCAAAAACATTAGGCATAATCTACATCCTAAAGAATCAACCAGTTTCTATTATGCAAAATGAGGACCAACTCAAGACTGAACTTCAGAATCTCTCAGATTTATTTTTCTTGTAATGATTTTTCATTGTTTGGCTATTTCAAAAAATCAATTGACAGGATTTTATTTTTGAACCCTGCCTCTCTCAATAACCATAATATCCAGTGTAGAGACTCAATCGCAATTCCATATATTGACAGTCTGTTGATTAAAATTCCTCCCCAGGTTTACTAAGGACAGCATACCCTTCTACAAATACCCAGAGGTGTATAAAATTCTGTGTTCTTTGTATTTTAGCCTACATAGGACAAACAAGTCATGGAGTTGAAGTGAGAAAGAAGGAACATATTGCAGATGTCTAGCATGAAAGAAAAGAAAGATTTAGTCTGGCTAGCCATACCGCTAATACCAATCATGCTGTTGATTGGAATGTTTCAACCATGCCTTATTTAGAAGAAAATATTTTTCCATATTTCTAAAGGAATCAGTTACAACCATCCATTCATGTGGATCACTGAATAACAACCAAAGGCTTATATTAAGTGACACATGGAAATTACTTATTAAATCTTTTACCATCCTAGACTTCAACTTCGCTAGCGATCACCGTTAACGGCAGACAACTAATGCATGCCACATAGCTTTGCATTTATTTATTTATGATTTATGATATTTAGGGATGATCATCATCATTTATTTATGATTTATGATATTTAGGGAAGGGTGCTTAAGGGTCAAAGCTGTATAACTGAGAGGAGACCTCCACATAGCCTTTAAAGGAATGCGGAGAACCGACCAGGGCTTCTGACCTAATGTCCAATCCTCACCTTCTCGTGGTGCACCCTGTTGGGTATCTACTTTGATACTGAACGAACGAGGATGGACTGGCAATTTGGGATTTAGTCGACCAAATTGTATTCTTATTGGTTAAACCAAAATAAAAAATGATGGTACAACATGACAAAATTTCATGCTGGCTGGGGCGTCGCCCGGTTAAACAAGGCCCCCGTTGTTTAACCGGGTCAGCTACTGGAACAAATCTGAAAGCACACCCCAACTCAACATCACCAGAGTTAAAGATCGGTACTATCATCGTAAGAAGCCTGAATGGCAAAGAAATGGAGCTAGCTGAGGAATTAGATAAGTACCAGATCGACATTATAGGGGTGACTGAAACAAAAAAGACCAAAACTGGTGAGATCTTTCTGAGCCATAAATACAAAATGTTATATTCAGGCAATAACAATCAAGGAAAAGAAGGAGTAGCCATAGTATTCAACACAAAATACGAGGCTAATCTTCTTGAATGGCAGTCAGTCTCAAGTAGAGTAATGTGGGCAAATATGAGAATGGGGAACTGGACAATGAGACTTATTTGTGCCTATGGTCCCACAGAAGGTTCTACTAAGGTAGAAGTGGAGGAATTTTTTGAGGCTTTAGAAAAAGCAACTGACACAATGAAAAAGGAAAAGTTGGTCCTTGTAGGGGATCTAAATAGCAGAGTAGGAAATGATTGTGAGACATACAAAAATATTTTGGGAAAATTTGGAGAAAAGAGCAAAGCTAATAATAATGGCAAATATCTGTTGGATTTCTGCTCAGGACATGGACTGGTTATTACTAACACCATGTTCCAACATAAAAATGTGCACAAATTCACATGGAGAGAAGAGGCTAGGAATAAGAAAAGTCTCATTGACTATGTTATTGTTGATAGTGATGTTTTCTCCCTGGTGCAGGACACCAGAGTGTACAGAGGATTTGAAATTGGAAGTGATCACTATTTAGTCTTGAGCAGGATAAAATTGAATTTTATAGAAGCAAGAATATAGAAAATAAATATCAAGAAGGTGGCAAAATAATCTGGAGGTTGTTGAAGAAGCTTAGGAATGGAGGAAAGAGTGCTGTAAAAGGAATTAGAGATGATAAAGGTGAAATGAAAACAGGAGAAAAAGATATCCTTGAAGTATGGAGTAATTACTTTGAAAAACTGCTAAATGAAACAAGCAGTGATGACAGCACAGTGATAAAAAAACACTGACCAGGCATGCAGTCAGGAATACATATCCATACTTGAAGTAGAAAAAGCCATCAAAGGCTTGAAATGTGGAAAGGCAGCAGGAATAGATGATATTCGACCAGAAATGCTGAAGTATGGTGGTATAAGAGTCTTACAGTGGCTGCACTGCATAGTTCAGAAAGCCTGGACAGAAGGACGAATTCCCGATGATTGGAGTAGAGCTCTCATAGTACCCATATATAAAAAGGGAAATAAAACTGAATGTGAGAATTACAGAGGTATTTCCCTACTGAGTGTTCCTGGCAAGATCTATGCAAGTATACTTGAGAAACGGTTGAGAAGAATTGTGGAAGAAAAGCTTGGTGAAGAACAAGCTGGATTCAGGCCAAATAGAGGCTGTCAGGATCAGATCTTCACTTTACGACAAATAGTCGAGAAAGCATGGGAATATAACAAAGATCCATATTTAAGTTTTGTCGATTTGGAAAAGGCATATGACAAGGTGCCAAGAGAGAAGCTATTCAATACGCTGCAGTTATATGGTGTCAATGGGGCATTATATCAAGCAATACTTAGTCTTTATTTGAGTTGTGAGTCAGCAGTTCGAATTGAAGGAAGTACAGGTAGATGGTTTAATGTTAAATCTGGTGTGAGACAAGGATGTACATTATCCCCTCTGTTATTCATTATCTATATGGATCACATTATGAAGGAATGTGGTATTAAACCTGATATCAAAATTGGAGATGTTAATGTCAGCTCTTTGCTTTATGCGGATGATGTTATACTTGTAAATAAATCCGCTACAAGTCTGCAAGATTCTCTGACTAAATTGAATAGCTGTTGTAATAGATATGGTATGAAGGTCAGCAATAAAAAGACAAAGACAATGAAAATAGGCAGAATCATTGAAAATGTCAACTGTGTTGTGAATGGAGAACCTGTGGAACAAGTAAAACATTTCAGCTACTTAGGCACAATTTTTACTGACGATGGTAAACTAAATATAGAAATAGACAACAGAATCAGCAAAGCTGGTATCGTGGGAAGTCAATTGAATAAATTCATATAGAATAAGAAAGAAATTAGTCGGAACACTAAATTAGCTGTATACAAGACTGTGTTCAAACCAATTTTAACTTATGGATCTGAGAGCTGGCTTAGAAGTAAAACGCTTGACCAAAGACTAGAGACCGCAGATATGAGAGTCCTGAGAAAGATTAGAGGCGTGAACAGATGGCATCAATGGCAATATCATATTAAAAATGAGGATATTAGGAAAGAACTTGACATTGTCAGCATCCAGGAATGCGTTAGCAGAGCTAATCTCAGATGGTATGGTCACTTAAATAGAATGGGAGAGGAAAGATTAGCAAAACAAGTGTTCTCTGCCAGGTTGGCAGGAAAACGATCCAGAGGAAGACCAAGATATAGGTGGATTGATACGGTACAAAGTGCCTTAGACGATAGAAATATAAGATCTGATAATGTTGGAGTCTTGACAAGTAACAGACTGATTTGGAGGAAAATTGTAGATAGGAAGTTAGTACTGATGTAATTTTTTCATGTAGTACTGTCATATCCTGTACACCCCTTGAGGGTACATGGCAGGAATTTGATGATGATGATGATGATATTTAGGGATAAAAAACATGAGTTTCCAGGTGAAAAAACCCTCTACCTCCATATGAGACCGGCTAACTCACCTTTAGTTGAAAGAGACAAATAAAGGTTTCTCGTGTCATGGAACAGGAATTGAACCCAGGTGGTCTTTCCAACCAAAGGGCTTCATCTATACTGACTGTGCTATGGAGACTCTATTTATTTTTCTTATGTTTTTTCATCATTTGAACCGGTTTATATATTTATATATATTTTTGATGTTTATTAATCACTAATGAAGCCACCAATTTTTTATAGGTGCATGAAACTAGTAGTTATCTTTCAATGAATAATTAAATTTCCTTGTTATTACTGCATGTTCTTGAGTTGTAAAATATTTTCTCTTCAATACTAAATACTACAATCAAGTACCTATGGAAACAGTTCTAAATTATAATAGTAAACAGAATAACTCATGTACTATTGTGGTGCCCTCTAAGGGGATGTACATTCATTTGGATAACAAGAAATTCATGTGCCATTATTTATGGCTAGAGGTCATCATCAGCAGTTTAGCACTCTCTCACCTTAACAAATACTGCTACATTGATTTACCAAAGATCAATGGTAATTTTAAAACCACCTTTAGCACTTAAGGTAATCTGTAGCAGATCTACATACCCATCTTCTTGCCACATGGCACATAAGGCTACGAGCCATCTTCTCCAGTTTACCCTGTCTTTTGCAGCTAATTCTCCTACTATAACCTGAATAGCCATTTGTATTTCTTTTCTCTCATTTTCTACCAAGTTAGTTTAGTTCTTGCCCTTTTCCTTCTGGGAAGTCCATGTAAATACCCTTGGAATATTTCCTCTGTCTGTTATTAGTACATGTCCAATCCATTTCCATCTGCATCTTTTTATTTCAGTGGTTACATTTTTTTCATTGTCTGTTTATGCAGGTCACCAAGCATTATACGTTGCAGCTAAAGTATTTTTAATATTTGATGCTAACACTTTGTTTTATAAAGAGTTTAATATAGCTTTCTGTTTCTTTGTCATTTTCCTTGTCTATGATCCATATAGTAATACTACCTACACTGTTATTGAAGATCTTTATTTTGGTTTGATTATAATATTTGGATGATTTCCAAATCTCATTCAATCTTCCAAAAGCAACATTTGCTTTTGCCAATCTTTGTGTTATATCTTTGTCAGTAGAACTAGCAGTATTAGTGAACATTAGTTCACAAGTATGCAAAAGTCTAACTACATTTACTGCACATTGGTCAATTTTGATTTCTTTCTGACATTTGTTTTATTCAAAACAAATGCCAAAAAAAACCCATTAAAATGTATTCATTTTAAACATGTTAAAACATTTTTGCCTGTTTTATACAATGCTTCTGATTTTGCTTATATAAGTGTGTTTTGGTGATATTGAAACTCTGTCATTTGCACAATCTGGATCTTCCAGCTGTGATATATATGATTCCGTTTTATTTCTTTCATTTTACCCATAACTTTTTTTCATAATCAATTCAACAACTGTGTTAAATAGTAGGCCAGACATTATGTAATCCTGTCCCACACTAGTCCTTATCTCACACTGATGCTCTTTGCTGTACAATAATATAACCTTTACTTTATAAACATTTATTTTCATATTTGTCAGGTATTCCATAACTTCTAATAATTATCTGTGTCTCTATCAATACTATCAAAGGCTTTGGCAAAATCTATGAAATTTAGGTAGAAGGAGATTCTAAATTCTAAAGTAAAAATGATGTACAGTGCTTCACAGGTATTAAAACCAACTTGCTCATGCCTTAATACCTTTTCTCATTTTAATCCTATTTTATCAGGGCTTGATAAAAAATTATGGCTGTTAACTGCCTTCATTTCAGTCCTGGAAGGCACTAATCAATAGAACTGTAGTTATTTTGTCCATCATAATTTTAAATGGTGTCTTTAATTGTTTGTTCGGTCTGTTGCCTTTTTGTTTTTTGACAAGAATGGTTCCCCCCCCCTCCATGGTTTTACCAACATCCATGGAGGAAATTGACCATTAAACATTAGCTTAATAAATTATCATATTTAATTTTGTTCTTGTTTTGTTTAGAGACACGTTTTGTTTAAAACTTCCTTTAGATTTTGTAGTTGTTGAAAGAATAATTAGAGAATAGACATGCACTTATCTTCAACAGTATGGAGACAAAAATAAAAACATGAAATAAAAAAAAAAATAATAAAATTAAAAAAAAGTGCTTTGTACCCACTAAAGAACGTTCATGTACCTACAGTGGTACAGGTATCACACTTTGGGAAACACTGTTGTAGGACAATTCTAATGCATAAAGTTGATGCAGTTAAAATTGCCCTAAAAGACAGAAATTTAAGTTCTGACAATACTGTAGTGATAACAAGTGATACTAATTTTGAGGAAAATTGTTTATAAGAGATTAGTATTAATGTAAAATTAATCATGCAGTACTGCCATAAAAGTTTCTGGACCCATTGAAAGTACATCAAATTCCTAGACATATTCAGGAATTTAATGATGATGATATATACATGCACACATTTTTACTGAAACTACATTAAACAGTATGTCTTCAAAAAAAAAAAAAAAAAAAAAAATTCACTCTTCAGTAAAGTTACTTTCATAAAAGCTCTCTAGTGATTTTTTGCAGCAAAGAATCATCAGAGAATAAGCTTAAGCCACAAAGAAAAATCAAATTTACTAATCAGTTTTTTTTTTTTTTTTTAACCTTACCTGTGATTCTGTTTTTGGCTTACTTCATCTCTTTCTTTCATTACATTAAAATGTCCCTGTTGGTTATGAAGAAGTGTTATACACCCTCTGTCCAAAAAGAACCTGAACATTCAATAGAAAATAAAATACAGGCCAATTATAAATATTCAAATCATTTATTTCAATCAATATACTCTCCCTCAGCTTCGATACAGCGTTTGGCATGGTCAATTAATTCATTAAATGAACTTTTTATATTGGTTTTTGGGATACTGTTGAGGGTCGTAGTTACTGCCGCTTGAACGTTTTCAATGGTGTCATATCGCTTTCCTTTCATCGGAAAATGAAGTCAGGGGAAGAGAAAGAAGTCACAGGGTGCTAAATCAGGTGAATACGGCGAGTGATCCAACACACAAACTTGGTTTTTGCTCAAAAACTATCTCACAATGTTCGAACAATGAGATGGTGCATTATCGTGCGAAAGTGACCAGCTGCCTGCATCACGATATTCATGCCGTACACGACGAATGCTCACTATCAATCTTTAAAACTTTGCGATAAAACTCACCATTGACCGTTTGGCCAGGCGGAATGAATTCTTTGTGGATAATGCCCTTGGAATCATAGAAAAAATCAGCATTGTCTTTACTTTTGACTTCTCCAAGAGACTTTTTTTTGGATGCCCCTCTTCTGGTGGTCTCCACTCAGCACTCTGGTGCTTTATTTCTGGCTCATGCTCAAAACATCACGTTTTGTCACCAGTAATGATTGTTTCAAGGAAGTTTGAGTCCTTACGAGCAGTTTTAATGAGGTCCTTGCAGTGTTCAATTCGATACATTTTTTGGTCGTCAGTCAACTTGTGGGGAACAAATCCCGAATTCAATTTATGAAGGCCCAAACTCTCGGTCAAAATGTTGTGCACAGTTGATTTTGGAATCCCCAATTTATCTTCAATCAATCTCACGGACAATTTCAGGTTTTCTTTGATGAAATCACACACTTTTTGGATGTTAACTTCACTCAGTCCAGTTTTTGGACAGCCTGGCTTTTCATCGTCCTTTGAAATTGCTTAAACCACTCGTAAACTTCAGTACGGGATAAACATTTGTCACTGTATACTTTTTGAAGCATTTGATGCATTTCGGTAAAACTTTTACCAAGTTTAACATACAAGTCAATCGCAGCTCTCTGTTTGAAACTCATTTCCGACCGTTCATCAAAACACACTGTCACTCTTGGCACTATAACTCGGCTTTTAATGAAACAAATGTCATAAACAGTTGACACAACACTAATGAAGGTTGCAGCTTTTGACAACAAAAAGATACAACAGATGGTGCCACTAGTTCCTTCTATTTTCGAAAAAGCTCAGTTTCTTTTTGGACAGAGAGTGTATTATACAAGATATACAAGAATTGTTAGTGCTCGTCCTAAGCTGTGCACTTATGTGTGTGAAACCTCTTAATGATATACTAATAATAACTGAATTATAGTATATGAAATTATTTTTGGTGCTTTTATAGGTGTTACTCATTAATGCTGTTAAAGATGTTGCTACTGCTCTTGGAGATTTAATACAAGCTACAAAAGCAGCATCAGGAAAAAGCATACATGATCCTGCAATGTCTTATCTAAAAGACTCTGCTAAAGTAAGTACTTTGAGCAGTTTATGCAAAATGGAAATTATTAATCTTAAATATGAAAATAGTCTTTAATGCTTTCTTCAAGCAATTGTTAAATCGTGCATATTTGGACCTGTTAAGTTTGATAAATTAGTTTTTTTTTTCCTTCTGATTTACAACTAGATTTTTTTTTAATAGTGAAACAAAGAAGTGCTGAAATTTGGAGAGCTAGCTTCCTGAAGGATTTTTACCTTTATATGAATTTTATTATTCTCATTCAAAAAAAAAAAAAAAAAAAAAAAAAAAAAAAAAACGTATATGTATCTTGAGTTAGATAGGGCTTAATGGCCTCACTTACTCCCATACATGTGAATAAAAAAGGCATTAGCTGGTTTTTTTTTTTTATGTATCTTGAAGGAAGCTAGCTCTCCTTAACTTACACACGATTTGGAAAACATTTTAGCTAGTCTGAATAGCAAAATATGTTTTTGTTATTCAGGAAGAACTCTGACCAGTTAGAGATTCTTAATTCATTCATATCATCTAGCATGAAAAGATGATTAAGTGAAATATAAGTAATACATTTCTGTCCTTAAAGATTATGTTCACAGATAATACAGTAGATATTTGTTTTATTTTTATTTATTTATTTTTCTGTATTTAGTAGTCACAACATCTGCATCCTATCATCTGCTGCTGATAATTTCAAAATAAAGAAAATGTATTACTGATCTAATGACAGTCAGATAAATTAATCATAATTCTATTTAAAAATATACTTTATATTTGTTTAATAATATCTGGTTTACTTAGTATTACATATACTGTTATACAACTGCACCTCCAGTCTTTATGTCATTTTAACAATTAGCATATGGTCTGGATAAATTATATATTTATGTTTTATTATTACTTATGAATATTTACCTTTTCAATTAAAATTAGGATTTATGTATTGAAGAGTACAGCTTCTTTTGCACGTTATCTTTATATCTCCATCAAAGAGTAGCATAGTAAATTGACTACAGAGAAGTCATATACCTGCAGGTTATTGCTTCATACCACAATGACTTGGAGGAGAAGAATAAAAATATTACATTAATGCATTAACTGATGCAAAACTTGACCTGAATTCCTTCAACACCTGTAGGATGAGCCATTGAATCAGGTACAGCTGATTGCACATTATTTATGCAAATGAATGCTAAAGTTCAAGAAAGGAAATTGAAGTTGTTTGTGGTTTTTATGGCCAAACATAGCTGAAGATGTTGATTCACAGTAGGAAACAAAATGGTATTAGTAAGTAATGTGAATTCTTGGGTTGTGTGTGCTAAGGCTTAAGTGCTGGGAGGACATCATGTTGGAGGTTTAATGGAGTATTGACAACACTAGGTGGTGCTCCCTCTATTGGCATTTGTAGGTGGCCTAGGATGTAAAGTGGACCTCTGACAATTATTGTTTCCCAAATTTTGGAAAGTTTAATGCATCCGTATTTGTTTAAATTAGATTCCAAAGACATTCTTTCCTTTTTCAATTTACTATGGTGGAGCATGGTAGTTTTCATTCAGAAGATCCTGTGAGTTGCATCCCGATTGACCATAGTCGTAATTGCAGATGTAAGATTTGTGTTCCACTAAATGGATAGTGATGGATCTACCTGTGAGTCTGAAGTAAGTGAATTTGCAGGAGCAGGGTACTTTATATACTCCATGCACTGAGAGGGGGGAGGGGGGATTGATCTTTGATAGAACAGATAATGGTAGTAAGTTTCCATTGGCTTTTTGTGCTTTTTTAATGGAAAAATGGAAAAGATTCTCTGAGATTGCACTACCTACATCACACTAGATCATGATCCCACCAAAATGCAGGTTAAAAAATTTAAAAGTATCTTTCTGCCCACTGGACATTATAAAAAACTGAAACCCTTTGGTTCCCATCCCATCTCCCCTCCCCATATAATGTAATTCCCACCTAAGACCTATAGTAGATGCCACTGATGTACCATGCTACAAATTGTCAAAACAGCTGGCAGGCTCTCTTACCCCCCTGTCCCCCCCCCCAACTGAACTTACCACATCCTATATAAAAAAAGTCTACCCATTTTAAAACCTTCATTGAAAATGTAACTTAATAATACAGATATATTGTAAGCTTTGACATAGCCTCATTGTTTACCAATATATTCCCTTAAACGACCCCTTAACACTCTTAAAAAACGTTTTTCCTTCTGACATCTTAGATCTCTTTTCCTTTGCCATCAATTCTGGTTATTTTTCCTGGAAGAACAAAGTTTATTCAAACAGATATAGAGAATCTGTTTGAATAAACATTTTCCATTTTTTACATGGAAAATTTTGAAAAACAATCCATAGACTCAGTCCCTCTAAAACCTTCTATATGGCTAAGATACGTAGATGATGTGGCCTCATGGCCCAGACACGTTAGACTCTTTCCTCAGGCACATCAATAGTCTACATCCAAGAATCCATTTTACGATGGAAAAGGAAAATAACAATAGTTTTTTACCCTTCCTAAACACCTTAGTGACATGCCTTCCAAATGGCCTCTCCTTCACTGTATATAGAAAACCCACTCACACCAACAGATACATTCTCAAACTTTTCCCATCACCACCCTTCTCAACAATATGGCAACATTAAAACTCTAACCAACAGAGGCTATAATGTTTGTTCCAGTAGAACTTCTCTTTCAACAGAACTCAACCATATACACAACACTTTCCTTTCCATTGGCTATAGTGCTCACAGAATTTTTTAAAAAAATCATTTCTTCCCCAATTCCTTGACTCTTCCTTCAGAAGGATTTCAGAAATATCATCACCATCCCCCACATCCAGAACACATCAGAAAAATAACCCTTAAAACAATACAACCACTACATAACTTTTAAGCGCCACTGGAAACTTGCTACCCAAAGATCAACTCCCTCCTCTATCAGTGCCCAGAGTATATAAAGTACCCTGCTCCTTCAAGTTCGCTTACTTCAGACAGACAGGTAGATCAGCCACTATCCATTTAGAGGAACACACATTACTTTTGCAATCACGACTATAGTCAATCTGGCCTTGCAGACCGTGTACTGGATACAACTCACAGGATCTTGAGTCACTCGTGTTTCATTTAGTATTGTGTTGTCTTTGTGTGTGTGTGTGTGTTATTTATACTCCCTGAAGATGTCTCACTGACTGAGATGAAATATTGGAAGCATTAAAATTAGTTTTTAATCCTTACCTAGTGCTGTCAATACTCCATTAAACCTCCAACATGAAATTCTTGAGTTGCTTAAGAATATTGCTTTATATGACATTTGTGAAGTCCATACAGGTGTTGGATTTTATGATAACATATTAAAGATTCATTTCAATGATCTTTGAAATAAAGAAGATCATTTTAAAAGTTCTGCTCGGAGTGCACACATGGCCAGTGGGGTGGCAAGTGCCTAGTATAAATACTGTGTGGTCATTTTCTGGTGGTCCTGTTTAATGAAATAAGACTTCAAAAGGATGAAGAATCTGACTCAGGTTCTCTAAAGGATCTTAAAAAAAAAGTTCTTTCTTATATTAAATGTCTCAGTACAGTTCTCCAATCTTTAGTTTGAAAAACTGAGTTGAAAAAAAAAAAAATTTTCTTGAGAGGAATACAAGACTTACCCAAAACATTTGACAATAGTGATTAGGCAGAATGGAGAATGAAGACCTGTAAATAAATGTGTAGTATTAAATGTGGAAATTATTCAGAACAAATGATTATGGAAAACTTGGGAAACATATGGATGGCCTATTTTGATATGCGAGTTGAGTGGCAGATCAGTAGTACCTGAGACTTAGTTTGAGATCTAAGATCCGAGTTTGATATTGTTGATGGTGGTGGTATCAGACTGTATTTCTAAAATTAGAAGGATAAAGAGATCTGAATGCAAATGGATGAATCATATAATTATGCAGGAAGATATTCATTAGCTACATGAAGAATCACAGGTCATAAAAGTGATACATGTAGTGAGGAAAGTGATTTGCAGAGCCATAATGCAAAATTTCATACGTGATTAGTAAAAGAAAGAGAGAGTATAGAAAACTGATTTCAGTTGATAGAGATAAAATGTGAGTAACATCAGTGGAAGATGGTTAAAATGTTCAGCCAGTATATAGTTTATCTTACACTGTTTGGAAAGAAGTCAACAGACACCATAATGCAAGAAACAAACAGCCATGGCACCCACCTTAATAAGATGTAGTAAACATCACCACACTTGACTGGCCTCCAAAGAGCTCTGATCTCAGCAGTATTTAACATATGTAGCATGAACTGGAGCATTGGGGTGAGATTGAGAGATGTCTGTTCCACAACAGTCCAGTACCTCATTTCATGCCTACAGGAAGAATGATCCAAAATTGCATTGATTGCTATCGTGCACTTCTGGAAAGTATGTGCAGTAGGATTGCTGCAGTCATTCCAGAAGTGCACGATAGCAATCAATGCAATTTTGGATCATTCTTCCTGTAGGCATGTAATGAGGTACTGGACTGTTGTGGAACAGATATCTCTCAATCTTGCCCAATGCTCCATGTTGTTGATCCAGTCAAATGTGGTGATGTTTATATCCACAAATCACATGGTTACAGCAGCAGCCTTATGACATGGTGCATTGTCTTGCTGAAATAGACAATGGTCATTTCCATAGAAACACCACAAAGTGTGAAGCCATGTTCAACGGTCATGTTTTCTTGGTGAGTGTGATGGGTTGTCCACTGTGGGATAGCAATTGCAGTTGATTCCCTCCACTTCCATCTCAGTATGGTATCACTAATTGTTGATCTGGGATAAGCAAATTGTCTAGAAATTCAGATATCTCTTGGAGTTCAGTATTCATGACACCACAAACAAAGATCTGAAGCCAAACTAGGAAAAATAGGACCAAACCATCACACTGCCGCCTCCAAATTTCATAGTTGGGATTATGCACTCTGGTGAGAGACATTCACCAGACGTCTGCCACACCTGTCTGTCTGTTAGGTAGAGAGTGTAGGCATGATTTGTCGCACCATAACACAGCTTTCCAAGCTTTCTCGTCCCATTGTATAGACTCTTTATACATGATGATGCTACATGTTGGTTTGGGTAATGTGGGGCTTGCAAATTGCAGTCTTACCATGGAAACCCATGTTGTGAGCCTTGGTTCTGAATGTTTTTGTCCAGATTTGTGTTCCATTTGATGCCCGGAACTCTGCATTCAACGTGTCTGCTGACAAATGGCAGTTTTTACATATTATCCTTTGCAGTACCTTGTGGTCATGTTTGGTGAGTGTGGTGGATCATTCACTATGGGTAGCACTTACAGTTGAGTCCCTGCACTTCTATCTCAGTATGGTATCTGTTGTTGATCCGGGATGGCCGAATTTGTCAAACAGATAGGCCTGCAATGTAGCATCCTATCACAATGCCTCTTTCGAACTCCATCAGTTCCCTTTTCACAGCCATTTCACCTGGACACAATTGCAATGACTTGTGAGCATTATATTTCCCCAATTTATACTGGCTACAAACATGTAACTCATTACATGGCAAAATGCTCCATGCTCGTGGGAGTGCCCGCTGAATTCTTCCCAAGCAGTGTACTTGCTAGCATTAGTGTAATATTTCATGTTGAGTGGGGGGGGGAGAGATGATGGGGCAGAAAGTTAAGAAGCTGATAAAACATGGAATCCCATGAATGTATTTGGAATTATAAATAAGTTTAATGCTAATAAAACTGTGGGACTAGATGTATATGGTGATATTTGACTTGGACCAGTGATGTGCAATATACAGCATCTCCCAGTTATGTCAATCCTATCATCTTAAAGTGTATCCTGTTTCTACCAAAGGATTGGCTCTGGCATCAGTGAGTATTCCCATTGTATAAGAATACCTTCCTAGTTGGAATTGATAACTAGTTCCACTAGGTGGTAGATGACTTTTATCACCCACTGAAATACTGTCCCCTTACTTACTGGAGCCCTGAAGTGATTATTGTCAAGTTTGGTTTCTGAAGCTGGGGGTTCTGGTTTGTGTCCCCCCCCCCCAAAAAAAAAAAGTCTTTCAACATGCAGTGCAAGTGATACCTTACAAGGGCATGGTAAACATGTTGTAGAGATCCAGTATACTTTCTGCATCTTCAAGGTAGGTAAGTATCAAGGGCACAAAAAAAAAAAAAAAATCTTCCACATTCACTTCACCAACATTTGTGGTATAAATATTAGCTTAAATTATATGCATCATCTACCTACAGACATCCAAACCCAATCTCCTGTTTTTGACTAAATGTCAAAGCTAAGTCATAAGAACACGCTAACTATAGCTGTTCAAACTACACTATATATGATTTCTTTCACCAGAAGGGTGGTACTTCTTTTTGTGTGATTTGGCATTCCTTGCCAGAGGATGCCTAAGCTTGAGTTCCCCCCCCCCCTTTTTTTTTTTTTTTTTGACTTTCTGTATCTTAAGATTCTCTTGCCTAATTATGTTTCATTCATCTGCTTTGCTGTCCCCTCAAATTCTGAAAACCATTCTGAACTTTTAACTTCTTATCCATCAAGCATCACTTGGATGTTAAGGAATATGCTGACAATTAGGAATAAGTGAGTTATTCTCTTTGTTTATAAGGCTTTGATACAACACACCTAGATGATAGTGTGCAGATTTGGTCTCCTTAGTTTGTTGTGGATGTGAAAGTGGTAGAGAGAATTCATTGTCAGGCAACCAAAATGGTCACTGGCTTGTGAAGTGCTCCATATGAGAATAGACTGAAGGGTTTGTGATTTACCAAGTTTAGCTGAGATGTTGAAGTGGGGATATGATATAAACATATAAGTTACTAAAGGAATTTTAGAGAATACATACTAAAAAAATTTCCAGTATGTGACTGAATAGGAGAGAACAAGGGGCCACCCTGAGTGTTATGTAAGTATTGGTGGCAAGTATGCAAAAATGAGATTTTTTACTTGGAGAGTGGTAAATGAGTGGAATAGATTGTCAGAGGCTGTTTAGTGCTTTTCCTAACAATTTTTCATGATATAAACAACACCAGAATGCAACGAATAATTAATTGATTGAACTTACTAATATTATGCTGGATTTCTAAAACTAGCATCTTCAGAGTAGATACTACAACTGTGGTAAATACATGACATTCAGATTGTTGAAGAAACAGTTCAAACTGTAACAGAAAAGGAATTACCGTATTTTTCCGTGTATAAGATGATACTTTTTTCTAAAATTTTTAGACCAAAAATCATCTTATAAGTGAGGGTTAACCAGTTGAGAGACCCACAGTTGCTGTGGCAAAATTGCCGGTACCTTGTCTCCGCGAACAGGTTTCCACCAATCACTAGCCTTTGTTAACTCTGTTGATTGACGTCATTAACAGCTGATTCTGAATAAATCAATCAGAACTCTGAAAGCATTCATATATCTGCAACTCGTTGGTGGGGTAAGTTAATGCATTAACAATATTTTGAGTACTAGCCCATAAAAATGTCCGAAAATAAAAAACAATTGTCATATTCTTCAAAATTAAAGTTAAAAGTAATCAATTATGCAAAAGAACATGGAAATAAAGCTTCAGAGAGACAGTTTGACCTACTCCCACTGAGTGTATCATTAGATAGTGGAGATGTTTAAAATATTCATTTATTAATTTTGGGTTCGAAAAAGTAGGGTTTGTCTTATACATAGGGACATCTTTACGGAAAAATATGGTAATATCCTAACAAGGCATCCTTTAGGGCTGGATAAAACCAAGTTAATTCAGAGAAGTCAGACTAAACATGGTCATAGATCTTTGGCAGATTAATGCAGCTATACTTATTCAGATTAAGGGAGTATTTCATAGCTAATGCTGATTCTAAAAATAGTCTTCCAGACTTGGAATGAAATCCTGTGTGAAAGGGGTCCATAGCAGAGTCTGGCAGTCCTGACTTGCCATGTGGATGATCTCAAATGGATTTTTTATATCCTTCAAAGTGGATGTTAACAGAGATCTTCCTGTCTGCTCAAAGTAAGCTAAGTTGCAGGCACAACAACTTTATACACTCGAGCATGTGCAAGAGGATGAAGCTGATCCTTAGAAGAATGGATGGTGGTGGTGGTGTGGAGATTATATTTAGGAGAAGTTGTGCTATCATTTGCAATGGACCTTGAATATAAGGGAAAAGAATAGTTTTGCCGTAATCTAGTGTTTTGGTTCCAGGAAGAATGACAAGTAGTGCAGTGTTATGTGTGTGGGGTGGGTGGGGATGTATTATTTTCTCTATTTTGTTGGCTTCAGTAGAGAAACGTTGTTTGAAATAGGGGGCCACCCAGTGATAAAACTGGCCTCTTTCCATTTTTGCTCTTTTTTCTATACTTTCTTCCTGTATTATTTGCTCTCTTTTCCTGAATCTTTTTTACTCTTTCACACCATCATCACCTAGATCCAAAGCTCTGCAACAATGTACTTTTTGCATTACTTTAACCCCTACCTTGGCTCGTGGACTTACCACAAGAGTCAGCAGCATTACAGTAAGTTTTCTTCCCAAGGTCCAGGGACATGGCCCTAGGCTTGCTACAGTGCTGGTGTAGCATCCAGAGTAACACTAGCACTTGAGTTCTGAGCACATTTATTTCTTACCATATGTGTGGTTCCATTGTGTGTCTCTCTGCTGGGTGCGATCCATTTGAACCTGAATCCATCATTCTTATATTTTTCAGGAGCCCTCAGAAGGCCTCTAAGTACAGATACAGATACCATAGATATATCACCTCATAACAGAAGGGGAGAAGGAAAATCTGACGCATATAAATATACTACTGTACTTCTCATCATCCATGAAATAGGTGAAAAACTAGTAAGTACAAAGGGTTTAGAAGGATGGGATCTGCCAAAAACAGTTAAAAAATCATATTCTGATGATATATTTGTTGAAATATCATGTCAGCAACAGTCAGAAAAACTCCTGCAAGCAATAAATGGAATAAAGCTGATCCTATCAGGTGATCATCCTGATATATAAGGATGATCACTTGCTTCTCACTAGGAATATCATTCTCATTTTTAATTATTATTATTTTTTTTTGAGATACTTGTATGATAAAGTTAAGGATGAATAAAAGATGAAACTTTAATAGCCAAATATTTTCAGCTAATTTTCAGATTGGAATATTTGATTATTAAAGTTTCATATTTTATTCCTCCTTATCAGTGTTCATGTTGTTGTTCAGTCTTATAACTATTTTTATCCTGACTTTATACTTATCCTTATTTCACACAACAAAACCTGCAGTGTGTGTGTGTGTGTGTGTCCTGTCGGTCTCTACGCTACTAATCCATTAAGGTGCTTTAAATATCAAAAATATCTATATGCACAGTTTTATAATAACAAGCATGATAGTAAATGTGCTCTGCAAAGAAACTTAAATGTGTCAACTGGAAGGGAGATCATCCAGCCCACTGCTGTGCATGCACCCTCATATGTGTATCACCTTATTTCAATCAAAAAGGGTTGAAATAATAAGATGATTCAACCTTGGTATCTTGCCATACACAAGTAGAAAAAAGTGCATTGCCATATTATTAAAATATATTGGATCAGAGATAGCTCATCATCATCATCACAAATTCCTCATAAGAACCCTCAGGGGGTGCTCAGAGATAGCTGTAGAAAGTAAATTATACTTTTGGTAAGTATAAATTACTTTCTGCAACTAACTCAGATCCAGGATATGATTTATGCATTAATTCAACCTTCATATCTTCCTGGGTCTTGCTCCCACTTATGAGACTCTTCCTTAATGCATAACATTAAGGAAGAGTTTCCATAATGCAAAGCACACTTCTGAAAGGAAGTGTGCTTTGCATTATGAGATACTAAAGCAGTTGATGTTAAATCATCAGCCTCCATAATATACGAGTGGCCTAACGTATATATAGAAGGTGATGATAGTTGTGAAGATACTTCATGCGTCAACTTTGTTTTCATACACTTGGATAAAGAACTAAACAGATATATAATTTCTTGGCAAGTATAGTTGATACCAACACAGATTTTGTCAACGTCATTAAACCATAGAACCATTTTGAAACAAGAACATCTGATTTCAGTTTTCTTTGACATGAAAAAAGCTCATGACAGAGCCTGGAAATATGGTACATTAAAAGACTTGTATAACCTAGGTCTTGGGAGGGGGGATCTTACTGCTTTAATTAAAACTTTCTCTCTAGCTATGTCCATATGAGAAGCCTAGTTTTGCCAATAAGGGGGTGGGGGGGGTTCCCAGGAGAAACATGTAAGAGAGGTGTCTTGAGACATTTTTCAATGTCAAAGTAAACTCATTCACTAAAAATTTCTTTACAGAATAGGCAATGAACTGTCATGAGGGTCACTGAAAGGCAAAGACAACTTCAACAAGAAATCGATCACAACTGTTCTTGGGCTCTTAGTATATGGGTTCAAGTTTTCGGCAGAAAAAAACTGTTTGTATATTCTTCGCCCAGTCCTGAAGTTAAGGATGGGACAAACTATTATTCCTGTAGTAGCAACAGAAGATAAGTTCTTAGGACTTATCTTCTGTGACAGAAAGCTTACATTTCTTTCAATGTGGATTGACTTTCCTTACTTCATTTTTATCATGCACTTGTTCAATCAAAGCCTGATTATGGATTCCATGTCTACTGTTCTGCAAGGGAGAATGCCCTCTAATCACGTGATCCTGTCTATCATCAAGTTATATGAATAGCTAGTAGATGCATTTTGCACATCACCATTCTTTGTCATTTCATTTCATGCACTCTCATAGGTACTCACATAAGCACTCAGTCACACCATCATTTATCCCAGCAACAGTATGACATCCTCAAACATACAGAGATCCAGGACTATTTGTTCAAATGATTTAGTTTTTGCCACAGAATTTGGTTATCTTGGCAAGACTTATTTTAGCCAATGGCTTCAACCCTTATAAAATAGACAAAATACTGCATCCCCATATACTTTCCTATACATGGCACATAAGATCACAACAAAAGTGATCTCATTCCCCAGAGTATATCGAAAAAGATGAATAAAGTTCTTCATAAATATAATCTTCATGTCACTTTCAAACCACACATCTAGCCAGCAGTCTTCATCTGTTCTCCAAGCTTTATCTTCTTGCGCATGGAATATATAAAGTTCCTTGTGCTTGCACTTTAGCCTAATTTGGATAGACCAGTAGATCTCTTAACATCTGCCTCAAAGGATATAAAAATTACATTTGGGATCACCTGTACCGCAAGTCAGGACTGGCAGACTGTGCTCTTGATCCCTTCCTACAGGATTAAATGAAAGATTACGAATGTGTTGCATAGATAGGTCTGAGAGACTGTTTTTAGAATCTGCGTCAGCTTTGAAACAATGTTCTAACCACAATAAGTATGGCTGCATTAATTTGCTAATGATATGGGAGACAGTCAATCTAAGACTACATTTAGTCTGACTTCTCTGAACAACTTCATTTTATCTGGCTCCTGGAAAGAACAGTTGTAATTGTTTCTGCTACAACCTAGTTGAGTGGTATGTTTTACAACTGGTAATTAATTATGGCTAGAAGATACTGGCAAGAAATCCATCTAAATATTAGTAACTCAATAAATTATTTACTGTTGCATTCCTCTGGTATTCTGTATACTGTGAAGCACTGCTATGGAAGGTGATTATGGATAAGCAAACTCTTCTGGTCCTTTTGTTTGAGCAGTATACCCCTGTTAATGCTCAAACAAAAGCTCAAATCATATTATGGGACAGTGCTGAATAATTAATAAAGCTACATTTTGGCATGTAACTTGTAATTTATCAAAACATTTTATTTATTTATTTTTAGTAAAATTTAATTTATTTATCTGATTCAGTTTTGAGGCATGCGATGTATAATTTGACAAGATTGTCTGGATTACATCTGAAAGCAGTTGTGGCTCTACATTCATTAGTCTTTCAGTGTTGGGGGGCTTGCACTAGAGTAATGTAGGTTCTATATAAGTACATGTTATTATTATCTTCAGACTTCTGTGAAGTAAAAGACTCATCATGGCAGATCCCTTTGTCACATACTTAGCTCATCATATGATGCCTTAAATCGATTCACATTCTCTGCAGGTCATAGAATGTGAATCTATTTAAGACTCATATTCATGCTTTCAGTCAATGCATTCCAATCAACACACTCTCCATGGAAACAAACCTACTTTTCACTCCTTTACTCACATCCTCTTTATACAATTTTCCAGGGATGACCTCCTGTTCTCCCTCATCTTCCATGATTCTGTGAAAAACCTTTTCAATGTTAATCTAATAAAAAAAAGCTCTTGACAACTATGTTTCTACCATATCTCCTCTCCTCCTCCTATCCACTATACTCTGCAAATTGCATTTACTCGACCTTTCTTCGCATTCAAAGATAGTCAAATGCCTCTGGATCCTTTCCAATATCTCTTCATGCTTTTGCAAGGCAGTGACCAAATTTGTGCACATTAGTCCATATGTGGCCCTTATACAATGGAACCATAATCTCCTGACTTTTACAAGTCAGTATCATAGGCATCATTGCCAGAATTCATTGTGCCAGTACTCACAATTTTAACAATGTGCCCTCCAAATTTTTGGTCCTTATCCACCATTGCTTCCAGATCTCTTATTTCCTCAACTCCTCCAATATATCCTCATCAATTGTATACTCTACATCCAGTCTTTGCTTTCTGAATTTTAAAACCTTACACTTTGCAACTTTGAACTGGAAAACTCACTCCCTTGCTCATTCACTCAGTCTATTCAAGTCTTCTTGTAAGGCTACATCTGCTCATCTCCTCATAGTTCTTCCCAACCTTGCACCATCTGCAAACAACTGAATATTCCATTCAAATCTATATCAGTAACATATAAGTTAAACAGCAGTGGTTCTAAAACAGAGTCTTGAGACACACCACTAGTCACATTATTCTTCTAGGACAGGGTTTCCCAAACTTCTTGCTAAAGTGGAGCCCTAAAGCAAGCAATTTTTTTTTTGCAGAGCCCTCACAACTCAATCTTTAAAATAAACATGAAAAAAAGAAGAAATCAATAAACACTCACCATTTTACAATTTAGTGCTCCTTAAATTAAAATAAATTTAAGTTCATTTTAATGAGTACAGTGCAGTTGTGTTTTGAACCGCAGAGTTTTTCAAAGTCTGGTATGATGGACATAACTTATAGCATATATCATTTCATCATATCATCGACTCATTAATTAAAAAAAATAATAAGGGAATGTTTGTAAACAAGATCGTGGAGCCTTAGAATTTCAGTTGTGGAGCCCTGAGGCTCTGCAGAGCCCACTTTTGGAAACCCTGTGCTTGGATATTGTTTCTCCATCCCCTGCACAACTTGCTGGTACATATCAGATGGCCAGTCTCCAGCCCATTGCACTAATCTATTATCCAAGCCAATCTGTTCCAGTTCAACCATCAGCTTATCATGTGGCAATCTATCAAAAGCCTTTGCAAAATCTAAGTGTATGCATTTTCTTTGTCCAATGTACCTGTTACCTTACTGTAATAAGTAAGCAGATTACTAAAACATGATCTTCCTTTACCAAATCCGTGCTGTCCATCAAAGAGAATGCCACTGTTGTCAGCCCATTTCTGGATCTTCGTCTTCACTGACCTCTTTAGCATTTTAACCACAACATCTGACACAGATTGACCTATAATTTGAAGCTTGATTCTTGTCACCTCCCTTATGAAGCTTCCACTCCTTTGGGACTTGGCCCTAGTGTAAAACCCATATTAAACAATTATGTCAATGGCGATTCTTCATGTTGTACCATCATTTTACATGTAGTGCCATCATAATATCATATACACCTTTTGAGGGTGTTTGTCAGGAATTTGATGATGACAATGTCAGTGCAAATGTCAACTGCCTGTCACATTACCATAAAATGTGATATCTCATCAAATCCCACAGCTTCATTAACATTTCCACTGCAACTGCACTCAAAATCTACATGATGCTGTATTCACAAGGATAATATACCTTTGTGAACTGCTCATTTAATGCTTATCTGAACTATGTACTCAGTGTTATCCTTTTATCATTTTCACCAACCAATCATCCTTTTGTAATCATGCTTACTTCTATTAGTTACATCAAGGTTTTTTTTTCCCCTTCATTAGTTAACTGCTGTTCTTACCAACTGAGTCGTTCTCTTTGCTGTTCTTTGTACTCATCATGGAACTGATTATTAGCACTCATGTGATACTGCCTCTGTAATGCCTTCTTTCTCCAGATTGCATGCTTAATCTCTTCATTCATCCATTTCACACCTACCTTATTTAACCTTCTGACCCTTCGAATGCATTTGAACATTGCTTCTGGTAGATGGTTCTTGAATAGTACCCAAGCAGCATATATCCCCTTCCTGCTTAACTCCTTATTCCATGCTATATTTCTAAGCTATCTCCTAAGCTTTTTAAAATCACCACTCTTCATATAGTTGGAAACTATCCAATTACTCACTTTAGTCACCCTACCTTTTAGAGGGAGATTTGATGATTTGATACTTCATTTATAATGACATCCTCTGATGAGATGATCAAATCTAAGACACTTGATTTTCATGTGTCCTCTGTTATATACTACCTAAGGTAGTTGTTCCTCACAAACTTGAAAAATAAATTTTCTTTACTTCCAGATGCTATCTTGTTATTCCAACCTATATCACTTCCTCTTTGAGCATTGAGCTTTCTCATGCTGTCTCCCATCCACCCTGACCCCCTCCCCACACCCATTTCTTTGTCTATCTGGCATTCCTTCAATCCCTCCTTCCTTGCTCTTCCACATCACTTCTTACTTGTCCAGATCCATTCTCTGCACTTTACTCCCCCTTCCAGCAGTAGTCTCTCTAGATAATATACACCCAAACTATTCAAATATAGCCCATCACTCTTATACAGTTCCATGCATTTGCAAACTGCATTCCACTCTCTTAATACATTTCTGTTAGCATGACATTCATAATCTTTGCTCTCTCCACCTCAACTTATTACTGTCCTAAGTAAGCAACATATGAACTGCCTTTCCTACAACACTATTATCTTTTATTCTTCTCAGCAGCCTCCTGATATCTGTTCTTATATTCTCCTTGTTTCCAACTCAGTCATTCACCTCAAACATGCTACTCATTCTACCTCCAGGAAAACAAACCTTGTGCATCCTATTATCATTCACCACACCTCTAATAATTGAATCACCATACAAAGCCACTCACAAGTCATTGTAAGTGGCTTTGTATCTCTTTCATACAGCCACCATTCATTTTTAGTTTTCTTCACTCTTCCATATATATTTACAATTCTCTTCATTTCACTCCACATGCACTTCATCTCTTATTTCATCCTCAACAAGTCTGCTTTAAAATCCTGCATCACTTTTTGCTATCATTCACTCTCACTATCATACTGTCAGTCACACACGCTTTTCTTGTTAGCTCTGCTCATTATCTTACTATTTATTGCACTCTGTTTTCTCGCAGACTTTCTTATTGTCAGTCACACTCTTTACTTCACATCAGTTTTGCATGGTTTATATATAAGTACATATTTGTGTAGTTGTATCAGTTTAAAGATATCATGATTTTTGCTCACCTCATAAAAATCTTTTTAGACTATATTTTATTACTCATTTTAAAATGTCTCATTTGATGTACTAAAAATGAGTTATACTGATTTTTGAAATAATCATGATTTAATTATATTGCTTTTTCTTTACGCTGACATTTGATGTATTTCTAGTTGTTAACATTCAGTGATCACAAAATAAGCATTTTTCATTAAAATTCCTCCATACTTTGTGTACGACATGAATTATACTGATTTTGGAAATAATCATATTGCTTCCACTTTCACTGAGCTTTAGCATATTTCAGTTGATGACATTCACAAGATAATAAGTTTTGTTTTTGTTTTTTTCTGTCATTAAAATTCTCCTACTTTATGTGTCATATTTTCCAAATGAATTTTACTTTTAACATCATAATTGTTTATTTTTTGTTCATTCTATTGTTTATTTTTTTTATCAACAGTCACTTTTTGATTTAAATTTTTAAAGTAAATTGTTAACATTTTTTATTGTATTTTTACACAAGATAACTCCTAATTTACTTTTTTTTTCTTATCATCTGTTGACTCATTTTTTTAAGTTGCCAAAAACATTTTTGTTTTTTAATGAATTAAATTTAAAATTTGTTTGCATGATTCAGTCTTGCAGCATGCAATGTATGTTCTGAAAAGGGTTGTAATAAGTGTGGACTTTAATCCTTTCTTGCTGCTTTTATTTAAATTTTTCACTTTTGATAGAAAATATTGTATGCATAATTATTAATTTATCAAAACTGTCATGAAGTGTTGCCATTAGTTTTAATTTGTTGAATATGAGATAATAAAATATCAAGTGACAGAGAACAGAGAAAACCTATTGTTTGGACCATGTGAAAAAGTTTGCAAGTACGGATTAAAGTCCACAGTATTTTTATTTAAAAGTAACAAAAGTTTGACTCATGTTTTGTCCTTGTCCTGGTATACGGTGACAGTGGTGACACTTTTGGTCTCTGTCCCCGTGACAACTCTGTTCTCTGTCACTAGGTGCAAGTATATGACAGTTATACTTCTGACAACGAGTGGCTTGCTTCAGATCAAGAGGAGGAGTTGATCCGGTTGCTGTCTGTTGAAAAATCAGAAACTATTGAAGAATTAGAAAGTACTCAGTTACCTGTTCATGGTTGAAACAGTGTAATGGGTTTTGTAATTTTCAAAGGTGTCAAGGTCTTCACAGAAGAAATTTAATGGAGTTTCTTCATAATTAATGACTTTAGCAGCAGCAGCATTATAATATCAAGTGCTTTTTTTATTGCCTGTGATATAGATCATAACTGTATAATTTTTATTCTGCCAGTGTAAAATGTAAGATTCATTTGGAAGGATTTATAAATCAAGTTGTAAAAATTATTTACACATGATAAGTGAGTTTTTAAATTTTAATATTCTTATTAGAATATAAATAATAAATATAAAAAAAATTTTGTGAAAAATCTTTTAAAAAAGATGTATTGTTGCCTTTAGCTGATTAGTAAAGCACTTACTTTAAATATTTGGAGAGTACTTATCAAGTTACATATCAGGTTACATTCATAATCAGAAGCATGTGTAATCTAGAAATGTTAGAGTCAAAATATAATGCATGGGAACACTATTGAGATGAGTAGTGATAATAAATGCATGATGATGATGATGTGTGGTTAAATTAAAAAAAATTAACATTCCATAATATTATTATTCTGCAACAAATGAAGAGTTTATTGCTTACACTACTTAAATTATTTGATAATGTAATTGTTGTCAGGATGATATATCAAGATTTCCAGATATTTTAATATATTACAAAGTTGATTACAGCATTTTGGCCTGTCTTCTTACAAAACTGCTATTTTACTATATTTTACTACAACCTATATTATTAAAGAATTTCAGTAATTAGGAAAACTAAAAATAAAGAAAAAAAAAAGAAAATAAATAAAAGTATCCTAAAAATAGTTCCAAGCAAATGCAAAATAGTAAGCATAGCAATTATGATTTGCTAAATTCTTCTGCTTGCATGTAATAGTATGATTGGTTATTTTCTTTTCTCTTTATTAAATTTAATTACAGTCAACCATGTGAATATATCTGCTGTTTTGAAATATACCATTCTGCTTCCACTTTGTCTGCACTGAATTTTTTTTTTTTTACCTCTTTCCATTGAAAATCATGCTAAAGGTAATTTGAGGCTATATATTTAGGACTAAGGAGTAATATTTCATGCAGAAAAATATCTTTCTACAGAGCAGAGAATACCACTACAATATATTTCTCTAAAGAAAAATCCTTCATAGTTAGACTGAGAATTTTCTAAATTTACAAATTAAGTTCCTCCCTCCTCCCTAGAAGAGGAGAAAATTATTTATTCAAGAATTTAACAATTTTTTATTTATTTTTTGATCAAACATTTTAAATGGAGCATGGTTGAGATGTGCTTATATTGAGAAATATTTCATGATAAAATATGTACATAATTGATAAAATATGTAAACACTAGTTAATATATACATGAACTAACATTTCAGCAACATTAATGTTGGCATTCTCAAAAAGGTACTTGCATATACACTAATCCAAGTGCACAAACTTTCTTGTATATTTTACCTCTTCCTGAATGTGATGTCATCTGTCCAATGCAACACTAATGTGAATGAACATTAGTGTTGCATTGAAACAGTGTTCACTTTAGTGTTGCATTAGACCATATTACACTTCAGATGGTTGATGTGGAATACTGTACTCCATAAGACAGATTAAAAATTTTAAATTAAAAAAGGCTTTGTTAAGGCAGAAATATTGAGACAGCTAAAAAATATTGCTTCATCCAGTAATATTTATTGAAATGATTAAATTTCACCTACATGAATTATGGATTATAGTTAATAATCCATGTTTTAAAACTTAAAACATGGATTATTAAATGTTAATAAATATAGTATAGCTCAAGTTAGCATTGCCACAGTATAGATGATATCATGCAAATCAAGAGTCAGATAACTTACTAGACATCATGTTTAGCTTGCACTGTTGATAATATCACCATCACCATTGGTAAAATGTTGGTTTGTGTAAATAATAATTAGTAATTAAACTGGTTTTTTGTATATATACACCTTCACACCATTTTGTGCCTAAATATTTTATATTGAAGGATTTTGGATGCTGGAATGCCAGTAATAGATACTTTATTTATTTTTATTTTTTTCATAATTTCCTTTATGGTATTTCAATAAAATTACATTATCAATTCCCATAGTTTGCTTTTAAAAATGTTGTATATTGTGAATTTTCTTTGAATTTTTAAATTTAAATCTTTAAATTCATGAGAATTGCTTAATATTTAAGATGTGTATCAAAATTTGAAGTAAAAGTAGCACGAATGATTATCAACATATTCGATGATATTAACTCAGAATACCATATTTTAACAAAATAAATTGTGAATTTACTGAGCTTGCTAATATTTTACTGAATTCAAATGAACCACATCATAATGGTTAATGGCCGCTACAATCCCTCCACTTTCCTGTACTCATGTACGAACACACGTGGCTGCTAGTCAGTACCCATTTACAGTTCGACTCCAGACTCATCGAACAAACATCTCATTCTTTACCTTCATTTCCTACATCTCTTCTCTTTAGAACAGTCTTCCCCAGTGACTACAACCTTCAGGTTTTCAAAAAGTACATCAATGCATTCCTCTCTTCCATCTCTCACTTACCATACACGTGGCACTGTCATGTCATAGGTCTTGGGATTTCTTGTTTATGGAGTTGATATGGAAAAAGTGTGTGTAAGCTATAATATAGCTTGCACACATATAAAACAGCATTCTCTTGTGGAACATTTCAAACTATAATGAAAAGAAATGCAAGCTGAGGTCTCAGTAGGCTCCCTCTGGAAGTAGATTTAGAAGTTCTTGCCTTAGAATTACATTAGCAAATTTTGAGTATATGTTGAGATTAATAGCTTTTTTTAAGAAAGAATATGGCTTTAGCTACCCATCACATGGTCAGATGAAAGAAGACATTATTACTACATATATGTTGTTATAAATCTGGAAAAATACTTATGAAAGCAGGAGTGAAACATTTTTCTTATCTCAATAAGTACTGATTGCATTGACTTGCACAATTTCTGGAGATGGTAATTCTAGCACTATCTTCAGCTTTACAGTCAAGACTCCTCCTCTCTTGGGACTTAATGAAAAAGTTCCTTTTTTTTTTCAGTTAAAATTTTTAATTGTTTTCATTATATACTTGGTTGTAGTGCCTCGTGTTTCTGAAATCCTTTGTGTTTCAAGGTTGTTCGTTTGAATTCAGTAACATCTACTGACTATTTATCAGCAAACTTCATAAATTCATACTTTATTTTTTTATCTTATGGTGTTGTGATTTGCTATTCAAAAAGTAACACATAATTCATGAAAATTAAGCAGTTCTTGGGAATGTATATTAAATAAATATGATGTTTAAAAATTAATATAAGTGTTTATTCTAAAACTTTCCATGTACTCATATCTGTCATATTCATATTTAAAAAAAAAACGTAAATTTATTTCATTTTTCCTTCTTTCCAATTCATTGCTGAATATAAACAAGAATTTGTGTAAGTAACTTGTTTTCTCCATTTTTTATTTTCCATACTGGTTATTGTAAAGTAAATTATTAAAGCTTTAAGAAATGTTGTATACATGTGAACAAGAAATAAATTTTGTGTTAGTATTTACTTTTATTAAAATTTTTGTGTTATTTATTTAAATCTTTTTTCAGTATTGTTTTTAATATGCAGGAGTTTGTAGAACTTGCTGAAATTCATTAGAATGTGTAAATAAAAATACCACTCTCTTAAGCTTTTTTTGTAAACCTTTCTGCTGCTGAATAAAAATAAAACAGTTGATGTTAATTTGATTTCTTGCATACCAGTTTAATTTTAAAGATGTGCCAGATATATACAAGTTGTCAGACTTCTGCCTTAAAATATTTTTTGATGTAACATTTTGCATGATTAACCTCTGGGTATTTGGCATGCTCTTCCTTTTGTAGTTTAATACTGTGTAAAATTGTACATGCTGTAATAATGAGTTTTTAAAACCACCCTTTGTTTTCTTTATATTTAACCTGAATGTTTTTCTTTTATTTTATGGCACTCTATTTGTTTAAAGACATGCATTTTGAAAACAGTTGAGAAAGAATAGAGAATTTTGTTTTATTTGTATATTAAACTTGTATATTAATTTTATTAAATAAATAACAATGCAAAGAGATATTGGTAAAATATAACACTACTGATGCTAAGATAATTTTTTCAGTATATGAATTAAATAACCAGTTTTCTCTGCATGTTGTATAAATTGTTGCATGTTTATTAACAAATGGATCTTTTCAAGTGCTTGCTGGCCTGAGCGTGTAGCTCACTACTGAACCAAAATCTCATATCCATAATAAATGTGTTTTTGTTAGTGCAATGGTTTGTTAATTAACTTTTGCTATTACTTGGATTGTTCTTACATCAAAATTGTGAACAGCGTCAGGACCAGCAAGCACACAGATGTATTTCTGACTACCACATTTAGTTGTCTCACTTTTCTTGCCTTTTAGACTATGGTAATTAATGTTACCTCCCTGTTAAGAACTGTTCAAGCTGTAGGAGATGAAAGATTTCGTGGTAGCCATGCTCTTGAATCAACTATTGAGGCTGTTGGACAAGAGATTAGAGTAAGTAATGATATACATTAATTCTAGAATATAGTAAGATGAAAAAATAAAAAATCCAAATGAATACATTCTTTAGAATCAAATACAGAATATTCGTTCCATTCTGCCAGAATGGAAGGAATATTCTGTTACAATGAATAACAAATCATGTTTATAGAGTTTCAGCAAATGTTTTTCCCCAATTTTACTTTCAAATAAAACTGTAACAAACAGATTATTGGACTCCAGGAAACAGTGGTATCTAATCTACAAGTTGATTATCCATTAATTATGACTTGCTTTCATAGTGTGATCATACTGTTGTCTGAATAATAAATTGCTTTGATGTCTTTTGGAGTGAGATTCCATCGAGTTAAGAAGTTGAGAAGATATAGTTAATTTCTTGTAAATCACCTTATCATCATCTAGATTATACTGTGCACAGTTCTACCACTCCTTTGGATGAAGAGCTAGTACATGAGAATGATGCTGAAGGGATGTTCAGCCAAATTGGCTTAGGCCCTTGATGTGTTTATCTCAAGGAATATAACTTGAATCATAGCTCACGAAAGATACCACAGTAATGGAAAGATGTATTATAGTTCTAAGGATGGTGCAGAGGCATTCGATAGACTAACTACTGACCTATCATTATCTCTGCAGTGGTGAAGATTTTAGAGAATCTGAAGAACTCATATACAGAAATGGGTTCACAGATAATCTATACTATGTGAGGAACATTATGGTTTACTAAATTATGGCTAAGTTGGATAAAGAGAATGGCTGCACTGTGATGCTGCTGGACTTTGGTAAGGTATTTGATTGAATGCCACATGAAAGGCTGTTGCATAAACTGGAGAATATGGGAATGGAATATAAAGTATTGACTTGGATGAGCAGATAATTGAATATGCTAGATTTAAGGTTCCCCATTATTGATTTCCAAGAAAATGAAATTGCATTGCTCAGTATGCAGTGAACAGCAAAAATTCTCTAATCTCACCTTCATGACTATTGATAATGATGATTTTATGCTCACACACATAGACCCTTCCACTTCTCCGTGTAGGCATTTGAGACTAAAATCCTACCGAATAGGTTGGTTAATCCTTATTCCAGGAGTGTCTTATGTCTGTAGATGTGTGTTCACAGGGCCGGTTTGCCTGTTCTGAGAGATGAAAAACCCGAGTTTCTAGGTCAAAAAACCCTCTACCATTGTATGAGACTGGCTAACTCACTTTTAATTTCAAGAGACCAGATAAAGGCTCCTCACTTCATGGACAGGGAACAGAAATTGAACCGAGGTCTTTCCAACCAAAGGGTTGGAAAGACCTAGGTTCCTCAGTCAGCATAGACGAAGGCTATATTGACTGAGGAACAGATGTGCTCTTGACTGTTAAATAAGATGATTTACTTCCCATTACTCTTGAACCAACCAAACTTTGCTTAATACTTCATTATTTCGTGAACAACAGCAAGCTCATATGTAGTTTTCTTTGTCTAAAATCTGATGATGAATCCAATAAAAATCCAATTGTAAAATCCATAATTTTTTTGTTTGATTCATTATTTTTTTAATTGGTTTTATTCATATTTTATTTCTGTTACTTGATATATATTTCTGTGTTCATTTATTGGTCTTTGCTTGCAACATTTTTTCTAAATCTTTTGCTATTTTTGGTTCATTCATCAAGTTCTATACTATATATCATCCCTACCTTCTAAAATATCCAGTTATCTCAAATTAATACTCTTCCTAATATCACAGATTTTTAATTAGTAAAACTTCATTTTGGGAATACCGAGGTAAAGCGGCAGAATAACTTTCTTATTCCTTATACATCAATGTTTGTTTCAACATTACAATTATCCTGCAAATATATTTGCAATTTTTGTTATGTGGTCCTTCATCTTCAAATTTCTATCCAACATAATGCCAGCAAAGGTTGGTCAATTGGTAGAGCCTCTGCTACTAATGGCTCACGCAAAAAGTTAAGCAAGTTTGAGCATGGTTAGTAGTTGGAAGGGAATCAATTGTTCGATGCTGTTGGCACACTCTCCCTTGATGAGTCTTCGGACTCCCTGAAGGTGGCACATAATAATAATTCCAGGTCTCATCTCCTCATAGTATAATCCCACCATCATAATATGCTGTTGGAAATCTCATCATGTTTAAGTGCATAACACACTTACTAACAATGAATTGATAGTCATTAGCATTTGTCCACAGTTCCAGCTTATTCAAACCATTTTGTAAGTGCTGTATATCAGTAACATTCCTGATTACCCTGTTTATCTTGCATCATCAGCAGATTGTGGAACACCTCCTGTAAATTCCTTCATGATATCTTGAATGTAGCTTTGATTGAACAACAATGTCCAAGGGCTAATCCGTGATGTACTCCCACTGGTCACCTTAAATCTGGTGGATTGTACTGTGGGTGTGATCATAATTTTTTTTTCTATGTTTATCAATTTTATATATATAATTTATAACACTACTTTCTAATAACTGCCTGTCAACCACACACTTATCCAAGCAATAGGGTTATATTTCAATTACCTATTCTCCAGTTTGAGCCTCCATAGCTCAGTTGGTATAGTTGAGCCCTTTGGTTGGAAAGACCTTGGTTCACATCCTGTTTATGACTTGAGGAACCTTTATCAGGTCATTTCAGTGAAATGGTGAGTTAGTGTCATATGGTGGTAGAGATTTTTCTCCTGGAAACTTTGGTTTTTCGTCCCTCAGAATAGGCAATTTTTTAACTGACCCTGAGTACTCAGATTTATTGCCATGAATACTTACCCTTAGGAGATGCAGTGAAGTGATATACCAGATATGAAGTCATTAGCTTTTATATACAAGTTGCCCAGTCCTGAAGTTACTTCAGGTGCCAACTTTCTTTGCTTAATTTCTTGACATCTTTAATTTATAGTATAACCGTAAATTAAAGGTTCAAGGACTCTATCCTGAGGTACACCACTGGTCACCTTAAATCTGACAGATTCACCTACCATATACCACTTTTTGATATCTGTCTGTCAACCATCCACTGATCGAAGTCAAGAGTTTATATTCCAATACCATATTCTCCAGCTTATGTAACAGCCTTATGTGTGGTATCCTATCAAATGCCTTAGCAAAATCAGCAAAACAAAATGCCTTAACAAAAACATTATCAGTGTATCCATTCCCTTTATCCAACTTGGCTGTAACATTGTTATAAAATATGAGCAAATTGCTAAAACATGACCTTCCTGTAGTAAACCCATGCTACTCCTTTCAGAGTATAACTTGTTTGTCTACTCATTTCTGTATGCAAGTTCTTACCAACTTCTCTCAAGTTTTCACTACCACACCAGAGATACTGATAAGTCGGTAGTTAGACAAATCAGTTTTTGCACTACCCTTGTACAATGGAACTATCATACGTTACTTTCATTCCTGTTGTATCATTCCTGAGCTGAGACTCAAGTTATACAGACATGTAAAAGGCCTAGCCAATTTGGCTGAACATTCTTTTAGCAGACATGCTGATTAGCATCTGTCCCTATTGACAAATTCTTATCCAACTTATGCAACAGCTCGTCAACTTCATTTTCATGCACTTCTAACTTTTCATCCAATGTAGCAGTAGCACTGTGCACAATGTTCCATATACCTAGTTGATATATCTTAGCAAAGTGAGCACTCATTAATTGAACAATCTCATAGCTTCTGACACCAGAGTACCATCTGCATTCAATAAAGGTATTCTTCCACATTCATTCTTTTGTTTGCTTGTGATATGATAAAATTCTTAAATATGAAGTATGTATAAAGAGTGTCTATCCATAAAGTATGTGGATGATGCATGGAGTATTAGAAGTCCATGATATAGAATGACTCATATTCTGCCTTTTTTTCTGATATAGCCGTGGGTGGTGGATGCCTGGAAAATTCACTCTCCTCCCTTATGCCGAGAGTATCATTCCAAGTGTGAATTTTGTTTGTTTGAGAAGGGAGCTGTTTCTTCTGGTCTAGACTTGGACCTTTGGTAGCAGTAGTGTCTGAAACAATGAATTGAAGGATATGTGCAACTTCTGGATAATTCACCACTTCCAACATGGCGGCAGTTTTACACAATACGGCTATGTTTCTTTCAAAATGGCTGTAAACTGTATCATACTCTAAGTTCTGCTGAATTTGGTTTGAGGGAAATGATGTGGAAAAACTTGAGTAGCTTGCACAGAGTCCCAATAGATCACCTTTGGGATAAGTTAGAATGCTCATTGTAGGCCAGACTATTGCATTCAACAATACTGTATAGACTGATGGTCATTTTGAAAGAAGAAAAATTCCCAAATACCTGCTTATATTTTTTGTTATCACAGATTGGTGAAGAGTATAACTAGAAGAATGGAAAGCATGATCAGGACTCAAAGAAAGGCCCACAGATTTGGAGTTGTGTGCCTCAGATTTCTCTGAAATAAAGTGATGTTCTAATATCTATTTCAACATAGTCTAACTTAACATCAAATGAAAGGAGAGCTGAAAAAAAGTAAAAAGTTTTTTTAATAAAACAAAAAATATTTATTTATTATTTAAAATTTGTATAAAAAATTAGAAATCAGTTGCCTCACTCATTGTTTCGTTTATCAGCCTGATTCTGGATACATTTTTACATGCAACTTAAATACATAATCATTTTGGGGAAATGTATCAGTGTTTAAATGTATGTGTAGGTGATTCTTTTAATTGGGGTTTTTATATGATTTCCCAAACAGACATTGAGCCTTGGTGAACAGTATGCAGTCTAATGTTATCATGTAGAAGGTGTGTGTGTGTGTGTGTGTGTGTGTGTGTGTGTGTGTGTGTGTGTGTGTGTGTGTGTGTGTGTGTGTGAGCGAGCATAAAGTGATTTATACTTTCAAGGAGAGCTGCTTGCACTATATATTAAAGATCTAAGCAAATCTTGTGCCATGAATCACTGTGGTATTCATTTACAACAAATTTTCTAGTATGCTATCCTACTGAACACCTAAGCTTTAAAGAAGTTCTTTAGTAGTCACACATCAATTATAACAAGGTCACAGTTCATCTGCCTTTATCTGATCTTCATTATTTATAATGTTCAAATGGTCTGTGTAATATAGACTTGTTTTCCAAAGTATATTCTCCTATTAGCATTATTATTATGTTGTAGCCAATCTTCTGATATTTAATATCAGAAGAAATTTAATACCAAAATAAAAAATGATGGTACAACATGACAAAATTTCATGCCGGCTGGGGTGTCGCCCGGTTAAACAAGGCCCCCGTTGTTTTCGCCAGGGCGAACAGCGAAAGGTCAGCTACTGGAACAAATTTGAAAACAAACCGTAACTCAATATCACCAGAGTTAAAGATCGGTACTATCAACGTAAGAAGCCTGAATGGCAAAGAAATGCAGCTAGCTGAGGAATTAAATAAGTAGCACATTGACATAATAGGGGTGACTGAAACAAAAAAGACAAAAACTGGTGGGATCTTTCTGAGCAATAAATACAAAATATAATATTCAGGCAATGAATATCAAGGAAAAGAAGGAGTAGCCATAGTATTCAACACAAAATACAAGGCTAATCTTCTTGAATGGCAGGCAGTCTCAAATAGAGTGATGTGGGCAAATATGAGAATGGGGAACTGGACTATGAGACTTATCTGTGCCTATGGTCCCACAGAAGGTTCTACTAAGGTAGAAGTGTAGGAATTTTTTGAGGCTTTAGAAAAAGCAACTGACACAATGAAAAAGGAAAAGTTGGTCCTTGTTGGGGATCTAAATAGCAGAGTAGGAAATGATTGTGAGACATACAAAAATATTTTGGGAAAATTTGGAGAAAAGAGCAAAGCTAATAATAATGGCAAATATCTGTTGGATTTCTGCTTAGGACATGGACTGGTTATTATTAACACAATGTTCCAACATAAAAATGTGCACAAATTCACATGGAGAGAAGAGGCTAGGAATCAGAAAAGTCTCATTGACTATGTTATTGTTGATAGTGATGTTTTCTCCCTGGTGGATGACACCAGAGTGTACAGAGGATTTGAAATTGGAAGTGATCACTATTTAGTCTTGAGCAGGATAAAATTGAATTTCATATTGAAAAGAATAACATGTAAGAAAGTTTTAAAGCAAATAAAAGTTGAGGCTCTCAGATGTGAACTGTTGACGAAAATACACAAAGATTATTGAAGAAAAAATGAAAGAGTTTTGATAACAGGAATCAAACCTTGGAGATTCAGTGGCAAACTCTGTAGAAAACATTGATTGATTCTGCCAGAGAGGCATGTGGTGAGGTTGTCTGCAAGGATAAAAAAAATCAGAACTCCCTAGTGGACACAGGAAGTTAAAGAGGCAGTGAAGGAAAAGAAGAAAGCATATCAAAAGTTCCTGTCAAATAAGTCAGCTTGTGCTCTTAGAGAATATAGAGACAAATGCAAGAATGCTAAACACTGTGTAAAACTAGCTAAACAAAAGTCATGGGAAGACTTTGGCAATATAGAAAATAAATATCAAGAAGGTGGCAAAATATTCTGGAGGTTGTTGAAGAAGCTTAGGAATGGAGGAAAAAGTGCTGTAAAAGGAGTTAGAGATGATAAAGGTGACATGAAAATGTGAGAAAAAGATATCCTTGAAGTATGGAGTAATTACTTTGAAAAACTGCTAAATGAAACAAGCAGTGATGACAGCACAGTGGTAAAAAACACTGACCAGGCATGCAGTCAGGAATACATATCCATACGTGAAGTAGAAAAAGCCATCAAAGGCTTGAAATGTGGAAAGGCAGCAGGAGTAGATGATATTCGACCAGAAATGCTGTAGTATGGTGGTATAAAAGTCTTACAGTGGCTGCACTGCATAGTTCAGAAAGCCTGGACAGAGGGACGAATTCCCAACGATTGGAGTAGAGCTCTCATAGTACCCATATATAAAAAGGGAAATAAAACTGAATGTGAAAATTACAGAAGTATTTTCCTATTGAGTGTTCCTGGCAAGATCTATGCAAGTATACTTGAGAAACAGTTGAGAAGAATTGTGGACGAAAAGCTTGGTGAAGAACAAACTGGATTCAGGCCAAATAGAGGCTGTCAGGATCAGATCTTCACTTTACGACAAATAGTCGAGAAAGCATGGGAATATAACAGAGATCTGTATTTAACTTTTGTCGATTTGGAAAAAGCATATGACAAGGTGCCAAGAGAGAAGCTATTCAATACGCTACAGTTATATGGTGTCAATGGGGCATTATATCAGGCACTACTTAGTCTTTATTTGAGTTGTAAGTCAGCAGTTAGAATTGAAGGAAGTACAGGAAGATGGTTTAATGTTAAATCTGGTGTGAGACAAGGATGTACATTATCCCCTCTGTTATTCATTATCTATATGGATCACATTATGAAAAAAAGTGGTATTAAACATGATATCAAAATTGGAGATGTTAATGTCAGCTCTTTGCTTTATGCAGATGATTTTATACTTCTAAATAAATCTGCCACAAGTCTGCAAGATTCTCTGACTAAATTGAATAGCTGTTGTAATAGATATGGTATGAAGGTCAGCAATAAAAAGACAAAGATGATGAAAATAGGCAGAATCATTGAAAATGTCAACTGTGTTGTGAATGGAGAACCTGTGGAACAAGTAAAACATTTCAGCTACTTAGGCATGATTTTTAGTGAAGATGGTAAATTAAATATAGAAATAGACAACAGAATCAGCAAAGCTGGTATGGTGGGAAGTCAATTGAATAAATTCATATGGAATAAGAGAGAAATTAGTCGGAACACTAAATTAGCTGTATACAAGATGGTGTTCAAACCAGTTTTAATCTTATGGATCTGACTGCTGGGTCAGAAGTAAAACACTTGACCAAAGACTAGAGACCGCAAATATGAGAGTCTTGAGAAAGATTATAGGCGTGAACAGATGCCATCAATGGCAATATCATATTAAAAACGAGAATATTAGGAAAGAACTTGACATTGTCAGCATCCAGGAATGTGTTAGCAGAGCTAATCTCAGGTGGTATGGTCACTTAAACAGAATGGGCGAGGAAAGATTAGCAAAACAAGTGTTCTCTGCCAGGTTGGCAGCAAAATGACTCAGAGGAAGACCAAGATATAGGTGGATTGATACGGTACATAGTGTCTTAGATGATAGAAATATAAGATTTGATAATGTTGGAGTCTTGACAAGTAACACACTGATTTGGAGGAAAATTGTAGATAGGAAGTTAGTAATGATGTAATTTTTTTCATGTAGTACTATCATATCCTGTACACCCCTTGAGGGTACATGGGAATTTGATGATGATGATCTTCTGATATTGTCAGTGTTTGAAGATTAGTTTCTTCTATGCATACTGAATAGTTTGAATAAAATTTCATAAGCTTTTTACTTTTCATATGACTGGGAAAATAATACTGATAATCATTACATGCAGACATCAAAATCTGTAGAAAAGAAGGTTCAAATATTTTCACTAAGATTTTAAGGTACTAGGTACAGTATTAGGATTTTTTTAAGATGGCAAGTGTTGCTTTTAAGACCGTCTCTTTAAACAAAGTTTTTATATCTTAATATTAGCATGTTTATTATTGTAAACATGAAAAAATCATCCATAATACTGATAGACTTCTACTCAAAAGGAAGATGCCACTTGCAGTGCATTACTGGTATAGTCAACTCATTCTATATGATTGTAAAACAGTTTTAAAATACAATGTGTGCTTTAAATTAGTGTTTCATGAACCTTAATTATTTTTTTTTGTGACAGATGCTTAATTTTTTTTCAGGCATTTGAATCAAATGAACCACCTAACAGGAGAGCTACAGCAGAAGAATTGGTACGAACTACAAAGCCTGTTACTTTGGCAACTGCCAAAGCTGTTGCAGCTGGTAACAGCTGTAAACAAGATGATGTCATAGTTGCTGCAAATATGGGAAGAAAAGCTACCTTTGATTTACTTACAACATGTAAAGTAAGTTTCAGCATTATATTTTAAATTTGTTTTACCAAAGAAAAATGATATTTTAGCAATTCAGCCTTTTTTTTCCTTTTCTTTTTTTTTCCCCTCTTTGAACATATTTAATAGCAAGGGATATTTCTATTCATCTGAACTTTATATACTTAATTTTACCAAGAATTTGAGTCTTGTAGGTGCCATGCATGGGTTAAAAAGATTTTCATTTTGACAGGTACAGATTTCATTCAGGCAGATGCAATTTTCTGATCTGAAGATAATGTACAAAGAGATTTTAGAAAGTCTGTACTGTTCTAAATTCTCTTCATATATTATCTTCAGATCAAGATTTTTGCATTCACTATTTTTTCTAGGCATCATGGCTAATAAAAGAATAAACTTTTTTCAACCACTTCAAACACGTCTCTATTTAATAACTGAACACGTATTTCAGACCAAGCACACTGAATTACTGACAGTACATTCTGTATTATCACTTGAACTCAAGAATTATGTACTGTTATTTAATGTTATCACTTGAAGATAGTAAGTTCAGGAATCAGGGAATTACCATTTCACCAAACATTTGCAAAAGAGTGCTATAACAAAAGAGTATTAAATAGGGAGGTATTAATCAGGGTCTTACTGTATATACCTTGCTAATTTTTGTAAAATATTGTTTCTAAAATTCATATTTTGTGAACTGTTTTAATGATTCTTTGTTTTTGAAAATTGCTTTACTTAAATGTTAGTTTTTGCACATGGTGACTGCATAATGAACGGTGGTAACCACATATTTATGCAGTTGAAAATTTGAAATAGGTTGTTAGGATATTGTATTTAGTTAGATTATGTATTTAGCACTATAATAAAATCTACTTTGTTTTGCTTGCATCTGTGCAATATAGTGCCTGCAGGGAGGGAACTTTTTTTGACTATATATTTTCATTCTAGTTGTCACTCAAGCTTCTATTATGCTTTATTTGTATCTGTATGGAAGGGAATGTTTTTCAATACAGGAACATTTTCATTCCTTTAAACATTTATTTATAAGTATCTGTGAATAAAAATGAATTCTTCTTTGTGTTTTTTGTTTTACAAAAAAAAAAAAGGACTCGATCTGGTAATATCCAACAAAATATTAGCATATCTGATTGTAACAATCATTACTGAATAAAATAAAATTCTTCTTAGAAAACAAAAAAGCGAAATATAAATTATATAAAAAAATAGAAATAAATGCACATAACAAGAACAACTAAATTGTACAGAATGATTTGCTCAGCATTCCAGTTTTGCTCACTTTGTCCCTCCATTAGTGCACTTGTAATTCATGCTGTTTAGATCTGAGGGATATTCCCTCCCCGCTCGATCCTACAGTCATTTACTAAACCACCAATGAATACTGGCACCATTTATTATTAGTTAGTTTTATATATTTCACAGATACAACTCTTTCCCTTTTTCTCTCTCTCTCCCCACTCATAAGTTTTTTTAATTATATGCATCTTAAATGTTGAACATACATGTCTAGAGATTATAGGATGACATAGAATGCATTTTCCTCACAGCAAGTTATTGGACGCATACATAGCATCACAATTGCAAATTATTAGTAATTCATTTGTCTCTAATGAAAGTATTTCTATTCACATGTATTCTTCCCCTCCCATGTAAGAATGACTGGCTCATATAAATGTACCTGTCATTCTCACATGAATCATGTCTCATTAATGTCTGTTCACATATTCATACCATTTCATAATTTAAATATACCATCCAAATATAGACTATTTTAATTATCAGTAATTTATTTAGCCCTAACAGATCCCCCCCCCCCTCCACACACAAAGCTTTGGTTTCTCTGAAAAGCACACATTACAATTTATTTCATGAAATGATTTATCACATCTAGCCCCTATGGATAAGCATGATGACAAAATTTGTTCGGTGCTTGACATAAATGTGAAAAGTGAAGGAAGTTGGATTTATATGCTGTGGTTTAATTTTTATTACTTGGGCATCCCCATGAAGTCTAAATGGATGAGGGCAACATTAACCACTATTTGCACAATACTGATCATACTCCTCCCTGAACTTATTCACTGACAAAGCACTCACAACCATCTCTGGCTCATTCTGCCCATTCACCACTCTCCAAATATGATCCTTTGTTTTCTCCCTATTTGTCATGCATTGAAAAATTTCTTCTGCACCAGTCCTGTAGAATCCTTTAGTAACTATATGTTTCTGTCATGTCTCCTCCTTTCCATCTATCATTGAAACTTCTGTCAACTGAGCAATCTACACACCATCAATCAGTCCTCATGAGAAGCATTCCATAGACATCTCTCTCCATTCCTCATCCCCATGAAACTCCAGCAGTCAGATGTGGCCTGTCCAAAATCAGTCCCAAAAATCAAGTCTCATCAATTTTCCATAGTCTATTTCTATCACTGTGGTACACAGCTTATATTCTTTTCTTCCCAAAGAACATAATCTTAGACTTTCACATATATTAAACTGGCACTGTTATCCTTTGCTCATACTGTCAATTCTATTTAAGATGTTCATTCACATCAGGAAGTGTTTTGCACATTTATCATACCCACAGGACTTATTACCATTTTTGTGCTGCTTCTGCATTGGGCCGGCTCACTGACAAAAAGTTTATATGGTATGTTAGTTGCAACTCTTTCAGTAGAATTTTATTTGAAGTTAGCACTTGTAATCTGTCTTAATGACATCAAAAATTTCAAATGCAATTGAACAAACACTTATTTCATGAAATTAAAAATTTGGACAAATGTCATGACAATTGATTTTAGTTAGATACTGTGTTTGGGGTTACAACAGTTTTGCTTGAGTCTATTGCAGCATAGTTTCTGTGTGTGTGTGGGGGGGGGGGTGACATGTTTCTATTTGTTAACAAATGTTACACAAACTGCAAATTGTCTCTGTACCTTATTTAGTGATACAATAAAACTACTTGTTTTTCTTGCATCTGCAGTATAGTGGCTGTTTGGGAAGGTGTGTTGTTCACTATGTAGAGACAGCTGCTTCCAGTCTTTGGACAGTGCATGCATGGGGAGTAAAAATTTATCTGTTCCTAACTGAAAATAAATCCTTCTATATTCTATAATTCTATAACTCATCTGGTGAAAGCCAACGAACTAGAAACATATGTGGGAAATCCACATGTTCTAGTTATGAGTTTCCTGGGCCACTGTCAAAAAGAAAAAATTTGCATCTGATGAAATTTGAATTTTTGAAGATGTAGTGAATAATTCAGATGATGATTTCAATTAAACATTGTATTTACAGAGCATTTTCTCATCTGACGAGGAAGAAATTTCACAAAGTAATTCATTTTCAAACAAATGGAATCTAGTAAGTAATGTGGCAGTACCTGTTCAGGAATAGACAGAGAAGGTGAACTACTTTTACCACATTGGTTGGTTTCATCTTGAAACCAACATTAAGCTACTGATTATAATGTATTTTTGTCTGTCAATTGTGTGTGTTCTCCTGGCCAGTTTGCCTGTTCTGAGGGATGAAAAAAAAACCCTCATTAGTAGGAATCGAACCCATGTCCTTCTGACCAAAGAGCTTTGCCTATACTAACTGGGCTATAGAGGCTGTAGGGATTTTGGTGATTGAGTTCACCAACTGAACCCATACAGAGACAAGTTGATCCTAGCAGTGTTTTGACTTGCCACTGTATGGGTAAATGTATGAGGCTCGAGGAGGGATTATGGCAGTGATCTCCCCTTAAGAAACTTCCAAAATTAGGTTTTATGGATCGTTTTGAACAACTATAGATCCACTTCCTCTGATACAGTACACCCTCTGTCTCGGAATTTATGGTAAGAGAAACTAATAGATATGTAGATCAGTGCTTATCTACAACTCAGGATTGTGAAACTCCAGGTAGACAAGTGAATTTCAAGAATTAAACTTATTAACAATAAAATTATTTATGTATATATTTATGTATATTTTTATGTATTATTTATGTATAATTATTTATGTATATTTTTTGGGGTGCTTAAGGGTCAAAGCTGTATAACTGAGAGGAGACCTCCACATAGCCTTTAAAGGAATGCGGAGAACCGACCAGGGCTTCTGACCTAATGTCCAATCCTCACCTTCTAATGGTGCACCCTGTTGGGTATCTACTTGGATACTGAACGAACGAGGATGGAATGGCAATTTGGGATTTAGCCGACCAAATTGTATGCTTTTTGGTTAAAATAAATTAAAAATGATGGTACGACATGACAAAATTTCATGCCAGCTGGGGCATCGCCTGGCTAAACAAGGCCCTCGTTGTTTTTGCCAGGGAACCAGGGCAAACAGCTACTGGAACAAATCCGAAAACAAACCCCAACTCAACATCACCAGAGTTAAAGATCGGTACTATCAACATAAGAAGCCCGGCAAAGAAATGGAGCTAGCTGAGGAATTAAATAAGTACCAGATCGACATAATATGTGTGACTGAAACAAAAAAGACAAAAACTGGTGAGATCTTTCTGAGCAATAAATACAAAATGTTATATTCAGGCAATGACAAGGAAAAGAAGGAGTAGCCATTGTATTCAACACAAAATACGAGGCTAATCTTCTTGAATGGCAGGCAGTCTCAAGTAGAGTAATGTGGGCAAATATGAGAATGGGGAACTGGACAGTGAGACTTATTTGTGCCTATGGTTCCACAGAAGGTTCTACTAAGGTAGAAGTGGAGGAATTTTTTGAGGCTTTAGAAAAAGCAACTGACACAATGAAAAAGGAAAAGTTGGTCCTTGTAGGGGATCTAAATAGCAGAGTAGGAAATGATTGTGAGACATACAAAAATATTTTGGGAAATTTTGGAGAACAGAGCAAAGCTAATAATAATGGCAAATATCTGTTGGATTTCTGCTCAGGACATGGACTGGTTATTACTAACATCATGTTCCAACATAAAAATGTGCACAAATTCACATGGAGAGAAGAGGCAAGGAATAAGAAAGTCTCATTGACTATGTTATTGTTGATAGTGATGTTTTCTCCCTGGTGCAGGACACCAGAGTGTACAGAGGATTTGAAATTGGAAGTGATCTCTATTTAGTCTTGAGCAGGATAAAATTGAATTTCATATTGAATAGAATAACATGTAAGAAAGTTTTAAAGCAAATAAAAGTTGAGCAGCTCTCAGATGTGAACTGTAGACTAAAATACACAAAGATTATTGAAGGAAAAATGAAAGAGTTTGAGAACAGGAACCAAACCTTAGAGATTAAGTGGCAAGCCTTGAAGAAAATCCTGATTGATTCAGTCAGAGGCATGTGGTGAGGTTGTGTGCAAGGATAGAAAAATCAGAAATCCATGGTGGACACAGGAAGTTAAAGAGCCAGTGAAGGAAAAGAAGAAAGCATATCAAAAGTTCCCCACAAATAAGTCAGCTTGTGCTCTTAGAGAATACAGAGACATATGCCAGAATGCTAAACACTGTGTAAAATAGCTAAACAAACGTCATGGAAGGGCTTTGGCAAGAATATAGAAAATAAATATCAAGAAGGTGGCAAAATATACTGGAGGTTGTTGAAGAAGCTTAGGAATGGAGGAAAAAGTGCTGTAAAAGGAGTTAGAGATGATAAAGGTGACATGAAAATGTGAGAAAAAGATATCCTTGAAGTATGGAGTAATTACTTTGAAAAACTGCTAAATGAAACAAGCAGTGATGACAGCACAGTGGTAAAAAAACACTGACCAGGCATGCAGTCAGGAATACATATCCATACTTGAAGTAGAAGAAGCCATCAAAGGCTTGAAATGTGGAAAGGCAGCAGGAGTAGATGATATTTGACCAGAAATGCTGAAGTATGGTGGTATAAAAGTCTTACAGTGGCTGCGGCATAGTTCAGAAGGCCTGGACAGAGGGACGAATTCCCGATGATTGAGTAGAGCTCTCATAGTACCCATATATAAAAAGGAAATAAAACTGAATGTGAGAATTACAGAGGTATTTCCCTACTAAGCATTCCTGGCAAGATCTATGCAAGTATACTTGAGAAACGGTTGAGAAGAATTGTGGAAGAAAAGCTTGGTGAAGAACAAGCTGGATTCAGGCCAAATAGAGGCTGTCGGGATCAGATCTTAACTTTACGACAAATCGAGAAAGCATGGGAATATAACAAAGATCTGTATTTAAGTTTTGTCGATCTGGAAAAGGCATATGACAAGGTGCCACAAGAGAAGCTATTCAATATGCTACAGTTATATGGTGTCAATGGGGCATTATATCAAGCACTACTTAGTCTTTATTTGAGTTGTAAGTCAGCAGTTAGAATTGAAGGAAGTACAGGAAGATGGTTTAATGTTAAATCTGGTGTGAGACAAGGATGTACATTATCCCCTCTGTTATTCATTATCTATATGGATCACATTATGAAGGAAAGTGGTATTAAACATGATATCAAAATTGGAGATGTTAATGTCAGCTCTTTGCTTTATGCGGATGATGTTATACTTCTAAATAAATCTGCTACAAGTCTGCAAGATTCTCTGACTAAATTGAATAACTGTTGTAGTAGATATGGTATGAAGGTCTGCAATGAAAATAGGCAGAATCATTGAAAATGTCAACTGTGTTGTGAATGGAGAACCTGTGGAACAAGTAAAACGTTTCAGCTACTTAGGCATGATTTTTAGTGAAGATGGTAAATTAAATATAGAAATAGACAACAGAATCAGCAAAGCTGGTATGGTGGGAAGTCAATTGAATAAATTCATATGGAATAAGAGAGAAATTAGTCGGAACACTAAATTAGCTGTATACAAGATGGTGTTCAAACCAGTTTTAACTTATGAATCTGAGAGCTGGATCAGAAGTAAAACACTGGACCAAAGACTAGAGACCGCAAATATGAGAGTCCTGAGAAAGATTAGAGGCATGAACAGATGGCATCAATGGCAATATCATATTAAAAACGAGGATATTAGGAAAGAACTTGACATTGTCAGCATCCAGGAATGGGTTAGCAGAGCTAATCTCAGATGGTATGGTCACTTAAACAGAATGGGCAAGGAAAGATTAGCAAAACAAGTGTTCTCTGCCAGGTTGGCAGCAAAACGACTCAGAGGAAGACCAAGATATAGGTGGATTGATACGGTACAAAGTGCCTTAAATGATAGAAATATAAGATCTGATAATGTTGGAGTCTTGACAAGTAACAGACTGATTTGGAGGAAAATTGTAGATAGGAAGTTAGTAACGATGTAATTTTTTTTCATGTAGTACTTTCATATCCTTGAAGGTACATGGCAGGAATTTGATGATGATGATATTATACTAATATCTAAAAAAAAACACTGATCATTAGTAAATAAAAGAATCATTAGTAAATAAAAGAATTATCAAAAAATAAAGTGAAATGTATTAAAAAAAGAAAAAAATACACGTAACAAGCACAATAAATTGTTCAAGATATTTTGCTCCTCCGTCAACTCACATGTATTTCTACCACACCTACATGAATCACCTGATCAGCATTATTATATCATAGGATAAGACCCTCCCTATAGTTATTTACTGAACTAGCAATGTATACAGTCGCTGTTTCTTATTGGGTAGTGATTTATATCTTGCAAACAAATCCCTTTCCATCTATTCATAAGTTTGTTTTTTTTTTAATTATGCCCAATAAATGCAAATACGAAAGTCTAGAGTTTATAGGATCATGCATTCTTCGTTCCAAATACTTATAACAGGTATCCCTCGATTAACGCGGTTAATTAATCCCTCAGTGTTACCGCGTTAATCAAATCTAATAATCAATGGTAAAAATTACAGTTCATCCATGATCTATTACTGTATTAATAATTCGTTTTATGTGGTACTCTTTTAGGGAAGATAAAAATGAATGCAAAGTAAATGTTTAATAAATGCTTACCTACATTATTTACTGCAATTTTTTTATCAAAAGAAGTTATAAAGATTCGTTAGAGCAGTTTTAATTTTTTTTTCTTATCGGCATAAATTCTACAATAACAAGCAAAATGACTCTCCACACTTCGGCAAACAAGCAATAAAACATAAAGAAAAAAAACACTGTAAATATAATACATGATGGTACAAATTAAGTGGATATTGAATCCAACATTATTTCAAAGCCGAATAGAGAAACTACTAGAATTTCGTGCTGAATATATAGAAACTAAATGTTTCAGTGGATGCAAGCATAAATAACCTTATGGGCAATTCGTAGTAAAGGTGGAGTAAGCTCCCAATCACTTTCCTTAGTATTTTCCATAAATGTAAAGCACATCTCCTAGAGGACATGTATGATAATAAAGTCTTTGGCTCTCTGTTGTAATGCGTGATCGTTTATTTATTTTCAGTTACAATCTAAAAATTATTGAACAAGGAATAAAAAAAAAAAAAAAAAAACCATACTATACTGACATCGCAGGTCACAGTATCTCTCAGATACAGTTTACTGTCAAATATTACAAACCTTTACATAACATGTGTTAACCCAAACTGACAGCAAAAAACAGTGCAGAATATCACTCGTAACATGTGAATGCACAGCTACTCATGAGCTCCAAGCTATATAATGAATTGTGTAAGAATATTTATATTAAACATTTTGCTTGTATCTTTCAGATCAGCTGTGATCTCCTCAGGGTTAAAGGCACATTAATCAAAACTCTTGCCGCATATATCAAGGGATTGCCACGTTGAGCAAAACAGCGCTAAGCAAGGGATACCTGTATTTGCTATTCTTTACATCTTTTAGTAAATCAAGTATAGTAACTAATAATCAGATATATCATTCTTTTTAATTATTGTAAGAATGTATTTAATATATTCTGAAAAGAACATTCCTTTTCACATCTTCTCCCCCACTATGCGGGATTAGTTACAGTCGAAGAAACAATCACGAAAAGTGATGCATCTGATGACATGCAGAAAATTGCTGTAATTCTGCTTGCTTTGCCAGATCGTTAGGTTTGCAACAAGAAAGCTATAATTGCTTTCTTGCTAACATCTTGGCATCACCCTTTTCAGCTATTGATGTAAGCAGATTACATAATCAGCAAATAACTGGATATTTTCCCTTAAATCAAGACATTTATGTACATAAACTGCAATAATTCTGTCAGGCCCACAACCACCCTTAAACTTTGCATTAATCATCTTCAACTTTGGATCCTAAGAAATTACATTCAGCATTTTTTTAATCATTCTCACACTCACTGGACTTTGCTAAGGCTTTTGACAAGGTAAAGCATGGGAGGCTGTTCCATAAGTTGCAGGATATTATTATTATTACGTGACACCTCCAGGGAGTCCTAAGACTCATCGAGAGAGGGTACTTACTCTACAACTCTCTGTCTTCACCATTCTCTGAATTCACCAGCTGCAACTAACCACAATTACACTATCACCACCACTAATATTTCCATAGACAATCACAAACACCCATGCCTACATTTGGATTCGAACCCGCAGCCTTTTGGCTGGAGAGAGGATTCGCTAACCACTCGGCCAACCAGGCTGGCAGATTGGATATAGGATTGGATTATAAACTATTGGCTTGGATAAGAGTATGGCTGACTGATGGATATCAGAAAGTGGCATATGGTGGCTATAAATCTATTAGATATATGGTGACTAGCAGTGTACCTCAGGGATCAGTCCTTTGTCCACTGTTATTCGATCTTTACATTAATGACATTGAGAAAAATCTGACAGGAGAAATAGCTGTTTGTATATGATGCAAGATAGGCAGGGTAATCAGAAATGCAACTGGCATACAGCACTTAATGATTTGAACAGGATGGAACTGCACACACATGTGAAAATGGCTGTTAGTTCAATGTTAGTAAATGTGTAAAGTTATGCATATTGGTGTTAAGAGATATCCATTGTCGTATATTAGTGAGATTATGCTAGAAGTACCTTATCAGGCTAGAGATCTTGGAGTTTGAATAGATATGAAGTTAAAATTAGGGGCCATATAGCAAAGACTGTAAATGCAACTCAGAGGTAGAAATGCTGAAAAGAACATTGACATGTAAGGACAAGGAAGTTATTTTGCCTCTGTATGCATATCTGGTGTCTGTGGTAATGCACTGGAGAGAGTGCATACAAGAGTATTAAAGATGATATTGCGACTGTGGAATGTAGATTATGAAGATATGTGGACTGCAGACACTAGCAAACAGGAGAAAGAGAGGTGATATGATAGAGACCTTCAAACTTCTGAAAGGGTTATATAAGACACTAGTAGATGAAATTTTTAATTTTACATAGGGTGAGGAGAAGATGAGAAGGCATCCATGAAATTTGAAAATGAAAGGCAGTTAAGAAAGAAGTGAGAGCTTGATTTTTCTCTCATAGAGTGGTAATGATTGGAATGGCTTGCCTTTGGAGATGGAGAATACAAGTAGTGTGCATAAATTCAAGAAAAGGTATGACAGCTGGAATGGGTGATATATAACCTCGCTTGATGAATCCCTGACTCGCCTTGGAGATTTCTGGTAATAATAATAATAATAATTCTGAATATGATGCTTGGAACATGTTCTCCCATTTTATTATTATTTTTTTAAGTGTGTTCCTGTAAAATTTTCTTAAGGTTGCTCATAAACTTCTCTGCAGTTTTTACTTTTATATTGTCCATCCTATAATACTGCATTTCTTTTAATTAGTTTTTTAATGTGTCAAATGCATGATAAGTTCTACAAGGAATTGCTCTTATATAACCAAATCTTGAATCTCAATCCTAAATGCATTCTTTAAAACAGCAACCACCAGTGTAGTATCAAAATGATCTACTGTTTTATGTTTCTCTGTTAGTACCACCACTATGTGATTGGGCTGTCTTATTCTCCTTTGAAGAACTCTTCAAGCTGTAAGGTTTCCATTAAATAACCACATTTAGATTATTTTAATTTGTCGCAGTTGAGGATATATTTTGTATGTTCTTGTAATTTTATCACTATATAAACAAACATTATAAAATAAATAAGCTAGTTCTCTCACCATTTAAGTTTCATCTGATCTAGTTTAAAATGTGAACATCAAGTTTTTTTTTATTGATGATCTTATTCATGAAAAGTTGGTACCTGTAGCATATCAGTTCTTTAATTCTTCGTAACAGTGTAATGCATCTTTTTTGTGCATGAGTATATGAATGATATATAATCACTTGCACGAGAAGCCAACCACAAGGTCTGCAGCAAGTAAATGCTGTATGTGGACTGGAGTAAAAAGTAAGGTAATATGTTGATAAATTACTTTAATGAATTACATTAGTGTAGTATTTATATAAGCAAAAAATAATAATTTAAATAATTCTTAAAGTTGATGTTAATTTCTTCAAACTTTCAGGCTGCTGCATACTCTGCAGAAACATATGAAGTTAAAAGCAAAGTCCTGGAATCTGGTCATGAGTGTGCTGTGAGCTTTAGGGAATTGCTGCGATCAGTCTTACAGGTAGGTCTTCTGATCAAAAATAGTATTTTCGATGTTCAGGCTTATTGCAGTACTATAACTTTTGTGATGCTGCAAACAGTGCTGTAAGATGAGCATAGTTTTCTTTAACACATCAAACTCTGAAACAGTGACATACCAGAGCACTATGCGCAGTGCTCCTCTGATGTGTTTTAGCTTTGGAAATTGGTGGAGATTAATTTAAGTAAAAGAGAGAGAGAGATACAAGTAACAAAAAAAAAAAAAAAAAAAAAAAGAAAGAAAAGAAAAGCTCAGGAGACAGCTTGCAGCAATATCATGGAATGATGAACTGGATGGAAAGGATATCAATGCTGCTTAGACCCTACTCAAGAACCATCTGGTGGAACCAAAATCCAAGAGGATTAAATACAGCAGGTATGAAATAGATGAATGGAGAGATAAAGCGTGCATTCTGTAAAAATAAGGTATTATGGCAGCACAAGATGATTGGTAACAACCAGTTGCATGAGGAGTACAGAGAGGAAATTTAAAAAAAAAAAATTCTAAGGTGTTTTTTTGAACATGGCCAGTAGAAGAAAGAATGATTAGTGAAAATGTTAGTGATAATTACTACAGAGGATATAGTTGAAGTATTTAATGAGCAATTCATAAAGGTATTTCATTTTTGTGAATGTGACATCATGCAGATGCAGATCTTGAATGCAGTGGAAAGGAGAGAGGAGGAGGAACCATTAGTGAGCAGGAGGTATATGAGGAATTGAATAAACTTTGTTAATAAGGCTGTAGGACTTGATGATATTTCACCACGTTTTGAGGGAATGTTCCAGAGAGTTGATAACAACTTTGGCATACCTTTTTTAATATGACTCTTGCAACAATCTGAGTTCCAAAGGAGTGGAAAAAGGGCAAAATTGTATTGCTTCATAAGGCTTTGAATTATAGGTGTGCCTGGAGTTGTGATTCAAGTGCTAGAGAGATTAGGGACCAAGATTCAGAGTTGGGTTGATAACAGCAAAATACTCTTTGATAGTCAGCATGAGTTTGCTCAGGGAAGACTCTATTTTAGCAATCTGCTTGCTTACTTATAACAGAGAGACAATTTTTTTTTCTCCTGTAGGTTATTTGTTCATAACATTCTGTAATAATATTTTATACAATAGTAGATTCAGGTTTGCTTGATCTTTGTAATTAACCATGGTAAGTGATTTTGGTTCCTTAATAAATGAATGCATTGAAAATCTTGAGTGCCATAATTTATGTTATCATATATATTTTGTTTTTTTGCAGTTGTGAGTCAACCAAATAGATCATGTAATTATAAATGATAGGCCCATGACATGCATAAAAAATGTCCATTCCTAAAGAGCAGCTGATGCAGATCCTGATCATTACCTGAATATCCGAAATCTGCTATTACCTGGTAATAGCAGATTTCGGACTAAAACTCTCTGTCAAATGGAGAAGTGTTAACTGAAACAGGAAAATTAATTGATTTAATATTGAAAAATGTAAGGATGTAAACAGATGAAAACAATATGCACAAAAGATAATATGGTATTCAAATCATCCTATACCTTAGAGCAGTGTTTCTCAAAGTGTCGTACACGAAAGGTCTTCAGGGGGTACGTGACAATTTTCGGGTATGCATCATTAACACATGGACTCATTATTAAGAAAAAAAAGAATTATTTTGAACGTATATATTTCTGAATAAATTATATATTATGTCTGAATTCTCCTACTGGATTTATAAAACACAAAAAAAAGAGAGCAATATGCAAATACAAGTAGCTGTAAGCAACAAGAAAATGTTGATATTGTATGTGAATCAAATGAAATTGATAAGGGTGTGTCATCTGACATCTCTAGAAAACCAACTAGGAAGAAGATGAAAAATCTTCGTAAGTATGATATGAATTACTTGAAATGTGGATTTTCATAGACAGGAAATGAAGAGGAATCTATTCCAAATTTTGTTCTATTAAAAATAAATCATATTTTTTTACATGAACATATAAATTCAAATAAAATAGACATTTACAATGAAATATACTTTATTTATTTATGTTTCTCTAAGGCAGTGTTTCTCAAACTTCAGATATTCGCGTACCCCTTCTTAAATTCTCATTATTATCAAGTACTCCTTTATCAAAATATTGATATTGAAATTCTCATTATTATCAAGTACTCCTTTATCAAAATATTGATAAAGGGGTAATTGGTAATAATGAGAATTTAAGAAGGGGTATGCGAATATCTGAAGTATGAGAAACACTGCCTTAGAGAAATATAGAAAATAAATGAACTCAGATCAAAAATATTATTACCCATTGTGCAGAAGAAATCCTTCAGTTCACAAACAACAGAAAGAAAAGCAAATAGTTCAGTATGGTTAAGCATGCAATACAGAAGCCATTATGGAGACTACATAAGATGAGTGGTAATAATCAATTTCATAAGAGTGCAAAGAACAGGCAAGGAGGATGACTTGGTTTGTAAGGGTTAAAAAAGTTTAGTATGAGCAACGGAAACCAAATGAAACCAAAAAAAACCCCTAGGAAGTGCTTTCGATATGTAGCCAGCAAAAAAAAGAATAATTATGGTAGGATGGTATTGATTGGAGAAAATGTATAAGGACAACTGCTACAGAGGAGGTAATTCTAGTGGAAAGGCTTAGACGTTGGTTATGCATTATTACTAAATAGTTTAGGGAAATAACAACGTAGACCAGGATATACATTAAAAAGTTATTTTAATGTATATCCTAGTCTATGTTGTTATTTCCCTAAACTATTTAGTAATAATACAGAGGAGGTAGTTGATATTTAATCAGCAGTTCATCAAGGTCTTTCAATCTTGCAAATGTGACATCATGGAGAGTTTGAGAGCAGTGGATGAGGAGGAGAGACTCACTATGAGTGAGCAAGAGGTATATGGGGAGCCGTGTGGACATGATGACATGATGTTGGAAGTTTAATGGAATATTTACAGCACTAGGAAAGGATTAAAAACTAATTTTAATACTTCCAATATTTCATCTCAGTCACTGAGACATCTTCAGGGATTTCAAATAACACTTGTAACACATGAACGCACACACAAAGACAACACAATACTAAATGAAACACATGGGTGACACTAAAGTACTATCTAGGTTGGTGGCCTAGTATGTAAGGTGGGACCTCTGACAATTATTATTTCCCAAAATTTTGGGGAGTATTATGCATCCATATTTTTTTTTAATTCAGTTGATTTCTGGGTGCCACTGCAGATTCTAAAAATAGTCTTTCCTTTTTAAACTTACTATAGTGGAGTATGGTGGGTTTTTTTTTTACAGGAGATCCTGTGGGTTGCAATACATGATTGACCAGCTAGATTGACCATAGTCATGACTGTGGATATACAATTTGGGTTCTTCCTAAACAGACAGTCACTGATCTACCTGTCTGTCTGAAGTAAGCCAACTCGCAGGAACAGGGTACGTTATACACTTCAGGCACTGAGAGCAGAGGGAGCCGATCTTTGGTAGAACGGATAAGGGTAGCACGTTTCTGGTAGGGCTTAAAAGCTGTGTAGAGGTTGTAATTTTTTAAAGATCTGGCTATTTTTTCTGATGTGCAATGAATGTAGAGGATGGTAATGGCAATCCTGAAATCCTTCTGGAGCAATGGTAGAAGAATGGGGGAGGAACTGATTATTTTTTAAATTCTGTAGTCATTGGAAAGGAAGGTGTTGTGTATGTGGTTGATTTCAGTTGAAAGAGAGAGAGAGATTCCACTGGAACAAAGATTATAGGCTCTATTTGTTAGAGTTTTAATAATGCCATATTGTTGAGAGCGGTGGTGGTGGGAAAGTTTGTGAATGTATTATCTGCCTGTGTGAGTGTATTTTCTATATACAGTGTAGGAAAGGTTACCATTAGGGCAGCGTCTAGGAAGGGTAAACTATTATTATTTTCCTTTTCCATCGTAAACTGGATTTGTGGAAGTAGACTATTGAGGTGACTGAGGAAGGAGTCTAATGTGTCTGGGCGATGAGGCCAAATAGAGAACACATCATCTACATATCTTAGTCAGATAAGAGGTTTGAGTGGAGCTGAGTCTATGGCGCATTTTTCAAAATTTTCCATGTAAGAATTGGAAACAGGGGGTGAGAAAGGGGAACCAATAGCAGTTCCCTCTATCTGTTTGTAAATTTTGCTCTTCCTTAAAATCAAACTCCAGTCAAAAAATGCCCTCCATATATACAAACATGCAAGCCTTGCACTACAATGAGAACAGGTCAGCACAACATTCTGACCTGTTCCACCAGCCCCTCCATAATGAACCCTGCAATTGGCTCATTACAAACTGAGCTTTCTGTGATCCTCAACTCTGAACTTTGGTCCATTCTTCTGGACATCTCAGAAGCTCCACACAAAAAGCATTCCTAAAAATAATTATATCAAAAAGTATAACATTCTGTGTAAATCTATATCACTACCACAAATTAAACTTCTCCATACAGTAATGAATCTGTCTTCGAGAAGACTCAATGAAGATGTTGCCAGTGCCCTGAGCCTTGGCCACAATGTTGATGTTACACCAAAAGAAGTGCCATTGCTAGACGTAATGTACAACATAGAACATGGAATCTGTTGCTTAGTTCTGGAAATAACAACTTCAAACTTGACGTTGCCAATATCCTCTCCCAGTCGTTACCTCGAAAATGTATTTTATCTTCTGGTCAACTCGCTGCTCTCAGAAAGTTATGGAAAGATAAAAGTATTGTCATCACCAGAGCAGATAAGGATAATGCCACAAAATATAATCAAAAAATGTATATGATTCTCTGAGATCATGCTACCTGCATCCCACTAGATCACAATCCCACAAAAATGAAGTTAAAATTTTTTTAAAAAAAACTTACTTAAAAAACTATCTTCCTGGCTGGTGGGGCTCCCCTATATATATATATATATATATATATATATATATATATATATATACACAGTGATACCTTGGCTAACGAAGATAATTCATTCCGGAATCACATTCGTTAGCCGAAATCTTCTTCAGGCGAAGCATGATTTCCCATAGGTTTCTGTAGAAAATCGTTTAATTCGTTCTGGATGCTGCCTACTATTTAAAGATAAGTTTTATAAAATAGTAAAAAGCACACTATAAAAGGGCAAAAACTCAATTAGATAAGAATAGAATTTACTAATTATAAATTAATCCCCATAGTAGAATTTAGCCAAGTAAAGAATAAATGCTATCACACTTACCTCTCGCATTCACAGCCACATGGAGCGTGCACCGTACTGACACTGGTATGAGGCGTCTTACTTCTTGCTGTCTCGAACGTAAACAACCCATTCGGGTTGGTGGGGCTCCCCTATGTGATGTGGTCAGCGCATTTCTTTGTCACACACACACACACACACACACATACAGATGGAAAAGATAAGCTCCTGGAATGGCCCGACCGTTCATGTTTGCTGCTTTATGTTAGCACACGCATCTACTAAAACATTCGTTAGCTGAAAAATTCATTAGCAGGGTCACTTGTTAGCCGAGATATCACTGTATATATATATATATATAATGTCTATCCATTTTAAAACCTTTATTGAAAATGTAACTTTAAATTAAATAATACAGATATATTGTAAGCTTTGACATAGCCTCACTGTTTACCAATATTCCCTTAAATGACACCTTACATTATTAAAAAAACCTTTTTCCTTCTGATATCTTAGATCTGTTTTCCTTGCCATCAATTCTGGTTATTTTTCTTTGAAGAAGAAAGTTTTCAAACAGGGGGAATAGCTATGGGTTCTTCCTCTCTCACCCCCTCTTGCCAATTTTTACAGGGAAAATTTTGAAAAATGAGCCATAGACTCAGCCCATCTCAAACCTTCTATCTGGCTATGATATGGAGATGATGTGTTCTCTATTTGGCTTCATGACCCAGGCACATTAGACTCTTTCCTTAGATGCCTTAGTAACACGCTTTCTTAATGGTAACCTTTTCTTCACTGTATATAGAAAACCCACTCACACAGGCAGATATATTCACAAACTTTCCCACCACCCCTCTCAATAATATGGCATTATTAAAACTCTAACTAATAGAGCTTATAATCTTTGTTCTAGCATAACCTCTCTTTCAACTGAACTCAACCACATACACAACACCCTTTCCAATGGCCAAAGTGAGCACCATCCCCTACATTCGTGGCACATCAGAAAAAATAGATCTTTAAAAAACGTACAACCTCTACACAGCTTTTAAGCCTCACCAGAAACTTGCTAACCTTATCCGTTCTATCAAAGATCGGCTCCCTCCTCTCTCAGTGCCTGAAGTATATAAAGTACCCTGTTCCTGCGAGTTGGCTTACTTCAGACAGACAGGTGGATCTGTGACTATCCATTTAGGAAGAGCACAAATCATACATCTGTGATCAGTCAATCTGCACGGCCAGATTGACCATAGTCAATCTGGCCGTGCAGACTATGTATTAAATACAACCCACAGGATCTCATGGAAGAAAACCACAACAATCCACCATAGTAAATTTAAAAAGGAAAGACTATTTCTAGAATCTTCAGCAGCACTCAGAAATCAACCAATTTTAAATAAATACGGATGCATAATACCTCCCAAAATTTGGGAAACAATAATTTTCAGAGGTCCCACTTTACATCCTAGGCCATCTACAAATGCTCATAGAGGATGCACCACCTAGATAGGACTTTAGAGTCACCCACATGTTTCATTTAGTATTGTGTTGTCTTTGTGTGTGTTACAAGTATTATTTGTAATCCCTGAAGATGTCTCAGTGACTGACATGAAATATTGGAAGCATTAAAATTAGTTTTTAATCCTTCTAGTGCTGTAAATACGTCATTAAACCTCCAACATGAGGTATATATATGGGGATATTGAGTAAATGTAATGTTAATAAGGCTGTTGGACTTGATGATATTTCACCATGTGTTTTGAAGGAATGTGACATCTCTCTTGGCATATTTATTTTATATTTGTTCGAGTCTTATATTGGGTGAAGTTCTGAAAAGGTGGAAGGAAGAGAAGATGGTATTGCTTCCTCAGAGAGCCATAGAACTTGTAGAACTCACACATCGAATTATAGGCCAATCTGTGTGTCATATATTGTGATTATGTGTTGGAGAGACTAGTCAGAACCAGAATCCAGAATTGGGTTGACAACACTAATATTATCTTTGATAGACAGCACATTTGCTAAATGAATTTGCTAAATGAATGGGGATCACATTTTATTGATGTACTTGTGACAGGTTATTGGATGAGGGAGATGGATACAGTGCTATACGTAGATTTTGTAATAGCTTTTGATAAGTTGAAAGTGAAACCAGACTGGATGGCATTGGATATAACACTAATGCATTGGAATGGAGATTGGCTATATGATAGGTGGCAAGTTGTGTTATTGGGGAGCGATATCCCTGAAGAGGAAAGTCACTATTGGTGTGCCCCAGAGACTGTTTTAATGTCATTGCTGTTTAACCTGTATGTTAATGATATTGGAGAAGACTTGAATGGGGATATTCAATTGTTTGCAGATGATGCAAAGTTGGGAAGAGCTATGAGGAGATGATCAGTTATGGCCTTACAAGAAGACCTGAATAAATTGAGTGAATTGGCATGGGAATGACAGGTCAGTGTTGTTGTGAAATGTCAGGTTTTAAAATTTTGAAAACAAAGATGGGATGTAGAATTTACTCTTGGTGGAGATATATTTTTGGAGGTGGAGGAAATAAGAGATCTTGGAGTGGTGTTGGATAAGGATCTAAAATTTAGAAAATACATTGCCAAAATTGTGAGGCTAACACAATGAATTCTGGCAATGATGGAGTGATGGTCACCTGGTTTTCAAAAGGATGGGGAGATATAGGAAAGGGTCCAGAGGCAATTGACTAAGATAGCTTCTGGTCTCTGGAATGTTGAGTATGAAGAAAGGTTGAGAAGATGCAGTTTACAATCTAGTGGATAGGAGGAAGAAGGGTGATATGATAGAGACATACAAGTTAGCAAGAGGTTGTTATAGAATTAACGTTGAAGAGGTTTTTCATAAACTGGTGAGAGATGAGAAAACAAGAGGTCATCTCTGTAAGCTATATAAGGAGGAAGTGAGAAGCAGGTTTTTTGCATGGAAAGTTGTGAATGATTGGAATGCATTACCTGAGAATGGTGTCTGCAGAGAATTTGAATGTATTTAAGGCGCAGTATGATGAGCTGTGTGTATGACAAACAGACCTCCCATGATGAGGCTTTGACTCCATGGGGGTATTGGGATAATAATAAAATATTACATAGACATGACATCATAAAATAATGGAATAATTATGAGTTGTTAAAATGTCTGCATCAAAATGGAAATTTATGTATATATTTAGTATGTAAAGAAAAATGTATGCAAAATGATCATAACAATCATTACTGAATAAAAGAAAATTCTTTTTAAAAAACCAATTTAAAAAAAAGAAAGAAAGAAATACACAAAATAAGCACAATAATTTGTATAATTTGAGTAATATTTAGCACTAATATCACTATATTTTGTTATATCAGTTTCTTTCTGTATTATTCAGAAAAATGTTCAGTTAGTATATTTGTAAACTACAAAGAAATATTTTTTTCTGACATTATTATGAATGCTTCCCTCTCTTTATACAGATTGTTAATAAAGGTAATCCTACTCATGAAGAAAAACAGCAATTGATAATCAAGTCCCGCACTATGGCTACAGCTGTCACTGAATTGGTCAGTGCTGCTGAAGTACTTAAAGGTGAAATAATTATGTTGAAGCACTTATTATTATTATTTTTTAAATTAAATTACAAAGTAGTTCTTATAAGGAAATTGTAATTTATAGCACAAAAAAAATTGGTTAATCAGTTGTCATTTTTTTTAATTTAAAACATAATAATGAAATATACTTGAGATTACTGGTGAAATCACAGAAGCATGAAGAAAATGATCAATAATGCAAAGTGTACTCATTGTTCACTACAAAGATGAAGTCAAATGATAGTATACATTTTGTATTAAGAATTACTAGGACCCTGAAAGTGTACTTTCAGCTTAAACCAAATTAATTCAAAGATGAAATGTATCTTAATATGTAGACAAGTTCTTTATTGAGTAAGCATAAATTATTAACTGTATTCAGCTTACATGCTGTCTTTTTTGTTTTTCAGTAATCATATAATTAACATACATACATAGTCTTTCCAAATATCTTTCTGCTATAACTATTTTTTTTTTATTGTTGTGTGCACTGTCTCACAGTTAATACCATGTGTTCTAGTTAGAATCTTTCAGCTTAGTGATGTATTATCTTGAAACCACACTTTTATCTTTCTTAAGTAAAAGCCTAAAGTAGATGAGCAGCTGGAACTCAAGAGAGGTGACTAGTATGGTTTAACAATCTGCAACTCATTGTTGCAAGAATTGATTACTTGAAATGACATTTCAATAAAATTTCATAAAATAGCATTACAGCTGAGTCTCATGTCATGGTCTAGTTCTTATCAGTAGGTACCAGTTGATCCACATGTTAAATGCAAGATAGCGTTCACAACAGTCAAGAAATTATTATTGCATAGGGGCACCTCCATGGAATCCTGAGACCCATCCTGGGAGACTATCAACACAATATCTGTCATATCTCTCCTTTTGAAAATAATTTTGACATGTATAATTAAATGAGTTAAAATATCTTTTGTGGAAGTTAAGTTAAGGGGGGGGGGGGGGATGGCTTTGAAAACCAGTACTATGACATACAAATGCTTTACAAAATTGTATTATGAAAATCTGTTGTTCGGTCCAGTGATTTTTATGTTTAGATAAAAGTATTCTAGGAGATAAATTTTTGATGAAATGGTTCAGACCACTCACATTATGCAGTATTCATCAGGAGAAGATGAAATCTGTCTGTTCATATTACAAAAGGTTTTTCACACCGTTTCATTCTATCATCTCATTGTGTTTTTATAGTCAACTTCAGAAATGATCTTAGCAAAAGGTTGACCACCTGAATTCCAGTCATCTCTGGATTTTAGTTGCAATTAGTCTTTTGGTTGTTCAGCTTCTGAAAAAAAAATAAAAATAAAAATATAGCATTGGGCTACATGATATTATCTTTCAGTAGTGATCCTTCCCATTGTGTTTTTACATTATGAGATACTAAGGAAATTGATGTGAAGCCAACATCTTCTGTATACTAGTAGACTAGTCGTGAGGATACTTCATGTGCAAACTTTTATGCTTGGAAAAAGAATTTAAAAAAATATAATTTCTTATTTAGTATAATATACTTTGTAACCAAGCTAAAGAACTTTTTAGGACTTTTATTATTATTATTATTTTACTCTTTCATTTCATTTTCAAGAGAGAATAGCCATCTAACAAGAATATCTCATGGAAATTCCAAATTTATATTTGGTTCCCCACACACACAACTTTTTTTTTTTTTTTTGCAAACTCTGAAGTAATTATTTGTTTATGGAGTAGAATACAAAATGGAGAAAGAGACTCAGAAAATTCAAAGCTGTTGGCCACAGTCTTAAAAAAATTTGTTTGTCTAAAAATGCTAATAAGAAATTGAGAAGTATACATCATGAGTACTAGTAGTCATCAGAAATTGGATAGTCTGGAAATAAGCTGTGATTAATTTTGAAACCCTCCAAAACTGTGAAAAGTCTGTAGATCCACCAAACAGAAATAGCTCCATAATTAATATTGTTGGATTCTGATTATGTAGAGATTAGAGTAATTATTATTTGCTTCAGAATCCAACATGATCTTCCATCACAAAGGCTAGACTTGTAAATATTATTTAATGTAAACAACTTATTTTACAATTTAATATTCATATAAATACTTTAATTTTGTCTAATATCTAATTATTTAATCAAAGATATATGTATTAATAATGAAAAGACTGTATTAAATATTATTAAGCTATTTTAGTTATTACTATGTTAATATTATAAGAACTTCTATTTGATAATTTAACTGCGCATTAATTGAAATATAAATATTCTTTATTTATTCTTGCTTGTGAAAGTTTAACGTTATGCAATACCTCAATTTTATTATATTTTGTTTGGTTGTCATGGAAACGTATGTAAGTGAACGAGCACGTTTTTGGAACAGAATGTGGGGAGAAAGCTGAAAGTTTACTAAAAAGGAATTAGTTAAAGAGATCACGAGAAGAATTTAGGCAGGAAAAATGGATATAAAAAGCAAGGAACGCTGGAAAAGAAAGAGGATTAGAGATTTATAAGAGAGAGATTGGCATTAGGTTGGAATCGGAGCATTCGGGAATCACAGTGAGATAATAGCGAGTCGGCAAGTCACTTAAGCAGCTAAATAAAGTCTACTAGTCGAGAGGCGGTTAGCTAATAAGTTGTAGAATAACAATTATAGCTACAAAAAACAGCTGAGTGACTACTAAATAGACTAGCAACACTTGAGTTGAGATTTAGTTTCAGCGCCGACCTTTCAAGGACATACGGAACCTTGAAGTATAGTCAACTTGAAGTATAGAGAATAAGTAGAGGCTGTAAAAATTGAAGTTTAACGATAGTTGTATTCAGAAGTATAGTGCTTAAAGAATTAACTGAATGCCGGAGGGATGAACAACTGTGCATATAAAACCTAAAGTTAAGGAATTATTGTATTGCTTTATTTCATGAGTGATCGGTAGTACTTTATGCAACAACGTTTGTTTATGTGTATTGTGACCGATGATTAATTCAGTTATTGCTTAGAAGAATTATTTTAATGAGTGTCGTTTACTGTTTAAAGTGTTTACAGTTATAAAAAGTGTATATGTATAAGTAGATGAAGATAGAAGATTATCGGTAAGATTATTCCAACCATTAATATTTCTATACAGAAAAGTGTGTGAGTTTCATCCTAGAATTTCCTTATATTAACAGTAACTATTGCGGAGAATTGGCTAAAGTGTATATTTAAAAGTGTTTGTTGGTGAAGAGGTATTACTGCAATTTTTGTTGTATTTGGAACTTAAGGAACTGTGAGAAGACTGTATTATAGAGACAACAGATTTACCATTGTATGAGTTGAATGATTGAATTTACCTGAGGAGTTAAAATGTTTGTGATATCTTAATTACTGATTTAAACTTAAGTGTAAAATTTGTGATTTTAAAATTAAATGTTTGTTTTTGTTTATCTAAAGTTGTATTTTGCCTGAATCTCTTTTACTGCACCATTCATAAAATATTCGAACCAAAGCGGGTAAATTAAGTAAGTCAAATATACTCGGCCAGTATATATTTAAGGAGAAATAGTTGAAGGTTGATTTTTCTTCAATTCTTGAACTAATTCAGATATAGAGTGGTGCAGTCTTTAAATATAAATTTTCTCTATATTTGAATTAGAAATCAACTAGCAACTATTTTTTTGGTTAAGAACATCATAGTGACTAACATGTCGGATCCAAAGTACAGATTAAAAAGAACCAGGATCCAACAATATGATGCTTGAGCTAAAAAATGAATTTTCCTAAAGGATAGTGTGACAAAAAAAAAAAAGCTTGCTTTTATGTAGCTTCTGTCCCCTGATGATTTCACTTGCAATTACTCTATCTACAAGCAAAATTCTGGCCTGGCAATGAAAAAACTTCTATCACATGCATGCTGGTAAATATCTATATGGAATCATTTGAAGAAAGAGCCATAAACACACTGCAACCAAGATTCTGGAAAAGATACAATAATGATGTGTTTTTGATATGGAGTTATGGTTAGGATACACTCCAGGTCTTAAATCATTTGAACATCCAATATTCAAAAATCATATTCATGGCAGAGTTATAAACCAGTTGTTCTCTTCCCTTTCTGGATGTTAGACCTTCTCAGTATTTACAGAGGTTGAAGATTGCAATAAACAGAAAAACTAACCAACACTAATTAAGTATTTACATGCTCGGTTTCATCATTATCAACCCCAAAAACTAGGCATCATATCAACACTAGGAGCATGAGCCAACATGCTCTCGTTAATGATGAAGAAGAAATCACCAAAGAACTCAAATTTGTTTCAGCCACTTTCCAGAAGAATGGCTATGGAAGGGAGGAAAAAATAAAGAAGAAGAAATGTTACCAGATTTCATATCATCCACAAGCTCATTTTGAAATTAATAGTAGAAAGAGGATATGTCTCTCCCATATATCAGCTCCATTACAACAAGGCTAGCAAAAATTTTCAAGGAACACAAAATCTGAACCACATATTCCTCTAATCAAACTTTCATCACCCAATGTGAAACCACTGCCCCCAAGACCTGAAGTTGGTTGAAAGAATTCCATGTTTTGTCTCTAGAACAGGGTTTCTAGATCATGTGAAAAAAAGAAATAAAAGTCCAAAATTATAAAATTAAATTTAAAAAAAAAAGGGGGGGGATCCTTATCCTACTCAGTGTATCCACGAAAATAAAACTCAACCTTGACCACCTGAATGTAAACCTCAGATTGTTATTCAACCAACAAACACATACATGCTCAACAATACCAAAAAAAAAAAAAAAAAGTACAGAACAGTTTCAAACTGCAGTAATTCTTTTTTAGAATAATGATAGTTACTGTATTTCTGATGTTTTGTTGTGTTTTTGTTGAATCTTTTCTGCTGTGTATATTTGGAACATTTTAAAACAAATAAGAATAATTTACTTGAGGTTTTTGTGTTTCTTTCAGCTTAGTCATATAAAATTCATAAATACTTGAGGATATGTGGTACAATATATAGTAAATCACTGTTATGATTATTTATTGAGATATGGCCTTTCTAAATCAACAGTGTTCTGCTTAACTAGTCACTATCATTTCTTCACTTTCCTCCAAACCATAAGAATAAGAGCAGCAGCTGCTGTCAACACACACATTTACAGTCTAGCTGGAAACTTGCCAAACTAATTTCTCTGCATTCCCTTTCATTCCATTTACCTCACTTCTTTGTAACAGCCTCCTTCACAATGTCTTCCCCAAAGAATATAACTTTTGGCTGTTCTTCATTTCTTCTTAACTTCTTGTCTGCACACAGCACTAATATACTATAGGTCTTGCACCCTTTCATGTGTAGGTTGCATACATGTACATTTAAAAAATAAAAATAAAATAAAAAATTATAAGTTGAGATATTTCCAGAAAAAATTGTAAATATAAAAGTTGATAGTTAATTGATTTCTTCATTATTTTAGAAATAAACTGAAATGAGATTGTTCTCATTGCAGGAATGCAATAACATTATTATTATTATTATTATTATTATTATTATTATTATTTTCGGGCTACTCCAGGGAGTCCTTAGACTCATCGAGGGAGGCCCTAAGCATCATGTCCACACAACTATACGACATTTTCACAGTATCTATCATACCTTTCCTTGAACTCGCTCACTGTCATAGCACCCACAACAGACTCTGGCAGCTTATTCCACTCGTTTACCACTCTAAAAGTAAAGAACCCAGCTCTAACACCACTGCTAACCACACTCTTGCCCATCTTCCATAGGTGTCCCCTAGTTCTCCCACCACCAGTCCTGATCTCAAAAATATCCTCTGAATTAATCTTATAGAATCCTTTTAGCAATTTGAATGTCTCAATCATATCTCCCCTTTTCTGCCTATCAACCAGTTTCTGCAACCCACAAATCTTCAACCTGTTCTCATATGGTTCATTCCATAGACCTGCTATCATCTTAGTCACTCGCCTCTGGATCCTCTCCACCTCCTCCCCATCGAGAAGGAACGGAGATGACCGAATCTGGGCACAGTAGTCAAAATGAGGTCTTATCAAGTCTCGGTACAGAGGTACAATAACTTGCTTGCCTCTGCTCGTCAAGGTATTTTTCAACAACCATGCGAGTTGATGAGCTGATTTAGCTACTTTCGCAATGTGCCCCCTAAACTTCATCTCCCTATCCACCAACACTCCCAAGTCCCTGGCCTCATCAATCTCTTGGAGTACAGTTCCACCCATGTGGTATACTGCTGCTAATCTTTTCACCCCAAAATGCATAACCTTACATTTTGTCACATTAAATTGACATCCATTCTCCTTAGCCCAGAACTCCAATCTATCTAAGTCATCCTGCAAGACTTTGACATCTTCTGCATTCACTATCGCCCTCCCCAACTTTGCATCATCAGCGAACAAATGAACTGTTCCACTTAGATCCTTCCCTATATTGTTAATGAACAGATTAAACAGCAGTGGTCCAAGAACAGAACCCTGCGGCACCCCACTAGTCTCAGGCCGTCTTTTGGACTCCACTCCTGAATAAACCACCCTTTGATATCTCTTCATCAACCACCCACCTATCCATCTCACCAACCCTATATCCATTCCCATATGTTGTAGTTTACAGATTAGAATTCCATGTGGTATCCTGTCAAATGCCTTTGCCAGGTCCAGCAGTATCACTGTAAACCCATTTCCCTTATCCAGTTCAGCCGTCACCTTGTTATAAAACTTGAGCAAGTTACTCAGGCATGATCTACCCTTTACAAAGCCATGCTGTCCCCTGTACAGTATATCATTTTCATCAATCTATTCCTGTATTTTTCTCTTGACTACTTTCTCCAAGACCTTGACAACAACTCCTGATATGCTGATCGGTCGGTAATTTGCAACCATAGTCTTGGATCCTCCTTTATGCAGTGAAACTATTTTCCCCTCTTTTCACTTCGGGACTAAACCAGACCCGAGACTCAGATTAAACAACATGGTCAAGGGCACTGATAATTCCCTAGCCGCTTCACACAAGACCCGTGCCGGTATACCATCCAATCCCACAGATGTATTCACATTAAGGTTCTGTAATAGACTATTCACTTCCACTTCATTCATCACAATTCCCCTATAAACTAATGGCTCCTTCATTTTTTCAATGTCACCACCTGGATGATACACTTTTGCAAAGTGCGCGCTCAGTAACTCAACTGTATCGACTGGTTCAGTGACCTCCTTACCATCGTCATTCCTTAAAATCATTTTGCCATGTACAGTTTTTTTCTTGCTTGCAGCATATTGAAAGAACTGTTTGGGATTCTCTTTTGCTTGCATAGCTAGTTTCCTTTCATAATCGGCTTTTGCTGTTTTTACCACACTCATTACCCTTCTGGCCTGCACTTTATACCGTTCGTGTGCCTGCAAGTCACCCCTTTCTTTAAATTCCCTCCACAGTTGTTTCTTTTTTTGCAGCTCAAGCTTAATGGTGTTATTCATCCATTTAACCCCTACTTGTTTTACTATTCGGACCCTAGGTATACAATCAGCCATAACCACCTGTAAATGCTCCTTGACCACTTCCCATGCTCTATTGACGTCCAGCCCTTGCAGTTGTACATGCCATGGCACTGATCCAAGCAACCTCCTAAGCTTGTCATACTTGCCAGCACGGTAATTCCACATATACCCTGTCTTAATCAAAAATTCCACACCTTTAGCCACCTCCCAGGGTCAAGACCTTATGATCACTCTCACCAATAGGTGGCAACATGGTCATATTCATTACAGTCAAATTGTGAGATGCTATTACCAGGTCAAGCACTCTCACACCCCTAGTATTTTCAATTACATGCTGTCTCAGATAGTTATCCCTTAATAATTGAATAAAATCAATTTCCTTCCTCACATGTGTCCTCTCCTCCTCCCAATCAATGTTACCATAGTTAAAATACCCCATAATAATTACCCTCCTTCCACTCATTTCATCAATTTGTTTATGCATACTATCTCCACCATCTATTCCATCACCTGGTCTATAGCAGCACCCAACTGTATATTTTATTCTGCCAGTCTCAATCTCACACCAAATAGCCTCAAATAACATGATAACAATAGAATAGCAGAATATAAATAATCAAAGCAAAATTGAACTCATCTTTGGAGCACCACTCTTCAGAAAATATTAAAAAAATGGCCATTAGAACCAGAAGACTTTTTGCATTCAAATTTGACAAGATTCTTTCATTCCCTTTCTAGCTTAAAATCAAAGCAACAATTGTATGCTATAAGTTTGGGATGGTAAGAAAACATTTTCCATAATCATCAGTGCAAGAATTGGAGGGAAATTGAAAATGGATGAAAACAGAGAGGACAAAAGTTTTGGTCAGGAACATTAGCAAAAGGTTAGAAACCACAAGTACTATTTCACTATGATGCAAATTTTTTGTATTTGGCTCATTCAAAATAGCTTTTGTTTCTTACCTAATGCTTACTAGCATTAAAATGGCAACCATTTTCAGTACCTTCAATACCTTCCTGAAAAATGACTACAGAAAAACTACTATCAGCAAAATTCTTCACAAGACTCCACTTAAAAATAAACTAAATTACAATAAAACTGTAGCCATCTCATACATTAAAGGGATATCAGACAAATTAAAAAAAATACTACAGAAATACAAACTTATTGCCACCTTTAAACCTCTTTAAAATTAAAAAACTTATTCAACTCATCCAAGGATCCACTTCCTTTTCTAGCCCATCCTGGAGTATACCATATTCATTGCACCTATAATTTGTCCTATTTAGGTGAAACAGGACGCACATTTCTTCTCAGAAAAAAGGAACATAAACAGCACATTGACTGGAAAGGCACCTGTTGTTTACATCAAACCAAAATGTTGTATGAGCGTAAATTTAAGGAGGCCTGTGAAATTCTTAACAATAATGGTGGTCTAAAAATCCCAAGAATATGGATGGCACATATTCTACTCATATAACATTTTGGTCTAGGAGTTAATTATAGTTATGACTGTAAGTAATCTGGGATCTTAATTCTAATATAGCAACACGCATGTTAAATTATGGATTAGGCCACAATTTTTGCTGTATTAAAACTATGGATATGAATTTGTTTTCTGATGATGTTATTAATAGAATATAGCTTTGTAGTTTGATTTTTTTTTCACTAGAGGTCAGGCCAGTAGAATAACGGTTGATCAAATCATTGTCACTTTAGCATATGAAGCATATAATTAATATGAAGGTTGAATTGGCAGGCAATTAAAGTAATTATTCCTAACACCGTCTCCAAAATTTTACTAAAATGAATGCTGATCACCGTCTAACACTTAAGGAAAAAGTTAGCACTCATTCGTTGAATAATCAAATTAATTTCTGACATTAGAGTACTGTCTGCATTCATTAAAATTATTCTTCCACATTCATTCTTTCTTTTACTTGTGGCATAATGATAAAATTCTTTTGGATTGCTTTTAGCCTGTATAGCCTTCATACTCCAATTTAGCTTTCTGCACAATACTAGTTACTTTTCCTGATTTGCACTTCATATATTTCATAACTCCTCTCACTCTTATTCTCATGATATTCCTTCCATATAACCTTCTCATGGATCTCTTACTTAATAATGTTGCACATCCATTTCACTCCCATCCTATTTATTCTTCAAACTCTAGGGATATGTTTACACATACTGCCTCATTTAAACACTTTTTCAAAGATTCCAATGCATTGCTGATATCTTTCCCATTCATTTACTGATACCATAGCACAAAACATAGGCTTCTCCTAAGGTAATCATAATTTCCAACTTTGTAGTTCAGTATATAACCTGTCCAAATTGGAACATCAATATAATTAGTTACTTCCCAGGAAAATTGTCACCAAATAGTGATAAAACAATCATATTCTTAACAAGAGACCCATTCTGATGCTATGAACAAATCTAACACTCTTTGACATTGAGTTCCTTCATTCATGTGCTGCTTGAGAAAGCTGTCTCACAATAACTCAATAAATTGTTTTATTCTTGTCATGAAATTTCTCTTCTATCCGATCAATGTTTGTATAAGTAAAGGCAACCATAACGATCACTCATTTAGTACCCATCAGGAGAAATTGGCGATGCATTTCATCATACCTTGCAATTGAACTGCTAGGTCTGTAGCAACTGTTAATTTTAGCTTAACTAGTGTAGTGAAATATTATATTCCTCTTGTGTTGGATTGTTTTTCAAAGCATAAAAGTTTATTTATATATGCAGATAAAAGAAATATACATTGGTACAGCTGTTTAACTAACATAATAAGTTTAGTTTAATCCTTTATCCAAGTGTGAGCAAACAAAGTTTGTACCTGAAAGTATCTTCAGGACTGGGGTAAGGTAGTGCAACACCAGGCAACTCGTTGCAAAGGTGGAGAAACGAGTTGCCTGGTGTTGCACTACCTTACCCCAGTCCTGAAGATACTTTCAGGTGCAAACTTTGTTTGCTCACACTTGGATAAAGGATTAAACTAAACTTATTATAGTCTAACCAAGTGAAAAATAAACTCTCAACGTTTAACTAACATAATTAGCAAGTCGCCATTTGATAGATGATGCCAACCAACTGTTATCATTAAACATTCAAATAATTTAATCTTTCTACATGTGGAACTTTTATAAAGCAAACATTTTTTAATCTTTGGTCAACATACAAAATGGAAAAAAAAAAGTGATCATTTGGTGTTCATATCTCAGCCTTCATGAATTGGTCTCCTGCTTAAATGAGACCTGTCACTCACACACACACTACTCAAGTTCAGGTTGTCCGATGATAGTTTTGTTAATATATTGCACAATCATACATGCACAGTTTTAAATATGGAAAGTGACATGTAACCCACTTTATCTTATCATTCAGTCTTATATACAGGGTGATAAAAATTAAAGTATCCCTATTTAAGGCCTTGTGGATCACCATCCAGTGATCCAAATGCTGTGAAACTTTGCAGTGGTATACATCATGCATCATACCGAAGCATCTGAGAAAAGTTCCTAAATTTGCCACCAGGGGTGCATTGCAAACATCAAATGGATGGAATTTGCATAGCATGCAACTCTGCAGGTGCCAGGAGGATTTTAAAAAGATGGACATGGGATTTTTCCCTTCATTCTTGTTGTTAATACTGTTCACAGTGGTGGCACTAATCTGTCCCAACGTGCTTTGCATGTGAAGCTGTACCATCTAAACATTTGCAATGCTGTTGCTGCACTGTGAATTTCATCTCCTGAACAAATGTCGATGAAGTCCACTATTTCCATGTGCTCTGCAAATGGAAATGATTAGTCATTTTGAAGAAACCAGATCATTTGGAGTTAGACCTAGCAGAGGTAGCAAACCAATCAGTTCACAACAAGTGAATGAAATTGCTGTTGTAGAGCAGGCCATAAATAACAGTGTTGATTCATGGAATGCACATGCTGTATCCGGATACATGGATGTTCCTTCCACAACTGTCTGGAAAATTCTACATTTCTACCCATTCAAGATAATCCTGATACAGGAGTTGTGCCTGCAGGACTTTGAAAGTCAACTGACATTTGTTTTAACATTCCTTGCTAAAGTGGAATAGGATGCTGCATGGCCAAGAATGATTTTGTGTGTGTGTGTGGGGGGGGGAGATGAGGGTCACTTTCACCTGAACAGACCTGTGAATATCCACAACTGCTGGGTCTGGGCTACACAAAACCCACATGCGATCCAACAAATTCTTTTGCATTTACTGAAAGTTACTGTCTGCTGTGGATTTACAGCTTCATTTATTATTGGATCATTCTTCTTTTAGGACATTCAGTAATTGGGTCCTGTGACCCGCTCAATTACTGCTAAGAAGTATAGGTATTTTGATATGATAAATAATTTTGTTGTGCAACAGCTACAGCAGTGCTTGTGCATGGATTCAGTCATTTTCATGCAGCATGGGACCCCCCCTCAACACATCAGTCAATTTGTACAGGAGGTTCTTTGAGAACATTTCACGGAAGCCACTCTGGCTTCCGTGTAATGTTCTCAAAGAACTCCATGATCAGCCATGCATTTCACACTGCATGGCTGCCTCATTCACCTCATCTGATCCCCCTGTGACTTCTGGTACTGGGGATTTCTCAAAGACAGGATTTATCATGATCATCCTGATAACTTGCCAGCACCTGCATAATATGCACAACATCAGTCCCAACAGCTGCATTCTGCCATTGAACATACTGTGCAAAGGATGTAGTTTGTGGCATACTGGAAGGGCAGCACGTCGAACAGTGCAGCCCGTGAATACATAATAGAAGTGAATAAAAATATGTTATTTATGCTTATGTCACTTTTCTTCTTCTTACACACAGCACCCTTGATGGTGAATTTTGGAACAACTTTTTTTTTTCTTCAGATATCGCTTCCACATGATGAACGATGTATTCCTGCAAAGTTTTGCAGCATTTGAAAAACTGGGTGGCACTCCACAAGGCCTTAATAGGGATACTTTAATTTTGATCACCCTGTATATATATATATATATATACACACACATCATACACTCGAGTCTCTTTTTATGCGGTAGATACGTTCCACAGAAAACTGCATATAAAAAATCGCACAAAAAAGGCCTAACTTACATTGAAAAATCAGGGATACATTCCATAATTTTCTAAAACTGCATAAAACCAAAGCAATGAATTAAAATAAACCTAAAATTGCATAAAAAAAGTTTATGAAAATTGAGGAAAGTAAGAATGATTAAGTTTGTTTTAAAGCTTTATTCATTTAATAAATTTAGTTTAATCCTTTACCCAAGTGTGTGCAAACAAAGTTTGCGCCTGAAAGTATCTTCAGGACTGGGGTAAACTGGTACAACACTGGGCAACTCCTTGCAAAGGTGGAGCAAGCTACCAACACTCCTATCTCAGGATCTCCCATAATGCAAAACAAATCTCCTTGCGGATATGTATAATGTTATGCATTAAGAGAAGGGCCACTACCCAGACTAGTTTCGACCTTTATTGAGGTCTCTTCAGTGGGAGCCAGGCCCAAGTGGAGATACCAAGGCAGAAGCATTAGCAAGGTCATCTCCTCCTATAGGAGCTGCCAAACGATGTGCCACCTTTTTATTAAATTAATCTGGATTTAGAGAAACATGTTGAAAGTTTATTTTCACTCGGTCAGACTATAATAAATTTGGTTTAATCCTTTATCCAAGTGTGTGCAAACAAAGTTTGCACCTGAAAGTATCTTCAGGACTGGCGTAAAGTGGTACAATACCGGACAACTCCTTGCAAAGGTGGAGCAAGCTACCAACACTCCTATCTCAGTATCTCCCATAATACAAAACACATCTCCTTGTGGATATGTATAATGTTATGCATTAAGGGAAGGGCCACTACCCAGACTAGTTTCGACCTTTCCACCTTTGCAAGTTAATTTCAAGGCCAAGCTGCTTTCCAGCAAGCATTTAAAGTTTGTGGTCTTATTTCAGCGATAGCAGATGCAACATGATTTAAGCAGTCCAAAATAAAAAATTTTTTCCAAATGTCAGTTACTGTTAATGATTCATTTTCTAGTTTATTCGATATAAATTGATAAGTGTGCTTAACATAATATTTTTTTAAAAGTAGCAATTATGCCTTGATCTAATGGCTGAATAATGCTTGTTGTATTGGGTGGAAAAAACACTACCTGCACATTTGGATGTTCTAAATGCGGATGACTTGGTGTATTGTCAACAATTAATAAAACTTTAAAATCAAGAGCTTTTTGCTTCATATATGTTTCCACTTCTGGTACAAAGCAATTATTGAACCATTCAGTAAATAAATACAGCAGTTGTTACCCAGGCCTTTGTATTAGTCATCCAATGTACCGGCAGCTGTTTTAAATCTTTGCCTTTTACAGCACGTGGTCTTAGAAATCGATTTACTAGCAGGGGGTTTCAACATTTGATCTCCTGATGCATTGCTACAAAGTAACAACGTTACTCGATCTTTGCTTGCTTTAAACCCACTTGCTTTTTTCTCAGACTTTGCGATGTGAGTTCGACTAGGCATTTTCTTCCAAAACAATCCTGTTTCGTTAGCGTTCAACACTTGATTGAGACAATATCCACCATCTTCAATAATTTTGGCTGCTTCTTCATCTGCTGCTGCAACCTCGCCTGTAATCTTCACGTTATGAAGTGCATTCCTTTTTTTAAAAAACCTGGTTTACCATCCTTTGCTAGCCAAAAATTCTTATCAGTCTGGGAAGCGGAAGTAAGAGCTGTTTCTTTAATTAAATAACCACTTATAGGAATTCCCCTCTGAGTTAATTCTTCAATCCAAATTGCGAGCGCTTGGTCCATGTTTTCTAATAAAGCATCTCTTGAGTACGATGATAATTTGTCACTTAGTTTTGTGCCAGAAATTACAGATTTTCTTATTGCAACTTCAATCTTTTTAATTGCTCTTATAGTAGATTCGCCTAAATTAACATGCTTACCAATCCCAGTAGATCCCTCTCCTTTTGCTAAGTGATCTAAATTTGCAATTTTCATTTCCAAAGAAATTGCTTTTTTCCCCTCCATTGGGCCAAATTAAATCAATTATTAATTAATAATTAATGATCAATTATTAATTAATAATAAAAAATCAGCTAAATTAGCAATTAATTATTAATGAATACATCACAAAATAACCAAGGTGTTCCATGAAAATTTCAGGATTTGTGAAGTGTTTCCGTCGTAGGAAAAATTTGGGAAACACTGGATTACCCTATGATCGGAATGGATTCTCCTTCTGTTGACATGCGCAGAAGTGTCGAAAGGTCTCGTATCTGTGGGCATGCACCACATAACTTCAAATCTGCATAAAAAGAGACCCGAGTGTATATCTATTTATGTAGTTACATTTTCTTGGAAATCTTGTTCCAAATATGTTAGTCTGACTTTCAATGATAATAAATTAAGATTGCTGATTATGTTCGTTATTTTATTTTCTGATCATATGTTTTTTATTTGCATTAGGATCTGATTGGGTTGATCCAGATGATCCAACAGTAATTGCAGAAACAGAATTGCTTGGTGCTGCAAATTCTATCGATGCTGCTGCAAAGAAACTTGCTAGCCTTAAACCTCGGCAAAGCTTTAGGGTAACAGAAATGGTTTATTAGCAACTACTGTACATTATTTTTATACATTAATTGGTGTAATATAGTTGCCAATTGCTTTCCATTTGCAAAAACAAACAGTATTTTTAAATATTGTTGACAATAGGAGGTATTTTCTAGCCTTATTAACTAGTATAGTGCGTTAGCTATCCATTGAAACTCCAAATGAAGAACATATTATCCACATATCTTAACCAGATAAGGTTTGAGAAGGGCTGAGTCAAGAGCTTGTTTTAAAAATATTCTAGAAAAAAATTGGCAAGGGAAGGCGAGAGGGGAGAACCTATAGAAGTATCCTCTATCTGTTTATAAATTTTGTGCTTCCAAGAGAAATATCCAGAATGGATAGCAAAGGAAAACTGCTCAGTAATATCAGGAAGAAAAACTTTCTTTTATAAGTGATAAGGTGTCATTTAAGGGAATATGCTGAACAGTGAGGTGATATCAAAGCTAACCAAAATATCTCTACTATTCAACATTAAATTCTCAATAGAAGGTTTGAAATGGATAGTCTTTTTATATAGGAAGCGGTATGACCAGTGGGAGGGGGATAAGAGAGCTTGTTGACTAGTTATTTTGCTAATTATGTTCAGAACTGAAGGGTTTGAGGGGATTTTTTGTGATTTCAGGAAGCCAGGAAGAAACTATTTTGAGCAGACTTTTCAATTTTTTGATCTGAGATGTGGTGGGATTGTAATCTAAAAGTCTATAGGTGAAGCATTTTCAGAGAATGATATCCATTTTTCTATTGTATTCACTGGTATTAATAATAACACTTCCCTTATCAGCTCTGGTGATGACTATACTAAGAGTGGAAAATATTTCCATTGCATAAAGGAGGTTCTAAGACTGATGTAGCAAATTACCAGTTGATCAGCATATTAGGAGTTGTTGTCAGAGTATTGGAGAAGTTGGTCAAGAGCAAAATAAAGGAATGGATAGATGGAAATGGGATACTGTATGGGAGGCAGCATAGTTTTGTGAAGAGTAGGTCATGCCTCAGTAACTTGCTCATGTTTATAATACAGTGACATCTGAGTTGGATAAAGGTAATGTGTTTACAGTGATACAGCTGGACTTTGCAAAAGCTTTTAGGACACCACATGGAATTCTAATTAGTAAACTGCAGTTCATGGGAATGGATATAGAGTTGGTGAGATGTATAAGAGGGTGGTTGATGGAGAGATATCAGAGAGTAGTTTATTCAGGAGTAGAGTCCAAAAGAAGGCCTATGACTAGTGATGTGCCACAGGGTTCTGTTCTTGGACTGCTGCTGTTTAATTTGTACATTAAAGATATATAGGAAAGGATCTGAGAGGAACTATTCAGTTATTTGGCGATGATGAAAAGTTGGGTAGAGCAATAGTTAATACAGGTGATGTCAAAATTTTGCAGGATGATTTGGACAGATTGGCAACCTGGGCAAAGGAGAATGGATGTCAGTTTAATGTGGCAAAGTGTAAGGTTATGCATTTTGGGGTGAAAAGATTACCAGCTGTATACCACACTGGTGGAACTGTACTCCAGGAAATTGATGAAGCCAGAGACTTGGGAGTGTTAGTGGATATGGAGTTAATGTTTAGGAGGCACATAGCAAAAGTGGTTAAAGTAGCTCATCAGATTACTTTGTTATTGAAGAATACTTTGATGAGCAGAAACAAGTGGGTTATTGTTCCTCTTTATCAAGCCTTGATAAGACCCCCACCTTGACTACTGCATATAGATCTGGGTGCCATGGTTTCTTCTTGATGGGGAGGTAGAGAGGATCCAGAGGCAAGTGACCAAGATGGTAACAGGTCTATGGAATGAACCTTACGAGAACAGGTTGAAGATTTGTGGGATCTACCAAAACTGGTTGATAGGCAGAAAAGGGATGATATGATTGAGACATACAAATTACTGAGGGGTTTTTACAAGATTAATTCAGACGAAATTTTTCAGAACAGGTGTGGTGGTGGGAGAGCTAGGGGCAATCCATGGAAACTGAATAAGAGTGTAGTTAGTAATGGTGTTAGAACTAGTTTTTTTGCTTGGAGAGTAGTGAATGAGTGGAATACGTTGCCAAAGTCTGTTGTGGGTGCCATGATTGTGAATGAGTTTAAAGCAAAGTATGATAGAAACTATACAAATGTTGGATAGTTCTTGACATGATGTTTAGACCCCCCCATTGAGTCTAAGGACTCCTTGGAATTGCCCATAATAATATAATAATAATAATAATACTATCTTTGTTATCCAGTTTCCAGGAAGGCTGTGAGTTGGGGAGATGGTAGATTTCTTTTTAGAGACAAAGATCAAGAAAGAATGATGGTAATGTCAAGCCTAAAGTTGTTAGCTATTTCTGGAACCAAATTATGAATATCACATTTGATTTGAACATTAGGTTTAGTGCTGGTAGTTGATTTAGATCAATGGCCAAATTATGGCTGAGACTAAGGGCACTAATGCATCACTGAGCCTTATTTGACTACATGTTAGCTACTGTATGGAGAGGTTGAACTAAAGGAATAGATTTAGAATCCAGAAGACTGTTGTACCTTTTGATGTGTTTATTTTTAAGAATTCTTTCTGAACAGAGGTTTCTGAAATATCAAAGAGAATAGTACAGAGTTTAGTATTCAGAACAGCTGAGAGCTTCGATTGCAGTGAGATTGATGTCTGTACTGGTAGCAGCAAGGACAGTACATGAGCAACGATCTGTTCCAGTAAAAGACAAAACTGGTAATCTTGTACGTAGGCTGTTCAATAAGTTATAAGACTATATTTATACAGAAAACAGATTACCTTTAATCGTCATCATTTACATGGTCTTTTTCGAAGTAACTACCGTGAGACGTGATGCATTTGTCCCAACGTTTCATCCACTTCTTAAACACATGTGAAAGTCTGTTTTTTAAGAGTTCTTTCAAAACCGTCTCCGTAGCTTTTACACATGCTTTGTTGCTTTCGAAATAGCAGCCTCTTAGTGGTTTCTTGAGCTGAGGAAACAGCCAGAAATCGCATGGTGCGAGATTAGGACTGTATGGAGGGTGTGGTAGGATATCTATATTGTTCTTCTGCAAAACATCCACTACACCACCAGCAATATGTGGTCTTGCATTATCGCGAACAATAAGAAGCCATTCTTCAGCAATGATGCTTCCTTTTTGACGTGCTGTACCATTGTCTGTAAAACATCCACATAGTATGAGCCGCTATAGCCGATCTAGAAGTATTAGCGTTTCCCATATTTTGGGAAGTTTAGTGCAACCATATTTATATAAATTAGGCCGATTTCTGAGAGCAACTGCAGTGGAGCATGGTGGTATTTTTCCAGTTAATTCCATGAACCATGTCTAAAGTGTGGTCTGATTGTCATGACTGCAGATGTATTTTTTTGTGTTTTTCCATGCAGATGTTGGCTTATTTTCCTGTCTGTCCATAGTAGGCCAACTTGCAGGAACAGGGCACTTTATATACTCCAGGCACAGAGAGAGAGGAGGGAGCTAATCTTTAATAGAATATATAAGGATGGCAAGCTTTTGGTGGGGCTTGAAAGTCATGGAGAGGTTGTATTTCTTTAAGAATGGCTATTTTTCAGAAAAAATAGCCAGTCTTAAAGAAATACAATCTCTGCAGGGGTTTTCAAGCCCCAAACACCCATCAATGCAGTAATGTATGTACAACAGATTGTATTGTCCAGGCAGAAATTCCAACCCCAATTTCCAATTTATTCCAAGCCATTGTAGAATCCTGCATGCCAAGCAAGGGGGGGGGGGGGGGAATGTTCATTAATTACTTCATAAAAATTCTGAAATAACTACATAATTCACAACTTCAAATTCTTTAAAACATTTCTGAAATTAAAACTCAGTATAAAAACTGAGAATAAATAAAACTAATTTAGTAATTCATTAACAATGTTACTGACACTGTTAACAAATCCAAAACCCTCAGTTCTGATTTTTCTTTGATTGCATGATGCCCAAGATAGTTTTCCCTGATATTCCAGAAGAATTAACTCTCTCTATTCCTTTTGGCTGATTCTTATTCTTTTCAGTCTGTATTGCCCTTACCCCCCCCCCCCATAATGATCACTCTCTCTGTGAACTGACTGAATTAACTGTCTTTCACCAAGCTGACTGAAGCTTTCTCCCATGTAACCTTAAAAGCCACTACTGATAGCTGAAAAGCTATCAGTAGTACTCCATCCCATTTAACTATCATATTTTTCCAGACTACCAAGGAGTTATTCATGTTCAGTTACCTTTTTTATGCTAGGAATTTGAAGGCAAACTGGTTTTCTCAAGATCACAAATTTCTCTGATGCCTGCTATTCTGATTCTTACACATGGTACCATTAATGTGCCAGTTGTGGATTCAGCATTGACATATCTGTGAATACATACAGTTAATAGAGTAGTGTGGATAAGAAAATGCTTATAATTTTTTCATCTAACCTTCAACATTTTTGATATCATTAAGTTAGTAATTTTATTTATTTTTTGTTTGACTGTTTGTTAAAATCTCTGCCGGAAAGAACTTCAAGAAGATAATATTGATTTCTCTGGCTGTAAGATATGTTTGATATTCTTGGTTGTGTCTAATCTTCAACCAAGAATCAGACATATGCTTGCAGAAAGGGAAAAAACATCAACTGTTTTATGACAGAAAAAAGATTCTTCAGAATACCTTTGTAAAGCAGAGACCATAGAATAGTGTAAAGGGAATTTCTTCTTATTTTAGGAATTGTAGTAATAATTGACCTGATAATTAGATAACAGTTAATAGTTTTTTCAAACTTCCTTTTTTTTATTACACTTGATTTCTAATTAAAATGAATTATGACTGATAAATTTCTTTCTTTTTTTTATTCTTAAAATTCTTTATCTGAAAACAGACTTTTTTTTTGATAACTCTGAACATGAAAGTAATTTAATTTAAATCACTCTAGTATGGATGTGTTAAAAGTGAAGAAGAAACTTACTGGAGCCCCAATAATTAATCTATTCAGTCTGTAGTTTAGAATGCTTTTAGTATTACAAAATAAAATAAATAAATGCTAGAAGATTGCAGAAAATGAAAAGTAATAAATTAATTTCAAAAACCAAATAAATATCCCTTTTGTTAACTGAGTTCTGCATATTGGGATGACCCACTAAAGATTGGTAAAAGATTCTGTAGAATCCATAATGAATAACATTTGACTCTTATGAAAGTTAATGGAAAAGCTCTCAGTCTTATAAGCAGTCATGTAATAGAGTCATAACATGCCTTCTATTATAACCATTTCTTGGCTCCTTGACTTTGCTATAGTGAGAGTTGATTATATCTCAGCTTGTATTGACTAAACACAGTGTTGTCTTGTATTGTTTAAACATTTATTACTTGGTGAATAAATGAAGCTTTATCCAGAATATGAATATCATAGTGAATAAAATAAAAAGTTGTAAACAACAAATAACTTTTTTTTTATTATTATTCACTACAGATGCTACTGTCTGAGATATTCACACTTGAATAAATTAAAAATTTAGTTGCAAAAACTACATGTCAGAAAAATGTAAAATAGAATTATTAAAAAAGTATAGCGATATATATATTTAAAAAAAAAATTATTTATATAAGGTTATTTTTTAAAAGGTATAGTATTTTTGAAATTTACATTACTTCTTTTATTTAAAGTAATTTAGAAAAGTTGCAATATAATAATTTCAAAATAGGCAGCAAAAAAGATGGGGTGCTATATTATTGCACTTGTAATTTATTATTAGTTAGCATCCCCAAAATCACATAGATCTGCATTTATGCATTATAATTTTCTTGCAAAAAATGCCTTCAAGCTTATTATTTGAACAAATAACTCAATGAAGACAACTACCGTGTTTGAATAAAAACTTTACTAAAGTTTTTATTCAAACACGGTAGTTGTCTCCATAATTTTCAAAAATGCATTCGGATCACCGTGTAAGCCTAAAAGAAAGGAAAAAGAATTCAATGAAGAAATTATTCAATGTCTTTGATTTATGGACTCGATTACCATTTTGAGTTAAATTAAAATTACACCCTGTTTTGATCTTTATGTCAATACTTTAAGCTACAGTGTCTAGTAACAATTGGAGGTATCAGGAATAATAATAATAATAATAACCTGTCTATCCTAACCTCTTATGATGAAAAAAATATTATTTTTTTTTTTTTAAAAATAAAAAATTACATCAGCCCAATTCAAAAATTAATTTTTGAAGCCCTGTTATTAGTGCAGTATGACCTTCGCTGTTCTTGCACCAATAAATTATAAACCAACCAACCCTCTTATTATTATTTGTAATTAGTCCTTTCACTTTCTACTGTAACCATTCACATGGCCTAGAGTCCTGTTCTACTAATTATTTGTACTTAGTCTTGTTGATGTGGAAATTGCTGGAGGGGGGAAAACACTTCTTTCACTGTATTGTTGACATTTCATTAATCCTGTAAACTGGTCTAAACCAAAGTAACCAGTTTCTTAGGTAACCTTCAATATCTTAGTTTGAATATCCTTAGTTAGATGATCTTGAATTTGGCATTAATGCAGGTTTATGTTCCAGGCAATCTGAGTAAGTTGTTATCAGGGCCAGGTGCATATTGAATAAATCTTAGAAATTTTAAGGCTACATTCTTGTTTAGATTTGGATGTTTAATAAAAGGCTCTTGTGCTTCTTTAAATTTTCTTCCAAACTATATTCTAGTTGGCTTTAATTGTGCTTTTCCAGTCATTACTATGGAATGTCTCCCAAGCATGACCAGAAAGGCCTGTTTCCCATAGTTTAAATGGATACAGTTTTTTTTTTCTCTCTCTCTCTCTCTTCTTTTCTGATTTATTTCCACTGTGCATCCAGTTTCTCATCTATGTATAGGAGATTCAAGTACATTTCATTTCAAATTTATTGCACAGAAACCAGAGATAATAAACCTGGGGGGGGGGGGGGGGGGGGAGCACAGTAACAACTTACTTTTGCTCTAAGTAAAAGGAGTGGAAAACAGAATTACCATTTATTGGATGAAAAAATTCTTAACAAAAAGAAAGTATCATGGATGGACAAGAAGGAACTTGTTCACATTTGATATGAACATCTGCGGATTGTATTCCTTGGGAGGGGTGGGGGGATATGGGAAGCTGTTTGGGAAGGCAGCAGTAGAAGGGATGAATGAAGAGGAGAAGAAATCTGTTCTACAGGTGTGGAGCTGAACTGTGAAGGAGTGTTGGATAGTTGTTGCATGCATTTAACTGTTCAGTTATTAATGCCATTTCAGATGAATTTTGGTCATGGATCTGAAAATGAGCGAACTGGTTGGAGAGAGGTCATTAATCAGTCTAACTGCTCCTTTCTGTGCTAAATAAGTATTTTTAGGGATGGGAGGGGGGGGATCATAGGGACACCACCCTGTGAGAATTGTATTCAGTGGTTGGATGGAAGGATGATTTGTATAGAATTAAAAACTGCTTAGCATCCAAAAAATTATGTCACATAATTTTTAGATCAAGGTCATGATGACCTTAATATGAAGGTTGAAACATCATGTAATTATTACTCTCCATAATTTACCATACTGAATGGACAACTGCAGATGAGTTATCCACTCTGATGTGCAGGTGCAGAGTTCCCCCGCTTGGAAAGAAACTTGGGTTTTTTCGTCTTACAAAACAGGCAAATCAGCCAGAATACATAAAATTAACAGACATGATACATATTGGCTTCATAGCTTTAGTGTGTTTCAGCAGCAACAATCCCATTCTTGAGGATTTAAATATTCATAATTCAGATTGGGCTCCACTGATCAACCTGAAATATTGAAGTATTTGTTGTTAGTAACAGTCTAACACAAATTGTCATGATCCTCATCATCCTCCAATTCTCTGGACTTTTCGTAACCAACTGCTCTCCTTTCAAATGGAGAGCAGTTGGTTACGAAAAGGTAACTGAGTCCAAAATCTTGTATACATTTTATTTTTATGGAACATGGAGCCATTTTATCTCCTGTTGTTGCATGAGACTGAGAATGTAAAATGTGGTGACTTCCAGGATTTCCACTCCTCCTTTTGATGGTATGCTTATTATTATTTCTGTTCTCTCAACCCAAACATTTGCCTTGACTGAAATAATCTTTGCTGAAATGAGGGCCTTCATCCCACACTCCACCCACAACTCTATCCTTTCCTTGGTCAGATGTACCAAAGTAGTCCAAGGTTAAAATTTACCGTATGTGTTCAAATCAAAAACATTGGATTGGCACTCAAGCAACACTGCAACATCTGTTAAATCCAACTTTTCAAGTCAAATGCAATTTTTTTTTTTTTTTTTTTTTTTTTTTTTTTTTTTTTTTTTTTTTTTTGCATTTGGCCTTCTGGTCCACTGCCAGTGTAATGTTCACTTTCAAAATTTTCAAACCAATTTCCCAACCTCCTCTTCAGTTATGCATACCTCTATTCTTTGTAACAGCTTTCTTCACAGCATTTTCAATGAAACAATATCAGTGCATGGAAAATGGTTAGGGATTGAGTGGGGAAGTATCTGCCCAGAGTCAGGAGAATAAACCAAGTAGGGGTTAAATGGATGAATAGCAATATAAAGAAGAAGCTGGGGGGGGGTATATTTTGGAGGAAATACAAAGAAAAAAGTGATCAGCATGCTCATGAGCAATACAAAGAGCAGGTAAGAAGGGTGACTGGTATGGTAAGGAAGGCTAAATCAGATTATGAAAGAAAATTAGCTAAGCAGGCCAAAGTAAATCCAAAAGAGTTTTTTTTTTTTTTTTTTTTTTTTTTTTTTTTACTATGTAGGGAGTAACAGAAAGAATCATTATGGAAGGATAACTTTAATTAGTGTGAACAGTAGGAAAGTGACATAAGCAGAATAAAGAGTTCAGCCACTAAACGATTCTTGGCAAGGTTATATCATCCTAGTGTAGATTTTGCAGTTGCTGATGTGATAATTGAGGCAGATGAACTGGAGGTGCTCAGCGAATACAGCAGTGAGAGACTGGATAGCATGTCAGCCCACGTGCTATGAGAATGTGCAAGAGAACTCTCAGTGCCTCTGACAAGGTTGTTTGATCTAAGTCTTAGTTCTGGAAAGATTCCAAGGGAGCAGAAAGAGGGTAAGATAGTTCCATTACATACAGGTGGCTTGAAAACAGAAGTAGCAAATTTCAGACCAGTAGTGTTTAGAAAGTGGTGGTTAAAATATTGGAAAAGTTGGTTAAAGGTAAAATTCAGGAATTGATGAATAGGAATATGATATCCCAATGGTGGGCATTGCAGCTTTGTAAAAGGTAGGTCCTGCCTTAGTAATTTATTCACTTTTTATAATAAAGTGACAGTAGAAATGGATAAAGAAAATGGCTGAACTGTGACAGTGCTAGACTTTGCAAAGATGTTTGACTGAATACCATATAGAAAACTGGTACGTAAGTTGGAGCAAACGATAATGCATATGAAGCTGATGGCATGGTTGGGGAGGAGTGGCTGACAGACAGTTACCACAAAATAGTATATGGTGGAATAGAATCAAGCAAATGAGGGTGACTAGTGCAGTGCCTCAGTGTCCTGCACTAGACCTACCAATCTTTAGTTTGTATATTAATGATAGAGTGAATGATTTGAGCAGAATATTCAGTTATGACATAAGTTTCTGTGTTCTAGTAGTTCTGTGGAAAGTTTTTGGTATTGTGACCACAATTTAATATAAATAAGGAGTTTAATGGCGGCTTGTTTGGCAGAGTGGTTAGCATATCTGCTCTCCAGCCAAGAGGCTGTGGGTTCACTTCCCGCTTGGGCATGGATGTTTGTGACTGTCTTCCACCATCATGCATTCATCCATACAAGTGAATAAATACTCTCCCAAGATGGAATGGGTCACCATGTGAGAAGTAGACCCATTCCTCCCACAATGGGAGAGGCCTTTACCCCAGCAGTGAGAAAAAGTTACAGGCTGGGAAAAAAAAGTTTAATAAAAAAATAGGCAATTAAAACCAGACAAGGTCCATGGCAGTTATTATTATTATTATTTTTTTTTTTTTTTTTTTACCATTTACCATTTGTATTCTGGTTTATCAGTTATATTTAACAGTTGTGAAGTTATCAAAAACATCTAATATGTGTAATTAATTGTTAATAGGCTTTTGTTGTATAAACTTTCATGTATAACTACCCCTGATGATGCAAGTCTTACGACATACAAATCCTCTTGGGTTTTAATTGCTTATTTTTTTATTAAACTCCTTATTTATATTATAATGTGGTCTCGATACCGAAAACTTCCTGCAGAATATTCAGTTGTTTGCTGATGATGCAAAATTGAGAAAGACAAAGAATAATGGTTGTCAATTTAATGTTGTAAAATGTAAGGTTATGCACTTTGGAATGAAAAGATTACATACTTCATATCATATTGATGATACTAGATTTCTGTAAATTGACAAGGCTAGAGATTTGTGGGTGATGGTAAACAGACAGCTAAGTTTAAAGGGCATATTATAAAAGTTGGCAAAATAGTCAAAAGGATTATCTTGACTACTGTACACAGATTTGGTCACCTCTGTTTTTGGGGAAAAACACTAATAAAAGACAAAAATGATACCTGGACAGCACCTGTGTCTTTTAAGTAGTGCAAGCTAATGCAACTCTGATGCTTAGAATTGTATTCTCATAGGCTCTCTGGTCAAATTTTCTGCATATATTTAGCTTTGAAATAAGGTTGGATCTCTAATATTTTTCTATTTCTATTTATTTTACATTGCCAAAATAAGGCCAAGTGACTCTTTCTTTGACGATTAAGTAAAATTTTTCCTATAGCCAAAAGAAAAAATTTTAAGTTATAAAAGAGTTATAACAATTATAAAAAATTTTACATAAGTTGCAAAAATTATTACATAGACATACTCCTACTTGCATACATTTACATAAGTAGGAATATATATATATATGTATAATAATTTTAAGATGCTGGTATTTTGCTTGATTTCAGTAAAATATCCAAATCCAAGCTTTTCTTAGCAATAAAAGTAATTTACAGACCTGTTTTACAGTTGACATTAAATCACATGTATTATTTAATTATAAATGCTAATTTGCAGTCTTAAATATTCTAGTGCTATTTACACTATACAAAAATCCAAATAGATGTTGGACGTTTTTCCACTTGGTTATACTATAAATTAAAGATGCCAACAAATTATATACTTGGTTTAATCCTTTATCCAAGTGTAAGCAAACAAAGTTTGCGCCTGAAGTATTTTTAGGACAGGGCAACTCGTCTATAGATTCCAATGACTTCACATCACTTGCTTTAGTATCGCATAATGCAAAGCACATGTCTTATACATGTCCTTAAGAAGATGTGCTTTGCATTATGGGATACTAAGGCAAGTCATGTGAAGTCATTAGTCTCTATATACAAGTTGCCCTCTCCTGAAAATACTTCAGGTGCAAAACTTTGTTTGCTTACACTTGGATAAAGGATTAAACCAAGTATATAATTTCTTGGCATCTTTAATTTATAAAAATCAAAATAAAGATCTCTGTTATATCCCCATGATTTCTCAATTGTCTCAAGTGTTTTTCAACAGGTTACTTCCAAATTAATGTTAACAATCAGGACTGTATCAATTCATCTAGATTTTGGTCTTCCTCTGGGTCTTTTTCTGCTATCGAGGTGCAAAAAAAAAAAAAAAAAAAAAAATTGTTTTGCTTTCCTCTCCCATTTTGTTTAAGTGACCATACCACCTACAATTAACTCTGATCACACACATTCATACATAGCATTATGCATGTCCGCAAGGATATGTGCTTTGCATTATGGGATACTAAGGCAAGGATGTGAAGTCATTAGCTTCTATATTATTGGTGGATTGGGTAGTAGTGATGGAGAGCTGTGGAGTCTTTGGACTCCCTGGAGGTGTCACATAATAATAATAATATACGAGTTGCCCCAGTTCTGAAAATGCGTCAGGTGCAAACTTTATTTGCTTATACTTGGATAAAGGATTAAACCAAGTATATAATTTCTTGATATCTTTAATTTATTCCTGAATCAAGTTTCTTCAGGTCAACTCTAATATCCTCATTTTTAATATGATTTCTACCATTAATGCCATCTGTTCACTCCCCTCATCTTTACCATAACTCTCATATCTTTGGTCTCCAGTCTTCAATCAACTGTTTTTTTTCCCCCAAAAACCCAGCTCTCAGATCCATACGTTAGAATTTATTTGAACACCATCTTCTATACAGTTAGCTTAATGTTTTGACCACCACTTTCTCTAATTTTTTTTCTAACCTGCTATTGTTCTGCACAGAAAATTTTTACGACCTTTACAAAACTTTTTTGTAACATACATAGAAAACAAACAACTCTAAGTCTGCCTGCAGCTATGTGGGAGCATTTCAGTTATTACATAACCATGTAGCTTAGAGGAACATTTATTTTGACCAATTCCTCTCTTATTTAAGCTTGGGTGCTTTTACATTTATGTTGTACTTTAATGGAATAATTTACAGCACAAAGAGAAATAGTTAAACAACAGGTTTAATTGATTTCAATATTTCATCTGGCACAGAGACATCATCAGGAATACAATGTTAAAATTGTAATAACATGCACACAAAAACACACAAGAAACAATAAGTGGAAGAAATGAGATGGAATAAATAAAGACAAAGTCCTATGAAGGCATTCTCTGTGTGCTGTTGGCTAACCTTGGATGTTGGGTCGAAGGTCAAAGAATTAAAGTTTCCCAAATTTTGGGAAGTTTAATACAACCATATTTATTAAGATTAGGCTTCTTTTTTAAGTCTGTCGCAGATTCTAAAAAGAATCCTTCAAGTTTGTATTTACTGCAATGGAGCGTGGTGGTTTTCTTCCATCTGATTCTTCTTCTTCCTATCTTATTCCATATAAATTTATTCAGTTTCTTCTTATAACAGTTTTGCTAATTCTGTTTTCCATTCATGTATAATTTGCTATCTTCACTAAAATATATGCCTAAATAGCTGAAATATTTTAGTTGTACTGTAGGTTAGGATGTAGTTGATGTTTCATATTCCTTCCTATTTTCACAGTCTGACTTTTTTTTATTGCTCTTTTTATACCAAATTTATTACAGAATTTATTCAATTTAGTTAGGGAATCCTGCAGATTTGTGTAAGAGTATAACATCATTTGCAAAGACTAGAGAATAACATTGTTAATTTTTATATAGCTTTAATGTAACTTTTCTTCATAATGTGATTGATATAGATTGTGAATAATAGTGGCAATAATGTGCACCCTTGTCTCACACCTAATTTAATATCAAACCATCCTCCTGTAACATCCTTCAGTTCTAACTGCTGACTTACAACTCAAATATAGACTATTGCTTGATATACTGTATAACTGTAGCGTATTGAACAGCTTTTCTCTTGGCATATGCCTTTTCTAGATTTAAAAAACTTAAACAAGATCCTTGTGATATATCCTTGATTTCCCAACTATTGGTCTTAAAATCTGATCATGAAAACCTCTATTTAACCTGAATCCAGATTGTTCTTTTCTGAGCTTCCCTTCCACAATTTTTCTTAGCCAATTCTCAAGAATACTTGCATAAATTTTACGAAAGAATACTTACTGGGAAATTCCTTTGTGATTCACCTTCAGTTTTATTTTCCTTTTTTTATAGATGGATACTGTGAGATCTCTACTCCAGTCATCTGAAATATGAACCCCAGACAAGGCCTGAATTTTTGTAGTGTTACCAGTGTGAAACTTTTATTTCCATATTTGAACATTTCTGGTTGAATATCATGTACTCCAGCTTTCTTTACACATTTCAGGTTTTTGATGGCTTTTTTTTACCTCAGGTGTTATTGATATTGACTGTTTTCCACCACTGTTCTGTCAATGCTTGTTTTGTTTAAGTCTTTCAAAGTAATTACTCCAGATATCTAGGATATCCTTATCTTCAGTTTTCATGTCACCTTTGTAATCTTCGATTCCTTTTATGGTACTCTTTTCTAATAGCTTCCAGAATATTTTGCCACCTTCATATTTATTTTCTATTTTCTTACCAATGACTTCTTATGACTTTTGTTTATCTAGTTTAAGTGCCTTGCTTTCTTGCATTTTTCTCTGTATTCTCTGTCATGTATATAGCATGAACATAGCATCCATGTTCAACCATAATCAAATTGCCACATATTGTTTCCTATCTTGAACCACAAATTGCATTTCCTTTATCAGTCTTTATGATAAAAAAAATTTTGTATTTTTCTTAAGATGGATACTTAGACTTAAAAAGAATTTGTGTCACTTTAAAATAAAGAACAAAACAGATGTTTTGTCTTATGCAGTGATTGTTCTTATCACTAGTGCAGATTTTTGGACACAATTCTTTGATAACTGGGAATATTCATGCTGTAAAAGAGATCCTCAGGGTAAAAATGAAGCTCTGAGATTCTTTTGTGTATGTTATAGATTGTTTTCAGGCAATAGATAGAGGTCTATGTAATATTCTTTCAGACATGGCCGACTGTGCTTCCTTTTAAAATGGAACAAATTCTTTTTAAGTTTAAGCATCCACTTTCAAATTTGTCTTATCCAGAATGTAAAGCATCACTCTTTCTTAAGAAAAATACAAATTTTATTATAACAAAGGCTGATAAAGAAAAAGCAATTTGTGGCTTTAGATAGGAAAGAATACTATAGGAAATTTACCTTATTGTAATGTGACTGAAATTGTTCTCTTTCTAATAATCTGACGTAACTCATGGACTTCCTAAAATGCACAAAACAAATGTTTCATTACAACCTATCATTTGATTGCATTGGTTCACTGTGTTATAAAATCAAAAACACCTTTCTAATTTATTCTCTCTTTGCAGGTAAAACCATATGCTTTATTAAGAATTGTTTACAATTTAAAGAAGACATCCTCAGAACTTTTTTTACTCTGATGATCTCTTAATCAGCGTAGATATATTGTCTCTTCGTGAATGCTTTTCTAGATGAAACAGTTGCTCCAACAAGACTTTTTCACAAATACTCTTTGTCCTTGATGGCTTTTTTTTACCTCAGGTGTTATTAATATTGACTGTTTTCCACCACTGGTGTGTTTTCTTACTTTATGGGATGATCTGAACAGTGACTTCTTGTTAAAATCCATCTTAGGCCCTACTTATCATATCTCTTTCTTATTCGTATCTTTTATCTTATTCCTTTCATGTTTCAAGATTTCATTACAATAATTAATGCTCTTCAGTCTCAAATACAGTTTACTCTTCAAGTGGAAAATGGTTGTCTCATTTCTTTTTTGGACTTCTTTCTTATTCTTCACCACCCAGATGAGAGCCTACAGTTTTCCGTCTTTCAAGAGAAAACCCACAGTGGACTTTATATCTATGCTCAGTTGTATTGCTATCCTTAAAAAAAATCTGGCATCATTAAGACTCTCATCTATTGGGCTCACTCTTTATACTTTACGGAAGCATTGTTGACACAAGAAATAAATTTTATTAAGGCCACCTTGTGTAACAACTTCACTGAGCCCTTTGTTAACAACGTTATTCTATCATTTGCATCCCAGGAAATTGTCAATCATATTGCAATCCCTTATACCAAGAATATTTCTAAGAATATCACGAAACTTGGTGTAATTTTTTTGTCCAATAAATAAAGTATTTTCCTTTCTTGATTCTTCAAAGGATACGCTTCCACCTCCAGCCTTCATCAATGTTTATCAAACACCCTACACTTGTGAGTTATCTTACGTCAGCCATATTGGCAGGTCTGTAGCTGTTTGTTATGATTGAACACATATGATCCCCCTTATGGAAAATTGTTCTTCTTCATACATCTCATCTATGGCAATAGTGTGTGGGTGTGTGTATATATATAGAATTTGTTTTAAAAATGTTGTTAGGATCTAAAAAATACTTGAGATCATGCTTGTCTGTGTCATTTGAGTAGCTCACACATATTCATTGTTGAATCTTCATTTTGGTTGCTTGTGCTGGCTTAATTTGAATTTTATACTCACAATTACTTGGGTGAAAATTCTGATCAGCTTACATAAGTTCTCCACTGTTAATTATTGTGTGAATCCCTCCATGTTTTACAAGAAAACGACTACACTAGGTGATCCTCAAAAAAATTCTTAACACATCTGGAACAAGTTGGTTTGTTCATTCAGCACTCAACACACGTGCAATTCGTGCTATGCCCTTAAATGTGGAAGTTATTTGCATATAGTTTATGTTTGTTAATGTAGGTTCACATATAATTCATCACAATTCATTTAGTAATCTAAATGTACCAACCAAATATAGATGATTTCTATAATATATCCTAAAACAGTTTCTGTTTATCCTCTCTACACAATTTTGGTTTTGATGGAAGCACACATTACAATTTATTGGATGCCTGCAATTCTTGTTATATGCTGACAAGAAACACGAGACAGATTCTCTTTATCCTGCTTAGAGGCCAAGTACAATATGAAAGAATTTGTCCATTCCTGTCATGAACACATTAAATAATTTATACTTTTATGTTTCCAAGTGTTTTATATATGTGTGTGTATATATATATATATATATATATATATATATATATATATATATATATATAGTGAGTGTCAAGAAACTAGTATTTTTTTGCATATTTTACAGGAATTAGATGAGAATATGAATTTTGATAAAATGATACTTGAAGCAGCTAAATCCATTGCAACAGCCACATCTGCTTTAGTAAAGTCTGCATCGGCTGCACAAAGAGAGTTGGTAGCTGCTGGAAAGGTTAGTTCCTAAATCACATTTATCTGCATTCTATTTTTATTTCAAGGATTTTTTAATGTTACTATCATTACTTTCATGTTTTTATTTTTATTTTATTTATTTTTTTTTTATTATAGGTTGGAGCACATCCCATATATACTTCTGATGATGGTCAGTGGTCTGAAGGCTTGATATCTGCTGTAAGAATTATTCCATATGATGCTTTATTTATATATCATGTAATCTTCCTTTAAAAATTGGCAAATTTGTGTAAACATAAATGAGAAATTGTGATCAAATATAGTGAATTTTATGTTATCTAATTGTTATTAGTTTAAAGATGCATTTTTGATTTAGTTTGACAAACAGATTGATTCACATGTCAGAACATATCTAAGATGTTGAAAAGAAAAATTTTTTTAGGAAACAAAGAGAAATCCCCTATACAGAAAATTTCTCAAATAACAGTCATCTTGGGTGATTATTATAAGTATGAATAAGGAAATGTCTACAAAAATATGGAGATAGTTTATTAAATGAACTTGACTTTACATTTTTCAAGAAATGACAACGTATATTAAAATATTAATTAAAAAACTTTAATCAATATAATCAATACCTTCCAATATTTTGGCAATGTTACATTGTCATCTTCTGGGAACATAAAACTATGATATGTGCATGCAGGCACTAACAACAAGCAAATGAGGCTGAAAAAGGAAACTGCCATTGGTCCTAGAGTCCTAAAAGTGCCCTAGCGAGCTAAATTGGATTGTCTTGGCTGTTGGGCTGATGTTCTTAGGATGCAAATTTCCCAAATTTGGGGCAGTCTCATGCACCCAAATTTATTGAGGTGTGGGAAATTTTTTAGAGCTGAAGCTGATTCTAAAAATAATCTTTCATATTTATATTTCTGCACTGTAGTAAAGTGGCTTTCTTCCACCATATTCTGTGGTGAGTATCTAGTGCATGGTGAAAACAGATGTAGTCCTTTGTGTTCGGATATCCTGATATTAGCCGTCCTGTCTGTTTGGCCATAATAGGACAGTTTACAACTGCAAGGGACCTGGTATACTCCAGGTAGGTCTAGGGGGAAGTGGCTGTTCTTTGGTGAGCAGATAAGGGATGCCAATTTCTTATGTGGTTTGTAATAGTCAGATCATGTTTTTTTTTAGGATTTTTGTTAGCTTTTCAGACATGCCCCGGATATAAGGAATGGTGATAGATTTAGTGTAATCTCTGTTATGAAGGTGGTTAACTGGTTTTAATATTTTCTGGATTTTTGGGGGGGTTGTAGCCAGTGGTGAGCTATAAGGGGTTCGTGCAAGCTCTTTGTTAAATTTTTCTCAAATTTGTGAGCCCCTTGTGCTTCTTGTTTACTTTTTTATTTTTTCATTGAAAAAATTATTTTATTTTATTTTAAACATATTAAGTGACAAACTCATACGGTAACCTAACAAAAATTAATCTATTCGACAGTGCATAGATTATTCTGAACTATTGTTTCAACTCCTCTATAACAAATGCGCCCAAGTTTGAAAATAAAATAACTGCATGCACTATCTTTACCTTCTAGTAGCCAATCGTATGGTAAAAGCAGTAGCCAATCAAATGTTTTATAAAAGATTTCATTCTTATTATATTTTGATAGTTAAAAAATGTTTTTCTTATGTAAGATAAATTAACACAGTTGATATGTTTTTTATCATCAATCACCAAAAAATCGACGAGAATTAAATACGATTGCAAATATTTCATGTTTAAATCATGAAATATTTGATTAAAAATGATAGCCTTTAGAGGTTGATTGTCCTCTCATACTTTTTGATTATTGGAATTTTTACACAAGCTGTATTATTAATAAGTTTATCTGTGAAATACAGCTTTTTTTTTGCTTGACGATGCGAGCCCTTTGTTAAAATTTCTATAGCTAGCCAGTGGTGAGCTATAAGGGGTTCATGCGAGCCCTTTGTTAAATTTTTCTCAAGTTTGCGAGTCCCTTGTTCTTCTTGTTTAATAATCTTGTAGAACTAGAAAATACCACTGCAGAATGCATATATGCTACTATAATTGCTACTTTAAATTCATATGGATTTTCTGATAACTATTTAAAAAATCATCTCATTGCATTTTGTTCTGATAGAGCTAGTGTAATGTTAGGAAACAAATCAGGTGTTGCAATCAAACTTCTACAAAAATTTCCCAACATTGTGATTTAGCAATGTGTAGCTCATCGTTTACACTTAGCATTAGACGATTCAATAGAAAATCATTAAAGAAATAAATCATTTTGAAATATTTATGGATAAATTATATGTTTTTTATCATCAATCACCAAAAAATCGACGAGAATTAAATACGATTGCAAAAGACCTTGGTATCGAAATTTTAAAGATCGGCTGTGTGTTTGGACCACGATGGGCAGCTTGCAGGTTTACAAACAGCCCTTGCTGTGTGGAGAAATTATCCAGTTTTATGCAAGCATTTTGCATCGAACGATAAATATAAAGGCTTTTTAAACCGACTTCTCAGTTTGGAATTTTTAAAAGATTTAGCATTAATGATTGATATCCTACAAGAATTATCATATCTGTCAGAAGCTCTACAAAGTCTCAATATAAGTATTGTAAGGGCTAAGTTAGCCCTTTTTTTTCTTTTTTTTTTGCTCAACGATGCAAGCCCTTTGTTAAAATTTCCATAGCTCACCATGTTGTAGCCATTGGCTAAGAAGGTGTAAAAGATATGGTTAAGTTCAGTAGTAATGGCATTGTTATCTGAACAGATTAATTTGGGGGTGGGGGAGGGTGATTGCTGGTGAATGTCTCTACCTGTGTGAGTTGGTTTTCTGTAAACAGAGAAAGCCAGGGATCCATCAGGTTGGTGTGTAATTAGAGTGTCTAGGAAAGGGAGACTGTTGTTGTTTTCCTTTTCCGAGGTGAACTGGATTCTGGAATGTTGATTATTTAAGTGTGTTAAGAAGTTGTGGAGTGTATCTAGGCCACGTGGCCAAATAGTAAACACACACACATCATCCACATAGCATAGCCAGACAGTGGGTTTTTGTGGGGCTGAGTTTAAGGCTTTTTCTTCAAAAGTCTCCATAAAGAAGTTTGCCAGGGGTGGAGAGAGTGGAGAACCCATGGCTGTCCCCTCTGTTTGTAGAATTTTCCTTGCCAAACAAAATAGCCTGAGTTCATGGTGAACTGAAATAGGGCTGAGATATCAGGAGGAAGTTTGGCTTGGATGAGATCTAAGGTATCTTTGAGTGGGACGTTTGTGAATAAGGAGGAGACATCAAAACTGACCATTATGTCAGTGTGTGTTGGAGTGAGAGGGTCTCTATACTGGCTTTAAAGTGGGCTGAGTTTTTAATGTGTGATGCCAGTATAATATGTGAGCACTTTGGCTAATTTGTATGTGGGGGAATCAATGCCATCCACAATGGGACATAAAGCCACACAAAGGCTTATGGATTTTTGGTAGTCCATATATTCGGGAGAAGGGGGTCTAGAGTTGAAAGGTTTTAATCTGTTAATTAATGCTGTCCAGTTAATGCTGCCTTTTGAACCTAAATTATCTAGGTGGTTTTGGACAGTCTGAATGTTAGTTATTACTATTATTATTACGGGCAACTCCAGGGAGTCATTGGACTCATCGAGGGAGGCCCCAAATCATATTCATCACAATTTGACATTCATACAGTATCTATCATACCTCGCCTTAAACTCATTCACTGTCACAGCATCCACCACAGACTCAGGGAGCGCATTCCACTCATTCACTACTCTAAAAGTAAAGAACCCAGCTCTAACACCTTTACTAACCACACTTTTGCCCAGTTTCCATGGATGTCCCCTAGTCCTCCCAAAACCAGCCCTGTTCTCAAAAATATCTTCTGAATTAATTTTATAGAAACCCTTCAGTAATTTGAATGTCTCAATCATATCCCCCCTCCTCCGCCTATCAACCAATTTTTGCAACCCACAAATCCTCAACCTGTTCTCATACGGTTCATTCCACAGACCTGCTATCATCTTGGTCACTCGCCTCTGGATCCTCTCCACCTCCTCCCCATCAAGAAAAAATCTAGGTGACCAAATCTGAGCACAGTAGTCTAGATGGGGTCTTATCAAGGCTCGATACAGAGGAACAATAACCTGCTTGTCATCGTATTCTTCAGCAACCAAGTGATTTGATGAGCTGTTTTGGTCACTTTTGCAATGTGTCCCCTAAATTTCAATTCCTTATCTACCAACACTCCTAAATCTCGTGCCTCATCAATTTCCTGGAGCACGGTTCCACCAATGCAGTAAACTGCCGCCAATCTTTTCACCCCAAAATGCATAACCTTACATTTTGCCACATTAAACTGACATCCATTCTCCTTAGCCCAGACCTCCAATCTATCCAAATCATCCTGCAAAATTTTGACGTCATCTGCATTCACTATTGCCCTACCCAACTTCGCATCATCCGCAAACAAATGAACTGTTCCTCTCAGATCATTTCCTATATCATTTATGAACAAATTAAACAGCAGTGGTCCAAGAACAGATCCTTGTGGCACACCACTAGTCACAGGCCGTCTTGTGGACTCTACTCCCGAGTAAACCACTCTCTGATATCTCTCCGTCAACCACCCTCCTATCCATCTCACCAACCCTATGTCCATTCCCATATGCTGCAATTTACTGATTAGAATTCCATGTGGAATCCTGTCAAAGGCCTTGGCAAGGTCCAGTAGAATCACCGTAAACCCATTACCCTTATCCAGTTCAGCCGTCACTGTGTTATAATACGTGAGCAAGTTACTGAGGCATGACCTACCCTTCACAAAACCATGCTGTCCCCAATACAGTATCCCATTTTCTTCTATCCAATCTTGTATTTTTCTCTAAGACCTTGACAATGATTCCTGATATGCTAATCGGTCGGTAATTTACTACAGCAGTCTTGGAACCACCTTTATGCAGTGGAACTATTTTCCCCTCTTTCCACCCGCTCGGGACTAACCCAGACCCGAGACTCAAATTAAACAAAATGGTCAAGGGTACTGACAATTCTTTAGCTGCTTCTCGTACAACACGAGCTGGTATACCATCCAATCCCACAGATGTATTGACATTGAGGTTATGCAATAGACTACTCACCTCCACTTCATTAACCACAATTCCCGTATAATCTACTGGTTTATTCGTTTCTGCAATGTCACCACCTGGATGATATACTTTTGCAAAGTGCTCACTCAGTAACTCAACTATCTCAACTGATTCAGTTACCTCCCTACCATCGGCATTCTTTAAAATCAATCTGCCATGTACATTTTTCCTTTTACTTGCTACATATCTAAAAAACTGTTTAGGATTCTCTTTAGCCTGCATGGCCAATGTTCTTTCGTAATCCTTTTTTGCTTTTCTTACCACACTCGTCACCCTTCTGGCCTGTGCTTTATACCGTTCATGTGCCTGCCGGTCACCCTTCTCCTTAAATTCCTTCCATAGTTGTTTCTTTTTTTGCAACTCAAGCTTAATGGTGTTATTCATCCATTTAACCCCTACTTGATTTATTATTCGGACTCTAGGTATACAGTCAGCCATTGCTTCATGCAAGCACTTCTTAACTACCTCCCATGCACTATCAACTTCTAGTCCTTGCAGTTGTACATGCCATGGCACTGAACCAATCAAACTCCTAAGCTTGTCATACTTTCCAGCCCGATAATTCCACATGTACCCTGTCTTAATTGAAAATTCTACACCTTTAGCCACCTCCCAAGTTAAGACCCTATGATCACTCTCACCGATTGGTGGCAATGTGGTCATATTTGTTACAGCCAAATCCTCAGATGTAATTACTAGGTCAAGCACTCTCTGACCCCTAGTATTTTCCATTACATGCTGTCGCAGATAGTTATCCCTTAATAACCGCATAAAATCCAGTTCCTTTCTCCCGTGTGTCCTCTCCTCACTCCAATCAATGTGACCATAGTTGAAATCTCCCATAATAATCACCCTCCTTCCACCCATTTCTTCTATTTGCTTGTGCATACTGTCACCACCATCTTTTCCATCACCTGGTCTATAGCAGCACCCAATTGTATATTTAGTTCTGCTAGCCACAATCTCACACCAAATGGCCTCAAATGTGCTCTTTTCTCTATCCTGCAATTCAACTTCTATTCTCCTTGGCTGGAGCTCATCAGCTATCATCAACAATACTCCTCCCCCCCATTTTATTCTCTCTGTCATTCCTGAACACACTATACCCATCACATTCAATCCCACTAGTTATATCATCTACAGTCAGCCATGTTTCACTAATACCTATAACCTGTGGTCTGGAAGTGCCAACCATGGCCAAAAACTCTTCCTTCTTGTTCCTAATACTCCTAGTATTAGTATATATGAATTTAAGACCCCCATTAGCCCCAACCCTACCTTGATGCCTTATATTAACTATCCCACTCAGATTTGTTGTCCTTATTTGCTCTGGCATATTATATTCATTCTTACATTCAACTGCCTCCATAAGGACTGTATCTCTACTCCCACCCCTTAACAAATCTAGTTTCCCTGAATTTGCACATCCACTACATTCAGCAACACTTTCTCAAGTCTTCTTACACCATAACCATTCAAATGCAAGCCATCCATCTTATATAGATCCTTTCGCCCATCAAACTCACTCCACACATCCACAAATTCCACACCACTCGTCATACATAACCCACGCATAAAGTCATTTGCAATTATAGCCCTCCTTTTAAACATTTCACTGTCATACCGTGGCAAAAGACTAATCATTCTAACTCTCTCACTCTTTTCTTTTGCTACCTCAAACAATTCATTCAGGTCTTCTATCATTTCCATTTTATCTCCTTTCAAATCATTCGTACCTGCCACAACAATCATTTCTTTCACCCTTTCCTTTTGCTCTCTAATAGATGCAGTTACGTCCTTTATGGACGTAACTGCATCTTATTAGTACAAACCATTTGCGTCATTTAGTACAAACCAACCCAAGGTCTGCGAAACAGAGACCTTGGGTTGGTTTGTCCTGCCGAATATTCCAGAGTTATTCTGCACTCATTTCCTGTTATTCTGAAAACATTGTCAAAGATAATTAAAAAAATATGGTGCCATAGTGTTTTCCTGAAATACTCCAATGAAAATAGAAAAGCTTTGTCATCTCTCCATTAATCATTTCTTTTGCATGGTAATTCTGATGTGCTTCTGCTATTGTTATGATCATTTTCAAGGATATACCATAATAACTGAAAAATTTGAACATCCTTTGTCTGTTGAATGAATGAAAGGCTTTTGAGAAATCTATGAAGTTTAAGATTAAAAGAAGGCTTGTCTCTCTTTTTTTTTTTATCTGTTTATCTCTTGCTCCTAAGGCAGTAGATGTGTTCAACACTGCTGTTTCAAGAAATCTGATCGAGTTTTGAGCAGAAAAGGCATTACATATTACATATATGTAGTTCAATTTGATTTAAAATCATTCTGTTACAGATGTTTATTGTGATAGGATGTGTTTTGATTATATAAGACTGTCTAGACTGCTTTTTTGGTGGTGGTGGTGGGGGGGGGGGGGTATTGGTATTATTAAACCTTCTCTCCGTAGTAATAGAATGTTGGATGTACCCAAAGCTGTATTGCAGATATTTAGTAGTTGTTTCCAGAGCTCTTTTCCTTCTTGTTTAATAATCTCTGTCATTATGCCATCCAGTCCAGGTGCTTATCCGTTCTTTTGGGTTTTTAGTGAAGTTTCAAATTCTTGCATTGTATAAAATTATTATGCATAATGAGAAGTTCGTTTTAGATTATTATTTTCAAAGCATATGTGAAGTTCACTGTTGAATTATTCAATAGATTTGCAAAGACGTTTATCAATTTTTGTTTTCGGGTATATTGCCATTTTTACCTTTTATTCTTAGTCTTCTGGACTTCCTTTCTTTGGTGCATAAGGAATTAGCTACCAGGTACATTTCTCTAGTTTTGTACATGTTCTGGTTATAATTCTAATTACTGACAGTCTGTATGAGGAGGTTTTCCTTGTCATTTCAAAAGGCCACGTGTGCTTGATCATTTAGCTGAACATGTAGATTATGTGTCTTCTAATTCCTTTGCTGCTGTTTAATATCATCGTGTTTCTTTATTAATTCTTTCAGTAGTTAGGTCATCAAAACTTCATCTCAAAGGAAATGGGTGACAAAATTTTTTGCTGCTATGTTCATGGATGGATTGTGTAATACAATTCAAGTTCTGGGATAAATTTCAGGCATTGGACCTTCTGTTAGTTTGTTTTGTAAGATGAGTCAGGTCATTCCGGTGATATTTATTTCTTATTATTGTTTTAGGTTTAAAAGCACCGAGGTGAAGTTTTATATGTACACTTGTGGTTAGATTTCTACATGATATTTAATTGTTGGACTACATAACTGACAGTTCTTTACCATTAACTTCTGTGTAGTAAATGTTTGTTTCTTACTTTGTAATCCTAATTTATTGCAATTGTCCTGAAGAAGTATACTGCAACATATATAAAACTTAGGTGAGATTTTTTCACTAATAAAGCAGTTTAAATGTGATTTACATGCTATAAATTACTGAACTGTATCCTAACCATATAAGCCTGCAAAATACAGGATATAGAAATGGTTCTAATTAGAATATCATAATTATTACAAAAAAAAAGTAATTTAATAAACAGTAATTCGTCCACATATATATGCACACACACAACGCATAACAGACATATCAAAGATAATAAGGTGACAAGAAACTTCAATTAGTCTTCTATGCAAGATCTTAATATATTGTCCTCACTCCTCATTTTAAAAAACTTGGTATGACTACAAAATCCTTCGTTTCATCTGGATTACTTGCAGAACAGTTCCCATATGGTATATCTTAGTATACAGTAAATTACATGGTACTCCGATGTTAGAAACTTAGCAATGCAAAAGGTTCACACTCTGAACTGTTTGCATCGATGAGCTAACAGCTGCTAACTCATGTGATCATCCAGTAGCCTTTCATGTTAATGACAGTAAATTGTTAGTATCATTTTGGTCTTCAAAATTATGCTGGTAAATCATGTGAATCATCTAGATGTACTTTACATTATTTTATTTTGTATTTAAGTTTTCAAGAGTTTTACAGACATTTTGAGCTGTTTCTAAATATAACTATTTACTGTAGGCACGTCTTGTAGCTGCAGCTACCCACAGTTTGGTAGAATCAGCAAATTCTCTAGTCCAAGGTCATGCCACTGAAGAAAAATTAATTTCATCAGCTAAACAAGTAGCAAGCTCTACAGCACAATTATTGGTGGCTTGCAAGGTTAAAGCTGATCCTGACTCATTAACAGTGAGAAGGCTTCAGGTAATTTATAATCTTTTGCTATTAAACCAAATGTAAATATGTGTGTGTAATTTATATCTATATCTATATATATATATATATATAAAATGATAAGCCTTTTTATGTCACATTTGTATGTCACATTTTTTGAAATGTTTTGAAACTCAGGGGCTACCCTGAGTGTCGAGTCTTCAAAATTCAAGGATAACCGGCCTACTAGTCCAGAACTAGACACAGAGGGCAAACAAACTGGTCTCGCTGTTCACGAATCAGAAAAAGATGAACCAAAAACAGGAACACGTGTTTTATTGCTGCAAAAAAACACATATTCTATGGCTACCATGGGCCGAAACAGGCCAACTAATAATAAAATTTACAACATAAGGTTACATATCTCAATCACTTTTGCGATTATAATTTGTGGAATTTTTTACTCAAGCCCGGGAGGAGTTCCCCATTTGTCCCCCTCCCTCTAGAGGCCTAGTGGGTATACAGTAATCCCTTGATTAGTGCGTCTCTAAAATTCGATTAGTGCGCTTATATATATATATCTTAAAAATAAATGTCAGCCATAAAAATGTATAGATAGAAAATTTTTTGAATCTAACTATTTTAAAAAATCACTCACCAGAATGAAATAATTTAGTTACCGATTTAAAACATTTTATAAAGTTATTTTTAATGGCATACTACACTACTTTCATGTACACTATGTTCCAAATTTTTACCGCCAAAATTTATGTCGTTTTGCTATAGTAGTTGTAATTGGAATAGATTGCAGTTGGATGTTGTGTGTGCAAGCAGCATGAATGAATTCAAGAACAGGTATGACAGCTGGTGCGAATAGTATGGCCTCCCTTGATGATCTCCTGACTACATGGAGGTCTCTCTTAATAATAATACCTCATTTGCTTTAGAGTTCTGCTCATGACAAGATCATTTTCTAAGAAATGGGCAATAATTAGTGCGATACTTTTACTAAGAACGGATTACCTCTTTACTGAAAATTTTTAAGTATGTTTTTATGTTTAACAACAGGTTACCTTTGTTGCTGAAAGTTTTGATGCTGCAGTTACAAAATATCTTATTTTGTTTGCATTTTTCATAACAGTTCTTATAGTAAACATTGCTAAATTTAAAAAGGCACCTATATTAATTTGACATTCATGTTTCTAAATGACTCAACACATACAATTTTATATGCAGAGAAATTCTTTTTCATTTTCACAATATTTTCTTTACTTTCCTTTATGCTTACATGGTGATCAGAATACACCTTCAAAAATTATGGAAACAACTACCATGCTTAAGTAAAACTTCAGTTTAATATAAACCAAAATAATCAATCGAACTTTTGACCTTCACATTAAGGTTATCATCTGGAATATACACATATATAGAAAGAAACAAGCTGCACTACAATCTACACGGTATGCTGAAGTTACATTGATTTAAGCAACCATTAAAACTACTAGCTAGACCTCTGGTGGGGGAAAAAAACAACCTTACTACATCAAAGCTAAAGTCCTGTTATCATCAGTTATGTTACAAAATTAAATGAAATTAAGCTAGAGAGCAACCATGTTCATACAAAAATTTTTACTTATATAAATTGGAACAAACCAGTATGGATGGTGGCCAATAAAAGCTGAAAAATTGCTTAGAGTCAGGGTTTGCTGGAAAACTTGAATTAAGTGAGCTGAATGTGTACCATCCGAATTCTTGGGATTTTTATGCCCATTATTAAGATTGGGTCGGTTAATCAAGATTTCACAGGCATCTTTAAATTTCCGTTCGTACCAGGTTTTTGTATGATGTAAGGGAACAAGTACTTTTCCAATGAATTTGATGTAAGGTGTTAAGCGCATGATCTGAGAGGCCTGCTTCGCCAAGTGTTAAATTTAATGTGTCATTTTTTTTTGGGGGGGGGGGATCCTTAGAGGAGTTGAATGAGTTTTTTTCAGTTTTATAGGTGGTTTAAAAGTGGCATTAAGATTATAATGGTGTAGAATTGTATTAATTTTTTCTGATAACCCTTTAATATATGGAATAACTATGGTTTTACTGTAATCTATATTATTTTTTGATGAAGTTAGATGAAGAATTTAATAGTATTTTTGCTATAGCCACTACTTATAAATTTATTGCTAATAATTTGTAACATGAGTGCATACAATTTACTATTGAAATTGTAAATCAGAAATCGCTTCCTTTCCTGGATAAACTGGTCGCACATCTTTCCTCAAGGCAGTCTTTCCATCACCGTTTACTGCAAGCCTACACATACTAGCCAATATATACATGCTAACTCATATCATTTAATGACTTGGAGTCATTAACACTCTCAAAAACAGAGCTATAACAATTTGCTCTAATGAACAAGCTCTTACACACAAGAATTACAAACTATTAGCTATAGTTTGTAATTTATACATCTATACATTTATAAATAATGGCTATAGCAAAAATACTATTAATAAAATTCTTCATAAAATTTCATCAAAAAATAATATAGATTACAGTAAAAGCATAGCTATCTCATAATTAAAGGGTTATCAGAAAAAAATTAATAGAATTCTACACCATTATAATCTTAATGCCACTTTTAAACTATTTATAAAACTAAAAAAAAACACATTCAACCCCATCTAAGGATCCTTCCCCCCCCATTGGCTCATCTATTGCACTTGTAACTTATCTTACTAATCAGCTAACTTATATTTCATTTGAGAAATCATTTTATTAATCAGAAATGAAATTCCTAAAGTTTCTCATGCAAAAGAGCTTGTGAAATATTATATGCATGATACACCAAGGGTTTAAGAGTGCCTGACTTTTGACAAGGGATGATGGGATTTTCATAGATCTATTTTCCTGTTCTGCAATTCTTTTTTTATAGTGAAAACTCCTACCCAGCTATTTTAGGGTAAGTAAATAAGTCTAGGAAAGATATTATTGATTTCTAACAGACTGAATTTAATTCTTTGATGGAGTAAGTCAATTCTTTGAATATCACATGTCAGTAACAAAAAGTGAAAAGGGAAGTAGTGGTGTAGCATGTCACTCAGAGACATTTATTTATATGTCTCTATGAGCATATAAGTTCACAATTTCACTAATGATTATAACACTGATATTATTTTGATACTTTAATATTTCATAAGTATTTTACTTTAAGACTGTGATTGAGGATGTTGATTTTCAAATCTTATTACTTGACATTGTTTCAAAAATTGATATTCATGCCAATGATGCATATGGGAAAAATTACAGGCAAGGATTCCTTATTTAGTTAGTTTGATATGAGGTATTTTGTGCAATATATTGTGTGCTCAATATACACATTACCAAGAGCAAATAAGTTATACTATGAAAGTGAAAAGCAGGTATGTCAGAAATGTTTCATGAGTAAGTGAAAAAAAAAAGTGTCAAAGGCAGGAAAACTAATACTGTACTTGGTCTCCCTCCAAGCATGAACTGTAAAAATAAGTGAATGTAGGATTTGATGCTAGCTGATTGGGAAACCTCCAGATTTTTTACTAACTGGTTCAGTCCCATGCACTAACCAGCAGTTGGTCTGTGGAATCATTTTACCACTGTATTCTTGGATAGTAGAGGGGGCCCTGATATCTTTCTCATTGGATGATGGCAGAGAAAAATTGACAGAAATCAGAACCCTTGCTCTAGTGACTAACATGGTTGCAGCCACTTCGGGTCTCTAATAAGCAATGTTGTAGTATTTCACCATGCAGTGAAAGACATCTGCCACCTAGAGGCCTAGTGGGTATACAGTAATCCTTTGATTAGTGTGCCTATATATATCTTAAAAATAAATGTTAGATTTAAAAAATTTTCTATCTATACATTTTTATGGCTAACTATTCACCATAAAAATATTCGCCAGAGCCCTATTTGTGTGAAATAGATGGCATATCAGACTGTGGATTAAAGACTATGCACCCCCCTCCGACCAAGATGTTTAATTTGATCCTCAGTTCTTTCTCTCAGAACTATTTCACCTTCTTTCCACTAAGAGTGGAAAGAAGGCGAAATAGTTCCACTGCATAAAGGAGACTCCAAAATGGAAGTAGAAAATTGGAAGCAGGAGTGGTGTTTAAGATATTGGAGAAGTCAGGAAAAGACAGAATTCAGGGCTGGGTAGACATGAATATGATTTTGTGAAGAGTCGGTCTTTCCTTAGTGGGTTACTTACTTTTTATAATGTGGCAATTGAACTGGATAAAGGAATGGCCATTCAGTGATACTGCTGGACTATGCAGAAGCATTTGACAGGATTCCAAGTGAAACTCTGTTGCCTAAATTGGAGCTTGTGATTTTGATAAGAGGATGGCTGATGAAGATATCAAAGAGTGGCATGTGTGTGTGTGGCAGGAGTCAAGTCAGAGAGAGATACAGAGAGAAAGCAAATGACTAATAGAATTCTGCAAGGCTCATTACTTGGTCCTCTGTTGTTTAATTCCTATATATATCGGTGATAGAGGAAATGATTCAAGGAGAAATATTCAGTTGTTTGCTAATGGAAAGGTAGAAAGAGTGATAGTCGATGATGACGTAGAGATCATGCAGGATGACAGATAGATAGATTGGCAGTATGGGCAAAAGTAAATGACTACCAGTTTAACACGGCCAAGTCACTATACTAAGGTCAGTGCACTTTGCAATGAAGAGTACATAAGCCATGTACTATATGGCCTGCCTGGCTGGCCGGCCGGCCGCGTGGTTAGCGTATCCACTCCCCAGTCAAAAGGCTGCGAGTTCAAATCCCGCCATGGGCATGGCTGTTTGTGATTGTCTGTGGAAATACTAGTGGTGGTGGTTGGCGATTAGATGGTGTTGGTGTAGTTGCAGTCAGGTGGTGGAGACAGAGTTGTAGAGTAGATGCCCTCTCTCAATTAGTCTTTGAACTCCCTGGAGGTGACAAATAATAATATTGATGAACCTGAAATGCAGGAAATTGAAGCCAGAGATTTGGAGATAATTGTCGACAGGGATTAAAGTTTAGAGGACATATTGCAAAGGTGGACAAAACAGCATGAGGTTACATAGCTGTTGAAGAACACACCAGCAAGCAGGGATAACAAAGTTATTATCCCTTTATAACTTTTTAATAGGACTACTGCATGCAGGTCTGTTCACATGTCCATGGTGATGAGGAAGAGGAAGGTGAGTTATCAAGATTGTAGGTGGTCTATGGAATGCTCCTTATGAGGATTTAAGGTCAGTGGCCTTCAAAAACTAGCCAATAGATGAATAAAATGGGACTTGATAGAGACATGTAAGTTATTAAAGGGATTTTATAGGATTAACACTGAAGACTTTTTTTCCAGTACATGACAGAAGACAGAATACTAGGGATCACACCTGGAAATTGTGTTAAGTCCATATTTTTTGCTTAGAGAGTGGGGAATGAATTTTAGCAGAGATAGATATTGTGTGAACAATAGTTAGAATGAGTCTCTCTTGATGAGTCTTTGACTCCATGGAGATGTCTGAGAAACAATAATAGATGAGTGCTCTGAGAGTGGTCATCCAGAACTCAACTTTTATACTTTCATCTACTCCAGCTGCCTTTCCATGTTTCAGGCTTTTGATAGCTCTTTCTACTTCAAGTACTGATATTTACTCCTGAAGAAAAATAAAACAAAGCCTTATTATTTAAGTAATATTGCAACCATCATCATAATGTTTTAAGCCAATAACAGTACAGTTTGGTCAGCTAAATCCCAGATTGCTAGTCCTTCCTCATTTGTTCAATGTCCAGGTAGATATCCATTATAACAAGGCGAGGATCTGACATTAGGTCAGATCAATAAAGGTCGAAACCAGTCTAGGTAGTGGCCCTTCCCATGTCTGTAAGGATATGTGTGTGTGTTGCATTATGGGATACTTAGGCAATTGATGTAAAGTGATTAGCCTCTTTCACCATAGACTGCAAAATTTTAATTCAGGCAGGGAGGACAACAAACACCAAGAGGGAGTAGCACTTATATTAAAACCAAAGGCTCAAAACTCTATTGCTATACAATCCTATCTCACCTAAGATAATTAAAGCAAGATTTAAAACATCAATTGGATCACTGACTATTATTCAAGTATATTCACCAACTTCAACATCACTAGAAGAAGAAGACATTAAGGAGTTCTATACAGATCTGCAAAAAGCAGTACAGCAGACATCAAGTCAAGATCTCCCAATTGTAATAGAGAACTTAATCGCAAAAGTAGGCAAAGACTGGGATACCTGGCCAAGAAATCAGACAGTTTGGGTATGGAGAAAGCAACGAACATGGCAAAAGACTGCTAAACTTCTGCTGTACTAGCAATAACCAACACTCTCTTTAAAACAACCAAAATCCCAAAGAAAATGGACATGAATATCACCAGACAGCCAAACTAAGAATATGATCAACTATATTATTGTAAACCAAAGATGGAACTCAAGTATCCTAAATTGCAGGTCCTTTGCTGCAGACTGTGCATCAGACCATAAGCTGGTACTAGCAAACCTAACAATAAAGTTAACATCTGAAAGGACTTTTAGAGTGAAAAGGAGACTGAATGTAAATAAACTACAAGACAATAATATTCTAAGAAAATATCAACTAGAACTAGATAAAAACCTGAAGGAACTACCAAAACAGAATATAAGCATTGAAGAACACTGGTGCAAATTAAAGGAAATAATATTAAAATCAGCAGAAAATACAATAGGTTACACAGAAAGAGAAAGTAAAAAGGTTAAGTGACCAAAGGAAAAACAGGACTATATAATAGATTAACCAGAGAAATTAGAAAATTAGTTAAAAGAGACAAGAATAACTGGTTCGAAGAAAAATGCAGAATGGCAGAGAAGCTATCAAAAGAAAATAATCTCCAAGGATTATATAAACAAATAGATCAAATAGTAAGACTTGGACAACAAAAATGATAATGATCAAAAACAAAGAGGGACAACTCATTGAAAGTAAAACAGAAATAATGGCCAGATGGGAATAATACTTTAGAGACTTATATAATAAAGACAGCTCCCAGGATATTTTTATTCCTGGCACTGAAATGGAAGAAGAAACAAATATCTTTACCAAACAAACAATAGTACAGCATAGATTAACTTAAAACTAGAAAAGCACCTGGTATTGATCATATGCATGCAGAATTCTTAAAAGCAGGAAAGGAACAACTTCTGGAACCATTAAAAACATTATTTGAAAGTATCTAGAAAAATGAAGCAATTATAACTGATTGGACCAAATCAGTTATAACTGCTATATACAGAAAAGGAGATAAAACAGAATGCAATAATTACAGAGGCATTAGCCTCCTCAGTATTCCAAGTAAGTTTTTTATAAAAGTACTCCAAAAACAAATGAAGCCATATATATATAACTAGAATTAGGAGAAGAACAAGCAGGTTTCAGAGCAGGACGAAGCACAATTGGTCAATTATTCACCTTAAGACAGCTAATAGAAAAGACTAAGAGTACAACCAAAGTTGCTATATACATTTCATAAACATAGACTTTCGTCAGGCATTTGATTCAATCCGTAGAAGAAAACAATGGAAACTATGAAAGAATTTGGAATTTCCAACAAAACTATAAGAATAATAAAGAATCTATACAAGAAATCTAAATGTACAGTACGAGTGGAGGACACCTTAACCATTTGGTTCTGCGCAGAGACTGGAGTAAGATAGGGATGCAGTCTGTCACTGGACCTGTTCAATCTTACACTGGAAGAAGCAACCAGTAGGGCCTTAAAGAAAACTCTGGAATCAAAATATATGGGAAAAATATAACAAACTTAAAATTTGCAGACAACATTGCATTACTTGCAAGCACGCAAGATCTACAATGAATTTCTGATAAAATAAAGGAAGAATGTATGAAATTTGGATTAAACTTAAATATATACAAAACAAAAATTATGCAAATAGGAAAAAGAAACACCAATCTGAAAATTGAAATTGATAGTAAGAATCTAGAGCAGGTAGAAAACTTCACCTACCTTGGAGAAGTAATGGAATACAACGGTCAAATTGCAAAAGATATAAACAGACAAATTAGCCAAGCATCCCAAACTTGGAAGTCAAGAGACATCGAACAAGTAACAAAAGTAAGAATCTATGAGACAATGGTTCTCCCAATACTTCTCTATGGAAGTGAATGTTGGGATCTCAAAAAAACTGAAGAGAAAAAATTATTAACTACTGAAATTGGTTGGCTAAGAAGATTACTTGGAGTATCTCTGTTGGATAGACAAAGAAATGAAGACATAAGAAAACAACAATAAATACATCATCATCATGAAATTCCTGCCATTTACCCTCAAGGGGGTGTACAGGATATGACAGTACTACATGAAAAAAATTACATCATTACTAACTTCCTATCTACAATTTTCCTCCAAATCAATCTGTTACTTGTCAAGACTCCAACATTATCAGATCTTATATTTCTATCGTCTAAGGCACTTTGTACTGTATCAATCCACCTATATCTTGGTCTTCCTCTGGGTCGTTTTGCTGCCAACCTGGCAGAGAACACTTGTTTTGCTAATCTTTCTTCGACCATTCTGTTTAAGTGACCATACCACCTGAGATTAGCTCTGCTAACACATTCCTGGATGCTGACAAACTCAAGTTCTTTCCTAATATCCTCGTTTTTAATATAATATTGGCATTGATGCCATCTGTTCATGCCTATAATCTTTCTCAGGACTCTCGTCTTTGTTCAAGTGTTTTACTTCTGACCCAGCTCTCAGATCCATAAGTTAAAACTGGTTTGAACACTGTCTTGTATACAGCGAATTTAGTGTTGCGACTAATTTCTCTCTTATTCCATATGAATTTATTCAATTGACTTCCCACCATACCAGCTTTGCTGATTCTGTTGTCTATTTCTATATTTAATTTACCATCTTCACTAAAAATCGTGCCTAAGTAGCTGAAATGTTTTACTTGTTCCACAGGTTCCCCATTCAAAACACAGTTGACATTTTCAATGATTCTGCCTATTTTCATTGCAGACCTTCATACCATATCTATTACAACAGTTATTCAATTTAGTCAGAAAATCTTGCAGACTTGTAGCTGATTTATTTAGAAGTATAACATCATCCGCATAAAGCAAAGAGCTGACATTAGCATCTCCAATTTTGATATCATGTTTAATACCACTTTCCTTCATAATGTGATCCATATAGATAATGAATAACAGAGGGGATAATTGTGCATCCTTGTCTCACACAAGATTTAACATTAAACCATCTTCCTGTACTTCCTTCAATTCTAACTGCTGATTTAAACTCAAATAAAGACTAAGTGTTGCTTGATATAATGCCCCATTGACACCATATAACTGTAGCATATTGAATAGCTTCTCTGTTGGCACCTTGTCATATGCCTTTTCCAAATCGACAAAACTTAAATACAGATCTTTGTTATATTCCCAAGATCTGTGCAAGCATACTTTCTCAAGTATACTTGCATAGATCTTGCCAGGAACACTCAGTTGAGAAATACCTCTGTAATTCTCACATGCAGTTTTATTTCCCTTTTTATATATGAGTACTATCAGAGCTCTACTCCAATCATCGGGAATTCGTTCCTCTGTCCAGGCTTTCTGAATTATGCAGTGCAGCCACTGTAAGACTTTCATACCACCATACTTCAGCATTTCTGTTCGAATATCATCTACTCCTGCTGTCTTTCCACATTTCAAGCCTTTGATGGTTTTTTCTACTTGAAGTATGGATATGTATTCCTGACTACATGCTTGGTCAGTGTTTTTTTACCACTGTGCTGTCATTACTGCTTGTTTCATTTAGCAGTTTTTCAAAGTAATTACTCCATACTTCAAGGATATCTTTTTCTCCTGTTTTCATGTCACCTTTATCATCTCTAACTCCTTTTACAGCACTCTTTCCTGCATTCCTAAGTACCAAGTAGATGGTGTGTTTGTGGTGGATGCCCAGTGAACATCTCTTATCAGAATAGGTAACCCCAACTATGAAAGTCACCACACACTGTGGTGTCCATGGACTGGTGGAATGTATATATATCCCCTCCTTATCCTCTCCATCAGACTGCACTCCTTCAACAGGTCTTTGTACTAACAGTGACCGTAGTCATTCTCTCTCTCTGTCTGTACCCTTTCCAATATGTCTTCGTTCTTTACCAAGTGACCAAATCTGTGGACCGTAATGAATATTTGGCCTCATAAAATCATTATACAGTGGAATCATAACATCCTTCTACATGTGTCCTCATATGTCATTGGCAGAACCTGCTGTACTCTTGCATTTTTGCAGTGTGTCCCTGAAATTTCAGATCCTTGTCCACCATTACCCACAGATCTCTCGTCTAATATCCCTTTACAACCAATTGCATAATCTGCATTCCATCAGTGCTAGCAAAATTTTTAAACCTTACATTTTGCAATATTAAATTTGGCAGCCTTTCATTTGTCCATTCAGTCAGTCTATTCAAAGTTCTCTTGCAAAGCTCTATATGCATCTACAGTTTTTCCAACTTTGCATCATCTGCAAACAACTGCATATCACTATTCACTCCTCCATTATTAGCATATAAGCTAAACAACACTGCCCCAAAACAGACCCTTGGGACACACTGCTAGTGACTTTCCTTTTCAGAGATATTGCTCCTCCATATACAAATTGCTGATACCTATTAGACAACCAAATTCCAATCCATCACACTAACTTGCTGTTCCATACATGGATTAATCCTCTCAATGTCTACCATTGAGAAGTTTTCTCAAAGCTATGGTGTCTGTTGCTTCTTTCCAAGCAGTGTATGGTTATTCATATAATACCTGTCATCTCTCTCCTTTAAGTGATTCACTGCAAAGCACTCCCAGTGACTCTGGCAATCCATTCCACTTATCACCACTCTAAGCAAAAAAATCAAATTCTCACAATCTTGCTAACCATATTCCCAGGGAAACGTAAAAGATTTAATATTTTTTATGTTTAAAAAGTAAAATACAAAGGATGTGATTACAAATCGTGAATGTACTAATTCACCTGTATTAATTCTCAACCTCCATGGGTCTCTCCACCTTCCATAAAATGAAAAATTCCATCTGCTAGTATCCTGCGTGACCCTTTCAGCAGTTTGTTAGTCTATTAAATTTTTTGATTTTAGCATGTGGGAAACTTGAAGTAGTAACACGCCCATCAGTCGTGCATTTTAGAATTGAATCTTCGTTACCACATAATATCCTTTTAATAATTGATTTTACCTAGTTTAGTGCTTAATTTGTTTCTGATATTTCTTTTCCATGGGGTATTCTTGGTTTTCTCCCTCAAAATAAAAAATAAAAAAAAATAGCACCTCTTGAAGTGGAATTACGTTTACTCCAATATACAACAGAAAGCAAAAGTCACATAGTACATACTGTTTATCACCCTAGATGGATCTTATGTTTCCTGGTGGAAAGGGAAGTGCTTTTAAATAACAATACACATTTTGATATTTATATCAAGATATCTTCCTTCATTTAGGTAGTTAATGTTTTTAACTTTTTTTTCTAAAGTGAATTCTGACATTAAGATGTACAAATGCATCTCCTATGCAGAAAACAATGTGATGAATACAATTAAGTTTTCATTTTGCTGTTTTTGCAATTCTTCTTTTTCTCTTTTATGTGCTTTTTAGGAAGCTGGTAATGCAGTGAAACGTGCAACAGATAATCTTGTAAAAGCTGCAAAACAAGCAATTGAACACGATGAACAGCGCAGCTTAATTATCAATAAACGCATGGTTGGAGGAATTGCTCAAGAAATTGTAGCCCGTGAAGAAATTTTACGCAAGGAGAGAGAGCTGGAAGAAGCTCGTGAAAAGCTTGCTGCTATTAGAAAAGCCAAATATGGTAATAGGTCCCCCGATGAATATCAGGGTTATGGTTCACCCTAAAAATTTTCCATCATTGTGCCTTATACTGCTCACCTCTTTGTACATCTCATTTGTGGCTAACATAGTCTTGATGTTTTTTTAATTATGTGAAGCATGGAAGTGCTTTTATTATGTATATTTTCGGGAAGCCAAACTAACTTTTATTTTACATTGTAAAGTAATTAATGAAGAGAGGAAAGTATTTTTACATGTGAAAATTGTTGAAATTAAGCCAGTGCATGGCTTAATTTACAAAAAAAAAAGAGAGAGAGAGAGAAGAAAGGAAAGAAAAGATGAACACTGTAAAGGAAATGTGGTCACAGGATATTACTGTAAAAAAAAAGTCTGCTGTTAAATTTATACTTCTATCTTTGTTAAAGATGACTATATAATATATATACACAAAGTTACGTACATGCATTAATATACTTATTGTTGTCCATAGTATTCATGAATAAGAATTGTAAAACATATTGCTCATTTGTAACAAAAAAAAAAAAAAAAGACTAAAGAGTTATTTTTAAAAGTGCCATGTTTTTTATACTGCTTTCTTTGAAAATATAGATGACAAAAGAATTGTTTCTTTGCAGTAATTTATACTGCATTTCTTTTTACAACTTTGTCTTCCAGGTGTGACATGTCCTGTACATAGCATACTCAATTTAAATAAAAATATACATGTTAATAAAATTCAGTGACATGGAATAAAGCTCTCTTTAATTCTTGTTACTAAGCATATGGTGCTACATATTAGCAGCATTCTAGTACTGTTTGTGACAGGATTATATCAGAGGAAAATGCTTGTTAGTACTAGAGTTATCCATAAAGCGAATCCTATTTATGATGTTATATTGTCCTATAGAAAATTCTGGTATATCAAAAGAAACATCTGCAGAGTGCAAAATAAATATTAGTAGGTATTTAATTTTATATATAACTTTTGACTGTATGCAGCGTATGCATATTTCTGTATAGAAATTGTGAGATTTACAATGTAACTGGGTTACTTACTTAGCCTTGTATTATAATGTTGTTATAATAAATTTGTTAGTACAGATTATACTGCAGTGCAATGTATTATACTGTTGAAATATTTCCTCGACTCTCTGAAAAATATATATCTCTTTTTGAAGTGTATAAATGTAATTTTAAATAGAATTGTATACGTTATATTATGTACCTTTGAAAGAGAGTCTATTTTAAGACATCTTTTAAATTTGAAATCATAAAAAAAAAAAGGGGAAAAAAAATTGATTTTATTATTAGTATATATTGCTAAGACATTCTTTATCCTTTATATGAGAATTTTATTTACCTATATATTTTGTTTCACACTTATTTCATTCATTCTGCCTTTATGAATATGGTAATTCATTGTCATTATGATAAGTGTGTATGTGGCTCAAATCTGTCAGAATAGACAGACTAGTAAATGGTAATTCCAGGAACATGCACATTTCACATGTCATTTCAATTTTCACTCATTAATCAATCAATCTTCATGTGTTTTTAAATAAAAAGGTTACATCATCATTTGTTTATTTTAATTAATATTCTGTGCATTTAAAAGGTTTTGATTATGGCAAAACATACTAAATCAAACAATTAGTTAATAGCAATGAATATCGTTTGAAAGATAAAATACCTGGAAACAACCAAAATATTTGTTTTCCAGTTTGACTAAATACATTAATGTATATTTTAAAAAAATTATTCTGTATCTTATACTTAAAAAACCAAAGTTTAAGACTTAGATTTCTGTGTTGTAAAATGAAAATAATTCAGGTAGTATTCATGCCATTTATATTAGTTCAGGATGAATCAAGTTAAATATGTTACATATGTCACTGACTACCCTTGTGCATTTGTACTTTTTTTTTTTTTTTTTTTTGTGTGTGTATGTAAAATATAATTCTCAAAGATTGGACTACTGACATAAAATGCCATAATTTAATAATTCTTATGTTCATTCCAAATTGTAAAAAAAGAAAAAAATAATTAATTTTTTTTCTTACTTTTATACATTTTTGTGTGTCCAGTAGCTAACTTTACAGTTCCAGTTTTGTTATAAATTGTACATGATAATGGTTTATTTAAATTAACCTTGAATATCAACATATCAGAGATAGTTATTTGTGTATGTAGAAATATTGTTTAGATCTTTTTCCCTGTACTTTTGTTCTTTCTTATCCACATGCGTGCCAATTAATAAACCAAAACCTTGCATTATTAACCATGTAAAGTTCCATACTTCCATTTAAAAAAAAAAAAAAAAAGTTTTCCCAAAATGTAATAATATGGTTAGCAGTTGTCAGCATCTAACATATGAAGTGTACATAAATGATCTCTATTGTCGTGTTTACGTTTTTTTAAGTAAGCTAATGAACAGTTTTATTTGTTAACAGGCTGTCAGGGTATGGATGTATATTAAGAAGAAAAAATTATTCTTTTGAGCTTTTTGTATTGAAAGTTCTTGAGATAAATGTTATTTCTGCTTGATGCATTTATATTTTTTTAGCATTAACATTAGTACAGAGTATAAAATGTTCACAGCATTTGTTTTGGATAGGTATATCTAAAGCCAAGTGCAATTAAGTTAAGACTATTATTAGTTTGGGAGAATATTCAAGTTATCATTCAATGCAGCGATGGGAGAGAATATTCAGGATGGTGTGATGTGATTTATAGATTGATTTTTTGATTGTCTCTAATCTCTAATTTGATTAGCTCTTATATTTCTTTCTATCAGTTTTTCCTAACTATATGAGCTTATCTCTATCATATAGTATCTTGCTAGCCAATATTTGCTTAAAATATCTTAGAGAAAAGAAGCCAAGAACTCAAATACCTAAGTCTGATTCTTGAAAAATAAAAAGAGGGGGGAGACACAGAGAACATGCTAAAAGAGTCCTCCAGCCAAACAGAAATATGGAGGAGGAGTATCACTCCCTTACATATGATCTCAAAAATATTGCATCTACACATACATGGCATAAAAGTGGCTAAATAAGATCATAAGTCTCTTTCACTCTCTGAAACCTCTGCATTCACCACTCCAAAACACCAGGAATATAAGAGTATTAATGCATCAAGAATGTTAACAGGAAAAAAAAAGCATATATCAGAACAAAGAATCATCAATTATGTTAAAAAAAAAAAAACAATAAATGTAACGAAACAAGGCATGATCATTCATTAAAAATCTTACATGAGGAAATAATGTATTCAGCAGTAGTCATCATAATGTAATATGAATCACAAACATGCAACATTCTTAGTCTTTTATACCATTAGATTCCATGATGTGAATCTGATAGATTTCCTTTTCCTGCATGCAATCTGTTTCTCTCTACCTGACTTTTTATGATCGTGGATTATGGTGAGATGAAATTCAGAGAGGCACGGATATGCAGTAATGGATCCTTTGTAGAGCTGAGCAATTTGCATGGAAAAATCTCACCCAACTCCTCTGAAAAATCATGATATTAGCAGTCAACTGCTTCCATTATTGTGGAAGCATAAGGGCTTTAAAATTATTTACCCAGATATCTAGAAACTTTGTAAAGCATTCCTACTATACCTATCTAATAGCTAGTCTGCAGACTAACATTTAAAATTTGTATCTCCATAAGGAAGATATTTCAGTTCTCTTCATAACATGTTATATGGCATATCTTCAAATCTCACTCGTATTGCATGCTAAAAGAAATGAAAAAGTAAACCAGTACTTTGTTGCACGTCTAAATGTGGTTTCTGGCCACTTCAAGTCTCCAGTAATCAAAGCAGTGGTAGTGCAATGATCACTTGGTAATGCCTGATATGACAGAGGCTTGGCTTTTTTCTGAGGAGCATGAGTACATCTCAGACACTGCCCTCCGTTCCAATAGATTAATGCCTGTTAGCTGGGAGTTCCAGGATATTAAGAGATTCACCAACATAAAGGTGTAGGCAGGAAGATTTGAGTGCTATAGCCTGACTACACCTCAAGTTCAGCATACATTCACACTATAGTGACCTTATCATTTCAAATTTCCAAGAAGAGATGGTACAACAGAACGAGACATCTTAATTTCCATATAATCTTATCAAAATGAATAAACAGAATTTATTCACCAAATCAAAAGTCTGGATGAGGTTACCAACCCTTCATTATCCTATTTGTTATAAAAAAATAAAATATATATATATATATATATATATATATATACACACATACATGAGATTACCATTTTTTGTACATGCATATAAGAATCAATACTTGTGCAACTAATGTATAAACAATAGCTACTTGAAGCATCACTGATACTGTATATGGCAAAGGAAAGAGTGCATTGTGAAAAATATAGTCAAAACTGCTTCATACATTCAAGTTATGCAAAAAAAAAAAAAAAAAAACCCTGTCCTACCCCCTTTTTTTTTTTAAAGGGAAAAGCACTGCATACTACTCTTTGTTCCTTAATTTATACAGAACCCAGAGAAAAATCACAATAGCATGTCAAAAAAGAAAAAAACATTGAAAATCAGATAAGTTATGTAAAAATTGATGCAGAGTCTGGTTATAATATACAGGAATACCTTGTATAGTGCAGTTTTGGTCTAACGCGGTTTTTATTATTACATACACTGACCGGCGACTCCTGGGCCCCGCAAGTGACAGTCGAGAGCCACGTTTATTATTTGCATTAATATTAGTATTTAATATTTTTTTTATTATTTAAGTATGAGTGAAAAGAGACGAAACAAACAAGACACTGTTGGAGTAACAAAAAAAAATGGAACTGGTTGACATTAGAGAAGAAACTTGAAAATGAGAATGGCGCTTTGTTTGCTAAAATAGCACGTGAGAATTCAATGAATGAGTCATCTGTACGAACAATTATTCAGAGCAAAGAAAAGATTAAACAACATGGAATGAGTACGCTTCTTATATGTCAAAAGTGATCATGAGAAATTGATCTTCTACAATGGAAAATATGGAACGCCTTCTAATGATCTGGATTGAAGATTGTAATCAGCAAAAAGATTCCTTTGAGTCAAATGATAATCCAGGCAAAAGCAACAAGTCTATATGAGAAAACAAAAATGAAGGAAGGTACAACCAGTGAAACTTTTACAGCAAGTCGCAGGTGGTTCTACAGTTTCAAAAAGCGTATGGGACTCCATAATGTAAGAATCCAAGGTGAAAGCGCAAGTGCTGACACTAAAACTGCAGAATTATTTCCCAATGAATTGAAGGAGCTTATTGAGAAGGACGGCTACACATATGATCAAATTTTTAACGCTGACGAGACTGGCTTGTTCTGGAAAAGAATGCCATCGTGCGCATTTCTAGCAGAGAAGGACAAAACACAAGCTGGGTATAAAGTGCCAAAAGACCGATTGATACTTTTACTAGGAGGTAATGCATCATGTGATTTAAAATTGAAGCCACTGCTAGTGTACAGAGCAGAAAACCCAAGAGCTCTTAAGGGCTTCACAAAGAACAATTTACCTGTACATTGGCTTTCGAATAAAAAAGCGTGGGTGACTCGTTCAATTTTCGAAGACTGGTTTAAAACTTGTTTTTGCCCTGAAGTTAAAAGCTATTGTAAAACGAATTCCTTTTAAAAATTTTCTTTTATTAGATTTATATTAACACATTTATAGTTTTGACTGCTAGAGCATGTCATAATCTCAGGTGCAACTTTCGAGTAGGGTGGCAAATGCTGAAGTAAGAGTGTGTGAGTGGATAAGCCATACAAAACTACTGTTTTGTAGTGAGACCTACAACGTTATATGGATTGGAGATACTGCCTATGAAGAAATCCAAGCAAGATTAGTACTACAGAAATGAAGATGCTTCGATGGCTGTATGGAGTAACAAGGAAAGGTCAGAAGTTGCATCATGGAGAAGAGCTGTGATAAAATTTTACTGTAAATTAAGGAAAACTGCTATGGAAGTGTACCAAGACTGTCATATGACACGGTACCGAAAAGAGATATGGAGGAGTTAGACAGAAAAGAAAGTACTCAAAAAATGTTAGATTGATATAGGAAATGTACAGAAATATGCAAGCAACAGTTATGAGCTGTTTAGGAATAACAGTTGGTTTACATCAGGGATCAGCACTCAGTCCTTTTCTCTTTGATGTAGTAATAGATACTTTGACAGAGCAAATCAGAGAGAGCACCTTGAAGTGTGCTATATGCAGAGGATGTTGTGTTGTGTGTGGAAACGACAGGAAGTGGAACAGAGTGTTAGGAGAAGAAAAACTGAATATTTGGTGTGCAGTCAAAATGTTAACACTGAGGAAGATGTGGTGCTGAATGGAGAGGTCCTCAAGAAAGTTATAAATTCAAATATCTGGGTTCAATAGTGAATAGTAAAGGTGAAGTGGAAAGGGAAGTCAATAACAGAATTCAGGCAGGATGGAAGAATTGGAAAGAAATGTCAGGAATTTTGTGCGATAGAAAAGTTCCAGTGAAATTGAAAGGAAAAATATACAAAACAGTAGTGAGACCTACAACGTTATATGGATTGGAGACACTTGCCTATGAAGAAATCCAAGCAAGATTAGTACTACAGAAACAAGGATCCTTTAATGGCTGTATGGAGTAACAAGGAAACAGCAGGTGAGGAATGAACACATCAGAGGTGCTGTAAAGTGACTGTAATTATAACAAACAAAATCCAAGAAGCATGATTAAGATGGTATGGACATGTAATGAGGCGAAATGAAAAATGTGACTGAAGATGTATCATGACAAGGAAGACCAAAGAAGAGGTGGAAAGATAATGTAAAGGAAGATCTGAAGGAGGAAAAACCTGGACAAAGATGCAGTCTAGTTTCAATGCTTCTAGAATTATCTACTGCAGTAGAAACCAGTGGAGAAGACTCATCAGAAACAGCGACCACCACATAGAAATGGGAGCAGCTGAAGATGTGGACCAAGACCTAAAAAAAAGTTAATTGTCTGAGCTGTGCATAGGTGTTCTGCTGGTTTTCAACATTTAAAGGGAGGATTCCCTGGAGGATGAAACTGAATCATCTATGCTGTGGATGGCCAGTTTCTGCACAGACAAATGAAACTGTAATGAAAACTAGGAAAATTGTTGCCCATGACAGGTGAATAACAATTAGGCAACTCACTGTACAGCTTGGTGTTGGTAAGGAAATGGCCAGATTGATCTTAGAGGAAGATTTGTTCAAGATTTGTGCCACCCACAAACAGAGAGAGCACTGGGTTGCATGCTGTTAAAATTTCATCTATGCAGTTGATCAAGATCATGATGTGTTAAAAAGAATTGTCACTGGTGATGAATGTTGGTGTTTTCAGTTTGATCCAAAAACAAAACACTAGCGTGGAATAGCACAGAACATCTTCTCCCTGGCAAAAGAAAGAAAGGTTGCAAAAATCACGTGTCAAGACAATGATCATTGTTTTTTTTTTTTCAATGCTGCTAGAATTATCCACTGCAAATTTTTTCCCCCTGTCCATGCAGTTTGTCCAGTGGCTCTGCGCTTTGCAACCATATGCCTGGGAAAGGAGTGTTCTGGGTTCGATTCCAGTCGCTGATGTGAGGAGCTTAAGGATCTTTCTCAGATGTAGCCAGTTTAGCCTGTCTTGGGCTTGCAGGGTTTTTCCTCCTGCAAGCAGGCAAACCAGCCCCATGAACACACAAGATACAACCATAGGATATACCGGGAGGCATAGGGCTAGTCACCTTATCCTCAGGACAGGTACGACTTAGCTCAGATCAGCTCTGTAACAGGCCAGTAGGCCTAATACATAGTAGGGAGAAGAATTTGTTTCTGAGGGCACCACAGTGAATGGTCAGTATTATTTAGGAATAATGCAACATATTGGTTTCTATTGCACAGCAACACACCTGTGCACTGCTGTGAAGCAGTTTCTGGCTTCCAAGTCAGCCTGTATGATCAAAACCCCTCCATTTGCCAGATTTAGCTCCCGCAGACTTTTTTCTCTTCCTAAAGATGAAGTGTATCTTGAAAGAGGAGTGTTTCAGCAACATTGGAGACATCCAATGTGGTTTGATCCAGAGACTGAAGGAGGTACCTATTCAGGACTTCCACTGTGCCTTCCAACACCTGTATGACATGTAAATATTATGTGGAGTTGGAGGGAGATTATTTTGAATCTGTGTAATTGGCATTTGCACAAATGGAACAAGGATGCAACAACTTGCATCCTTGTTCCCTTTGTGCAAATGTCAACTTGCAGAAAAATGT